>NC_143129.1:24377000-25074000 GCF_059928025.1 Delphinapterus leucas
ATTAAAACTACACAGAGATAGCTTTACACAACCAACAGAAAGGCTAAAATTTTTTTATATGACAACACCAAGTGTTGATGAGGATGTGGAAACAATGAGAATGCTCATACACTGCTGGGGGGATAATAAATTGGTAAAACCACTTGGAAAACTACTTGGCAATATCTACCTAAGCTAAGTATGTCTACCGTGTGACCCAGCAATTCCACTGCAGAAACAGTCACAAAAATGTGTAGAAGAGAGGCAAGGAGAGCTTTATGCATAACAGCCAAACACTAGAAACAACCCCAATGGAGTTTTCTAATATGTGACCACTAAATAACGTGAAATACAAAAAAAGTATTAAAAAGCAAAACAAAATACAAAAAAACTATTTTTAAAAAACCCAACCAAACAAAAAATCTGGGCCTTACATGTCCATATACAATAAACTGTGGCACTGATATTAAGTTTCTGTAACAGCTGACAGGCAGTGTAAACATGACATTTCACATGCTGTATTATTACCCACACAGCTGGTTCTGTATCTAGGAGTGAGGTCCTGCAGAGGAAGCCAGGAAGCTTACTCAATGCACAAATTGGGTAAAGTTTTTTTTTTTAATTGAAGTATAGTTGATTTACAATATTGTGTTAGTTTCAGGTGTACAGCAAAGTGATTCAGATGTATATATTCCTTTTCAGATTCTTTTTCCTTATAGGTTATTACAAAATATTGAGTATAGTTCCCTGTGCTATATAGTAGGTCCTTGTTGGTTATCTATTTTATATGTGGTAGTGTGTATATGTTAATCCTGAACTCCTAATGTATCCCTCTGCTGACAAATTGGGTAAAGTTCTAACTTGAAGAAACACAATTTTTTTCAGTAAGGATAGAGTATTCTAGAGACAATATTTTCCAAATGAGCCACTTTAAATCGTTTTTTTTCACCTTTGGAAGAACGTAAGAGCTAAGATATGAATATATAAAATAAATTTTAAGTTCTTATCATGTAAAATGAGACATTTTAGAATTTCTGCAATTTGACCTCATACCACCTGCAACAAGGTGTTACAGGAGAGGTAATAAGTAGCTTCTCTAGAATGTATCACAGAGACATAAAGGTGATACCTCCCCTTACCTGGACCCAAACCTAGTCTCACCACTTAGTATTTTATTAACTTCCTATCTTAGTATCTGACTAGTCTACTACTGAGCTTCTTGATTAATTCATAGGGAATCTCACCTACCTATTAAATGGAACCAGCAATCTGGTGACAATTTTTCTACAATAATTTGTAACATTTTTTTCAAGGAGACATCAGCACTCCCCGTGGTACAGCAGCCAATGGAGAATACTCATGTTTATCAAAAGAAGCACAAGGGGGAAGGGATAAATTAGGCATTTGGGATTAGCAGATACAAACTATACTATATATAAAATAGATAAACAACATGGTCCTACTGTATAGCACAGGGTACTATATTCAATATCCTATAATATCCTATAATAAACCATGATGGAAAAGAATATGAAAAAGAACGTATATATGTATAACTGAATCACTTTGCTGTATACCAGAAACTAATACAACATTGTAAATAAACTATATTTCAATAAAAACATTTTTTTAATTGATGCAGATACTGACACAGATAATTCATTTTGTAAACAAATGAAATAAACTTAGGTTATTGATAAATACAAAAAAAAATGGAGAAGAAGAAGAAGCACAAAGTAGTTTGTAGGGTACAGTATTATTAGGCTTTGGCTATCTAACTTTTTCATCAGGAATTACAGTCCTGAGCAGACCATTCTTCTTATCTACCTGTGAACTACAGAGGGAATCAATAATTCATGCATAATATTCTCCTTACTTACACCTAGGAATAGTCATCAGTGTGGGAAGCTGATTGGTGGGGAGAGAAGGTGATAATTAGTGCCAGCCCCCTCCCCCTTTGGGGACAGCCTTTTTTCAAGCAGTTAAAACAGCCAGTACTTTGCACATAGCAATACACAGTAATGTGTTAGGTGGCAGGACTGTCAAGGAGAATTTTAACAGGATGTGAATTTAAGAGACTTGGCTCTTTGGAATGAAACAGTTACGTTTTTAACACCTGTTTACTTACCATTCTGAACATGTGCATTAAGAATGTGCTCCAAGTGTTCTATTGACCTAACAAAAAAAAGTGCTTCCTTACATAGAGGGAGCAAAAAGAGAGAAAAAAGATATTATTTAATAGGTGTTTCAAATACAAACGGAGACTTCTTACATAAATTTCCACATAAAGTTACCCAAGAATGTTATACTAAGAACACAGAATTATTAGGGAAGAAGTAATTTTGCATAAGATAATGTTAATGGTCGCTCTTAAATTTACATCATCTATATAATGATTGATTCCTAGGACATCTGATTCAAAATTTACTGTGGTTTGTACATCATAGCAGTATTCTCTCCAATAAATACTTGAATTTCACACAGATACGAAAGCAATAGGTTTACTTTCTTTGCAAATATCATTCATTCTTCAACAAATGTTTATTGAGCAACTACTATGCACCCGTCTGCTGGAGGCACCAGAGGTACTGTCATGAACAGAACAGAACCAAATCCTTGCCCTCCCTGAGGTTATGCTCTAGTGAGGGCGCTAGATAATAAATATGATAAGTAAATTACATAGGTTGTTAGTAATAAGTGCCAAAGAGAAAACATTAAGCAGTGAAGGGAAATAGGAAATAGCAGAGGGGATGTTGGAAATTCAACTATTTTTAATCAAGGTAGTTTACGTATGAAAACGCAAATATGGTATGTAAAACTGATGAAATTATCTGAATGTTTGCTAAATAAACTTGTGGCCTGGGGGACTTCCCTGGTGGCGCAGTGGTTGGGAGTCTGCCTGCCAATGCAGCAGGGGACACGGGTTCAGGCCCTGGTCCGGGAAGATCCCACATGCCGCGGAGCAACTAGGCCCGTGTGCCACAACTACTGAGCCTGCGCTCTAGAGCCCGCAAGCCACAACTGCTGAGCCCTCGTGCCACAACTACTGAAGCCCGTGCACCTGGAGCCCGTGCTCTGCAACAAGAGAAGCCACGACAATGAGAAGCCTGTGCACAGCAACGAAGACCTGACACAGCCATAAATAAATTAATTTTAAAAAAATGTGTGGCCTGTACAATATTAAACACATCACCTTTGCTAATATGTGTCAGAAGTTCCCCACAAGTAATTTCGACTGTTTTGAGCCTAATAAAGCTGTGTGTGTAAAATGGTGGAATTGGGATAGGGGCTGTTGAATGGGACAAGGAGATAAATATTTAAAAGGAAAAGAACAAACAAGAAAAATGACCACTAAACAAACATTTTACACTGACCATTATTTTAAATGTTAGACCTGAATCTGGAATTAATTCATTCAGATTTTAGAAACTACTGTGTCTCTGTTCTGGTCCTAACGTTCTTTTCTCATGTGGGAAAAGTATCCTGTATAGGAGGAGCCTGAATACGTCCACCATTCAGGCGGCAGGGCAGTCAACCGGAGACGGCGACGGGAGGCGTATCAAGAGACCCCCTACCCTAAAATCATCTTTTGGTCAAAGTTTAACTGATCAAAGACGATTACTTTGTTTCAAGCACTTACTTTTAAAACGTCTTCCTTTAATATGAAAGTGATTACATGTTCAAGACAACATTTTTCTCAGAGGAAGGAAAACTATTGTTATCATTAATATATTAGTGTGAATTAGTTCATCAATGAGATTCTTCTTCAAAAGTACAACCTGATATAAGGACAATAAAGGAAAGAATTTTGATTTGAGAAGGTTAATTTACCAGAGTACTGACTAAGGAAGCCTATGTGAACGACTGTGCAGCAAAGAGAAATACATGTCATGTGTTTTTACATCTTATCTTATCCTGGTGTCAACCCTGAAGGACTGGCACCATCATTAAAAAAGGGTGTGAGCAAAAAACCAGGTTCAGTGACTGGGCCAAACCCAGACACCTGTCTGGAGTCATCAAGTCCAGGCCTCCAGCCTCCAGGCCTCGGGCCTCTCCCTGCACCGCTTCCAGACTGAGAATGCCTGCGAGCGAGGGCGGCTGCTGGAAGGGGCAGAGAGCGATGCCCAAGCGGAGAGTCAGGGTGGCATCAGAGTCTTCACTCTGGTTTTTATCATGATGACTACAGTACAATACGAAGAACTGTCTATAGGTAGATGCTATCTCACACAGACAGTCCAAAGGAAATAAAAAATACACTCATCGCAGTTTAACCAGGAGTAGGGCAAAACACGCTGGCGTTAGAGAAGCTTAGGCTTGAATCCTGGCCCGACTCAGGCAAGGAACCTGACTCCTCCGAGCCAGTTTTCTCTTCTCTAGAGTGGGGATAATGATGACACCCACACTTCACAGGTTTATGGTGAGGATTTTGAGAGAGGGTGTATGAAAAGGGCCTGGCACAGCTCCTGGTATGGAGATATTCCAAAGGGGAAGAAGCTAGTGTTTGTAAGGGACTGATGGAAACAGTCCCATGTACGTACAGCATGAGCACAAAACAGAACCAACACTAAAGTGGTGACGAGAGTCGTACCTCCGGATCTTTATTCCACTGAACAACGTACTCCCAGCAGCAATGTGCGTGCAGCACGTCCAGCTCGAGGCTACACGGAAACTGCTTGTAGGCCAAGTACAGCAGGTCTGAAAGTCAGAGGAGAGCGATGTATTGCTCCTGCCTGAAGGAAAGCTCTGCCCGCCTTCTCTATGCCAGATTTCATGTTTCCCCGTGTTTACGTCTTACCTGGGATGGCTCCCAAGTCCATCTCCACCTCTGACACCTCAGATAAACCTCTGTTAATACCTTCTTTGGGTTCATCTGAGTTTTCTGCATCTCTTTCTTTATTAGCCAGTTTTAATACTTCAGGGCTGACATCCTGTTTAAATATCCACTTGGCTACACTGTCTGCAATGCCACCTATAGTTTGGAGACATGAAAGGAAATGAAAATTGGCAGCATTTGCCAAAAGGAGCCCGTACAGCACAGGATCTGAATGTCTCCATGAAGATCTAAGTGCCACGTTGTTTTAAGCCTGAAAGTGACCCCAAAGCTATGAGATTTATAGGTGGCGCCGCCTACCACTCACTGTATGAGGGCAAGTGGGATATTGGATCTCTAAGGGCATCTTTATACTCCTGTAAAAGGTTAGCTAAATATTAATGCAGATGCATATATAAGTCTGTATACCACATACCTTCAAAGTCCACAAGTTCAAAATGCACTTTATTGGACATAGATGGAGACATGAATACATGTTTCAAATGCTTCCATTTAAATGCAAGTGAAAACAGACTGATCAGCATGATACTTGTGTCTAGGTTTCTTAGGGCAAAACACTACTGTTAATAGTCAACTGACTTGCCTATATGGAATATTTGGGGGCAAAATTTAGCCATAGTTAATTAACAACATGATGCGATACCATATTTCCGTCATCAATATAGTTTAGGAAGTTATAAATTATAAAAAACAGTCAAGATGAAGAGTCCCATTACCTAAAAGAAATAGAATCTTCTGTCATAAACCAAAACTTTTCCTCTCAGTCTTTCTTTCTATTTTGATTCAAATATAAACCTTTTGACAAAAAGAACGTGAGATCATAATTATCAGTGGAAATATCAATAAATGAGAGCTTCTAAATCATCTGATAATTCCCGTTCCAGGATCAAGGCCCTGATCCTGTTGCTCGGGTTAACATTAAAATGGCGTTCCTACATTTTCACCAGGTGGTAGCACGGAGTGCAGTGAGTTTACAATTAAAAATGTTCACAAGCCTTCTAATGAATGAAAAAACGAGTTACCTAAATAAAAACTGTAAATACCAGTATTTCTAAACCCAGACATGTAGTCACTCCGGTATCAAAAGCCTGACAGAGCGGCTGGTAAGGAGAGGGTACACGCCACAAGAAACTCAAAATTTAAGATGCCCGTGATCCTGCAAGATAGAAGCCAAGGAAGCCAGCGACTCTGGGACAGTAGAGAGTGGTGCATCGGAAAAGCGGTATGAAGTTCTGGGGAAGTTAGGAGCAAGAAGAGAGAACCTGCAGTCAGTGGATCATGAGAGGTTTCGTGGAGGGAGGCAGCATTTGAGGAGGGCCTTGGCAGGTGAGTAAGATTTAGGGCCCACGAGCGGGAGCAGCTCGGCCTCTCAGACCCAGAGATGGGGAATCACAGATGTTCCGTGTGAATTAGAATCTAGCAACAAGCAAGCAGGAGGTGGAAATGAGCTGCATTCCAAGGTGAAGGTCCGTGGGGAGCAGGCCTAAGAGTTTACACTTTGTCCCACAGCAATTTCTGAACTTCCTAGTCCCGATCTTAGTCCCTTAAACCAGTAAAATTTTTTTTTTTTTTTGCGGTACGCGGGCCTCTCACTGTTGTGGCCTCTCCCGTTGCGGAGCACGCGCAGGCTCTGGACGCGCAGGCTCAGCGGCCACGGCCTATGGGCCCAGCCGCTCTGCGGCATGTGGGATCTTCCCGGACCGGGGCACGAACCCGCATCCCCTGCATCGGCAGGCGGACTCTGAACCACTGCGCCACCAGGGAAGCCCACCAGTAAAAATTTTTGACAAGCCCAAAGGACTTTAGCTTATGGGTTATATTTATTGATAATTACGGTATCAGAAATTAAAACTGAGAAAATGTTTAAAAATTTTTATTAATTCATTTTAAAATAAAAATAATAAACCCATTACATGCTAGTATTTTATGAAAATAATTGTATTTACCAAAGCAAAACAAGATATTTAGTGAGAAGAGTGGCACTACACTTTTGCAAATCTCTTTGATGTCTAGCTTGGATCTGGACTGCCCAAATCAGCTTCGACATGCTATCCACTGTGATCTGATGTTTTGGTTGAGGTGTATGAGGAACATCTGGCCTCACATAGATATGAAGTTGGAAAAAAAGAGGACTGCGACCACTCTTTGAGAACCACGGCTTATTTTCTAAGGCGAGGGGAAGTAGCTGGTGGTTCCTGAGCAAGGAACTGACAGGATCAGACTTGGAGGAGATTAACCGAGAAGAAGTATGTGGTGGGTTATTTATTTTTGAAATCTGAGTGTATTTCTCTTTCCTTATTCTTTCAGTCATTTCTATAAAAAGCAAACCCCAAAATAGCCCATAACCATAAAAAAAAAAAAACGTATATGGATACAGATGCTCAAATAAGCTTCAGGTTACCTTTTCCTCCTTCTAACAGCTTTTTAACAGAAAGCTTCGGGAGCGGCTCAGCCTGCAGCGATGATGCTTTGGAGGTTGAGGCATTCACTTTGCTATGAAGCAGAGTCTGAAGAAGGAGACAGTCCTCCAGCTGTTTCAGCAGAAGTTTCCAGTACTCGGTGTCAAGGGAAAGGGCCTCCCAGGAATCAGTGAGGGCCTCCGAATCAGTACCCGAAACTGTTTGGGAAAACTAACAGAAAATGCACAGGTGATACCCTGGCCAAGATTCTGGATCTACAGTAACTTGAATGAGCTTTTAACTTGAAAGCTGGTGCGTAGTCAGGATACATCACAAAGCAACGCACAGATGCTGTTTCACAAATATTACTCCTTGGCTGGACGGAGCATGAGGGTCAGGAGTAGCCTGGAGATTTAGGGGCAACGATGATAGAGTCGGGGCACTTACGAAGAGAACAGCTAGCATGCACTGCAAAGGTTTCAGGGCCATCCCTACGAGAGCCACAGCTTTTTCTGTCAGCACCAGGATACTGACAGTTCCTCAGGATGTACTCGCCAACATAAAAACTGTGTCTCAAATTTCTCTCTCTCCCCATTAGTATAAACATCTTAAGCCAGTCATATTAAAGTTCGCCCATAAACTACTGAGACGGACAATGTTGAGTGAACCTCTACGGACCTATTTAAGTATCTCATCTAATTTAATGCAACATCCCCCTAGAAAAAATTATTTGATGTACCATGAGATATAAGGGATGTTAATTAAGTCTTTTTCTTTTCTTAAATAAATTTCAGTTTTCAAGAGATGGGGAAAAGCCACAGAGCAGAAGGTCAACAGGAAACTTCCATTTGAGTCACTCAACGCTCTATGCCAAAACCACCTTTGTTTATAAAAGGGGGGCGTAAATACAATTGTAGGGCTTCAGAGCCGCAAGAAATCTGAGAAATGATGCCGTCTAACCCTGATCCTCTTGGACGAGGAAACTGAGCCAGGACCCGCCTTCTAAAGGCACTCACCACAGATCACCAGCTGACGGCGGAGACCAGATCTCTGCCCTCCGAATCCAGTGCTTTTCCCCTTACGCCACGTGGAGACTAAGTTCAAGTATGCACGTCATCGGAATAAACAAATTAAGGACAGCACCCTTCACCCCCCAGAGAGACAGAAAAGGTCCTGCTGGACACACGTGTCAAATCCTAGATGTCGCACAACACTGAAGACGATGCAGCCCAGAAGGGGAAGGCGGCCCGGGAGCCAGCTGGAGAGGTGCCCCCCACCTACAGAGCAGCCCTCTGCCCACTCACTTTCTTCTCGGTCAAGCTGTTGGATATCTGGGCGGCGACAGCGTGCCCGACGTGCGCGGAAAGCAGAGCAGCCCCGTTGTGCTCAGACTGAATACAGGCCGTGCGCATCTGCTGCCACCAAGGGGACACTGACTGAGAATCCCAGGTCTCTTCGATGGCCACTACAGGCAAAAGGGGAAAGTTAAAAAAAAGAAACCCTTAGCTGGGAGATTTTTTTTTTTTTTATTGGTCCAAACTTTGACATTAAGCATAATGTTAAAACTGAATTCCCCACTGATGCATCTATATATTTCTCAATGAACTGGAAAATAAATCTACAATTTATTGTATTCAGAACACTTACAGTCTATTTATGCTGTTAGGCATCTTGCTTCTGAATCAACTGTAAAGCTCCGTTTGGAATATTTTCATCATTGCTGAAAACTACTCTTGAATGTTTAATAGAACAGACTATGTTCTCATCATGCCAAAACAATAAGGGAAATATTACCTCCACAGAAGACCATTCGACTCACCTCACTGAGCTGAGAAAACACGCCGTTCACATCATGTTTGATGATGATGCAAAATATAATTTTCATAAAGCACACTTTGAACGCACTAAGAGCTTTCTATGACTACACAGAAGAGTCTCTCTAGTGAAATGTTTGGTACCCTCTGGCCTCCTTCTGTTAAGAGAAAAGTATCCTCCCTCCCGTTTCCGCAGAATTTCAACACTGCACGCGGTTTCCGGGAGTGGGGCCCACGCTCCCGAAGAGCTGAACCTCGGCGCCCACAACGCTCACCTTTCATCTTGCTCAGGAGGCACAGCATCGTATGGAGACAGCAGACAGACTGCGGTTTGTCCAAAATATCTTTTTCCTTAGAAAGCCAAACACTCAGGAGCAGAGACTGAAATCAGATTTTAAATCTTTTTCAGTCTAAAAAAATATTTACCATAAACAAAATCTTGTACTTTTCTAGAGAGCACACATGTACACGTGAGCGATCCGGTCTCTCTACTTTTCTAGAGAGCACACATGTACACGTGAGCGATCCAGTCTCTCTGGTTGAGAGGGAAGTGCTTGCTTGTTACATGATGTAGCGTGAGGGGTGGAACAGGCAGCTTGTCTAACTTAAGAGATTATCATTTGTTGGGGATCTACATCCCATTTCCACCACTTCTTTAGGCCTCCTGGGACAGAGGCCATACTGGTTTTATTTTTGCATTTCCCTAATGGCTAATGGTGTTCAACATCTTTCAGGTGATTGATTATTTGCCATTTGTATGTATATGTTTTGGTCATGTGTCTGTTCAAATCCTTTGCTCAGTTTTAAACGGTACTGTTGTCTTATTACTGAGTTGTACAAATTCTTTGTACAATGTGGACACAATTCATTTATCAGATCTGTTTTGAAAAAGAGTCTTGCCATTTCAGTTTCTTAACAGTCTTTTAAAAATCAGAAGTTCTGAATTTTCATGAAGCAGTTTATCAATATTTTTCTTTTACAGTTCATGCTTTTTGTACCCTACGAAACCTTTGCCTAAACCAAGCTCTCTCTGGTGTTTTCTTCTATAAGTTTTGTTAGTGTTACCTCATATTTATGTTCCATTTTGACTTAAATTTTATATATGGCTCGAGGTAAAGGTGTGAGGTTTGTTTTTTCCAGGTGTTTCTCTAATCCCGATTTAATGTAGACAACAAATTTAAATGAAATTGATTAAACACAATGGAAAATAAGTAGTATTCTGTGTTCATCTATTTAAGCATCACAATTTTGAGTGATAGGTAATACTTGTCTCCTTTCTTTTTAACTTTTTATTTTGAAGTAATTATAGATTCACTGGTGGCACAAAGGAATGCACACGGAGGTCCCGTGCGCCCTTCCCACAGTCTCCCCTAATGTTCACATCCTACACAAAGCCAAGAAACTGCCATTTGTAAAATCCATAAACCTGACACACGTTTCACCGGTAATACAGGCACTCGTTTTGCATCATGCAATTTTATCACGTGTAGCACCGCATACATGACCATCACCACGATCAAGACACTCGACTCTACCATCGGCACAAGACTCCCTCCTATTAACTCTTTATAGCCACACCCGTCTCCTCCCCTACACTCATCCCTAACCCTTGGCAACCACTAATCTGTCCTCTCTCTCTACAACTGTGTTATTTTATAAAGAAAATAAAATCACGTAGTATGTATCTTTTTAAGATTGGCTTTTTTCTATCTGCATATTTTCCTTGTTTATTCAAGCTATTGCTTGTAGCAAGAGTTTATTCCTTCTTGTTGCTGAGGAGTGTTCCACGGTAAGGATGTGTCACCGTTTGTCTATCCATTCACCCACTGAAGGGCACTGAGTAGTTTTCAGTGTTTGGCTAGTATGAATAAAGCAGCTTATGGACCTCCACGCGCAACCATGTGTATCTTTAACTGCTTTCCTTCCTGACATATGCACTGCGGAGTGAGGTAGAACAGAATCCCTTTTTAAAGGGCTTGCATGTTCAATTAAAACAATACGTTAACACAGTCAACAAGTTCATAGAGGTGGAATGCCCAAATCCTGGCCAAAATTTAAGATGTGTGTGTGGGGCTGTGACAGAGTATGTGTATGTGTACATGTGAGAGGTGGTAGAGGGCAGGACGGTGATGGTGGGCTAACTCCCCTGCCCTTTTCAGAAAGGGTGAAAATTTAGTGTTGTAGTTTTTCCATTGGACGATTCTTTTATTTGCATTTGTTATAGCACAGACATTAATTCCTAATATATATTCAGAGTCTGGGAGTGTTTGATAATTCTATAATGCTTTAAGGGAACTTCATTTTGTTCTCCAGAAAAGATCTTTTTAGTTCTAATATGAACGTTTTTACTGAAGATCACAGTCCATTGTAAATGCGTGCATACGTGACAGATTCTACATTTATTCTAGGCCCACCCCCGGAATATGCTGGTTATAACTTACAGAGAATGAGAAAAGTAAGGTAATATTATTCAATTAAATACAGTGATTATAAATATCCTCGATCATTCTTAGAAGGTTTTCATGTATGTTCTATGATATGCTTTAGACAATGGTAAAAAAAAAAAAAAAAAGAGAGAGACTGACACGTCTGGGTGACAGTAGCAAGGAAGAGCATCCAGAAAGAAGAAACCTTACCAACAACAGCTGGGGGCTAAGTCCAGCTGACTCCAGAGCGTGACACATATCCTCAGTGGAGCTTTCTCCACATAAGCACTTCCAAAAAAAGAAACTGCCTGGTAAAACAAAATCAAGACACGTCAATCAATGACCACTTACCATCTGGACTCACAATCTTCCTGAATTGCAACCTAGATCCCCAGAGGAGCAAAACAACAGGAAAGAAGAGAAATCAGTGGTTTAACTGGCTTAAGTGATCAAAGCAGAAGGCAAATCATTACACGTCTGACACTGTCTCCTGAGCGTACTTACTAATTCAGAACAACTTTTATGACATAGTGCCTACCTGTCCAGAGGATCTTCTGTTGACTGTAAAACACACATTAAATTCTCCGGTTAATTAATTTCAAAACAAACTCAATCTCTGAGATGCTATAAGCTCCTCCCAGGCTTTCATCTAGAATAGGGAGGATTCAAAGAGCAATTTCTCATTCTACCTACCTAAAGCCACACGGTCCTCTTCACTTATCTTCTTTATGTTGATCACATCTTTCTCATAGTCTAAATATTCCAGAAATGTTTTCACAGGCAACACACCATCCTTATCATCAGAAAATCGGACAGCAGTCCTGCTGTTCTCTTGTTTATACTTCTCTAACAACGCCTGGAGCTTAAGAAGTTCTTTTTCATCAAGTCTTAGTAACACAGCCAAGTCCTTAAATATAGGGGGGGGAAAAAAAGTTCTGAATAGACCATGTCTCTTTCTATGACTCTTCCGTAAGTGTCAACACTACCATCTGAAATGAAATGCAAGACTAAGCAAAAGATGATGACTTCTGAATTAATGTCATAGCTATGATGTGCTCTGCTTAAAACTTTACTCTCAATTCATGAGTAGGAGGTTATTTAAATAAACTAATCTTGAAATACTACATATTACTGAAAGTACCACTTTTAGAAAGTTTCTTGAGATTATACTCTTCTAAAATGTCTAAATTTTAATAAACATGTATTATTGCTTAATCAGAAAAGAAATTTAAGTTTTTCCCCCCAAACCATTGGGGAGTTCGGGGTTTTTCAGCATGAGCCACCTGTTCTCCTGGCTCGGCCCTGCAATGAACCTTTCTCTGCTGAAAAAAAAAATATTAAAAGGGTGTCAACTGCCAACTCTTGTGATTCCGAGGAAACTAAAGAACTATTTGAAATTTAATGCTTGTTTATTAAGCAGCATAAACATTATAAAATAAAAGCAGTGGAAAACAGTCTTCACTGTATTTACATATAAATCCTCTATGCGGCTCTTGGGGCTGCAGAGATACAACCTGCCAGCCTTTCAAACTGTTTTTACATACCTTATGTGCAGAAACATCTCTTGATCTACTATTATTCTTCTAAACTAGGGACAAGTGTACACATACACACACAGACACACACACACACACATTTCGCCATAGCAAGCAAAACTTTCTTCCCCTCATGCTACATGATTAAAGCTGCATTTTTAAACAAGAGCAGTTTTGTTATTTATTTACTTATGGATGTTGTTTTAAGAACAAGTAGTAAACTGCAAAATGCTACGGAATACACACAGGTGGTTCAATGCTATACCAAACTTATATGAACTATGTCCTACAGACAGCAAAAATGAATTAGTTTAGATTTGAATTTTAGTTTTGTATGTACAAAATTAGCCATTCAGCCTAGAAGTTGACTGCATGCTTTTTTAAGGATCCAAATAAGTCTACAGCAAAATACGGTTTTAATTCTTTAAAAGCATTTTAAAGATAAAAAAATAATAAAAAAGAACAATCTGTCAACTGATTTTTAAACGTTTATAATTCTTTTGCACACTATATTGGGGCTATCAAGTGGAAATGAATTCTACAAGGGATTATTAATGCCATATATTTAAGTTTCTTTTGCAGGGTTCAAGAGAGATAGTTTTGATTTGATTAAAAAAAATTTAGGCATTGAAGAATCTATGAAATGTCCAGGCAATCCTATAGACATAACTTAATCAACTTGAACTTTTCTGTTGCTTGAAATGATTTTTCTCTATTGGTGAAATAGATAGCAAAACAAAAGCTCCTGAAAAATGGCTTTGTCATTTATAATGGCGCTCACAGAATATTACTGTGAGGATTGTTAAAATGCTTTATAAAATCCATCTAGAACCCCAAAGATAAAAACAGATGTTAGGACTTGTAGGTTATTTCCAATACAAAGGGAAAACCTTCTCTCATTTTTCTGTCTAAAAATTTTTATTCGTGTACGTGTATTTACAATAAAAGGCATCCACTTTAAAACTCAATTAACTTTCAGATACACCAGATGAGTTTTATAAAAGCATTACCAGTGACTTGAAAAATCACTAAAATCACCTTAATAATTTTCCTTTAGACAAATAAAAGACATGAGGCCCTGATGCCAGGCAACCTGCCCAAGGTCACATAGTAGTCGAGGGAAGAGAGGACAATATTTCTCTCTATTCTCTATCAGGAGAAATGCGATTTCTCTAGATGGAAAGTAAGAATTTTGTATACTCTCCTCAGAAATGAGCAACACTGCACTGTAATAGAGATTACAAGGTGCTATCAGTTTTTTATGTTTTATAGAATAAAAACACAGAACATTTTCTACGATTACTTTAAACACTCTGATGTACGATAAAATATTTTTTTAAATGTATTTCATTACATAGGAAACAACAGAGTAGTATGAGCTTGCTAACAACACAGAAAAGCTGGTCTCTTCTGTTTGGCAGAATCTTTTTTTTTCTTTAAAAGAAATTAAAATTTTGCTACTTCAGTAAACTGCATATATTTCAATTGGCAAACCCTGTCCAGAAGAAGTTGTATTGTAAGAAGTAACCTTAAAAAATAAGGAAAACCAAATGCTTCTAGGTATTAAAAATGGATTAACAATAAGTTCAATATTCTAGCCTAAATAATATAAATTTAGCACCAAGGCACGGAAAGCCAGCAGAAGGCCTTGTAAAGAAAATACTGTTTTTTTACACCTAAAAAAACCCAAAACCTTAATATTCTACTTCTTTACTACCAATTAAAAAAGTAAAAAATAATCAAAGAGATTATTTTGTATAATGAATAATGGGATTACTCACATTATCAGAGAATGGCGTGTCTGAATGAAAATCAATGGAATTTAATTGACTGACAGACTCATAAAGATGGAGTAATTTCAATTTATTGGCACAAAACTGTAGCAATCCTTCATCAACACACTCAAGCTCTATAAGGTAGAAGGAAAAAATAAAGAGATATATTTAACAGACTGATAAAAAAGGCCTTTCTTTCATTAAATCTCTTAATATTACATAATTCTTTGATGTTCTGTTTTATTAAATATTGGGATGCTTAAGCTATAATGGACTAAGAAGGCAAAAATAATTTTTCCCGTCATGGCAAAATGTCTAAATTTTTTAATGAAATAAGGTGCTCTAATAGAAGGGGACGTTAAAAAAAAAAAAGAAAGACAGAAGAAATATTTTAGTCTAGTACTCAAATTTAAATAAATGATTTGGAAACAGGTTTGAAAATGTTCTCCCTCACCCCGTCAATCATATGTTGTCTATTATGCTCACACCCTGAGGAAGGACAAATAGAAAGTTGCCTGCCTCTTCTTCTTATCATGGTCAAAGATATTATAATTCGACCAGAAAATGTGGATTGTGACAGAGGTATCCTCAAGAAAGGCTGGCAAAAAGTAGAATTCCACTTAATATCCTCCATCAATCAGGTTTTTTTTCAAGGTTAGTGCTGGAAAAATACTCTCTGTATAATACACATGATAATTTAAATATTTATTTCTAATACAAATGAATACTTATTCTCTAAAAAGGCAGACACTGAAAACTCCCAAGAACTCTGATATGGGATATAGTAACATGGAAGACTGTCCAAGTTCTTACAGCCATAATAAAACTTAGCATACTAAATACTTGACATTTTTAGGAGTCTCATTTATGGGTAGAACTTGGAACTAGTGATGTTACAGAACTCTGACAATGGTGTCTGGTTTACTCCCAGCCTAGTGCAAGGTAATTTTTAACTTAATAAATTTTGATATTTTTTAAGGCCTTAGGATGGGATAGGGGGACTTTATCAGTGCACTATACTTTTTGAAAGAGGTATTTCTAACAAGCTGTATGCATTACAGAAGTTTACTATTTACCAAGAGTCAGCTTTACATATGTGTTGGAAAAAGAAATTCTCAAAATTAGGATGCTTAAAGTCCTGAAACAGCATATTACGACTTATCTATTAAGCGACTCTAAGTTGGCTTAAATGTAATTAAATACACAGCTGGTTTCATATTTACACAACAAGCAAAAAGTCATGACTAGATGAAGTCACTGCATCACACACTACATTTTTAAATGATGTTAGGAATTCAGAATAAATTAAATTTTTCTAGCTCGGCTGGACAGAACGTGGAGTTACAAACCCACAGTTACAGATGTAATTCTTTTCCAGACAAATACATTCTGAACAGTAAAAAAACAACCAGAAAACTCAGAACCGGTCATGTAATCATAGTCTGTGATTTTGGAAGCCCTAGCACAGTTCATGAGGGACATGGATGAAGGACTGTGGATTCCATACACTAACAAAACATAAATCAAAGCCTAGAATTTTTTTTTAATCATTATCATAGTCAAAACAACATTACTTAAAGTTAAATAAGACATAATGGCAGCAAGAGAACCTGGCTGTTTTTTGCTTACCACCAGTCATCTCGTCCCCTCCTGCCAATGGCTTTCACAACGCTCTACAGCTATTACCACAATAATCACTTCCCATCATTCTATACTGATATCTTTCCTCCCAGTAGATGGAGTCAAACGAAAACTATTTACAGTAAGAAACAGAGGCAATATATTCAGAGAAAGCTCAGAGGAAGATCAACAGCATACAGGGAATTAAAACAGCAACAGGGAATTAAAAAGTCCCCAATACTAAAGGTATGAAATAAGTTTCCTTCTTTCTTATATATTATTTCCACATTAAAAAGTAACATGATGGGGAATTCCCTGGCAGTCCAGGGGTTAGGACTCTGTGTTTTCACTGCTGAGGGCTCAGGTTCGATCCCTGGTCAGGGAACTAAGATCCCACAAGCCGTTCGGCCTGGCCGGAAATTTAAAAATTAATTAATTAAAAAATACAGTAACATGATGGCATCATAAGCAGTTAATACTTTCTATCGTCAGAGTTATAAAATTTGAGATGAGACCATAACCTCCAGTCAGTACAAATCCTATTACCTTGATTTTGTAAAGTGTCCATTAACGTCTGAGTGATGTTTCTAAGGCAGGAAAATGGTAAACGTGTGCTTGCCAAAATGCTTTCCAATGCCTAGAAGAAAGATATGGAGCAATTCTCATAACTAGAAGGCAATGATTTTGTTCTTTAAATTTTACATTTATGCCTATACTTTCACTACCCCAAGTTTCAAAGGGAAGCTCCGTTTTTAAGATATTTTATTATACTTACCTGAGAGTTAAAGCTGCACCATAAGTACTATGTAATCAACTTCATGTCACGCCAAGCATGGTACAATGACAGGAAGTCCAGACTGAGAATGAAACAACTTAGAAGGCAACTGATGTTCAACAGAACGGCCAAGACAAAACAGAAACGGAGATAAAGGTATTCACCAATAAGAGTCTGAATAAGTCTATACTCTACAGGTATAAATGAAAAGCAGACACTGTCATTGTCATGTCAATAATAAAAGCAGACAATAACTTAATTACTGCTATATTACTGCACTTGAGCATGGCTGGCTGAATCCACAGGCCATGCTAGATATGTATGTGTGTGTGTGTATATATATATATACACACACACACACTCCCCACCTACCCGCTTCCTACCCACTAGTAGATATTTAAGAGTGGTTATCATCAGTTCCAAAATCCCCCTTCATGCCTAAAGAAGCAACAATCAGAATCACACATGGGTCAGACACAGCACCTGAAGTTCCTACTTATCTGTTCATATCAGCACATTAAATTGGATTTTGACTGATGAGATTAGATAGTCTAAAAGGTAAGGCTAAGAATGTGGCATGGGACAAATATCAGATTGTAACACAACAACTCTGTGTGTCTGTGGAGGAGAAATGGGCGTAGAGGGCGGCTCAAGAGGTTGGTCCGGCCTATGATGAGGCAACTGGGTGGAGGATATAAAGAAAGTGACCAAAAGAGGCGAATACCCTGGAAAATGTCATCTGCCTCCGTTCTGTCTACTATCATACAAGCTAGCCGCTGGCTCACTGTCCTATTATTCAGTCTTCCAAAGTCTAAACTGGTTTCTTTTCCCCCTTAACTGTTGTAAAACAATACACAACTTTCACTGTTAGGTTGCCTAGTATTTTTAATAAAATTCATAGCTTCATACAAAACTCAGTAGCAGAGTAAAACAAAAAAAAATCAAGAAGACAGTTTGCACTATGCTGAAGTTTCCCGATTTCGTTGTTCCACGATGTAAGATAAGAAAGATGGTATCAAAATGAGAACTGTGTGGGTTATGAGCTTCCTTTCCACGACCGATGCCCTAAACTGCCTCTCCACATGCCCACCTTCTCACAAGAGTCCCTTTAATAACGGAGGCTGCCCTGAGGAAGATGAGTGCCCATGAGTGCTGTCAGTGGAATGGAAAACTCAATTAAAAGTCAGAGACTTGCCTGTTGTACAATAAGACGATAAACAGCGTTTTTAAAAAATGACTGCCGAAGTGAGAGAGTGGCACGGACATATAGACACTACCAAATGTAAAATAGATAGCTAGTGGGAAGCAGCTCGGTGCTTTGTGACCACCTAGAGGGGTGGGATAGGGAGGGTGGGAGGGAGACGCAACAGGGAGGAGCTATGGGGATATATGTATATGTATAGCTGATTCACTTTGTTATAAAGCAGAAACTAACACACCATTGTAAAGCAATTATACTCCAATAAAGATGTTAAAAAAAAAAAAAGACTGTCACAGTAGAATAAGAGGGATAGAAAGAAATTAGTATTCACTAACTCATCCCACTACTTTAGATGCTGTGCATTATGAAAATGACGTATTTGGTAAGGTCCCTGTTTGAAGGAGCTTAAAAGAGGTAAAGAGGAAAAAGTTGGGGAGCTTGACTAATATACACGAAATAATTAGAAAACAAGCATAGTCGGCCCTCTGTATCCATGGGTTCCGCATCTGCAGATTCAACCACATGGATTGAAAATATTTGGAAAGAAAAAATTCCACAAAGTTCCAAAAAGCAAAACTTGAATTTGCCACACACTTGCAACTATTTACATTGCACTTGCATTGTATTTACAACTGTTTACATAGCACTTACATTATGTTAGGTATTACAGGTAATCTAGAGAGGATTTAAAGTATACAAGAGAATGTGCCTAGGTTATATGCAAATATTACACCATTTTATATAAGGGACTTAAGCATCCTGAGATTTAGGTATCACAGGGGGTCCTGAAATCAATGCCCCCGAGGATACTGAGGGACGATTATAGTCATTAGCTCTCTGGTTCTGATTAAAAGTAGAGTTCAGAGGCATCCATGAGGATTGATGTGTCAGGTAAGAATTTATAGTTAGAACCTGAGCAGCATTATGAGGGACTTGGATAGGAGGAGAGTAGGAGTAATATAATGAGTTACCATTTTATAAGCAGGAGCCTGGAAAAGGTAACCAGTCTGACTATATCATGAGAGGCGGAGGCTGTGGAGCTACAAGGCCTCTTCCACAGTATAAATGCAAATGTCAGTTAGTACTTTGAGAAGCAATTTATCATCAACTAGTACAGCCAAAGCTCATACCTAGCAATTCCACTCTTACACATGTGCACCAGCAAAAATGTACAAGGATAAGCACACTATCATTGTTGTTAATAGCAAAAAACTAGAAACAAGCTAAATGTCCATTGACAGGAGAGTGAACAAATAAATGGCAGTCACAGAGTGGAATTCATATAGCACAGTACATGAGTCAACTGCAGCTGCAGGCAGCAACGTGGATGAGTCCCAGAAACACAATGCTGAAGGAATGAAGTAAGTCACAGAAGAAGACAGGGCATTACCCCATTCATATAAAGTTCCAAAAAAGCAGAAAATGCATCAATATGTTTTAAAGGAGCCATACAGAAATGCTGTATCTGTAAAGAAAAGCAAAAGTGAAAGGAACACAAAATTCTGAAGACTGGTTACCTTAGGGATGGGAGAAGGGGACGGGATGGAGGAGGGACGTGCAGGGCTCTTCAGACTTCCTGGTAACATTCTGTTTCCTAAGGTGGGTGGTCATACACGTCGTTGTCTTATTATTATTTAATTTGAATATACGTTATGTATGGGTTTGTTTATGTGTATAAAACACATGTGCTTCCGCGTATGGTAATATTACTTAATTAAAAAAAGAAGAGAGAAAAAAAGAAACAATAGAAGCTTCCACATGGGAATATAAAAAAGGATGAACAGGAATGAAAACACAAAGGAAGATTTTAGCCTGTCATGTTTGGAGGGAAATAGGAAGAAAAAGATTTTGTTAAGAAGGATATGTACTAGCTACTCAGCAAGAAAGTTCATTTATTATATACACTTACTTGTTTTTTGGTTGCAGGGTACTTAATATCGAGAATTAATTCCTTTATTTCTGTTTCAATCAAATCTAGAAAGAAAATTAACCAAAGTAAGATTTTCACTTTTATGACAGTTAAACTTTATTCTGAAAGAAAAAATCATGTATTTGCAATATCAGTCAGTCTAAAGGATTTCTGGGTTCTCGCGGAAATCATTGTTTTATTGTTACCAATTTTAATACTCCCTCGATGGCACATTTCATCCTCCAGAGTAATTCCAGTAAAAACTACACATGATTACTTGTACCTCACCTCATTCCAAAAAGGAGTTGAAATAGCTCATAAATGCACTGAAGTGTTTTGATTGTTCCACTTAGAATATTCTATTAATTTTAAAAAATGACATAACAGTTTGCTTCATTTTTATTGAAGGACACCTACCAAGATTGGGAGATTTTGCTTTCAGTAAGGCTCCCAGTTTCTTCACTAAGTGCATGTCCTTGGCTCGTTCACTCTTCTTATCACTAAAACAATAAATACAACAAATTCTTACAGAATGTGAAACTGTTTTCCTTCTAATTCTGACACGCTCCAGATTTCTTTTTCCTTTCTATTCTTCCTATTTAACTTTAAAGGTTATCAGTCTAATCAGAAAAGAGAACAAAATGATAACTATGAAACAAAGTAAAACAAGTAGCAAATAAAGGACCAGGAAAAGTTAGCAGAGGGACATAAGTAAGCTGGCACGTGATACAACTTACCTCAATGCTAAATGGAAAGGGACATTTACTGTTTTCACACTTCCAGACACTGGATCAACCAGACAGATCTGGTAAGTCTGCGGCTGCCAATTCTGACTGGTAACGTTATTTAAGCCCATTATTTTATAGCCAGGATACAGAAGCCTGAGGAAATCACATACCAATATGGTAAAAATCTTAGAGAAAGGAAAAATGTTAAAAGGTGCTATTATTACAGCTTGGGACCCCTACATTATTATCAATTCAGAAGCATTAGTAAGACAAATAAATACTGAGACCAAAAACATAAGTAAAGCAGGACCCAATTAGCAGGGTTCTTATACCTTGTTAAAATGTGCTAGAAAATTAAATGAACACAATCAGGCCTAAGCTGCAGTGGTAAACAAAGCATTCACCTCACTCAACATCATCACCAGGGGAACTGGAAAGAATCTTTCCTTTCGAGCCTCCACAGTGTAAGTAAGAGCTGGGGACAAATGACAGCACCAAAGCTGACTTTAATTCAGTAGCATATCACGGCCTCTTCAATCAGATTCCTTTGCTATTAAATACTTAATCCTTAATTATATACCAGGCACTCGCAGGAAAAAAACATAATAAAGGACATTTCAATTCTCAAACAACTTGTAATCTAATAAGTAGCTTTAATAAATGCTTTACTCTAACAAAAGCATTCCTTTCTGTAACCAGGAAAAGGTCCGGCGTTTGCAGCTTACCTGCAGTGCTTTCCCACGTTGAAAGCGCCTACTCTAGGGCCCTGCTGTGTGCTCCACACTTCTAAAATGCCCCTCCGCGGTGCATAGATCACAAGGAACTGAGCTACTCGACTTGGACCCTGAGGACTTCCAAAGGGGGAAAAGTCCACCTTTTCTGGCACTCTTTCGTGGAGATCCTCTACAATTTGGATCCAACCAGTCTGTGCATCTCGATACCCTTGGAGAAAGAGGAAAGGAAAGCTACTTAGTTATGTCATCTAGGTTTAGCAGTAGCCTCCTGAAGCACTCTGGGATGTTTCTGGCGGCGGGGTGGGGAGCCTTAAGAAAAGCTGTAAAAGTACATTATCGGGGGCTTCCCTGGTGGCGCAGTGGTTGAGAGTCCGCCTGCCGATGCAGGGGACACGGGTTCGTGCCCCGGTCCGGGAAGATCCCACATGCCGCGGAGTGGCTTGGCCCATGAACCATGGCCGCTGAGCCTGCGCGTCCGGAGTCTGTGCTCCACAACGGGAGAGGCCACAACAGTGAGAGGCCCGCGTATCGCAAAAAAAAAAAAAGTACATTATCGGGTGGGACGGAGGGAGACGCAAGAGGGAAGAGATATGGGGACATATGTGTATGTATAACTGATTCACTTTGTTATAAAGCAGAAACTAACACACCATTGTAAAGCAATTATACTCCAATAAAGATGTTAAAAAAAAAGTACATTATCTTTTTATTATGAAATACATTAAACAGAAAAGAAGATAATAATTATGATAATACTAAATCACCAAGTCTTATTAAAACTTCAGATTTTGCTATATTTGCTTCTGATCACTTTTTTTTCTTTAAGAAAAAAACAGTTATCCCGGAGGCTTCGTGAGCACCCTTCCCTCATCTCATTCCCCTCCCTCCCTCTTTTTAAAAAATTCTGGGGAGGTTATCAGGTTCAGACTTAAAAATACAATTAAAATATAAGAAAAAGATCAAATTGGTTCCCTGCTATTCAAGTCCCTTGGTAATGTGCAGACAGAGGGAAAACATGGGCTGCAGAGCGATGGGAAACAGCTCCGGCTTGTGAGAAGAAAGATGCAGCTGACACCTCTTCCACTTGAGGGCGGCCCCTCTCACAGGCAACTGATCCCTCTCTTTCCAGTACAGGGAGGAAAACGACAGACTGCACCAGCTGCAGAAGGACAGGCAACAATGGCAGCGATAAGATCGCCATAGGGGATTTGGACCAGCTGGTATATATTCTGGAAAAGTCTTGCTGAGAACATACCCTTGATGTTGTTTCAGAAGACAAACACCATTTCAGGGAGAAATGATGTATCTGCAGCATTAAAACCTATTTCTAAAGACACTTAAACATGTGGCAGGTAAACACTGCAGGAATTCTCTGGCAAGAAGGTTAATAGTGGCCTCAGTCTGGTCCACAGTAATTTAATGCCCTCAAATCCATTATTCCTCACAATGCTAAAAACAGACCAGATTGCACCAAAATTGTGATTTCTAACCAGCAGTCTGAGCTGACATGTTGCTATTCCAGATAACTTCAGACAATGCATTCTTCCCTCCTCCTTGGTCAAGGAGATTTTATTTTACTCAGGTTGACAATGTGCCTAGATATTTTCAAGTCTCCCTTATAGTTAAGTTTGTCCACGTGACTAAGTCCTGGCTAATGTATTGTAGAAAAAGCTTGGCAAGACTTCAGAAAGTATCTTCAAAGTGGACTAAACTGGCAGTCTTCCTTTCCCCTTCTTCCTTCCTGGGATGCAGATAAAAAGGCTACACCTTCAGCAGCCATTTGAACCATGAGGTAACTTTGCATGGGGAAGCTACATGGAAGGAGACTGAGTTCCTGAGGACATCACAGTGACACCATATCAACCCTGTACTTGGCTCTATTGTTTGCCACTAAATGCAACTTCTAACTGACAAAGTTACTGAGACACTTAAGTGAACTGACCCAAGCACGTAGATATGGAAGTCAAATGAGAAAAAAATGAATTTTGCTAGGTTTTGCCATCTTAAATCTGAAACGCTTGACTTGGCATTCGAGGGGGCAAGAAACTGAATTCAGGAATTGACAATGACAGTGAGAACTGAAAAGAGGTATGTAAGGAAGAGGTTAAAAGTGCCTGAGTTGGTCAAACTTAAAGGATATATCAGTTAGACTACTGGATCAAGCGTTGCTGATCTGAGTTTATGGTTTAAACAAACAAACAAAAAGCATAAACGTAAAGAATTAAACACTGTTATCAACCAGAAGCTGAAGAAGGATAACACCGTCCAACTGCTGGGGTAGAAAGCAAATTAACTTTTTTTTCTGGATTTTTGTAAGAAAGTACCTTTCCACATGCGTATTGCAATTCCTCTAGCTACGTCCAACAAAATAATTCTGCCAAAATCATCTGTTACTGCTGCCAGCGTGTTACATGGAGACAGACATATACTTTCACCATGGCGTCTGGAATCTGGAAGTCCAAACCTGATATGTGAAAGAAAACAGAAAGCTCAAATCAAAGTGCAATCTAGAAATACATAAAAGAATAATGAAATGCATTGACAAAATAGGCTGAATCTGTCTTTATATAAAGAAATATGAACTTTCTATGGATTAATACCTAATTTATTTACTGATTATACCACATTTTGTGATACAAAATGCATAAGGAAATTTCTTCTATTACAAAATAAAAACACCTAGGTTTTGTTTCAGAGATTTTCTATATAGATATCCACAACCTATTTTCAGAGAGTCTCAAGTACAACTAGATTTCCTTGATTAAGTGATACATCGTAGGAAACAACACCCTCACAACCAACTAAATTTTAGAATACTCTGCTCCTACACAGGCATCTGTGTAGTTCTGATTTCTGATCTATTCTCTTTTTTTTTTCTAGATATCATATCTTGCTGATACCAATGCAGGTACAAGAACGTTCCTTCTTCTAAATAGTTATCTGTAAACTGCTCTTGGTCTATTATCAATCTTATTAGAACTGTGAGTAAAATAAAAGTAAAGAGGTACTGAGAAAGGACCAGAAGAGCTCATTTTGAAAAAAGTCCCTGCGACAAAGTACTCAAACTTTGTTACATCTCTTTGGATGCATAAGGGCCATTTGGCTTATTTCTTGATTCTTGGGCGACCTTAGAAAATGTGATGTGTTATAACATACTTTAAGATGGAAAAAACCCTGGAAGATAATCTTTAATCAATTTTAATAACAGATAATTAGTTATATCTCTTTAGTTGAAGAACATCTAAAAAAAGGGGGGGGAGGTTTCTATTTCCCTTTCTATTGGGTAATAAAAAATGATTTAAAAACAGAATCAGGCAAAAATCATACTCACTCCCCACAAAACCTGACGAATCCACTCAATATCCTACAGCACTGCTGAAGCAAGCAAGGAAGCACAAGCCGGCATGTTGAAGAGTGCTTGGATGCATGGGACCCCCCATTTTTATTTATTTATTTTTTAAAGAAATCACTAAGTCCTTTTTGCGTTTCTACAGCTTAATGACAAACTAAACTTTTTACAGAAAGAAATCCAACAGCTATCAAAAAACCAATTTGCCTGCAACTTAAGCTAAGTGTACAGGTGTTTGTAGAAGAGCACGCTCAACACATACGTATTGAGCCCCCACTACATGACAGGGAGACAGCTGTGATAAAAGAGGCAAGAATCACTGTCCTCGTGGACTTTACATTCTGGTGGAAAAAACTAGTCCCACATTGGGCTTCCCAGGTGGCGCAGTGGTTAAGAATCCGCCTGCCAATGCAGGGGACACGGGTTCGAGCCCCGGTCCAGGAAGATCCCACATGCCGCAGAGCAACCAGGCCTGTGCACCACAACTACTGAGCCTGTGCTCTAGAGCCTGTGAGCCACAACTACTGAGCCCACGTGCCACCACTACTGAAGCCCGTGCACCCAGAGCCCGTGCTCCGCAACAAGAGAAGCCACTGCAACGAGAAGCCCGTGCACCAGGACAAAGAGTAGCCCCAGCTCACCGCAACTAGAGGAAGCCCGCGCACAGCAACAAAGACCCAATGCAGCCAAAAATAAACAAATAAAATAAATAAATTTATATATATATATATATATATATATATATATATAAATTAGTCCCACATTAATGACTTTTAGAAGCTCCAAAGACTCAGGAAATCAACAAATCAGATAAGCACACAAAAAGACCATTAATTCAAGAGCGCATCCCTAAGAACACTAAAATGTGAGAAGAGCACGACAGACTTGCCTTACAGCTAATGGGGTAGCTGGTTCAACCTTGGGTTTTTGCTTCTGGACAGCTTCTTCTTCATGCTTGCTTTTCCAACCAAGCCAACCACTGGAAAGAAAGCAAATTCAGACTAAAACCAGGGCTTCCAGAGTTTTAAACTGCAGACTATCAAAATATAAGTTAAAACCTAGTGAGATGCAAATTAGATCATTTAAATTGTGATGTAATTACCTGGCAGCATTAAATAAAGCAGAAGTGAGTTTACTTGCCACTGCTAGTGCAACGTGAGATAATAATGGTTGCGTGCTTCCCTGAAAAACAGAACATTTGAAAGAGAAAACAACAGCTGACAGATAAACAAAATATATTTTCTAAACGAGATGTACCTTAAAAAGGTAGGAGGTAGCAATATAATCAAAAGTTTTAACTCTACAGTTTAAAAGTGAATCCCCTGGTGGTCCAGTGGTTAGAACTCCATGCTTCCACTGCAGGGGGCTCGGGTATGATCCCTCTTCAGGGAACTAAGATATCGCAAGCCATGTGGCATGGCCAATTAAAAAAAGAAAAGGAAAAGTAAAATCACTAGTAGTTTAGTTATCTTTAGGATTTCCCTCTTTAAATTGTAATTAATGAAAAAAAATTAAACTAGGACAGTAAAATGGCATTTTTCTACCAGGGCTATTGATTTCTTATCCATATACAACCGGCCCTTTTCCCTCTTTTTTTTTTTTTCATTTTTTAACCAGTTTTTATTTAGAAATGTTTCATATTATACAAAAAAATTTTTAAGTATAGTTGATTTACAATGTTGTGTTAGTGTCAGGTGTATAGCAAAGTGATTCAGCTATATATATTTTTTTCTTTTGCAGATTCTTTTCCATTATACATTATTATAAGATATTGAATATACTGCCCTGTGCTATACAGTAGGACCTTGTTATTTATCTATTTTATATATAGGAGTGTGTATATATTTACCCCAAACTCCTAATTTATCCCTCCCCCTCTTTTTTTTTAAAATGTATTTATTAAAGCAAAAAGATGGTTTGAACCATCTTGAGAAGGGTGCTGTTTAAGCGAACAACAGTAGATACCAAATCTAACACCTAATTTTTCCCAATTTTAGGAAGCAATTTTCACCACTTTATCAACTATAGTTGGTGGCTTGCTCTGTCTTTACAATTCCTCATTTACTCAAATCCCTGGTGGGCTGACATCACTAAGCCTCTGATTACTGCACCAATATTTAAAGACAACTCAACTATGAATTCGGGGCATCAGAAACAAAGAAGGCTGCTTGTATTACACTGACTTTAGTACCTTCTCAGTTAATCTAAAGAATTTAGAAGAAAGTGAGTTGAGACTAATTTTAGCTTACACTGAAACTTAGAAATGTAAACTGCTTAATCTTTCTAAGGCTATGTTACCATCCCAATTTGTAGATATGTTGAAAAATCAAGATCAGTGATGAAACACTTACCTCTAAAGCATAGAAGAAGCCCGTAAATGGATTGGACCCTACAGTGATATACTGAGACATAGCGGGTGGGCTGTTTTTAATTGCTGCATTATATCCACCTATATTGGAGGCAGTCTTCATTTGATCAAAAGGGGACAGAGTCATAATACCTAATGATAAAACAGCAATAACAACACATGATTTTAATGAACTGAAATGACACTGTCATTTTAGGTTATCAGATTTTTATTTCAACTCCATTCTAAGATGCTAACTGCTGAGTTTCATTTAACAGACAAAAGTCATTTTCAAAAGCTACAAGATCAATATCATAAAACATAAAGATATTAAAGTTGCCACCTATAATTATTCTAAGCTATAAAATACTACAAAATTTAAATATTAATTTTTTAAACATACAAATTCAAATGGTACAGATATATAGAGTCCACCAATATCTCTAGGTATTATTAGTTCACTTCTTCAAGGTAACAACTGAAACAGTTTCTTATGCTGCTTTCCAGAAATGTTGTATGCACATAAATGACAGCACACCAAATAAACTGATGTGTGCCTTGTTTTTTTTAATTTAATAAAATATCAAGGAGACATGCCTCATTCTTGACAATCACTCAGAGTATTCCACTGTGTGGCCATGCCATAACTGATCTGACCTTCTGATGGACATTTATGTTGTTTCCCACCTTTTGCCACTACAAATAATGCTGCAACATATATCCTTGATAGATCTGTGCATATCTATATATAAGTTCATTTGTATGGCAAATCCTCATAAACAGAAGTGCAGGCTCAAAGGGGATCTACATTTGAAAAAAAATTTTATTAAGTACTGGGACGTTGCATGCTGTAGAGTGTTGCCGATGTACACCCCGACCAAAAAGGTAGGAGAGCATCTGTACTCCCATATCCTTCCCAACACAGTGAAAATAAACCCTTTCAAACATCTACTGATACCCTGTAGTCCAGAAATCCCCAGGCTCTTACAATGCAGAGGTACTGATCATTTCCCCAAGGCTCTAAGAACAGAAGCAGACAGACTGAATATTGACGCCCACATGCTGTGTGGGGCAGCAGAGAAGCCAGCGCCATTTAAACGCACCAGGTGGCAGGGAGAGAAGTAGGGGGGCAGTGAGCTTAGAGATCTAGAAAGTAAAGATCCTGCTAGATTCCAACACGTGTGGCCTTGGGCAGCATCTTCCAACTCGGGTACTCTTGGTACATGAAGATACCTGGTTGACAGCTTCCGAACACAAACACACTGCAGAATGGAACATGAGTTATTCTAATTTTCATATGTGTGTACTGCCTCGACTTTGAATGCAAATGGTCCAAAAAATGCATTGCTCCTGAAGAAGGATCCTGGTAAAGGAAATGCTTTTAGGGAGTTCATAAGCAAACAACTTACTGGATTTAGGGATTCAAGTCATCAAATAATCCTTACAAAAGCTGAACTGTTCTGAAAGATTACAATGCCTGTCTCATATTTATGAATGAATTCATGATTCAACATACAGAATGTCTTTACTACATGATTAAAATTGGCATAAGTTCTGCCTTATTCTACCAGCACAACATCAAAGGCTGAATGATGTCACATAGAAACTGAAATTTAAGTTTCAATACTCTCTCTTCATATTCCCACACACTATAGGTGTGAGTATAAACGGCTACAAGCTATCCAGAAAAATGGATCCAAAATTTTAAGTGGATTTATTCTCACCCATTCTAAAGAGATGGTTGACCAGTTCTTTCCATCCTTGCCACGAATGAGCTCTTCCTTCCCACAATTTAAGTCACCCACTTTTTGTTTTCATTATATAGGAAATTCAATAACACTTTGTCATTTCTTATAACTACAGAACTTTCAAGTTATCAGCCAGGTATACCGCAATATCATTTTGAAACATAATAAGTACAACTGACAATCTTTATTAATAATGTCAAATGCAATTTTTAAAAATTTTTATTAGACTACAGTTGATTTATAATGTTGTGTCAGTTTCTGCTGTACAGCAAGGTGAATCAGTTATACATATACATATATCCACTCTTTTTCAGATTCTTTTCCCATATAGGTCATTACAGAGTATGGAATAGAGTTCCCTGTGCTATACAGTAGGTCCTGATTAGTTATCGATTTTATATATGGTTGTGTGTATATGTCAGTCCCAATCTCCCCATTTATCCCTCCCCCTCCTCCCCACCACGCTCCGGTAACCACAAGTTTGTTTTTCACAACTGTGACTCTTTTGTTTTGTAAATAAGTTCATTTGTACCATTTTTTTAGATTCTACACATAAGCGATATCATATATTTGTCTTTGTCTGACTTACTTCACCCAGTAGGGTCATCCGCTTTCAATGCCATCCCTTGCATCCTGTCAGTATCAACTATATATTTTTTGAAACTTTGATTTTAAGTGTACCACCTTTTGACCACCACCTCTTAGCTTTCCATCTTAACTACTCTAGTAATCCCCTGTAATAATTCTGCATTTCATTAAGAGTTTCAGTACATTACTCCTACCATTTTCACACTATTTATCCAGTAACTCATGTGATCACTTCGCTTCTTACCTGGTTCTGATTTGTGTTCCATCACAATCACTCTCTTGCACGACTCCCCTGTCCCCCTCTTCCTCCACATACTCACCTGGCTCAATCTCACCCTTGGTTGACCTAAACCTTCTGCATTCTCTGCTGTCTGCACCAAAAGAGCTGATCGTTGTCAGAGAAAAACAATACACCTGAGTTTTAGCATAAGGACCACAAACAAATGGGCATACAACACCAGCCCAAAATCCTACTGTCTTTCTCTGCTCCTCTACCCTCCCATGCCCAAATCTCTTGAAATCTATTCATTGAAGAAACCAGGCTGTTGGACATTAATTTCCTACAGTCTAGATTTTGCTGACTGCATCCCTGTGGTATTATTTAACATTCTGTCCTGCTCTCTACATTGTGGCAAATTGGTGGGCTCTAGAGGACTGTTGTCTTTTGATTCACCAATTTTAGCACCATTTTTCATTGATTTAAGGTAAATGAAGACGTAGCATATATACAGCCCCTCTTTTTCCCCCCATATTCTTCCAATATAACCATATCTCAATTTTTAAATTAAATTCACACTCTCTGTTCTCATTATAAAGAACTCACTGCTGAGACAAGCTGCCTACTGTAATTACACTGCCTTAGATGTGAATTTTTCTTTTCTGGATTTATTACTACCTTGTTATTTAGGGTTTTCCCTGAACAACTGAGGTCTTTCCGCACTTTCAAACACCTTACAGTTCTTCTTAATATAAATTTCCATAAAGTCAAACTCACTGGATAATTTTCTAGGTCTATTATACTGGCTAAAGAAGGCCTCTTTGACAAAATGATATTTGAACAGACACCTGAACGAAGTGAGGGAGAGAGCCATGTGACTAGCTGGGTAAAACCTTCCAAGCAGAAAGGGCAACAATTACAAAGACTGCAAAGTGGGAGAATGCTTGTTGTATTTGAGGGTCAGTAAGGAGATCAGCGTGGTGGAACAGGGCAGTGAGGAGGGGAGAGTTCTACAGGAGGTGAAGTCAAAAGGTACCATAAACCAGACAATGTCGGGCCTTGGATGCCACCGTAAGGCCGTTGGGTTTTATCAGGAATAAGATGGGAAGCCACTATAAGGTTGTGAGCAGAGAAGTGACAAAAATATGACTTATATTTCAAAATTAGCTGCTAACTGGCGAACGGATTTTAGAGATCAAGAAAGGAAGCAGGAAGTTAGGATTTCTTTCTCCTCGATAGTTCAGGCAAAAGACAATGGTGGCATGGACTGCCGTGCTGCCAACGATGGAGATGAGACTCGGTCAGATTCAGGATCTACTGTGGGGGTAGGAGAGACAAAGGTGGACTGGATGAGGAGTGTGACAAAAGGAGAACGGTCAAGGACGACTCAAAAGCTTTTGGTGGTGGCGAAAGCAGACGAAGACGAGAGAGAAGAGCAAAGGAGGACCAAGTGTGAGGAGAGGAAATTAAGAATTCTGTTTGGGATCTGTTAAGTTTGGATACCCAGGGGGAAATGTTCAGTAGTTGGAAAATGAGTAAGAAGTTTAGTGAAGAGGTCAGGACTGGAGTCAAAATGGAGATGCTGTGAGTTGATTTCCTGTTCTTATGTTGCTGAGTTTTGAAAGTAGGGGGTGGAAATATTTATTCTTAAATGCACCCCAATCTGGCTTTCATCCTCACCATTCCACTTAAACTTCTCAGATCAAAGTCAATGAAGACCTAGCTCTATGTTGTCAAATCCAATGGACCTTCTCCTTTCTTGAATTCTATGACGCATTCCACAGTTAACCATTCCCTCCCAAATTTATATGGATAATCAGGACCTCTCTCCTGACCTTATGACTCGTATATCCAACTGTCTACTTGGCATCGCCATTTCAATGTCTGAGCCAGAAGTTAACCTGTAAAAAACACAACTCTCCACTTGTCCACTCAAACCTCTGCCTTCTATGCACATTTCAGCCATAGCCTGACCATCCACTCAGCTGCTCAAACTTAAAAGCTAAGAAGTCTTTGACCCTTTTCCTTCTCTCGTTTCTAATACCCATCCCTTAGCAAGTGCAAATACATCTCCAACCTGTCTACTTCTCTCTAGCACCACTGCTTCCTCCCTAGACAAAGTCCTCATTCTCTCTTATTGTAACAAACTCCTTGCTGGTCTTCTCTTTATTCTGTAAGCCTCTCTCTAAAGAGCAGTCAGAGGGATATTTTTAAATATCTCCTACTTAGACTCCATCAATGATGTCCACTGCATTTAGAATAAAACCCGAACTTCTCACCCCTATGTGATCTGACCCCAGTCTACATCTCCAACCTTACCTGGTCCCATTTCCCCCTCACTGTACAATCAAGTCACATCAACCTCCCTTCTGTTTCTTTAAGCCTCCAGTCTTCCATCTCTCCCCACCCCGGGCCTCTATCTCGGCTTCTTCCCATCCTGCATGTCTCAGGAGAGGCCTTTGCTCACCAGTCTACCCAGAGTCCCCTCTTCCTTTACTTCTGTCATAACCCTCTGCTTATCTTCTTCATGATGCTTACTAACATTTCGTTATTACCCTATTTATTCATTTGGTTTAATTGTTTATTTTTTGTCTCCCCATCACCAGGACGTAAGCTTCATCAGGGCAGGGGTACTGTCTGCCTTGTATTTCTAGCACCAATATTAGTGCCTGGGGATGTAACAGGTATTCATTCATTTCTTTGTTGAATGAACTAGTCAGACCTCTACGTAAAGATGTACACAGAATAAAGCTCATGGCACCTTTTCTTTTTCCATTTTGTAGGCTGGGAGATAAATGAATAGAATAATATTTTCTATCCAATCATTTCTCCTAGCCTGTCTCAATGTTCCAAAGTTTAATTAACAGAACAAGGAAGTCACCCTGAACTGAACTCAACACTTTGGAATTTCGCACATTTTTATGTTAGCAAAAAGTAAAGACAAACGAATGTCTACCAACAAGGTGCTTATTACAGATTATAGGCAGACCTCGGAAATATTGCAGGTTCAATTCCAGACCACTGAAATAAAGGAGATATCACAGCAAAGTGAGTCAATGAATATTCTGGTTTCCCAGTGCAAGTAAAAATTATGGTTACACTATATTGTAGTCTGTTAAGTGTGCAACAGTATGATGTCTAAAAAAACAACATACTGGGCTTCCCTGGTGGCGCAGTGGTTGAGAGTCCGCCTGCCGATGCAGGGGACACGGGTTCGTGCCCCGATCCGGGAGGATCCCACATGCCGCGGAGCAGCTGGGCCTGTAAGCCATGGCTGCTGAGCCTGCGCGTCAACGGGAGAGGCCACAACAGTGAGAGGCCCGCATACCGCAAAAAAACAAAACAAAACATACTTACCTTAATTTAAAAATACTTTATTGCTAAAAACTGCTAACCATCATCTGAGCCTTCAGCGACTCATGATCTTTTTGCTGGTAGAGGGGTTGAAATATTTCAAGAATTACCAAAATATGACACAGAGACACGAAGTGAGCAAATCCTTTTGGAAAAACGGCACCAACAGACCTGCTCAACACAGGGTTTGTAAAAAAGCAGTATCTGTGACACGCAATAAAGCAAAGCAAAATAAAACAAGGTCTACCTGTATTCTGTAGCAGAAATGCAACAATACACAAAGATAATCTGCACGTCAGGTATCTTCTGTTCCCCCCCTCTGGATTCACACTCCTTCCTTCTCTCCCTGCTGGCCCCAGGAGCCAGTATGTGCATATTATTAGCCCAGACTTCAAGTTGGGTTCAGACAATGGGAAGTCTCACCAGGACATCAAAGACAGAAAGGAGAACGAAGACAGGATATCTATTTCCTTGTGACCACTGGCCAAAAGCCATCCTGCTCTTAAGGCGCTGATTCTACTCATTATCTCCAATGAGCAGAATTTAGGCCTAGGAGTGGTTAACAGCTGCACTGCTGATCGGCCCGCAAGACGCTGTACTATCCTTTGTGGTTCTCCTATACAACATCTGTATAAGTAGTTTCTCTGCAAATAAAACCTCTTTCAATTATCCTATTTCAAGGATGTCATCTGTCTTCTACTAGGACTCTGAGAAAATGTATATTTAGCAAAACTGTGGTGAAAGCCTCTTTGTAATATGTTGATTGGAAAAGGGCTACAATGTAGTTGTCATGATGGAATCCTTTTATGAAGACATATCTCTGCCTAACCATACACATATTACACTTGCACTTACACACGTCTGTAAGGATGTTTACCACAAAGCCAATGGTGAGTATCTCTAGACGGTAGGATTTAGAGGGATTTTTTTTTCCTTTTTTCTTTATATTTTTATGTACTATGTGAAAATTTTAACAAGCATATACTATACTATTAAACAGAAAAAAATAGGTATGTGTTTTAAAATAGCATTTCCTTCTTCTCCACACCCATTTCTACTCTTAATTTAGATGCCCATTACTTCTCACCAAGATTATTATAGCTTCCTTACTGCACCTAGTTTCTAGTCTTGACCCCTACATTGCAACCTCTAAACGTCCACCGAAGTGATTTTTCCAACAGGCTAAGTGATAATACCATTCTCTTGTTCAGAATTCTTCAATGACTCTCAACGTGGTGAGGAGAAAGATATAAGTTCCTCCGCCTAGTATACTAGTCCTTCAGAATCTGACTCCTAGTTACAGACTGGCCTCGCTTGGGCCAGTCTTCATTGTTTTCTCCTGCACACAAGGCACTTCCACCCCAGGCCTAGTACCTGTTGGCTAGAGTGCCTCACGCACGCTTGCTCTCTTGGTCAAGTCCTACTCATTCTTTCCATCTCAGATTGAAGTCAACCTCCTGTTCCCTGATTCCCTTGGTGCTGGGGGCTTCTCCTCTGCTCCCACTACAGCCGGTCCACTTGTCTACTATGACAACCATCATGCTGTGGCACCATATTGTTTTCACATGTTTCTCCCAACTAGCCTCATGCTTCCTGACAGCAGAGACCCACGTCTTTCCACCTCCACATTCCCGATACCTAAGACAGTATGCCTTCAAATACTAGCTGCAAGAAAAAAATCTGCTTTTCTCTATATTTTGCTGGTCTACAAGTTACATGTGTAGAAGACTGATCCATCTGGTAATTATATGAATTAAACACATCTGTATAAAAACAAGTCAAATAGTGGGTGACTTAAAACTGTACAGTACTGCTGCTGAGGGCATAATTGCTAAAACTGCTACCATTTCTTAAAGACATTAAACCTCTGATAATCTCTACGTCTGAACTACCTTCCAGATGTCTCACTAAAGACAATGCATATTCTTTTCACATGAGAATAAATCTACATCTCCAATAAATGAGATAGTTCAATCAAAAAGTATAAGAAGTAAATTCCAAAAGAATTGGAACTAGTCAGGCTTACCAATACTAGCATGATCGATAATTGTGTCAATATCTTGTAGACCCCATTTCTTATAAGCTAACGGTGGTGGCTGTATGTTCTCATTGCCTGATGCTGCAGCTGTCAAAGATAAAAATTAGACAATCCAAACTTAAATATAATGGAGAAAATGAAGTTTTACCAAAAAATCATCAAGAATAACTTGGTTTATAATTCTAAAATTTCAACTAAAAATAATGAGGCAAAGTAATGTAAACTACACATACAGTGAGATTTATTCACACCAATACAATGCACATAAAATGCAAACATTAAAAGACTAAGTTGGCTGTCATAAGAGATTTTGGAACACTCAAGGAATTAGAGAAGACTATTAAAAATTCTAGACCACCACTAAAAATCAAGGTGAATTCCAACTGCAGTAGAAGCCGAGTAACTAATTTCTCCCCCTTGAGTAAGACAGTGGATAAAATCCTGGAAACAGCAACCAGTGCCTTAGCGAAACCTGACGGTATGCCCAGCAAAGGACACATCATAGAAGGGTCTTGAACGCAAGTAACTGAGGCCAGGCTTGACAGAAAGATATGCTAACAGTGATAGCACTGCCAGAAAAATGAATGCAATGCCGATCACTGACCTCAGCATTTCCACCTAGGGAGTGAATAATGAAAAGAAAAGCAACAGTTCCAGCTCTTGCCACAGGTTCATGCCCAAGGCCCCAGTCATCAGTACATTCTCATGCTACATATTAGAAAACGGCTGGATTCTGGTTGTTTATTCTGGAAGCAGAAGTACCCTGATAAAGGAAAAATGTAATCCTCCTAGCACTCCAGATTTGAGAGTAAGGCCAAGAAGAGAGTTTTCCTATATTGTGAAATAAAAGTCACAACAGTCTGCAGCTAAGTAATCAGAATTATTTTTAGAGCAACTTAAAATAAATAAGAGGGCACAAAGTGGCTTACTTACTTACTTCCTAGGAGATAAAATGGCTTTATGGACTCATACATAACAAAATAAACGGAAATTCAAACATAGTAAAAATGAAACGGCTGACGATACCAATTAAAACACAATTGTCTATTTCTAGTTTATTTTATGGACAGAATTTTTATCTACAGAAAATGGCCAGTCTCTTTGGGCACATACATTAACGGTAACTATTATGTCTCCAAGATAACAAAGATATTGAAACTTACGGTGGGCTAAATTTAAATAATTTAAAAGATTATGAAAATAGGTATAAAAATTCAAACAAATTTTGACTTTACAGAAAAGCATGTACTATTAAAAAGCAATATAACCAAGAATGTTACAATCTGCCAAAAGGACAGCGAAAATTTTTCTATTGCAATGTAAGATGCTGCATTCTTTCCTTAGAAGAAATTGTTTCTTTTGTGTCTTATAGTTTAGTTCTGGATTTATGAACAATCTTTATGAATTAGATAACACATCTTAATTAAACTCTTCTTTCAGGGAGCTGTCTAAATCATTTAAGAGTTAAACTTTGTTTGCTCTTTTTAGGACCATTAGGCTCCTTTATCCAAACCCAGAAGAAAATGGGGAAAGTCAGCACCAACACTGGTATTTTCATTGCTTTTAAGGCTTTTTGTTCCCATGATTTTAACATCTCTAAAACCGGAACCTTAAAATCAATGGTGCGACTCTCAATGGCTTAGTGGAACAGAAGATAAGAGTGCACCTTATAATCAATGGCATCTTGAATTTGATGAAAACCAATATCCTCTTCTAAAGACATAATAGCATCAGAGTGTAAACTAGGGGTAGTAAAGATTAAGAATTCTTGATTGTTTGTGCACTTTTCATGCCAAAGTCTGGAAATGATGTAGCTGCCTATGTAGATTATATTTAGGTCTCTAACTTTTCTCTGTTCAGAAGTGTTTCAAGTTAGGAGAAAGCAGCTGATGTTGACTTCTATTGGGTCCTGCCTCCTGCGAGGGAAATGCCCCCTGCAAACTTTATGCTATCTTTACCCTCAGTGAGAATTCACAAGGTTTTAGTATGCTGGCCCAAAAAGCTGCCCATCTAGTGAGAAATCTGGTTTCTCAGCTAGATGCAACTAAATTCTCCACCCCAGTGTTGAACCTCTCTCTTAACTGGCCAAGACATATTGCTGAATCAGTAAATAAAGCCTGCAGTTCAACTGGCAACATGTAAAGAGAGTTGATGTTCTAGTCCTGGCCTTTATCTTACTAAGCAATCTACCAGCAATGCACTCCCATTTCTACAGTAACCGTTTTTTTTCCCTTTAAATCTAGTTCAGAAGGCCTTTTTAATTTAGAAGACATATTTAATTCTCTAAGTAGATTAAGTTAAATAAGACAAACATCACCAGAAGTTAGCTATTTCTTGGCCAAAATTACCTTTGGCCACCTGATTTCGACAAGCACGAAGAGACTGAAAAAGGCTAAATCCATCAATAGTCACGATGGCAGCTGGATATAAGATACTCAACTCTTCATTCTATTAAAGGAATAAGAAAGAAGAAAATAATAAATTTTCATTATTGCCAAATAAGCATATCTATTTTTCTATTATAGCTGAATGTCATTATTAATGTAAAATTTAAAAATACTATAACTAAACAACTGTCAAACACCCAACACACAAAACAATATCAGGCAGAGGAACAGTAAAAATAGACAATTTCAGAATGCCTTTTGGCCAAGGACTTAACATTCTTCTCAAATATGAGCCTTTGTACATGGTGAATAACGTTTTCAGGATAGATGGTGGGAGTAACCAAAAAAATGTACAAGTTTCATAAAAATGAAATATAGTCACTGTATGGATTAAAAACAACACATAAAAGTAAAAAGAAGAGAAAAAGGAAACTCACCTGAAATCCCTGACATACATCAGTATATAGTGTCACATATAATCGCACACTTTTGTATGAGGCTATACCATATAACATGTTTTTGGTATTCTAAAACTATTCTATAACATGTTTTTCATTACTCAATAATACGTCCATTATATTCTTCCATTTCAATAAGCGAGCAAATCATTTTTTGTTGTGGAGATGCTGTATTTCATTGTATGAACCAAAATTCCATTAACCAGTTCTTACTGATGGACATTTAGTTTGGCCTCCTGCTTCTGCCTTTGCTCTCCACCACCCATGCTCCACAGACAGCATGATCTTCCTGAGACTCAGCCGATGGAACCACTCTCCTGATTAAATCTCTCCAATGGCTCCCTTCTGCACTTAGAATAAACCTGAACTCTAACCATGCTACAAGATGCGGTCCCTGTCTCTAACCTCATCTCACCTCTCTGCCCTGGCTCCTTGAACACGAAGGCCATTATCACCTCAGTACTTTCCGTGTGCCTGGACCTTCACCTCCCAGGTCTTTGCCTGCCTAATTCTTCTGATTGTTCAGGTCTCGGCTCAAATGTAGTTGCTCTGAGAGGCTACTCCTGAGCCTCTGTCTCAAACATCATCTCCATTCCCTCATCTCAGTACACTCTCATCAACATGATTACTTCCCTCACGGCACGTTATCAGAGGCTGGAATCGTCTTGGAATCCCTAGTTATTCATCGTTGGTTTCCCTCCACCATCCCCAAACTGCAGGCCCCACGAAAGCAGAAACTTTGCATGTCTCGTTCACCAATGGATTCTCAGTGGTTAGAACTGGGCTGGGCACATAATAGGCAGTAAATAAATATTTGTGAATGAATTAAATATTTTCATTATTATAAACATCACTGCAATAAACATTCTTCTGTATATATCTTTTCACATCGCTTTGGTGTAAATTCCTTCAAGGGGGTCTGTTGGGTGTTCACGATTTTCATTTGTTATTAAACTGTCTCAACAAAGTACCTATCAATTTTTACTTCTATCAACAATACATGACAGTGTCTGTTTTTCCATATTGTCACCAACTTTTGTTAATCTTCATCTTTGCCAATCTGAAAGGCGAAAAAGTATCCAAATGTAGTTGCTTATAGTCCTTAGATTATTAATAAGGTTCAAAATTTTATCATATGCTTTAGACCAATTATATTTCTTCTTTTGAGAATTGCCTTGCCCCTTTTTTCTACTGGACTGTTGGGGTGTTTCCATTTTTAAAAGACATTTGTGGGCCACAAGGGGTGGGAAGCAGGGGACGAGGGAGCTGGGGTGTGGGCTCACATAACAAGTTCACAAGGCTACGCTTACATAGTCCACTGAGCGTAGCAGCGGGGAGAGAGCCCCCGACTCAGAGGAACTAATCACCAGCTCGTCAGTTATCTCCAAAACGAGACCGCCTTCCTGAAGAAGACACTCATACAAACACCAGTGGTCCAACAGCAGCAGAAATTATGCTAAATGACAGAGATCTTTATGCAGAAACCACGGAAGAAGTTTCTTTGACATTCCAGAAAAAACGTTTGGAATCTTCTCCTACAATGATCAGCCATCACACCTACTACACTCACTGCCCCCAGAACTGAATTACAGGAAATCTGCTCCTGTGATCTTTAATAGACCTAGGAGTATACCGAAGAAGCAGCAAATAGATATTTTTGATCTATAAACTGATGTATCAGATCCAGAGATGCTGTGTAGAATGCAGGGTAACGACAAAGGCTTCTCTCCGCATGTTTAATAAGAGTTATTTTTCAACTAAAGGATTTTCTTGACTCGCAAAAGCAAAGAGCAAACAAATATTTAAATGTGAGTTATATTTTCCCGCCAGCTCTAAAAAAAAGATTATTATAGACATAACCAAGTTTAAAGTGTTTAAAGAACCTTCATCTTCCAGAGAATTTTAAAAAAAAAAAAAATTATCTTCTTGGATTTCCAACAGCTTCTTTCTTGTTTCCTTCAATAGTTCCATTTTCTCCTGTCTCCTTACGATGAATATTATAAGACTTAAGTCTTCAGGCTTCAGTTTTATTTTCCTATAACCTTTATGCGGAAGAATTCATTCATTACCTATGACTTCAACCATCGTCTTCAATCTAGTCTTTGTGTCTGTATGGTAGTTCTGTATCACTACAGGCATGATGGTATTTTCATTTTATTTCCTACCATCACCTAAAACTCAACACGTCCAAAACCAAATTTAATAACCTTTGTTTACTGCCAAAGCAGTCCCTTCTTCCAACTTTGTCAATGGCACACCTTAGGATGGAGATCTTGGAGCCAACTCATTTTTCTTTTTAAAATTCAACATCTCAATACGATAACCAGTCCTGTCAAATGTTCCTCCAAAATGATTTTTGTACTGGTCCTTTCTCTTTCCACAGCCATTGCAGTCCTGGCTCCCAGCACTGTACAACTATTACAGATAACTTAAAAAACCAGATAACTAGCCTCCCTGATTCCAGGCTCTCACAAGTCCAATTCATCCTGAAGAAAGAGCCCTTCAAGATCCCTTTGATTACATCCCTTCCTTCTCATAAATCTTTAGTAGCTTCTAAATCTCCTGAATCAATTCCGATTTTCACTTGGCTTTCAAATTTATGAAAAATTTGGCCACTCAGCCTATTCAACAATTTCTCATTAGTTTCTAACATAGGTTTCTTTGTTGTCTCATACATAGTCCTGTGTTTGAATCTTCCTTCATTTTTCTCCTGACTACCTAAAATACTTTCCCTTCTTTTCTCACTAATTAAGTTCGATACCCATTTTCAAGGCTTAATTCAAACTTCACCCCCTCAGTGAAATTTTCCTTTTTTGTCCTAGTCCTAATTGAGCTCCCTCTTCTCTAAACGTGCACGGAAGTTATTCTGTTCATAAAAACTAGCAAATAATAAGGTATTGTTTAATATTACTGATTAACTCATTCATAGGTATTAACAGGTATTAGTCTAGTCTCTCTTACTAGTTAAGTTTCTTCTAGAGCTCCAGTCCATCTATCGCACAATTTAAGTCCACATAGTCAAATTTGAAGATTTGTTTACTTCAAATCTTCTGGAAGCAGGATAGCACAAAGAAAGAAGGCATATTATATAGTTTTGACAGGGTACCAAACAAGATGTGCTAAGAGTGTACCAGTTTATGTGGCTCTACAATTACTTTTTGACTGTGAGACAATGAAAATCTCACACAGCACCAGGAAGAAGCGAAAGCTGTGGACAGCCTTAGACACTCAACAGTATTATTTTCTCTATCAAAATCTTCAATGAATATAAAATATTTTCCACAATAAATAAAAATTTAATAACCCCGTTTCTGAGAAATAGGTTAGTGCAATGTGGTAGCACTATTAATAATACAGCTAGAACTTTTTTCTTTTACTCTCTATATAATTTTGACACCTAAGTTCAAATAAAAAAGATATAAAGTTACAAAATGCCATTTTGTACCTTAAGTCACTATTAAATTCTAAAAATGAGAAAACTTTTTATCTTCTGACTTAAGTGTTTTATCTCATTATAGAGCAAAGCATACAATATTTCATTAAGTAAGTAAAAGCAAGACTGGTATTCTTTACTCAGCTATGAGTAGCTTATATTTCTGTTTAGAATATGATAGCACAGCTAACTGTGCCACAAGAAGATTCTTAAAGTTTCCACCCAATGAAAGAGGGAAGAAACGACTTCAAAGTAAAGCCACTACTACTCTGGACACGATCTCTTATGCTACCTGCTCCGTCACGCCGGGATGTCGTGGGATTTCATAGGTCCTGCACTTGAGCTGTAGCACTGGGTCCTCATTCAGGAGCTGTGAGAGCAAGAGCACGCCACTCTAGGAGGAAGCACAGAGATAAGCCCTGCTTGTTTTCTTACCAATATGCCGGAACAGGTACGGCCAGAGAGCATCATTCCCCCAACAGGCCTTCCGCGGATGCCTGGTAGTCTGTTTGCAGAATATGGCTTCTCTTCTCTATAGCTCCTATCAGAACTTTCTACCACCACTGCTCCCCCTGTTCCAGCCTCCACCCCATAAAGTATCAAATACACAGTCCCAAGGGGCAGGTGGTCATGAGTCACAAGTGAGTGTGATGGGGATGGGTTACCAGTCAGCTGTTATCTCGGAACCGCACAGCACTCAACTCACCTCTGTGTAGAAGCGTACGTAACCCGAAGTAAAGCCCACCACAATGCAGGTCCAGTCTGGTCGTCCAGTGGAACTCCTGTTACAAACAAAAGTGAGGATCTTAAGCGCTCATAAATCAAAGCAAAGAAAACAAATGACTCATTCATCCTTACCTCTTCTGGCTTGCTAGTGGGATACACAGAGCACTGGTTACACATTCCCTAGAAACAAAAACAAAAGCATATGCTTACCTAATGAATTGATCAATTACTTTGAAAGCTCTATAATGGGAGGTTAAAGGGTAATAAGTGGAAGACGAGCTCTTTGGATCAGTTGTATCCAATGCCTACATAAAAAAACAGGAAAACTGCCCCCACAAGTAGGGTCATAAAATCCATTCACATAAAAGGTAATGTCACATTCACTTGTAGTTAATAAAAAACACTCTGTATTGTCATGAAAAGCACAAAAGTAAAGAAAGCACACCTTTACTGTACATGACGGATTATACACAAAACTGAGAAAACATCAAATGATCACCAAGCAGTCATTTCCTACTGTTCCCCTCTCCTCCGCATCAGCTAAGAACTTGGGCAGAGGGTGGGAGGAATGGGAGGGACTGGCAATCACATTGCAGGCAAGCTGCATTTCTGCTGAGTACGTTAATCTAGAGACTTACTGTATTTCAATTGGCTGGCTTCTTCTTTTATATTTTGCAAAACTTGCTTCTGATAACCTATTTCTGCGCATCTGCTAGGCTGGATGGTCCCTAAAAGATTATTTTTTTCTGACACATAGACTTGAAAAATTTGTCTCGCACTCAGACACAAGCCTCAAAATTAAAAATAACTCTTACTGACTTTCATTTAACCTGTAAAACCTCAGGACCATCACCAGCTCATTCAACAAAATATAAACCCTCTTCCACATACATCAAACCAGATAATCACCAAACAAAATTAACCTTTTTGTTTGTTTGTCGTCTCTAAAGTAATTGAACCATTATGTTTGCTTTGCATTTCGGAGAGAAATTAAATGTCTTCAAAATGCTTAGACTAAATGACTTAAGGAGAAATAGTATTTATTTTGATAAAAGTAGAAAACAATTCATTGAGTATCTACAGAGTGTCAGGCATGTACTATGGATTTCTACTTGGTTGTCTTAATCTGAATTCAAAGTCTGAAGAATCTTATTCATTCCGACCAGGTAACTTTCAGTCATAAAAATTAAACTGAAAACAGGTTTTGGCTGCAGGTTCCAGGCTAGCAGCTCCATCATGGAACCATGCTAGAGATCTGGTTTTAAAACTCTTACTGGGACTTCCCTGGTGTCACAGTGGTTAAGAATCTGCCTGCCAATGCAGGGGACACAGGTTCGAGCCCTGGTCCGGGAAGATCCCACATGCCGCAGAGCAACTAAGCCCGTGTGCCACAACTAAACAGCCCACGTTCTAGAGCCTGCGAGCCACGACTACTGAGCCCACGTTCCACAACTACTGAAGCCCGCACACCCAGAGCCCATGCTCCACAACAAGAGAAGCCATCGCAATGAGTAGCCCCCGCTCACCACAACTAGAAAAAGCCCACAGGCAGCAATGAAGACCCAACGCACCCAAGAATAAATAAATAAAAGTAAATAAATTAAAAAAAAAAAAAACTCTTACTGGATCAGTAGGAAACTTGAATTTACCAGCTTGCATTTCTGAAGTATTTATGAGTTTTAAGAATTAATGTAGCACTGTCCCCTTTAAGTACAAGCCCAATGCTGGCAAAGCAGAGAAGACAAGGGCAGCCCTTGACTTTTTAGCTGAATAAAATTAATGAAGAGCTGAGGAAAAGACAAAATGTAGGCAGGATGTTATGGGATTCTCTCTGAATTCTCCTTTAAATTCTCTCCAAACAGGAGGTCTTTTTTTTTTTTTTTTTTAAGTAATCACATGGTTAATAAAATTAAAATTTACTGGCCAAATCATGCTCCACAACTTCTAAAGCTGCAAAGAATATACATTTACTAAACATTCCAAACAATGAAACTTCTTAATAGATTCACATACAAGTCAAACAATTTCACATATACATTTAACACACAGACAGACAAAAAAAATGAACTGGTACCTACCCTTCTTCGACACTTAAAGAACCACTCCAACCAACAGCAAACTGCATTTCTTCCTTCCCTTTATCACTATGTTTCCATTTTGCTGAGAAAAAATTAAGTTATCACACAAAATAACTTCTTTAACTATAGTATACTAAAACAGAATTTATAAATTTCACTCTTTCCCATTAGAATCATGAGTACAGAATTGAATAGTTCTATATTAATTGATTTGGGTCTTTTTCTAGGTAAATATAAGATAATGTTTAAAAATTTTTATAAGATTTATATAAAACTCTCTCTTTAGTCTCTTTCCTCCAATTCAATCCATATAATAAAGTTATTAATTCTTATGTACCACCCCACCTTTCCTATTTATAAAACTACTTTTTATCTTTAGTTGGCAGAGAAAATTTTTCTATTAGATTTATGCTACTGGAGGGCAAATCTGCTTTATAAACCATTCCATATCCATTTAATATAAGATCTTATTTTGATCAGTGAGGTTTTCCACATTCTATATATACCCAAACTTTAAATTTAATCTTCAACAAAAATTATAAGCTGAAAACTTATGCCCCAAACAGGAAACTACAGCACTGTGAGTTTTCAAATTAGAGTTGAAAGTCACTTGACTCACATTATTACTAAGAAGCAGTCAGTGCCCTTTTTAGCTCTGACTGCCCCTTGCAAGAGCTGGGCAATGCCCAGTACTGCCTCTGAAATGCCATAGAGAGACAGCTACAGTATCTGCAGCCAAGAAAGAAAAAGAGAGGAAAGAAACAGAAAAGAAAGGAAAAAGAAAGGGGAAAAGAGAGAGAGAGAAATAAAAAGAAAGAGAATAAAAAGTGTTATATAACGTATCAAACTATGGAATGCCACCATATAATGCATACGAGAGAAGTAAAACTTTTTCTTTCTGCCTAATCCATTTTCTATTCTATGCATTAAAATAAATGAAAATAACAGAGTACTTACGCACTAGAAATACAGCTTTTTGCTCCCGAGTTATAACCATAAGATCATTGGTTGGAGATAAGGATAAAACACAATCCTGAAGCCAGGAAGTTTTTTGTGTTTTGCATGTATTTCCTTCTTCTTCCTGTGAATAAAACTACAATTATTTCCATGGAAAAATATCGAGAAAAGTTCAACTCAGCATGTCCACCTTGAGAAGCAAGGGAGAAGAAAAAAGGGAAAAGAAATCTTCCCAATTCTTTTATAGTCTCAGTAATATTCCTTATCAAAACATGTCAAAGATGACCAATAAACAAAATATCCACTACAAGCAGATCTCAGTTTTGAATATTAATTGAAATTAAAAAATATAAAACAGATAGCAAGACATTAAAAGAACCTCCCATAGGGATTATTCTAGGAATAATTCAGTACTAGGAAATTTAGTAAATAACCCTATTTGAGACAGATAGGGTATCTGCGGCTAGACAGCAAAGAAAACATTATCTGACAATTACGACCTGTAAAGTATGATAATTTGGACACATCTTTTTATGTAACCTGAAAGGTGTTCTCTCTTTTTAATTGAAAATGCATTCACTATGTAGGTAAATTCCCATGGTTAAAAATTCACAGATCTAAAAAGGTCTTCTTTGCAAAGTCTCTCTGATATTCCTGTATTCCGGCCCTCCTTTTGTTCACTCCGGAGACAGCGGTGTGACCGGTTCTCGTACATCATTTCCAGAGACACAACTCACATGGGCAAATACATTTAACTACCCCTTTCCCCCCCCCTTTTTTTTTTCCCTTTTCCCCTTTTTCTGACACAAATGGTAGCATACTATATGCATACTTCTGTATTTTACTGTCTTCTCTTAGCATATACCTCAGACTTCATTCTACATGAAGTTTCTTAATTTTTTAAATGGCTGCATAGCATTCCATTGTATAGACACACCATAATTTAGTCAACCAGCGCCCTACTGATGGACATTTGTGTTGTTTACACTCTTTTGCTGCTACAAACTATGCTACAATGAATAACTTTATACATTTGTCAGTTTATGTGGGAGTGTGTCAGCAAGCTAAGTTTCTAGAAGTGAAACTGTTGGGTCAAAGGGAATGTGTATTAGTAAATTTGCCAGATATCCCCAAAGTGTGCGCCACAGAAGTTGTGTTAATTTATGATCTGACCTAGCAAGTTTTGAAAGTGCTTGCTTCCTCAGGGGCTCTTCAAATGATGCTTCAACTCTGACTGATCTTCGTCCAACTAACAGGTAAAAAGTAATATCTCAGTCTATTGCGTTCCTCTTATGAGTGAGAAGAGGCATTTTTTCATATGCTTAAGAGCCTTTTCTATGAACAGCGTGTTCTTTCCTTTGCAGATCTCCTGCTGGATTGCTGTTCTTTTTCTAGTTGATTTGTATATACTCTTTACATACAAGGAAAATTGGTCCTTTGAACCTAAGAGTTGTAAATAGTTTTTCCAGTTCATGTCGTAGCTTATTTTTCTTCATGCAGAAGTTTTTTATGTAGCTAAATTATCAACCTACTTATTCTCTTATGGCTTCTAGGTTTTATGTCATGCGGACTCCTACCTCACGCAACCCTACCCGATAGCTTTTGGATTGAATTAATCAAGATGGGGGCGGGTAAGAGGGGGGAAGAGATACAGCCTGCTTTCATAAAAAAAAAAAATAATAATACATATTTATGTTTTTTAAACTTTCAGTAAGCATGTATTACTAGCATAATGAAATTTTAAATATTTTAAAAACAGAAAATCATCGTAATCAGAAATATTACAGTAGTATTTCCAGGAAAGATAAATTATTTCTTGCTGTGATACTATCAAAGAAATGTTTAAAATATAAATAAAATATAGGTTATAGGACATCTTCAGGAAAATCTCCAAGTAGGTCTGAAGCCTCTGGGATAGTCATGTGATTATTTTTCCTTCTCAATGGAACACTGAGGAATGGATTTGGAACTTCTTTCTTCTGCAAGGTATGCTAAAGAGGCTGCACCCGCTCCCGAAAGATAACGCGAAGAGTAATACTGGCAAAATCCCAGTTTTGTTTTAGTAAAGCTCCATTTTTTAGGAATTTTGCTATCCAGTTTGCTGTTTTGTTTTGATTTGTTTTTTCAGTTTGCTGTTTTGAATGTGTATTTTTCTACATATAAACTAGGGAGGAAACGATCCCCTAAAGATGAAAGTTATAAGGTAAAAGTAAGTTGTAATTCAGTTCTCCCTGGACCCACAATTTCTGTCAGAGCATACAGTCTCTGTTTAGCCAGCACTCACCCAGGACTCCTCACGGTGCCTCGGCTGTAAGCTGAGGCCATCACGACCCTATGGTTCCCTCCCCAGGCACTGAGGCCCAATTATACCAACTCTGAGGTTCAGGATTTTTCAAACGATTGGAGTCTCCCCTTCACGTAAGAAGGCTAGAAGCAGGGCAAGTCATACAGGGATATAATTTAGGTATTGTGTTTGATAAGAAATTAGGAGCGTCTAAAACTCTTTGATTGGTCTCTTATCCTAAAATTTCCATCTCATTGCAATAAAAAAGAAATCCAAACAATGCTCCAGAAAAGGGATAATGCACCTCTCATTTTGGCAAGTTCCACAAAAAATAACTGAAAAAAATAACTGAACATCTATACAAATGGGTTCTTCCTTTTATCACACTTCCAACATTACGTACAAACAGTAAACTCTAAAAAGTCTGTAAAAGTTACTTTTCAACAAAGAACACGATTTCTGTGTTTCTATCCTGTTTTCAAAATAATGCCACTAATAAGGATGAGATCTGTATTTTTATGTTTGCTCAAAAGACAAAGAGTTTAAGAAATTCAAAGATGGAAGGCATTTAAAGACTAACTGGCCCAAACCTCATTTCCTAATAAAGATAGCAGAGTCTTAGGGCAGTTAAGAGATGTGCTCCAGGCCACACAATCAGTGTCAGAGCCCAAAGGAGGGCCCTGCTCATCTTGGTGGGTACCTGCGACAGCTCTTTGAGAAGCCTGGCTCCCCTTGGGACTTGACTCTAGTCTCAGTCAATGAAAAGTCCTTCTCAAAAAGAACTTCCCTATTACTTATCACTATATACCAGGCTAATCTTTCTGTGGTTCTGTGAACCGACTTAGAGCCATGAAGAACCATACTTGAACATGGGAGCCAGCATATTCTTGAGGCATTCCTTTAAGCATTCCTTTAGAAATACTCTTCCCTCTCTTTTCTGTCTGTGCATCTCAAGTTCCAGCTCCTATCACAATTCCATCCTCCTCTGACTTCTACCGTCTTTCGAACTTATTGCAATGAAAACTCTTACTATCCTCTGTTTATGCTGGGATTGCATTTCTCCCATGCTAGACTAGAAGCCTTCTACGCTTTCTATGACTCAACTCCACATGCAGCACAGCCCTAATGGTAAAAATGAGGAAATAATAGTGTTCCAATTTCTCCTTACTTGTAGTCACAAAGATATTTGAATAACCTAATATTTATTCTTGCACATGAAACTGTACGACAATGAGCAATTGATCCAAAGTTAGTATCCTAAGTAACGTATCCTTAAGTAATAGTATCTTTAGTTATGTTTTTCCTTAAGTAATATTACGATTTAACATTTCAAGATTCTGGCTGACATATCCATGGCAGGTACAAGTTATATATAAAAAGGGACAGAGTACTACTCCCTTAGTTGGGCCTAGAGCTCAATGTCAAATTATGATCGTGCTCTGTCTGCCACCAACCCAGCAAATGGACTACAAGTGATCCCAGAGCAAACATGAATTTTGCCACATAAGTACTAACCAAGAAAAAAGCACAAGAAACCGATATCACTTACACAGAAGCAAATTCAGAGACACTACTCCACAATGACTAGTTACATCCCTAACCCTGCTGAGCCATCTCATAAATGTACATTTTTAGTAGCATGAAACCAGAAAAACAATCTTCACGTGGATCAGCATTCTGGTTTCATCTCTTGATGATGGGGGGGAAAGGGGGTGAAAACCAATATCTTCTGTCATTCTTCACTGCATTTCCTTTTCTATGTCCTCTCTAACTCTCCATCTTTCCTTGTAGCTGTGGGACTAAAAGCAGATCCCCCTAGTCTGTCGTGGCAAAGCTGGACGCGTACAAGCAGGAGTTCCATACACCAATTGTGAAAACAGGTTAGGAAACGCTCACATGATTCTGTTATACAGGCAGACCTCAGAGATGTTGCGGGTTTGGCTCCAGACCTCCACAATGAAGCAAATATCACAACAAAGTGAGTCACGTGAATTTTTTGATTCCCCAGTGCCTATAAAAGTTATGTTTACACTGTCCTGTGGTCTAATAAGTGTGTAATAATAGCATTACGTCTTAAAAAATGTACATACTGTAATTTTAAAATACTTTATTGATAAAAAATGCCAACCATCATCTCAGCCCTCAGCAAGTCATAATCTTTTTTGCTGGTGGCGGGTTTGAAATAGTCCAAGAATCGCCAAAATGTGACAAAGAGACATGAAGTGGGCAAACGTTGGAAAATGGCACCGATAACTTGTTTGAGGCAAGGCTACCACGAACCTTCAATTTGCAAAAAAAAAAAAAGCTATATCTGCAAAGTGCAATGAAACGGGGCATGCTTCTAGTATATATGCTATGCTATATTATTATATCATATCATCATTAGGATTTGACGTGTCATAAAATTCTAGAGCTAAAGTTTTAGTCTTGCCACTTGGGAAGGATGCTAGCTTTTGTCACGAAATGCAAGGCTGCGTGCTTTGAATACGAGCTCAACAGCTCTTCTGATCCACAGCCACAGTGGGGTGGGCGTGGGACGACCACCAGCTCCCGGTCACATGTAATTCCAAAGGCACAACATTCAGTGTATCATGTTCAATAAGATAAAAGGCTGCTAACGACACAACTAAAAACAAGTGATATCCTTAAAATTATACACAGTGGTAGATTTTTGTTATTTCTCCATGGGTTTAGCTATTTTTCCCCAAGCAGTGTAAATGTTATCAGAAAAGCATAAAGCAAATTGACAAATTGACAACAACTGGCAGTGGAGGTGGGAGAAGAAGTCTTACATAAATCAAATTTCTTTCAATAAGTCCTCAAAAAAGAAAAAAAGAATCCCTTGGTACATCTGGGTGATGTACATCAACAATCAACATGCTATATATACAAAGGCAAACAAAGAATAAAAGGATGGGAAAGTACATGTCCTAAATTGTTCTATAATGTCTGCTACACTGTAACCAAGCAATTTGGTAGAAATCAGGCCACAGTCACTTGAAACCTCCTCTCACCATAAGGAAATCCTTTGGCATCACCCTAAGCAGAGGACAGTGGGTCCGTCAAGAAGTGTTTGCCCCAGATGCGTGCTTGCGTTTGGCCACCTAACTCGACAGGAATGAGACGGGAAGGACGGCAGTGATTTGGATGCTGTACACAGCAACATCTGCCAAACACTTGCTAAGCGCCAGACACTGTGTTCAATGCTTTACACATAAGTCTTACTTAATTCTCACTGTCACTCTAGAGAGGAGGTTCTATTACTACCCTCATTTTGAGATGGAGAAACAGAGACTGATCGAGGTAACTTCTCCACATGACACAGACGGAGCAGGGATTTGGACACAGGCATCTGGACACAGGCCCTGGGGTTCAGTTGCCTGGGCAACCTCTGTGCTGCTTCCACACTGCACTGCCCTGGGAAGCTGGGCCCTATAAGGAAAACTGCCACAGCACCTTTAACTCTGCTCTGCTGTTGGGCATTCAGAATGAAGGGGGTGACGAGAAGCTCTACCCCGCTTCTAGACTAAAAGACGAGTGCCCCTCAGTGATTAAAAAAGTAAACGGAGGAAAGAGGGCTGTAAAGGCCTAGTAAGGATGTGCCAGGAAGTCTCAGCACACACTCGTTGGCCAATAAGATGTAAGCTCATCACTGTTTTCTACCATAAGGGCATCTGCCTACCAATCAGATTTTTCTGAAAACCTCCCACACAATAATGGGGCCCACAGCCATGAACAAAACTCCCTTGAAGATAATGACCCTAAAATAATGCCATCCTCTGACAAGGCAGTTAATTTCCCCAGCGAGGCACGATATTAAAAAAAACAAAAACAGCATCACCAGGGGCTACCATGGCTTTTCACAAAAGCCAGCACGTACCCAGTTACTAAAGGTAACATTAAATACATCCATTAGCCATAAAACACAGCCCGTTTAGGGGTGGGAAGAGAGAAAGTATAATTTTATTTTAGTGTGGCCTAAACTTCAAGGATTTTTCTTTGCCTTGAGACTAGTAAAATTTTTTCTCAATCTGCACAAATAACGGAAACCACTGATGTGGGTTATGAAAAGGAATCCTTTCTAAACGCTAGGGCTGTAACAAATATATGTTTTAAAAATTTACTTCTTTCGATTTTAAGCCCACAAATTTGTCAAACGATTAGTCTTTCACAACGCAGCAGATGGTAAAACTGCAGTAATTTAACCAGCCTTTCAATTATAGCTGGCCACCATGGGGGCTGGTAAATTATCACTCTGTAAACATAGTGGCAAATGTTTTCTGGTGTATCAGCTACTGTGATGACTAGAGAACCACTGAAGTAGCCCACAGTAATTTTTCAAAGCTTTCAATTTTAGTTAATAAGTCTGTCGTTTGCAATTTTTACTGTCACTGTCATCGTGCTAACTTTCACAGGCATGTACACGCAACAGTGGCGCCAGCAAAATCCAGTATAAATAAGGGTCTGTCAGCATATTCACTGTAATTCTCAGTAGTTTACTACCTAAATCAAAGAAATAAACTAGTCAGCTACACTTTCTAAACAAAGAGACCTAAGTGCTTCAGCAATTTTGAAACACAAAAAAGTAAATAATGCCATGTAAGTTTTCCTTTATTCTAGTCTACTATTAGCATATATAATACCCAATGCTTCTCAAACATTTTTTTAGGTAGCAAGACTTTTTATTTCCGAACAAGATTTTATACAATATCTTAATATATGATATAGATAAAAGCAGAAATGAGGAAGCTACCTAGCACCTTTGCAGAGCCCTAGAGCTTTCTCTAACATGGCATGAAAAGCACTGGTCCCGGCCATTTTCCAGATCAGGGACTAAAATTCTCAAGTGAAAGATCTTAAGGTCTTGTCAAAATTAAAATGAGGCAAGGCAAGAGCTCTAAATCTGGTTACAAATTTGATTACAGATAACCCAAAGAAAAAAAAAAATTACAAACACAATTAGTCACAAAACCCTCCGACTTCAATCTCAATTTTTAAAATTATTTTTCTTCCTAACCTTAGAGGAAGTTAATGATAATTCAGTAACTCTTACAGTTTTATTTCAACTGTCAATTCAAGTAGGATTAATTCTGCTATTATTTATTTTTTAATTGTATATATAATGTGACTCCATTTTTAGAGAATTTTCTGTGTGGCCCATTCATCCAACCACTCAACCAAATATGCCTACATTTATAATCTCTTAAAGTTAATAATGATGATTATCCTTAGGTGTTAGAAAGTTGATCATCTTACTCTTTTTATTTTTCTATAATACCTGAATTTTCGGTAATAAACGTGTCATTTTTACAAAACAAATTCATTACTCACAAAAAAATTCATTTTACAAATAATTACAATAAAACACCAAAACTAAAAAGCATACTTCTTTATTTTTGAAACAGCCGTTTAATATTAGATACTAAATCTATGTGCTCCCTAGGCACCATGGGATATAAGAAAGTACCAAACAATTCCTGCTCAAAAACTTTACGTCTAGTTGGACAAATAAGACTAATAAACAAGAATCAATTAGCACCCAATATAAATCAAAATAGAGCTAATAGTTAAATTAAATGCTATGGACCTTAAATTGCTATTAGTGCTCACACACACAGACGCGCGCGCGCGCTCACACACACACGATAACAGTACACATTCCTAAAACATATTTGAGTGAAAAGCTTGAAAAGATGACAAACCTCACTCATAAATTTAAAAGTACAAATTAAAACACTGAAATGGCATTTCACACCATTCTGATTTTGCAAAGATTAAAGTTTGATAATCTACTAGAGGCAAACAGTTTCAAAAAGTACCTGAGAAAAGCAGGCCTCTGTAAGAAAACACATCTATCTCTCATAGTTCTGAGTTTCTCAATATTGATAAAAATATGGGTACAGAGAAATATTTCATTTTTTACAAAATAAATAGAGCACAATGGTAAAAAGCAATTACCTCGGAGATGTTTTCATTTCTGTGACACGGAGAGTAGAAGGAGGCACTCTCACGTACTGTGTTTGGAATACACACTGGGGCAGGCTTTTGGCAGCACCCTTCAACAATTTTTATTAAAATTTGAAATATGTACACTTTTTAACCTTAGCAATTCCACTTTTAGTTATTTATTCTAAAGGAAAAATAAGAATGGCTAACATTTATTGAGCACATACTATGTATGTTCCAGGTACTATTCTAAGCACATCTCATTTCATCCTCTTAATAATCCTATGATTTTAATCCTATAATAATCCTATTAGTCCCACTTTAGGAATGACATAACTGGACTGAGAGAAGTTAGGTAACTTGCCCAAGGTTTAACAGTCACTGAGTGGCAGAGTTAGGATAGAAATTCAGGCAGTCTGACTTTCATTCATGACACTACACACGTGTGTAACCAAAGATGCATAGTAGATATAAAGATGATTACAGCATCTCCTGTGACAGAAAACAGAAAAGACAAAGAACAAACATAAACAAAATGTCCCTCAACAGGGGTGTGGCTAAATAAATCATAGTGTATCTATACAATGAAACAGTTAGTATTCCTTTACAAGAACTAGATGATTTATATATGCAGACACAGAAAAACCTCCATATTACATTAAATGTAAAAGGCAAGAGGTCGAACAATATGTAAAAATGAAGTCTACATGGACTTTCAGGTAAAGAGAGAATTAAACAGATCAATTTTACTCTCACTTTCCCCAGCACTCTCAACCCCACTAAAAACAACAGCAGAAGAGTTTGTTTCAAGTACAGACAAAAAGAAGGAGAGGAGAAAAGCCACTAAAATTTGAGAGCTAGAAAGCAGACGGACAGGTGGTAACTGATTTTACAGTCCCTGGAAAACTAACTCCCACTAAAGTGGTGGCGAGGAAAGATGAGAAGCAACCCCAGCTGCACTGCAAGATTGCCAATAGGCTTAGGAGTTGGTGCCAGCTCCCCCTGGGAGTGAGGGCAAAGATGCGGCTGAAGTCAGGAGGCTTGGTGGAAAGCAGGTCCCCAGATCCCTTCCCCCACCCCACACAGTCAGCCACTGTCCCTCCCTCCCTGGCAGAAGACCAGAGGCCCATCACCAAGCCAAAACCAACTGACAGAGCTACCCTGCAGGAATGCCTGAGGAGTCCAGACTTGAACTAAAATTAACAACTATCAACAAGAGCAAGGAAAAGTGGTGGCTGACTACATAGTGAGACTAAAAATAGGTCACTTTTAAATATTTAGGCATAAATAGTGCCACCAAGACTGAGCCCGGATACTGGTTGGTCTGTGGCCAAAGACCGGGGAACAGCTTACACTCACCTTTGTTGGCTGGCAAACAATCCTTTAACTGCACTTTTCACACTAGCAAATCACTCCACCGGTATCTACGAAAACCCAACTCATGGCCATAAAGATCAAAGGGTTTTTTTTACCCCCTCTGCTATTTTTTTTCATTTATTAAATAACTTTTTTAAAATTGAGGTAGGGCTGATTTACAAGATCAAAAGTTTTGAGGCCCCCAAAAGAGGCCAAGAAATTTTAGAGAACAAAAAGGTAAAGGCAGCAAGAAAAGCTGGGAGAGTTATACTGAAAGCCATGGGCGAGCCCAAGACTTCTGAACTCCAGCACGACTAACATTTTGGGTGGACAATCCTTCGTTTGAAGGGCTGTCCTGTGCATTGTAAAACGCTTCACAGCATCCCTCCCTGGCCTCTACCCACTTAGATGTGCCTTCCCCCAAGTTGTGACAAACAAAAATGTCTCCAGACACTGCCAAATGCCCCCTAAGGGGCAAAATCACCCCCAGTTGAGAAGCACTAGGCTAAACCCAGCTTGTGTTAACATGGAAAGTCACTGGCAAAATGAATGTTTCTAATAGTCCAAGGTCCAAAGTCCTGATGAGAGCCCACCTGAGGAAAGAGACCCTCTGCGGCCACCATCCCCTCACAGGAGGAGGGCCTCGGGCGCCATCCTTAGCGTAATGTGGGTGCTCTCCTTCTGCCTCTGGCCAATCCACTGCTTACGTCTCTTGCGTGGTAGATGGCACCACAGTCTAAGGACACTAAAATAAGGCAAAATATTTTCCAGCATTACCCCAGATTATTAATGCTCTAATGCTCTAATCAGGTCATGCTGTCTCCTATTTTTCAGCCTGTAAGCAAACATTTCTCTGGGGCCTCTATCTGACCAGCATGCTTTTTGCATTCCCTGTTAATCTGCTAAATCATTAGTGCCTCCGTAAACTACATTATGTCACCTTCTGTAAAACAGATGGAACACATTCCTAAGGTGTCTCTTAAGTGGAAAATTTCCATGCTGCCTACCTTAACTGAGGACCTTAACCCAGGACCTTCTGTGCTTCCTGTTCCAGAAATCGCCGTCAAACAAATCCTTGATTCTATACTTCCAACCCTCTGGTCTTAATACAGCAACGAAGGAAAGCTCATTAAATCTGCCTTGCCAGTTAAAATTAAATTAAACCCTATCAAGCTTCTTCCCGAACCGCCTAGATTCCCATTATAGCATGAGGCTGAGCAACACACCACTTCTTTCCCAAAGCAAAAAAATTATAACCCCAACTAAAAGCCCCTTACAACACTGTAAAAAATTCTATTTACTATTTGTTATAGGATCATTAATAGGTAGACATTGTAGTACAACTACCTTCTTTTCCCATTTCCCCCAGCCAGGTCCCCTTTGTCATGATGTCAGCTTAAAATACAGTACAGAGGAAGATCTTTGTTTTGCCTTTTCTTCCGTCTTGAAAGCCTATTCTGTTTGCCTTTCAATCCTTTTGTGTATTTACTCACGGGCAGGGAGGAATTCCTTAACCTTATTCATTGCACTTGTACACATAAAAGTTACGCCTGACATGGATCCATTATTTGGGGCATTGTTATGGACTGAATTGTATCCTGCACCCAAACTTCACATGTTGAAACCCTAACCCCCCAATGTGACTGTATCTGAAGATGGGGCCTTTAAGGAGGTTAATTAGGGTTAAAAGAGGTCATAAGGGCACAGCCCTGATAGACTGGTATCCTTCTAAGAAGAGGAAGGGACACCAGAACCGGCTCTCTGTCTTCATGCACAGGGGAAAGGCCAGGTGAGGACACAGCAAGAATGCAGCCATCTGCAAGCCAGGAAGAGGAGTCTCACCAGAAACCAACCCTGATGGCACCTTGATCTTAGGCTTCCAGCTTCCAGGACGGTGAGAAAATAAATTTCTGTTGTTCAAGCCACCCAGTCTGTGGTATTCTGTTATGGCAGCCAAGCAGACTAACACAGGTACGAAATATCTATAAGAGAAGGACATTTGTCCTTTTCTATAAGAGAAGCCATCCTTAAAGTTCCAAAGCCTACCAGTGTCACAGACGCTTGCTTTCTTGGACATGGCTGGCTACTGCTGATAACAGATACTAGAATATGCTTCCTTCCCTAAGCCCTCATTACAGCTGACACCCCAGAATCGAAATTAAAGAGGCTTTCTCCTTCCTTCGAAAAGCCTTATCCAGACCCCTGGTACTAAATCTCTATGATTACAAAAGCCCTTTAGTCTCTTCTGCCATAAAAATAAGAAACTGCTCTCAAAGAGCTGACAGGCTTCTGGAGATAAAAAGCACCCTGAGGCTTTCATAGTTGTCTGCGGGACTCAGCAGCAGCGAGGTGGCCTTCAGGTCGGCATTCGGTGGCAGTGGCTACTGCACTCTCCTCTTAGGTGCCCTGCTCTGCGGTTCACCGACACGCCACTGCAGCCCGCCTAAACGGACCAGAACACAACATGTCTCTAATGCCAGACTAATGAAGAATGAAAGCCTACTTTCTTCTGCTGGTCACAGTTAACCACCACCCTACGGCAATTGATAGAGAAGCCTATCATTGTTTTGACAGTTACAGCACCCTGACAGAAACATAAACTGACTTTATGACAGTCTGCTTTTTCCAGTCCTGGTCTCTCTCATCTTTAATGTGGCCAAGGCCCGCCAGGTGGACTCTGAAGGAAGGCAGGTTTTGAGTTTGCTGTCTGTCCATGACAAGAGAGAGTTGAAGTTCCCTCTCCATGCCGACTAGGTGGCTACACCTATTAACCTTGACTAGGGCGTGTACTTCTGCGTTTCACACATCTGCCAAAAGTTAACTCTGATTCTTGCCATGCCTCTGGAGCTGGCTGTGCCTTTGGACTTGTTCATCACCATAGCTGGTAGCAGAAATAACAGAAATCTTTTGCCTCAGCTTAGTAAACTTTCTAATAGTCCTGGTATAAAACATGTTTCTCAGCCAAACTTCATAATGATCCTATACATGGAAAGTTCTGGATGATGCTGCAGTGTAAGGCAGAGGTCATACCCTTTTCCCTGGCCACAGTGCCATTTATGTTCTCACCCACCAAACAGGCTCCCTTGGCAAAGATGTCGTCTTGTTTTGAGGACAGGATCCAAATTCAAAGAAGCTCTCTTAAACACTGCAGGGTGACTTTAACATCTGAATAACCTCTGAACCCCACTGTCCTGGCCCACTTTTGTTGTCTTCCAAATACCCTCACCATGTACAAAAGACTGTGACAGGGTAAAGGGTTCAAACAGTTAGGAATGATTGCTACACCCAGAATTGTTGTCAACGAGGCCTAACAATACTGTTTCACTCGCCGCATTTGCCAAATCCACAGTGTGGGCAAATCTGTCAAGACAAAGGGAACAACAAGCCTCCCTCATCCCTGAGGGCTACTTGTAAATATTCAAATTTTATCCGAATGAAAAAATATTCCACATGTAAGTAATTTCATGTGTTTTCAGAATGAGCAGAAGCACACTTCAGCTTTTAACTGAAACAGTTAAGATATGTCATCCCCAGATTTAGGATCTCCTTGCCAATAAAGAGAAGACAACATACTTTACAGGTCAGATTTAAAGGAGGCCTGATAACACTTACACATTCTAACTAGGCTGTCATTGTCTGCGTCACCCAGAATCAGCTGAAACAGTGGAACATCAAAATGAAATACTGTAAAATAAACCAACACATGACCTTTATGAGTAGGAGAGGCAACCTATTCCACAAAGCAGCCAAGGTGAGCTTCAAAAACCAGAAATCAGATAGTGCAGTTTCTGATCACATGCAGGCTAAACTTCAAATTCACAAAGCTTTACACCAGGCCTGCCTGATTTTAAAATGTTAACCTAACACTGAAATATGTCACCATCATTACAAAAGGAAAATGCCGCTATCAAAAAGCATGCACGTGTTTACAAAGACTTACAGGTTCTTGGGGCTCTGTTTCTTCCCATGCTCCCCAACCATCATCTTCCCAGTTTGATTTACCTATTTTGAAAAAGATGAAAAGTGCTTACATGAAATATAGAGCTTAAAATATTTTAAAAACATTTCCTGTGAACATAATAGAATCAACCCCTGATATATAATAAGTATTATATAAATATAATGTTCATATTAAGGAAGAAAACAATGGTAAACTATACTAGATCAGGATTTTGCTCTATGTAATAACAACCGGGAAACATTTGACCTGAATTTCCAAATGTATGTAAAAGTGTGCAGGTTATTTGGACCTTAAGATACTGGACATCGAGTTTATTTACATTTAGATCAAACTGCAAACGTGACTTTAAAAGAATCTTAAAATGACAAATATGTGTTACTTAAGACATCAGACAAGTTAAATATACACAATGACCAAAAACATACCTAAAATTCCACACAGATATCTTTAAAAGTGTTTTAATAAGACAAGGTATCAAAGATAAAGAAAACTGAATTTTGAAACCAGATAGGTCTACTATTCACCACCTTTTCCTGATACTCTGTGATTTCTTATATGTGAGAACACTCTCTTGGATTAAAATAAGATGTTCAACCAACACTGCAACGGGGAATTAAAAATCCCAAAATTGATTTGGACAGTATGATCCCTTACAATGCTCGTGTTACTCATTTTTATATAATTATCTTTGAATTTATCTCACATCATATCAGAAGAGAAGGAATAAAACTATAATTTTTAAAGGAACTACTCTGAAACAAACAGTATACTTTATATGTATTACCTCAAATTAAATTTAAAAAAAAAAAGTTCCCCCAAAATGTGAAAAGAGCAGGCAGTTGCCTAATTATAAGTTTAGGCCCCAGAATCAGATGACCTAGGTTCACATCCTGGATCCAGCACTTACCAGCTCTGCGACCTGGAGCAAGTTACCCTGTATCTATAAGTTTTAGTTCTCTTACCATAACATCATGGAAAACGACAGTACCTAGTGGGGTTGCTGTAAGAGTTTAAACCAGACAGCACACGAAAGTCCTCAGTGCCTGACACATAATAAGTTCTCAATGCTAGTCATCAGGATTTAGCTATCAAAATACTACAAAATATAAATAAAATACTGTATTTAAACCAATCAGCTTCAAAATTCTGGGGGAAGAATCAGCTTAAAAGATGGGACTGAACCTGTTATCTAGGATGCTGACAGTAGGAAGGAAGGCCCGCGTACCACAAAAACAAAACAAAACAAAACAAAACAATTTAACAAATGTTCTGTTAAATACCATGTGCCAAACCCTGTAGGAGAAACACAGAAAAATACAAACATATGAGCTCCTTTTCTTTAAAGAATTTGTGATCTAGTGTAGGAGAGAAACAAACATGTAACAGCCATGGTGAGTGCTTATAATCGAATACTATGGGAACTCAGATGAGGTAGTGACAGAGATGAAAAAATATAGTGAGGAGTCATCTTCAACTAAGTCTTTAAAAAGTGGCTAGGAACTTTTCAAAGGCAGAGGCAAAAAAATGCCATTTTCAGATAGGGGTTATCACGTAGGAACTAACATTATTCAGCATTTCTATATGCTTCAATGCTTTACAGACATTAATTCACATAAGCATGACAAGGATCTTTTATCACCCCCTTTTTACAATGAGAAATACGGATTACCTCGTATACGTAACTCTACCGAGATGACAGAGGATTAAGTGGCGGAATGGGGTTTGAACCCAGGTCTGCCTGAATTCCAAAGCCCAAGCTAGCAAGTATTCTGCTATACTTACTCCTACGGCTTATAAAGAAGGAAAAGATTAGGAAACAGTGGGGCTTGCAAATAAGGTCAAAAGCAAGATATTTATTATTTTAAAAGGGAAGTATTCCCTTGATATTCAGACCCGTAAATTTTTTTTGTAACTTGGAAAGTTACAGTTTGCTCTTCGGCAATCTAATTCCGTTAGGCAATCTCTTTATTCTGCTAATTTTTCCACTGCACCAAAAACAACTGTCTTATTGTGGGCTGATGGCAACTAGGCCATCCCATTTATACGCGTCTAGAAAATGCTCTCTCTCATAAGAGAAGCAAAGACCTCATAAAGCTTATCACTCTAAGGTCCACAATTCAATGTTAAAATTGCTATAAAAATATTTATCAAATTACCACAAATCTTTGGGAGACCATGCAGCATTTAAAGTACTTCATAAACGTCAGCTGCTCATTTATTTATTCATTCATTCACTCATTCATTCATTCAACAAACACAGCACAGCATCTCTTCTGTGTTGGGCCCTGTGCTAATTAAGTGCTGGAGATACAAAAGCAAATAAGCCTTCAAAGAGCTTAGTTTGTGCACATACCTTGTTGAATGCTGTACAAAAGAAAACTATGAAAAATGTGTTATTTCTCTTCCATATTGGTATAAAAAGTACCTGACTCAATTCACAAATGACTTATAGGATCGACAGAAGACAGCAGGAATTTGGATTTCCTGCCCCTGCAGAGACCCAGTTATCTCCTTACAGCGCAATTCAAAACAATCCAATCGGGAAGAGAAAGACCTTAAGAAATACCTTCTTTTTACAAAATACTTGTGTTCATGACAGTTTACCCATACCTCAATGCCTCTGACTGGGGAATTTCTACTAACAAGGCAAAGAAAATTTAATCAGGCATCTCCCACTATCACAGGAATACATTTCCCAAAGAGGTCACAGTACAAACAGAGGTCAAAGGAAGGTGAAACAGAACTGACTCAGATAGGTTAAAGATGTTTCTGAAGGCTGGTCTAGAATTCTATTTATAATCCTGTAAGAAAATGCATTCCAAATTCTAGTCAACCTAAAAATGAGAAACATTAAAAAAAACAAAAACGGAAATATCTGCAGATTTGGTACTACCCTTGTGGCTATTTCTACCCAGTGCCAGTGCTAAAAATTTTGCAGCCTCCTGACTTATGTGGAAAATCATTTGATACTGTTTTGCAGGCTGCTATTTGACAGCTATTATTGTCGACTGTTAAAAAGTGTCAAAATCTCAGCACTTTACCAAGGTTATTTCTTATGCCCTCAAAATATGCAAGCAGATCAAGCACATTCTTAAAAAAAAAAAAAGTTTATACTGAAAAAATAGCTGCTGAATGTCTGATAAAGTTGCCGTTCATGTACAGAATTTTATTCAGGCAGTCCTGAATTTTATTCAGTTCTATGAGGGATGGTATTCTTCAATCTACATCATCATCAGTGTATTTTAACTGATCATTGATCAAGGTTGTGGATGATCACAGCAACGTGTCTATCATTTGAGAACTATGCACTGTTTAATGTCAATACGGAACATCTACTGTTAAAACCTTAAGATCTATAAATTTCTATGTACTCATGAAGAAATAAAACTAATTTACTTTTTGTTATCCAATTATGATTGTCTCTTAGAATAAATAGATCAAAATCTCCTATCGGCCAGGGTAATTTGAAAGTGCTAAGCTCTGGTATGACTTAAGAGGTAAGTCAGCTTAACAAAATGTACTATAGCGTATGGATACCAGGACAATCAACTTCTTTAGGGTGGTCAGGGTCCAATGTAAACATTCCAAAGACCCCACAAATCGCCAAATCACATTGGTATTGGCATTTACCTAGTTCACCTAATGAGCCAAGTGGCAATCACTTCAGTCAAAGGCTAGGCTATAAGTTATGGGGTAATTTTAAGCGTTTTTTCCCCCTCCATATATTAAATAAATAAGTAGCAACCATCCAATCTCCAGAAAGCAATTCTTTAAATGACACTGTCGTCAACTGCCTGTATCTTTTATTTTGCTGAAGTCCAATTCAGCAACATTGATCACAATATTAAGAAAATGGCATCCATGTTCATTGTCTTTGTAAAACCAGAGTTACAGTCTCTTCTGCAGATTCCCCTCTCTAGGTAGCCTTAAAATGTCTGCAAGGAAGAGACTAAAATAATGAATTAGGGATGACTGAAGTTTCAGGGTTGACCCCATTCTGAAAACGTGAGGCAGATTGTCCACGGATCACGCTCTGAGGAACTCTAGCTTCAAGGATAAATTTCAATGCCAATCTAATCTCCTTTTTCCTTTGCCTGCCCTCACCCTTGTTTCTATTCTTTCACTTCAGTTAGGCTCTTCACTCACTGGTGGGCAGTCCTTAGCAGCAGTACAATAAATATAAAATGCAAGCCACACATGGGCTTTTTAAATGGCCACACACTAGCCATTTTAAACCGACTAGTAGCCATAGTTTAAAAGCAGAAACAGGTGAAATTAATTTTAATAATACATTTTATTTAATGATATAGCCAAAATATTATTTCAATATGTAATCAATATTAAATTATTCATGAGATATTTTGCATTGTTTTCTTTGATCCTAAGACTTCAAGATCTGACATGTATTTTACACTTAGAGCACATCTCAGCTTGGACCAGACGTGTTTCAAGTGCTCCACTGCACATGTGGCTCTTGGCTACAGTCTGAGACAGCACAAGTCTAGAACAACTATTAGGTCTCTGATATCATGTTGCATGGTTTGATACCCAGCTTTACCCTTGAAGAGTCATATGTCCTTGGGCGATTTAATCTCTTCCCTCTCAGCTTCCTCTTTAGCAAAATGGAGTTAATAACTGTGCTTGGCACATATACACCCTTAATGGCTGTTAAAGTGATTACTCTCCAAATACAGCACCCTCATTTCTCATTCATATTCTCTGCCTTTGCCTATCCCATATTTGTCAACTAAAATGCATTCCCATTTGTCTCCACCTCTCCAAATCCAACTTCTCCTTCAGGACTCGGATTAATTCCTCATGACGTTTTCTTGAACCCACCAATGATCTTGTGAAACCATAGCATTTGATTATATTTTTCTTTCAGAACTTAATTATAAACTGCGTTGGGTCATTTATTGCACTGTTAACTTGTTTATCATAAATGTACATCTTGTCGATACAATTAACCATTAAGCCTTGGAGGACAGGGAACATGTATATTGTGTGTGCGCGCAAACTCTTACACACACACATACATAAGTATCTTCAAGAACACTATAAGTATGTAGTAAATATTTATATCCATTTAGAATATAAATAAAATGACCTTCTCACCCAAATGTTTCCCCATATATTCCTTTATAGGGATCAAAGCATCAAGATTTAAATTAGTGACCAGATGCTGATTCTAAACCTTTTACATGTCCAAAGAAATACAAAAACACTTTATTTTTTATAAATTTTATATACTCAGACTTTATATCCCAGATCAAAACCATCTTTCAAATAAGCTTTCTATATAAAATTATAAATATATTTATTTTGATAATTCTCTGTTCCATTCAATTTTAGTTAGTAAGAAAAAAATTAAAAATTCTTAGCTTTAGCTTTGATTAAGAATAGGAAAAATAGAGTATTTTTGTTCTAATTCAAGTCTAAGTGGCAGAATTTGACTATGTAAAAAAAGATCCTCTAGAAATACAGTTCAAAATAGTTGGCCTGATATGGATTAATGGATCTTTATATTTCATAAACACACACACATACACAATGTATATTTCAACATTTCAAAACAACAGTGTATCATTACTTAAAAAGGATCCTGCATTGGGGCTTCCCTGGTGGCGCAGTGGTTGAGAATCTGCCTGCTAATGCAGGGGACACGGGTTTGAGCCCTGGTCTGGGAGGATCCCACATGCCGCAGAGCAACTAAGACCGTGAGCCACAACTACTGAGCCTGCGCGTCTGGAGCCTGTGCTCCGCAACAAGAGAGGCCGCGATAGTGAGAGGCCCGCGCACCGTGATCAAGAGTGGCCCCCACTTGCCACAACTAGAGAAAGCCCTCGCACAGAAACGAAGACCCAGCACAGCCAAAATAAATTAAAATAATAATAATAATAATTAAATAAAATAAAATAATAATAATAATAATTTAAAAAAATAAAATAAATTAAAAAAAAAAGATCCTGCATCAATAAAGGAAAACCAACACATTCATTCAATTAAGTATGACTCTCAACCTAATTTTTTAGTAGGCTAGAAAAAAATAATTACAAAGAACACTGAGTCCCCAAATAAATTACCATACCATTTTAAAGGCAAAGAAAAAAAGAGAGAGAAAAGAACACCCACATCATTCTTGAATTCTGTCTGTATTCTATTATGCAAATATTCTTTTTGCCAATAGTGAATAAAACAGGTTATACTAAAATCAGCTAAAATTGCCTATTGGAGACATCTAAAAATAGATCATGAGAATGCTTCCCTAGTCTTGTTACTTTAGTGCTATGACTCATGTGCCAGATGTTTGCTCCTAAAGCAGTCATTTTACGACTATATTACATCAGGACAGCATCAGCTATAAGCAAAATATTTCAAAGGTTCATGTTTTAACTGGGCTTTCCCACCTCATTTCCTGTACAACTTGCTGGGAAAAAAAATGGCATTTCCAAGTCCAAGAGACATTTCTGCTTAGTTTTGAATCTGTAACTTTTTTGGGGGGGAGAGGGGAGTAAACCATTCTTGAGGGGTGAGTTTCCTTTAAACTCTATTCTTTTCACATTCTTAACCATTTTTCCTTAAAATTCACAGATAATCAAGGATTGCACTGGGGATTCAATTTAAGTCTTTCAAGAAGTTTGCCAGTTTAGATTATTTTGTTAGTCGACCTCATCTGCTGAAATTACCTTTCACTTTTATTTCATACCACACCTTGAATCATACTTGCTCTCTATATAAATAAAATTCCTAAGCTGATCTCCAACCAACAGACATGATATATAGAGAAATAAAAACAAGCAAGATGAAGTTACAAGTAACAGTAACAAAAAGCAACTACCTCTTCATTGATTAGTAACTTGACTTTTCAATCCTTAACATTTTTTTATACCTATCACTGAAGAGGACTATTTTGAACTGTCTAGAATAATTGGTAACATAAACATAAACTCTTCTTCTTACCTTATCAAGTTAAATGTTTTGCCTGAATGAATAAAACCAATGACTTTAAAATATATTAGTAAAATGTAACTACAACTCCCTCTGGAGAGAATTTTTTCCCTGAGGAGAAGTGTAGATTATACTAGTATTAAAAAACTGTTCAGTTTCTCACTTGACAAATTATAGTCACTGAAACCTTCAAACGATAGAGAAAACACTGTAATTCAATCATCAAAAAATTGTAGATGTCTTTTTTAGGGACATTTCCAACGAATGAATTATTCTACCAACAAAAGCTTAAATGAGAAATTCAACTGCTGCTTTCCGTAGGTCTATTTAATTTAAAATATACATTATTCTGATTTGCTTCTGAACAGTCTGTCCTCATAAACTGAGTATTGGTTTTTCATTTAACAAGAACTTGAAGCTAGAAAGGAAACTGAATTCTAGAAGTGGGCAATTAATTTGACAGTATTTGCTTTTTCCAATATGAGTATGTCAAGATCAAAAAGTAAATGAGAAACTGAAATCCTTCGACGTTAGGAAAAGGAAAACTTAATCTCCACGGTCTAAGAAAAGATCTTATTAGCGCTGAAGCAAATCCACTTCCATTCTTCTAAGACAAGAAAAAAACAGAGATAATGTACTTGTTTCTATAAAGAGCACGAACCTCTAGAACCTATGGCTTGTAAATAATTCAGGGGATGCAACAATTTTAGTTGGCTCTTCTTGGCCAAGGCACAGAAAGCATCACATAGCAATACAAAGCCAAAAAAAGGACTAAAGAACAGAGAAGCTGCTTAATTTCCTATGCCTCAGAATTATTAATCTTTTTTTATTTCTAAGGAAATGGAAATGGGAATATAAATTTCAAATTAGCATATTCCTTTCAGCACATAAAAATATGCAGCAATCTAAAATGACGAGGCCATCCCATTTTCAATAAGAAGGAGTTTCTTTCAAAACACCATGATTAAATCGGACTAGGTCTCTAAGGTCTCTTCCAGTTCTGGAATTCTAATGACTCCTGTTGTCAAATAAGTGGCCTCCTATATCACAGAAGAAGAATGTTCTGATAATCAAATCACAAAAGGACAGAACTGAAAATATTTTTAAGCAGAAATAGAGTGTATCCTCCTCCTCTAAAGTTTAAAAACTAAACATGCTTCCTTTGCTCAAAAACCTAAGAAATCTTTAGACCTATCTTGACAAAAGCAACAACAAAACAAAACAAAACAAATCTGTAGACTTGAAGAAATTTAATATGCCCTATTTTATTTTTCATTTTATTTTTCAAAGGAAGTCACTAAAGGCAATAATATATTACGTATATTAGATAGAACTTATATATAATTCTTTCCTACCACTTCATAATTATGTGTTGATTTATTATATCCAAAGCAGCAGAAAATAATGTGAGGGAATGTAAATGAGGATGGAGGTACATAAACACTGCTCACCAAAGCTAATTTCTGCATATTCTAAAACCAATTCAGTATCTTCCTTCCTTCCTTCCTCTATTAGAACAGTCTAATATTCAATTATTGTCCCTGTGAGAAAACTTCCCTTATATTTAAGCTAAATTCTTGCAATACCAGCTTAATTTTGCTATTACTTGCTGCTTAAAAAAAAAATACAGATAAAGTCTGATAATTATCTTAGTATCACACAAGAACCACATTTCATTTATCAGAAGAGCAAAAATCAAAAAGACTGATAACACAGAAAGATGACAAGTAAGTGTGTGAATGGGCACTTCTGTTTACCATGGATAGGAATGAACCTGACCAATTTTGAGAGTAACTGGGCAACTATGATCAACAATTAAAATGTGAATTTCTATTATTCAGCAATTCCAATCCCAGAAATTTACATACAGAAATATTAGCATCATGGGTAAAAGCATATATAAGGATGCTTACTGGAGCATTTTCTTATAGCAAAAATATTGGAAATAATCTAAATGTTCATTGATAGGGGAATGGTTAACTAAAACCTGGTAGAGTCTTCATTGGAATGCTGTACAGACATTAGGAAAAAATGCTATAGAGTTATATATACAGCTTGAAAAGATGTTGACATTAAGTAAACCAAAAAAGTTCCAGCATATACATTTTACAAGAATGAGTCCATGATATAAAATTTAAAATAGATAAATAAAATACCCAAGCAGTATGTGTGTGTTTATTGTCTCAGCAGAAAGTCTGGAAGATTCTCACTAAGGTAGCACTTTATAATAGAACCTCCTGTAATGCTGGAGGTGTTCTTTATCTGTGCTGTCCAATTAATCAGCCACTAGGTAGGTATATGTGGCCACTGAAATGTAACTAGTATGACTGAGGAACTGAATTTTTATTTAATTTCTATTAATTTACACTTAAATTTAAATAGCCACATGTGGCTAGTGGCTACTATACTGGACAGCATAATACTAAAGTTTTAACATTTGGAATGTGGGATGTGAGTAGCCAGAAGGTTGCTTATACGTCTGATTTTATATACTTAAAAAAAATAAAAAGAGGCAATGTGATCATGGGTAATTATCTCTCTCCTGACCTGAGATTCTCTCTTCTGAGGAATTTATATGTGAGACTTATGCTCACATGATACAAAGAAAAGTGATCTGTATTCAAGGGACTGTTTCTGGTCTTCTTTTCAAAGGAGGAATATGGCATGGCAGACACCGTAGAGTTGCAAGGATTCCCTCTCATGAAGAAAGTTCATTTAGGGTCTCAAAAGTCCCAAATGATATTAGCATAGTAGTCACTCAAAAATACTTGCTATCTTATAGTTCCAGGGTTGTCACTGTGTAGACCATTAAGTAACATCTGAAGAATACCAAGCTAAGGAAAAGATTATCTCCCCTTTTGGGAGATACTGCAAAGGCCACCCAACTGGTCATTCTATTTCTACTTTCACCCACCATTCCCGTTCATTCTCTTCTTTGCCAACAAAGGAATGTGTTTAAAATATTAACCTGGTTATCCTGTTTCTCGGCTCAAATTCTTTGCATAGGTTGCCACTGCTATAGCTAGCAAGTTTCAAACAGTATCACCACTGCTACTACCTTAGTCCTGTCTTTACTTCTGAAGGCCCTGATCTGGACTTGTATGAACATCTCCCAAATGGTCACCTACCTCTAGCTTTGAACTACCCAACCTTTTTCAGAGCCCCCAAATCCATTTCTCTGCAACTCAAATCTTGAAATGCTATACTTTTGCTTAAAACCACCAATGGTTACCCTCTGCCTATAGCAGAGATTCCCAGTAAACTGCAAATGGGTTACAGGTGAGCCAAGATATTGATCCTCTCAGCTCTCAGGACAGCCAAGTAGGGCATGGGACTACTGGAACCTCTAGCAGGTCACCTCCCACCATGAACAGCTTTGTTTTACATTTTATGACCCATTTCTTTACTACCGTACTAATTTATATATTTTTATTATGTTAAAAACACATAAAAATTATCATTGTAACAATTTTTAAGTGTACAGTTCAGTAATGTTAAGTATATTCACACTGTTATAAAACAGATTTCTAGAACTTTTCCATCTTGCAAATCTGAGACTGTAAAACCCATTAAACAAGACCCCTTTTCACCCTCTCCCTAGTTCCTAGTAACCACCATTCTGCTTCCTGTTTCCGTGAATTTAACTACTTTAGATAACTCATATAAATGGAACCATGCATTTATGGTTTTTGACTGGCGAATATTTCACATATCATAACGTCCTCAAGGTCATTCGTGCTGTAGCATGTGATATGATTTCCTTCTTTTTAATGGCTGAATAATTTTCCATTGTACGTAAATACCCCATTCCACTCATCCATCGATGGGCATTTGGGTTGCTTCTACTCTTTGTCTTTTATGAATGTCCCTCTATGACCATGGGTATGCAAATATCTCTTCTAGACACTATTTTCAATTCTTTTGGATACATACCCATAAATGGGATGGCTCATATAGTAATTCTATTTTTTTTTATTTTTGGAGGAAACTCCATACTGTTTTCCATAGCAGTTGTACCATTTAACAATCCTACCAACAGTGTACAGAGTTCCAATTTCTCCATATCCTTGCCAACACTTGTTATTTTCTGTTGTTTTTGTTTGTTTGTTTTGTTTTTGTTTAATAGTAGCCAAGCTGGTGATTCTCATGATTAGTGATATTGAGTATCTTTTCATATGCTTACTGGCCATTTCTATAACATCTTTGGAAAAATGTCTATTCCAGTCTTTTGCTCAGTTTTCACTGGAGTTATTTATTGTTGTTGGGCTGTAGGAGTTCTTTGTATTGATATACTGTGGATACTAATCCTTTATCAGATATGATTTGCAAATATTTTCTCCCATTCTGTAGGCTGTCTTTTCACTTCGTTGATTGCAGCCTTTGATTCACAAAAGTCTTAAAGTTTGATATAGTCTCATTTGTCTATTTTTGCTTTTGTTGCCTGTGCTCTTGGTGTTATATCCAAAAACTCACTGCCAAGTCCAATGTCATGAAGTTTTCCCCCTATGTTTTCTTCTAACAGTTTTATGCTTTTAGGTCTTATATTTAGGTCTTTAATCCATTTTTTGGTAATTTTTGAATGTGGTATAAGATAAAGGTCCAAAATCATTCTTTTGTATTTGGATATGCAGTTTTCCCAACACGATTTGTTGAAGAGACTGTCCTTTCCCTATTGAGTGGTCCTCACACTTTGTCAAAAATCATCTGATCATATACACAAGGGCTTATTTCTGAGCTCTCTATTCCATTATCCTAGTTGTCTGTCTTTATGCCAGTACCACACATTTTTGATTACTGTATCTCTGCAATATGTTTTGAAATTAGGAAGTAGAAGTACTCCAACTTTTTCCTCCTTCTTCAAAATTGTTTTCACTATTCAGGGCCTAGGTAGCTCTCACTTTTTATGCATGCTATGATGAAAAAAAAAAAAAAGATTGGGAAGGACAGGCCTATAGAAGAATGTCTTCAAACTTAAGAGTTTTTTCAATGATATGGATCCCTTGCACAAAAAATGTAATTTCTGATATATTAAACATGGATGTTTCAATATAGATTTATATCATCCTTTTAAATTTATTCAGTGGATTCTAAATACTACTGGGAAATACTACCCACAAACACCCATTTAAAAAATATGATTATCTTCTCTAAGAGTAATTTTATAAGTCCTTTTTTCTCCTTGAATTCTTATTTCCATTCACTTCCTCCACAGAATGCTATTCTAATATAATACAGATATGTATCATCAGTCCAAAAATTTCTCTGCAAAAACAGGTAAGAACTGAGAAAAAGCAGTTTTCTTGGGATTAAAGGCTCTAATTATTAAGTTTTTTTTACTTGACTTACTGCAATTATTATTAGAAGCAGATAACTGAGAAAAACAACATACATTATCACAAATGTTGACAAATAATTATTAAACACAAATAGCAAAAATTATTTGGAAGTCTCTTGTTGATGGATGGGGGAGTTTACAGTGCCTTAAAGGGGAGGTTTTTTAAAAATGCCTTGGAAGCAACTTACTATAATAATATTTGAAATGTGTGAGAGGTGAGCCTTTGTTTAGTAAACAGGAGAAGGTACGGTGGGAAAGTTGGCACTTATATAGGTGCATCTGGAAGCTGACCTACTTAAAACTATCTGTTCCCAAGTAAACTTTAGCAAATTTCCCTGTAATCCCCAAGGTAGTCTTACTTCCTTGCTACTGCGTAAAATCTAAACTTCTCTGCCAATCTCTCCAGCTTTATCCCACCATATCCCACTTTCCACCAGAATTTACTATCTGCATCTTTCTGAACCCCGTGCTGTTTCACATCCCTTGCGTGACCATTTTCTCTCCACCTGATGGACAACTATTAAGACATTGTGAAAATATCAGTTCCTCTGTGAAGACTTTCCTAAGTCCCCTAAACAGCATGAACCAACACTCCTTCATTCTCCAACTATCATGTGTCAAATTATAGCATAACACCTCTAACACTCATTTACTGGCTGAACGCTCCTTGAGGAGAGGGACCTATTTTATTTACCTTTAAGACTACTTTGTACATAGTACGTGCTCAATAAATATTAGCTGAATAAAGGAATTAGGCTGTTCATGTGTCACTTTTGTCATGGACAAAAATTTATCTCTAAGATCCTCTTCCAATTTTAAAAAGCTAATGAAATCCAATACCTCTATAAATTTTCTGAAATTCCTATAAATATTCTACTTTCAGATTACTTTTCTCTCCCCACTATGGTCACAAACAAAAGAAAGCATTTTCACTCAGTATAAAAAAGTGGGTACTTTACACCATTTATAATATCCCAAAGTGATTCCATGATTTTAGATTATCCTAAAAAGCATACTTTTCTCAGTGATTGGACAAAAACATGACTTTAATTGATGACTCCAAGGTAATCCTCTGTATGCTTTACCTTCTTCTATCTTTCTGATAAAAGAGGCAAGAGGGAAACCTGCTCTACCTCATTAGTATGGCAACAGAAAATTATTTTACTATTAGGTAAATTAATAGATCCACAATATTATACTTAAATTACCTCCAAATATTTTGATTCTCCCTCTCTGTACATGTCTTTCTTTCTTTCCTTCCTTCCTTCTCTCCTTTCTTTCGCCTAACTCAATTATAAATATCAGACGGCTCTGGTACAGAAATCCAATCTCCCTGGAAATTATGTCACTGTAGGCCAGGTGGGGACACATACTATTGCCCATCTCCAAAATTTCAAAGTATGAGACCAAATTTTATGTCTAAATAGATAGCACTAGATTGAGTAGAACCAATTATAAATATTTATCACTAATGTAAACACTGAGAAATAGTAGGGTTCAAGACCTCTTTTAAAGCAATAGAAGACAGTCTCATTTTATAATTGATGATACAAAGTAACGTAAAGTCATACTGTTATTCTCTGACAATTCAAATATAGAAGGGTAGTATTGAGATCTGGGTGCCCAGGTACTAGGTATCACTATGTCAATGGCAGCTATCCATATTAAAATTAAAAAATTATTAAACTAATAGATAAGTCTGCAAAATTATCAGTTGCCTTATATATCCTCTAGAGATGAGCTAGTATAAGAAATTAAAACTATATAAGCTAAATAAAATGATCTCATGATTTCTACTGCCCAATAATCATTTACAACACTAATAAAAAAAAAGTGAAGAAAAGCAAAGCAAAACACCACCATAACTTCATTTTTACTCTAAATTTTCACCCTCACAAAAGTTTAGGTTCAGGTTTTCTTAATGATGAGCTTTACAAAGCCTGATGTTTTGTAAAAGATGGCCTGGAGTGAGTACTGAAATCTGTAGTCCCAGTCATTTCAAGAATTCCAAGTAAACCATCTACAATAGGACAAGCTATTTTTCTGATTTTCATTTCTGAATTAAAGCACCATTCTAACTGTAAAATACAGATTTGGCAAAGGGGCTCACCGGTAAAGAGGTTTTTTTCTCCACTTTTTTTCTACTTGAATCACTGGTAGCCACAATAATACCAACACACATATGCCTAAGAATTTTATTTAAAAGGGTAATAAATTAAATCATATTTGCAAACCCATAGGCATATTATAAATTAATCTAGATGTTTGGGGTATGGTTATATTCCCAAATGCCTGGATCAAGTTCATAGCCTAAGGCTACCCTTCATTGTGTGACCTTGGACAAGTATTCAATCTGTTGGTACCTAAATTTTAGCATTTATAAACGTGCCATACAATGTGGTAGCCACTAGCCATATCTGACTATTTAAATTTAAATTAATTAAAACTAACTAAAATTAAAAATTCAGTTCCTCAGTAGCGCTTGCCACATTTCAACAGCTAGTTCTGGCTAGAGACTACCATACTGGACAGTATAGACTTGGTGATGAAAAATAAACAAGATGAAATGATTTTGAGTAACAAATGAGAACAAGGGAGTAGGGGTGACTGTTTTAGATTGGATGGTCAGAAAAGGCCTCCCTGAGATGTTGAGACTTGAACAAGATGCACCGAGCACGCAAGGATCTGCACAGAACATCCAACGCAGGGACAAGAGCAAGGACAAAGGCCTCAGGCACGAATGGGCTTGACTGGTTTAACAACCAGAAAGTGTGTATGAAGCGTAAGAAATGAGGAGAGAAGAGTATGAGGTGCAAGAAGTGGCAGGAAGCAGGGCCTCAAGGGCCTTGTAAGCCATTTGAGAACTCTGGATTTTATATTAAGTGCAATTGGAAGACACAGAGGGTTACAGAGAGAGGACTGTTATGATTATGTTGTCTTTAAAAGTTCACTCTGACTGCTTTTGGGAACTAACCATAAGAAACCATTAAAATGTCTACAAATTACAAGAAACCATTAAAAAGTCTACAAATAATAAATGCTGGAGAGGGTGTGGAGAAAAAGAAACCCTCCTACACTGTTGGTGGGAATGTAAATTGGGCCAGCCACTATGGAAAACAGTATGGAGGTTCCTCAAAAAACTAAACATAGAGTTGCCATATGATCCAGCAATCCCACTCCTGGGCATTTACCCAGACAAAACTATAATTTGAAAAGATACATGCACCCCTATGTTCATAGCAGCACTACCTACAATAGCCAAGACATGGAAACAATCTAAATGTCCACTGACAGATGAATGGATAAAGAAGATGTGGTATGTATTTATATATACAATGGAATATTACTCAGCCATTAAAAAGAATGAAATAATGCCATTTGCAGCAACATGGATGGGCCTAGAAATTATCACACTAAGTGAAGTAAGTCAGAAAGAGGACAAATACCACATGATATCACTTATATGTGGAATCTAAAATATGACACAAATAAACATATCTACACAACAGAAACAGACTCACAGACATAGAGAACAGACTTGTGGTTGTCATGGGGGGCAGTGGGGAAGGAAAGGACTGGGAGTTAGGGATTAGTAGATGCAAACTATTATATATAGAAAAAAAGAAAGAAAGAAAGAAAAGAAACCAAGAGTAGAAGCAGGAAGATCTGTAAGAAGACTAGTGCCATTGCCCAGGTGAGAGAAGATGGTGGCCTGGACCAGGACAGTGGGAATGGGATAGAGAAAATGTGTCCATGCTCTACATCCCCTGTCTACAGTCCTGTGTTCACCATCCTTCACAACCTGGCTCCTTGAAATAGGCAGCTTCACTTTTTAACTCCTCAATATCTGGTAAATATGCTTTCTGCCCCCAGACCTTCCACTGAAGCTGTCCTAAGGTCCCAGTCACCTCCACCTTCCCAAAGCCATTGAGGCCTTTTCCATTCTTATCCTAGCTGACCTCTGCTGCATTTGCAACTGCTGACCACTCTTCCCTTCATCAAATCCTCTCTCAATTCTGGGGCATTACTCTCACCTGGGTTTCTTCTCTTTCTCAGTCTTCTTCCCATTAATCTCTATTTGACTCTTAAACTTCAGTGCTCCTCTACGGTTACATCTTCAGTCCTGCATTCGTTTCACTATATTCATAACCCTTGAGACTGACTGACACGTTTTGCTGGTAACTCCCAAATTAATGCCTCTGGCCCAGGGATACTTACTAAGTTTTAGACCTGTTCTACTGGACTCACTGCATACGTTTAAAACTGGACAAACGGCAAACATTTAAGATGCAAGAGGTCCAAAACCTATTGCCTTCATTCCCCTTCACGAGAAACCCTTGCCCGAGCCAAAAGCCAAAGGCATCCTGCACTCCCTCTCCCTCACCAGCTACAACCCCTAGCACCGGATCTTCATTAGGTCCTGTAGACTCTACCTCCTTAATATCTTTCTAATCTAGCTCCTGCTCTCAAGTCCTGCTGAAGCTACTTTAGTTCCAGCTCGCATCACTTCTGCATGGATTACTGGAATAGCCTCCCAACCAATTTCCCTGCTTCCTATCTCTCCTCCACACTGCTGTCAAAGCACAAAACAGGTATTCAAAACTTTGTTGATTACATTAAGTACAATCTGACCACGTCATTCCTCTGCTTAATGTCTTTCAGATGCATCCCACTCCTTTCAGAAGGCTTGGGATCAAGCTCCTTATTACCTTTACAGCTCACCCCCGCAATCCTTTCCCTCATATTCTCCTCTTCAGCCATTCAGCCTTTCTTAGCTCTCTAAATATCATGCCATTTCAGGCCTCCCTTCCTCTGCATATGCTATTACCTCTCCCTTATTCATCTAGCTACTACTTCAAAGGTAGGCCTAAGTACCTCCAATTCAAGGAAGTATCCCCTAGTGCCATATATATATAATCACGCTATACTGAGATATATATAAATTAACAAGGGGTTAATTTATTTGTCCCAGCAAATTATAAGCTCTTAGATGACAGAGACCACCAACCTTATTTGATCTGCAGCACTATTGACTCGCACAGAGTAAATATTCATAAGTAGGTTTGATTTGATATCTTCTAAATTTTTAAAAAGGGGAGGAGCTTAGTTAGTGGGCCTTTCATCACCATTCCAGTAGAGCACAAAGTAAAAGCACTATACTGCAAAGCCAAATGTGCTTTGGACATATGGCTTTGTAGTAGAGCGGAAATACGAAGAAATCAAACACAAAAACCACACCGTTTCAATAGGAGAAATGTAGGAAATTCTGAGGAACTATGCAGTAGCCAATAAACCAGACTTGGGATTTTATACTACGTGGACAAGTCACACTGTTTGATGATAATAACAGGCGGACGGTTTCTCATCTCAATAAAGCAAATTAACTTTTCACGGCCATGCTACTGTAACTTTAGTTCCTGATGCGGATTCTCGCTCCCCGACAGGTTATTTTCCTTAGTTGAGAGCCGCCTACTCGCCACCTTAGGAGTCTCTCACTTGTCAATCATTTATTCTCTAAATCTGAATGGGAGGAAAGGGGAGGGAAGAAGGGAGAGTGTGGGCGATGATAAACCCTTTCGGGAGGGGAGGTAGCAGAAGGCCACAGTCCCAGGCATAGAGGAGCGTAGGGGTTGAGGAAAAACGAGGCTAGAGCGCTGACAGCTGGCAAGGAATGGGGAGGAGGATGCGATCGCGGAGCAGGCAGTGTTAACAGGGGGCCCCGGGCTGAAGGGAGGGAAGATGGAGGAGAGACAAGTAGGAGTTGGGCGTGGGGAAGTGGGATAGGTAGAGACCAGATGAAGCAAGACGCACTGTATGGCCAGAGGGCGGAGTGGCTTAGGCGAGAGGAAGACAGCAACGACGCAGCCAGGGCGGGCGGAGGCGGCTTCAGGACGAGGAGGGCAAGGGATCCGCGCAGAGAGAACAAGGGAGGCGCAGGGGCAACTAGGAGCAGCGGGGTAGAAGGGGCGGAGCGGGTGGGAGGCCCGACGCAGCCGAGCAAGTCCTGCGGGCGGAGGCGGGGAAGGGAGCGGCGAGGCGGGGGCACTTACTGGGGTCCCTCCTCACGGTGCAGCTGGGGTTCTCCTCCCGCAGACGAGGGAAGAGGAAGTCCCGGGCGGCCTGGAGGTCCTGGAAGGTGCAGAACTGGACAATGGAGCAGGCCATGGCTCCGGGGAACCCTGTTCGGGCATTCACCTTACCTCACCACGCCCTGCCCCCCGCCCCCCCGCCGCCGCTACAGCCGCCACCGCGGAGCCTGAAGAGCTTTCGCCACGCAGTGACGGGGAAACAAAACCGGAAGCTGTCAGCACCCTCGGGTCCGCCGCCCGGGCACTGCGCATGCGCGGGACGGCCCAGGTGCCCAGGCTGCAGCGGCCCGGGTCACGTGACCAGCGGCGGCCAGCGGGGTGTCTAACGTCGAAGCGGAGGCTGGGAGCCGGCTTTAGTCACAGTTCTGCGCTTGCACCCGGGATTGATCCCTTTTATTCATTCTGGCTGTTAGCCAGAGATGATCTAATTGGACGTTGTCCGCGCCGGCCTTTGATTCATTTAACCAAGTTTCTTGACGTCCTACTATTGGCATGATCTTGATATTTCAGAGAATAATCCCGGTTAAACTACTGGCAGGCCAGTGGGGGACAGTATCACGCAAGTATCTGAATCTGAAAAGATTAATTTCCCTTCTGGAAATCAGCCCCCTCAAGCCTAGTTTTAAATGCTCCTCCTGTAAATCCTCTTGTCATCCTGTGCACGCCTAATATAGAACGTGTTATACGGTATTGTAGTCATGTTTTCGACATGCATTTTCCCTTTCATTCATTCGTTCACTCATCCATTCAACAAATACATTGCTCCTCTTTTCTATGTCAGCCACGCAAGGCGTTGAGTATAAAGCAGAGAACAAAAGAGATGAAATACTTGTTCCATGGAGCTCAAAATTCTAGTGGCTGACACGGGTAGTAAGCGATTATTTACTCACCTATTTAACTCAAATTGTGATAATGCCAGGAACGAAAGAAGTAAGTTCGAAGTGCTGTGACAACATAACAGGGAACCTCACCTAGTTGTGTTTTTTTTGCTTTGTTTTGCTGGGGTGGAGGTGGAGGGTTGCCAAGATCAGGAACAGACTTCATTATAAGCTCCTGAAGGCTGGGATGTCATTTCGTGCCCTTTATATCCTGTGTATAGCACAAGACGTGGCACATAGCTCAATAAATATTTGCTGGAGGAATAAATGGAATGTGTACATAAAGTAAATAGAACAACCCGCTTCTTTTACAAAGCACTATATATTTTTTAGAGTATTTTTCCACACATTGTCCAATTAGGTAGTCACAATGCCATCCTGAAAAAGTGTGTCTTATCTCATTTTTTTAACGAAGAAATTTATCTGTGTGTCTCTGAGAAGACTCTTTAAGTCCATTTAAATGATTTTTCTGAAAAGTAACCAAAAACGATAACATTCCTTCTTGATCTTGTAAGGGGTCACATGGCACTTAGATCTGGATTATGTAAACTGTCAATAATACGTCATCTGATGTACAGTCTTCTGTCTCAAAAATCACATATAACTGTGCCTGGACTTCTAACTGGCGGAACAGTTCTCAGAGCTTTCTGAGATGCTCTTCCCGGGTTATAATCCTGAAATGTGGCTCAAATAAAATTTTCCATTTCTTTCTTAGATCAATGGATTAATTTTTGTTGCCCAAAGGAATTATTTTAATGTTAGCATAAAGAAATGTAGACACAAACTTTCCAAAGGAAACCTAAAGTGGTCGTCTACTTTGTACAACAGAAAAATGGGATGGAAATAAATTGAAGGCAAATAGATGAAGCCCAGAGCATTCATTTCTGTCAGATCTGTGTGCCCACTCAGTCCTAATAATATAACAACTGTGATTTAGTGCCCAGATTCCTACTTCATTAATTCCTGTTTCTAAAGTAGAATGATTTTCATAAAATAGGATAATTTCTATGTTATCAGATGAACAGGGACCAGTTCTTTACCTCTAAAATATGTGGTTGGTTTAGATGTGCTACAAAGTTCCTTCAGCATCAGAGAGCTATAATTCTAAAATCAAAACCTGTAGAAAAGGCAAGCTTTCACTGCTTCCTTTTTCCATCTGAAAAAATGCAATGCTTCCTCACATCATCCAGCCCTGATGATTAAACCGTAAAATATGGCACCAAGACCAAACTAGAATAAAATTTTAATTTAGATTCTTAGTTTTACATGATGACTAAAGAACACATGATACTTTTGGAAACGACACAGTGTCATTCCTTGAAAACCCTTCAAGTTCCTATTCAGGTAAATGCATTTTGTGGAAGTAACTCCCCTTCGCTGATTCAGCTGGTCTTTGTTCTGCCCTGAGGCATTCATATCTCTTGCGTGGGGGACACTGAATTTCATTACTGCTCAGTTTCAATGGTGAAATCCCTGACTTCCTTCCAAGTAGTACTGAAAAGACTCATTCATGAATGTTTTTAAGGACTTTAAATACCCTTCACAGAAATTACCTCATATTCATGAACTGAACTCTTCCCCCCGGGGAAGTTCTAAAGCGGCAGGGGGATGCCTCTGGAGTTCTGCTGCCATGGTTTCTGTGGAGCGTGGGAGGATTGTGTTACACAGCGAATATCACTAACCACACAGCCATAAGAAAGCACATTGCAGAAAATGGGCAGGCTTTCCATATCCCAGCCTAGACAGTGTCTCTCTAAGGTTTGACTTCAGAAGCTAGGAAGAGACTGTGACCAAACAATTGCAAGAATGTGAACTCTCTCCAATATCTGTTATTGTGAGTTAGAGCATGGATAACTGTCTTTAAAAGAGAGATACTCACTGAGCATTAGAGGCTTGGCCTTGCCAGTCTTTTAACAGCAGCCAGAGGCTGAAGGTGTTGAGAGCCAGGGTGGGTAGCAAAGTGTGAAAAAAAGAGCAATGGACTTGGAGTCAAGAGACCTGATTCTGTCTCAGCTAGGCCTCCTAATAGGTCACATGAACTTGGGCAATTCATATCACCTTGCTGGGCCTTAGTCCCTTGAGCTATGAAATGAGAAGAATGGAGTCTGAAGCCCATCTCAGGGATGTGTAGGTTTTGGTAAGAAAATGGGAAGGAAAAGTTCTCGGCATTGGAGTTGCTCAAAAGGACGGGTCTATGTAGACACCCTAGTAAGGGGCCTGGGTGGGCAGGAGTGAACAAGAAGGCACTGAGCATCTGTAAGTGAAATAAAGGAGAGCGGAAAAAGGGAATATCTTGAAGCACTGAAGCCTTATGTCATAGCTGCGCTGAGGGTCATCCTTGACCTGAACTCTGAATTCTGTGAGCGGAAGCAAAGGCTGTACACAACTCGTTTTTCTTCAGCAAACATCCACGGAGGATAACGTCTATCTGACTACACTAAAGATACTGTTGTGAGCACAGTGAGGTGATAAGAATGAGTCCTCCAGAGACTCACTGCCTAACCAGGGAAACAGACAAGCCCGAACAGCTCTAAAAAGCAGAGTGTGATGAGTACCATGGGTGACTTTCGGTGCTCGTAAAGCACTGTGGGAGAAATAAGGGGGAGATTCATTTTGATTCCTAGGCTTGTCCTGTGGAAAGGGAGTAGTGGGGGAAGAGGTATGAAAGGCGATAAACAGATTGGTTCCACATTAGCGAGAACTTCAAAGTCCAAATACTAGAACCTGAACTTTATTCTCTGTGCAAGGTGTAGCCAATTGAAGAGTTTTTTTTAGAAGAGGTAGGACATGATGGGTCCTACCCATCATGCATGACGTGGCATGACTGACAGCAGAGAGACACCTCAAGATAACATAACATTATTCTAGATGAAAAGTAATGGCAATGAAAATGATTCTGGAGCCGGGATCAATGGATTTTTGGTATATGATTAGATATGGATGGTGGGGAGGGAAGGCGAGACTCAAGATGATGTTGAGGTGTTCTGTCTGAAGAACTGGAGAGATGGCAGTGTCATGTCAGCAACCAAGAGGGAGAAGGCAAAAGGGGGAATGGATTAGGGTGCAGATAGGGATAGGCTGAATTCAGTATCGGAGTTGTTGAATTCGAAATGTCTATGGAAGATCCAGGTTAAAACAAACAAACAAACAAACGTGGATTTTATAAACAGAAGTTAGAAATGTGGGATTAGAGAGGCCATCCACGGGAGTTATATTGAAGGGTGGGGATGAAAGTGTCACTGAACTCTACATGGGGTAAGAGAAGGACTGGGTCCTGGAAACAAGATGGGAGGATTACGTTTTTAGGGATGCATGGAGGAAGAAGCTCTAGAAAAGGAGATTGAAAAGAAGCAGTCAAAGAAATAAACCGTACATAGTAGCACCATGTCACAGAGGCCAAGGGAAGGAAAAGAAAATTTCATGAACAGGTGAATCTACTGTGTTGAATTCAATAAAGAATTTAAGGGCAGTGAAGGCTGAGAAGAGATGATTGCATTTAGTAAGGGGGAAGTCACAAGTGATTATCCAACTTACAGATGAGCCAAACTCTGTTTCCTTGGCAGAAAATTTGTAACCTCACTTCAGTAGTAGATTCTTTTTCTAACAGCCACAGAGGCTAGCTATGGCAATCTTTGTCTTTAACTCTGGCTTAAGGAGAGACATTTTAGAAAGAAAAAGAAGGGTTTGTTTTGCTGGCATTTACCAATCACGAAAAAACTAACTCCACTTAACAAAAGCAACATTTATTGCTTTTTTGAATACAAGAAAATATATTTATATTTTCAATATTTTCCAATATTTATAGTGGGCCAAAATGTACTTTATAATAGCATAAGAAAGGAAGATATTAACATACTCAGCTAAAAAATCTAAGTGCTATAGTGCTTTTAAGTCTCCATCTTCTTTTGTGTGTGTGTGCTATTGATTACTGTTTTTGAGACATAATTGACATACAACATTATATTAGTTTCCGGTGTACAACATAATGATTCAATATCTATATATTGTGAAATGATCATCTCAATAAGTCCAGTTAAACTCCACCACCATACATAGTTACATTTTTTTTCTTGTGATGAGAACTTTTAAGATCTACTCTCTTAGCAACATACAAATATTAAGTTACAGTGTTATTACACTGTTATTAACTATAGTCACCATGCTGTACATTACATCCCCTGTGATTTATTCATTTTATGGCTGGAAGATTTACCCTTTGACTCCCTTCATCCTTTTTCCCCATCCCCTCCACCCCTCCCTCTGGCAACCACCACTATGTTGTCTAACAGCTCTTTTTTTGTTTTTGTTTTTTTTAATTCCACATATAAGTCTCCATATTCTTGAACTTAATGCATTTAGGACTTCAGGTAAATAAGCCACCATATTTAAAACAATGAGACGACATGTGGAAGAGATTACTTGTTGCCCATTAGCCATCCCCCCCTCCTCATTTTTACAAAATAACCCCTATATCACTGGGGCAGCTATGTGCCCAGATTTAAAAGCAAACTACATTTCTCAACCACTATTTTTTTTTTAGCTTTAATTGGCCGTTATATATATATATATTTTTTTAACATCTTTATTGGAGTATAATTGCTTTACAGTGGTGTGTTACTTTTTGCTTTATAACAAGGTGAATCAACTATACATATACATATATCCCCATATCTCCTCTCTCTTGCGTCTCCCTTCCACCCTCCCATCTCACCCCTCTAGGTGATCACAAAGCACTGAGCTGATCTCCCTGTGCTATGCGGCTGCTTCCCACTAGACATCTATTTTACATTCGGTAGTATATATATGTCCATGCCACTTTCTCACTTCGTCCCAGCTTACCCTTCCCCCACCCTGTGTCCCCAAGTCCATTCTCTGTGTCTGCATCTTTATTCCTGTCCAGCCCTTAGGTTCTTCATAACCTTTTTTTTTTTTTTAGATTCCATATATATGTGTTAGCATACAGTATTTGTTTTTCTCTTTCTGACTCACTCTGTATGACAGACTCTAGATCCATCCAGCTCACTACAAATAACTCAATTTCATTTCTTTTTATGGCTGAGTAATATTCCATTGTATATATGTGCCACATCTTTATCCATTCATCTGTCAATGGACACTTAGGTTGATTCCATGTTCTGGCTATTGGGAATGGAGCTGCAATGAACATTGTGGTACATGACTCTTTTTGAATTATGGGTTTTCTTTTCTCAGGTTATATGCCCATTAGTGGGATTCCTGGGTCATATGGTAGTTCTATTTTTATTTTTTTAAGGAACCTTCACACTGTTCTCCATAGTGGCTGTATCAATTTACATTCCCACCAACAGTGCAAGAGGGTTCCCTTTTCTCCACACCCTCTCCAGCATTTATGGTTTGTAGATTTTTTGATGATGGCCATTCTGACCAGTGTGAGCTGATACCTCATTGTACTTTTGATTTGCATTTCTCTAATCATTAGTGATGTTGAGAATTCTTCCATCTGTTTGTTGGCAATCTGTATATCTTCTTTGGAGAAATGTCTATTTAGGTCTTCTGCCCATTTTTGGATTGGGTTGTTTGTCTTTTTGATATTGAGCTGCATGAGCTGCTTGTAAATTTTGGAGATTAATCCTTTGTCAGTTGCTTCATTTGCAAAAATTTTCTCCCATTCTGAAGGTGGTCTTTTCATCTTGTTTATGTTTCCTTTGCTGTGCAAAAGTTTTAGGTTTCATTAGGTCCCATTTGTTTATTATTATTTTTTATTTCCATTTCTCTAGGAGGTGGGTCAAATGGCTCTTGCTGTGATTTATGTAGAACATAGGTAGAACACTCTATGTTTTCCTCTAAGAGTGTGATAGTCTCTGGCCTTACATTTAGGTCTTTAATCAATTTTGAATTTATTTTTGTGTATGGTGTTAGGGAGTGTTCTAATTTCATTCTTTTAAATGTAGTTGTCCAGTTTTCCCAGCACCACTTGTTGAAGAGGCTGTCTTTTCTCTATTGTATATTCTTGCCTCCTTTATCAAAGATAAGGTGACCATATGTGCGTGGGTTTATCTCTGGGCTTTCTATCCTGTTCCATTGATCTATATTTCTGTTTTTGTGCCAGTACCATGCTGTTTTGATTACTGTAGCTTTGTCATATACTCTGAAGTCAGGGAGCCTGATTCCTCCAGCTCTGTTTTTCTTTCTCAATATTGCTTTGGCTATTCGGTGTCTTTTGTGTTTCCATACAAATTGTGAATTTTTTTGTTCTAGTTCTGTGAAAAATGCCATTGGTAGTTTGACAGGGATTGCATTGAATCTGTAGATTGCTTTGGGTAGTATAGTCATTTTCATGATGTTGACTCTTCCAGTCTAAGAATGTGGTATATTTCTCCATCTCTTTGTATCATCTTTAATTTCTTTCATCAATGTCTTATAGTTTTCTGCATACAGGGCTTTTGTCTCCTTAAGTAGGTTTATTCCAAGGTGTTTTATTCTTTTTGTTGCAATGGTAAATGGAGTGTTTCCTTAATTTCTCTTTCAGATTTTTCATCATTAGTGTAGAGGAATGCAAGAGAGTTCTGTGCATTAATTTTGTATCCTGCTACTTTACCAAATTCATTGATTAGCTCTAGTAGTTTTCTGGTAGCATCTTTAGGATTCTCTATGTATAGTATCATGTCATCTGCAAACAGTGACAGCTTTACTTCTTCTTTTCCACTCTGGATTCCTTTTATTTCCTTTTCTTCTCTGATTGCTGTGGCTAAAACTTCCAATACTATGTTGAATAATAGTGGTGAGAGTGGGCAACCTCATCTTGTTCCTGATCTTAGTGGAAATGGTTTCATTATTTCACCATTGAGAACGATGTTGGCTGTGGGTTTGTCATATATGGCCTTTATTATGTTGAGGTAAGTTCCCTCTATGCCTACTTTCTGGATGGTTTTTATCATAAATGGGTGTTAAACTTTGTCAAAGCTTTTTCTGCATCTATTGAGATGACCATATGGTTTTTCTCCTTCAATTTGTTAATATGGTGTATCGCATTGATTGATTTGCATATATTGAAGAATCCTTGCATTCCTGGGATAAACCTCATTTGATCATGGTGTATGATCCTTTTAATGTGCTGTTGGCTTGTTTTTGCTAGTATTTTGTTGAGGAGTTTTGCATCTATGTTCATCAGTGTTATTAGCCTGTAGTTTTCTTTGTGACATCTTTGTCTGGTTTTGGTATCAGGGTGATGGTGGCCTCATAGAATGAGGTTGGGAGTGTTCCTCCCTCTGCTATATTTTGGAAGAGTTTGGGAAGGATAGGTGTTAGCTCTTCTCCAAATGTTTGATAGAATTCGCCTGTGAAGCCATCTGGTCCTGGGGTTCTGTTTGTTGGAAGATTTTTTTTTTTGCGGTACGCGGGCCTCTCACTGCTGTGGCCCCTCCCGCTGCGGAGCACACGCTCCGGACGCGCAGGCCCAGCGGCCATGGCTCACGGGCCCAGCCGCTCCACGGCATGTGGGATCCTCCCAGACCGGGGCACGAACCCGTGTCCCCTGCATCGGCAGGCAGACCCCCAACCACTGCGCCACCAGGGAAGCCCTGTTGGAAGATTTTTAATCACAGTTTCAATTTCAGTGCTTGTGATTGGTCTGTTTATATTTTCTATTTTTCCTGGTTCAGTCTTGGAATGTTGTGCTTTTCTAAGAATTTGCCCATTTCTTCTAGGTTTTCCATTTTATTGGCATAGAGTTGCTTGTAGTAATCTCTCATGATTCTTTGTATCTCTGCAGTGTCAGTTGTTACTTCTCCTTTTTCGTTTCTAATTCTATCGAACCGTCTCTCTTTTTTTCTTGATGAGTCTGGCTAATGGTTTATCAATTTTGTTTATCTTCTCAAAGAACCAGCTTTTACTTTTATTGATCTTTGCTATTGTTTCTTTCATTTCTTTTCCATTTATTTCTGATTTGATCTTTATGACTTCTTTCCTTCTGCTAACATTGGAGTTTTTCTGTTCTTCTTTCTCTAATTGCTTTAGGTGTAAGGTTGTTTATTTGAGATGTTTCTTGAGGTAGGATTGTATTCTTATAAACTTCCCTCTTCAAACTGCTTTTGCTGCATCCCATAGGATTTGGGTCGTTGTGTTTTCATTGTCATTTGTTTCTAGTTATTTTTTGATTTCCTCTTTGATTTTTTCAGTGATGTCTTGGTTGTTAAGTAGTGTATTGTTTAGCCTCCATGTGTTTGTATTTTTTACAGATTTTTTCCTGTAATTGATATCTAGTCTCATAGCGTTGTGGTCGGAAATGATACTTGATACGATTTCAATTTTCTTAAATTTACTGAGGCTTGATTTGTGACCCAAGATATGATCTATCCTGGAGAATGTTTCATGAGCACTTGACAAGAAAGTGTATTCTGTTGTTTTTGGATGGAATGTCCTATAAATGTCAATTAAGTCCATCTTGTTTAATGTATCATTTAAAGCTTGTGTTTCCTTATTTATTTTCATTTTGGATGATCTGTCCATTGGTGAAAGTGGGGTGTTAAAGTCCCTTACTATGATTGTGTTACTGTCGGTTTCCCCTTTTACGACTGTTAGCATTTGCCTTATATGTCAAGGTGCTCCTTTGTTAGGTGCATAAATATTAACAATTGTTATTATCTTCTTCTTGGATTGATCCCTTGATTATTATGTTGTGTCCTTCTTTGTCTCTTGTAATAGTCTTTATTTTAAAGTCTATTTTGTCTGATATGAGAATTGTTACTCCAGCTTTCTTTTGCTTTCCATTTGCATGGCATATCTTTTTCCAACCCCCCACACTTTCAGTCTGTATGTGTCCCTAGGTCTGAAATGGGTCTCTTGTGGACAGCATATATATGAGTGCTGTTTTTGTACACATTCAGCCAGTCTATGTCTTTTGGTTGGAGCATTTAATCCATTTACTTTTAAGGTAATTATTGATATGTATGTTCCTATTACCATTTTTTAAATTGTTATGCATTTGTTATTGTAGGTCTTTTCCTTCTCTTGTGTTTCCTGCCCAGAGAAGTTCCTTTAGCATTTGTTGTAGAGCTGGTTTGGTGGTGCTGAATTCTCTTAACTTTTGCTTGTCTGTAAAGGTTTTAATTTCTCTGCCAAATCTGAATGAGATCCTTGCTGGGTAGTGTAATTTTGGTTGTAAGTTCTTCCCTTTCAGCACTTTAAATATGTCCTGCCACTCTCTTGTGGCTTGTAGAGTTTCTGCTGAAAGATCAGCTGTTAACCTTATGGGGATTCCCTTGTACGTTATTTGTTGTTTTTCCCTTGCTGCTTTTAATAGTTTTTCTTTGTATTTAATTTTTGATCGTTTGATTAATATGTGTCTTGGAGTGTTTCTCCTTGGATTTTTCCTGTATGGAACTCTCTGTGCTTCCTGGACTTGATTGACTATTTCCTTTACCATATTAAGGAAGTTCCTCAACTTCTCTTGACTGTGTGGATCCAAATGATTATGTGCTGGCCATTGAGATGGAACACAAATTGTTGGAATTATTGGGAGGGATTTCCAGAAAGTTTACTTAAAAGAGGAACAGACAGCTAAGGAAAACTGTTCTAATCTCTCATTCCCCTTTTTTGTTTTTTTCATGGAATTTGATATTATGGCTGTAGCTCCTGCAACCATTTTAGACCAGGAAGTGACTTGAACTATGGCAGAGCATGGAGATAGGAGCTTGAGTGTCCTTTGCTTCCTGTAGCTGCCATCTAAGATTGGACTACCACAACTGAACTTCTTTTATATAAGAAAATAAATGTTTACATGTTTTAGCTACTGTTATTTTAGGTTTTCTTTTATTGTAGCTAAACCTAATCCCGACACAAGAGGAACTTTTAGCAGAGGAAGCTTGGTCTGTTCCATATGTCTTGTTTACATAAAAGCCTTTTTATTTCCCTGATCGTTTTTCTCAGCATAGCTCAGAAGAGATTAAACCAATTACCTGGATATGTTTAATTGTTTAAATAATTTGGTTTCATTTGGACATAAAAATATGCTCCAAATGACCAAATATTTCTTGTTTTCCTATTTTTGGCACAACTGAAATAGCTCCTTAAAAGGTTCTATGAAACAAAGGAATATCCCCAAGGTTGTGTACTGGCTGAGTGATAAGTTTCAACCAACAATTTTCATAATGGAAAATCAAGGGCAGGTTAGGAGGAGGGGAAACTGTTGGAAGGAGCTGTATTTAAACCTGGCACCCTAAATCCCAAAAGCCGTTGCCTTGGGATTTGTGAGCTAAGATAACTGAGGCTTACTTTTTTTTTTTTTTTTTTTTTCCACACCGCACAGCTTGTGGCATCTTAATTCTGAGACCAGGGATTGAACTCATGCCCCCTGAAGTGGAAGCATGGAGTCCTAACCACTAGACAGCCAGGGAATTCCCTGACATCTTTCTTGACTTCACTGCAGCTTTCTCACTCTGGACCACACTTTCCTTAAAGCTGTCCCAAACCTTAGCTTCAATGAATCTGCATCCTCCTGGCCCCTTTCTTCCCCTTTGATCACTTTATGTCTGGATATTTTATTAGCTTCTTGCTTTCTTCGCTTCTCCAGTCCTTTCTTCAAAGTGACTCTTATTCCAGACTCCTTTCTTTTCATTAACGGCAGTATTCTTCTGCTGATTGGTTACTGAATAACAGAAAGACTAAAAATATTATTTGTCCCCCTTGTTCACCAGCCAGCCACCAAGCTCCATTGATTTAACTTCCAAAATGTATGTCAGATTGAACCTTTCCTTATGGCCCTCACTGCCGTCTCCTTAATCCAGACCCTCATGGCCACTTGCCTGAACTCTTTTTATAGCCCCCAGTTCTTCTTGCTACTGATTCTGATGTCTTCCCACTCTAATCACCCTGCACTTTGCTGCCAGATTTGTCTTCCTGTGGCATAGATCTAATCAAAGTACTTAGTAAATCCTCCAATAGCACTTTAATATATTCTTCAATTTGTTCATTCATTTAAGAACTATTTTCTGGGTGCCCGGTAGGTCCTAGGAATAGCTAGAGACCCTATGAACATAAATATAAATAAGACCCTGTACTGGCAGAATTGATAGGTTACCAAGACACAAACAGGGAAAAATATTACAAGGGCACAGAGCAGCGGTGAATACCACAGTCTTGGGATTCAGAAAAGACTTTTTAGAGGTAATATCTGAGCTTTGTCTTGAAAGTAGAATAGATTGTAGCTGGTTAATGATGGTAGAAGCGAGATGGGAGAAAGTAAGTCAGGCAAAGGAAATAACATTCCAAAAGGCTTTGGAGCAACAATTTGTGTGTGCAGAGAAACACAAGGGGCTGTTTCTGGAATGTGAATTGTGACGTCATGGTCAGGGGTGAGTCTAGAGAGGTAGCCGTAGTGATTTTAAACTTACTCTAATTTTATTTTATTTTTTTTTAAAAAAGGAAAATTTAAAATTTATTTATTTATTTGGCTGCATTGGGTCTTCATTGCTGCATGAGGGCTTTCTCTAGTTGTGGCGAGCGGGGACTACTCTTCATTGCAGTGCGTGGGCTTCTCATTGTGGTGGCCTCTCTTGTTGCGGAGCATGGGCTCTAGGTGCCCGGGCTTCAGTAGTTGCAGCACGCAGGCTCAGTAGCACCAGGGCTCGAACCTGTGTCCCCTGCATTGGCAGGCAGATTCTTAACCACTGCACCACCAGGGAAGTCCCAAAATTTTATATTTTATTGTTTTAACTTAAATTTTAATTCCTCCAGAAATTAAGGGCTAATCAATATTTCTGTGCTTGCTTAAAGGTGAGAAAAGTCACCTTTTGTTCATTTTTTTTATTACTACCACTTTTCACATCTTGCTTGCAGTCTAAAGGGCTGCGGAGGGAAGGTTTTATAGGTGAGAGCCATACATGTTAGTTTGGCCCAGCTCTACATGACATGTTTGACTGTTTCCACTAGAGTCTAGATTTGTGTTGAATGTTGGCTTTCTGTTCCTCTTTGGTAAAATTTTCACAGACTAAAAGGTTCCAGAGCTGTAGAACTTCCCTTATGTGTTCAGTGAAGAATTCCCCTCTCTCAGGCCTTTTAATTTCTTCTCCTTACATTGACCGGCATAGGCAATCTAGTGTTTCACTCTTCTTGATACAGTTTCTTTCCAGTAGATGTAGTCAGTGATAACAGTCTTCCCAGCAGCAACTGGTGTGATTTATATTTGACATTGTTGAACCTTTTTCCAAATACAATCTTCCCACTGTCCTGCTTAGTTGAATCCTTCATTTATGGCCATACTCTATTCTTTTCTTTCTTACACTGAAAGGCACCTGGAAGGTTTGAACCATTTAAGACCATATAGACTTGTACAGAGCTATGCTGGAACATTCGAAAGGAGTTAATCACTGAGCATCTGCTATGTGCCTCTTCTCTACCCAGTACATCTTTGAAAGCCTTCAAAACTCAGCTCAAATATCACCTCCTTGGTGAAGGACTTGTCTTCGCAGGCAAAATTAGTCACTTTGGACGCCCATGTATCTATTGTAAAATATAGAACCTTGTATTCTGCTTATCTGTTTGCATTTCTGTCTCCCCCACTAGATGGTGATGTCCTCAAGGGCAGGGATTGTGACCTGTTTACCTTTGTGACATTTATTCATTCATTCATTCATTACATTTTAAAAAATACCTGCTAGGTACCAAGAGCTAACCATGCACATGACTCACCCAGTGCACACCAGAAACACATATCTGTACTAATAGATAATAGATTTCAATGACACACACAGATAAATAAACAGGCAATTATAACTCCATTTTGGAAGTGCAATGCCAGGAACGGTACAAGAGAGCACATAAAAAGGGCACCCCACTTTGGGGATAAGGGAAGGCTCCTGGAGAAATTATCATCTAGGCTGAGACCAGAAGGATTGAGTAGGTGTTGGTCAGATAAAAATTGGATGGAGGACCGAACAGGAGTAGAAAGGGCAAAGCATTCTTAGACACAGGAAACAGCTGAAAACCCCAGAGGTGAGAGGAAGTAGTGTATTTAGAGAATTGAACATCTTTTAGTCTGTCTAGAGCTAAAAGAAAAGTGTTAAGGTGAGGCTGGAGAGGCAAGGAGGGGCAAAACCTTCAAAGGACTCATGGTTTATTCAAATTTGTTTCTGACTCATGGACTCAGAGACAATGGTTTATTCAAATTTGTTTCTTTCTCCAGTGCCTAGCAAACAAGTACCTGAAAAACAAGTAGCTTGCTAATAAATATGTGTGGAAGGGAGGAAAGAAGAAAAGAAGGAAGGTTCCAGTAACCAGAGGGTGGAGATAAATGACATGAAATACAGATCCTGCCTGCCAGCAGGGCCATTGGACAGATAAGACATAGCTGTCAAAATAGGTAAATCAAAAGGGGTCCCATGTGATTATATACTGAAAGAGAGTGGTTCAGGCAAACATGGTTAGGTCTGGAGAGATTGCTGTGCCATGGGGTTGTCAGCGGACCTATATCAAGAAGATGGGACTTGACCTGCATCTGTAGGATGAGTGTGGTTTAACTAGGAAGAAAGAAAAAAAGGATGTTCTGAGTTTTACTGCATGTGGGTGAAGGCACAGAGGGACAAGGTGAAGGAGGAAGAGAAACCCTTCTAATCCCATACGGGTTCTGTTTAATTAAGAGCTGTTTTCAGGGCACCAAGGTGTTTGCTGAAAGGCTCCAGAGCATGGGCCAGAAGACACTGTCTAGGAAAGCCTGTTCATAGGGTCAAAGCTCAGGAGACTCAAGTTACTACAGTTGGCTTGAATTGAATATACTATTGTGGATATGTGTTCTAAAAAAAAAAAAAAAAGATGCGGGATGGAACTGTGAGTGCTATAAATTACAATCAGTGCCTAGGACATAGTAGATGCTCAATAAACATTTTGGAATAAATGAGTTTCGATCAACAGCATTTGTGAGACTAACCTCTCTCTCCCTCTCATCCTCTACTGTCTGCAGAGCTGTTTACACGCTTCTACAAGGTTTCTGACTCTATGGTCAGTTTCTAATTTTCACTACCTAGGTTAGACACATGGTGACTTTGTGAATCATGATGTCAAGGGTGGCTGCTGCATTTCTGTGCAGGAGTAGAGTCTGTCTTGGCACTTCTCCAGGGCTTCCATTGACAAAGCAATGGTGTCCTTCTGCCCCCAGAACTTTGCCTTTTAACTTTGTTCTGTGGGAATGCTCTTCTCAGGCTCTGTAGAGAAAGCTGTTCCTTTCTTCATTTCAAATTTGAAATACTCTTGCACGCTTTTCCTACTTTAAATTAACCACTAGAGGGGGCAGTGACACACACGCTCTGTTGCTGCACCTGCATTGCACCTGTAGGACATTAGGGTTAGACAGAGCTTAGTGATCTCATGGGCCAACTTCTCCCATTTCATAAACAAATGGAGAGATGAAAGGATTTGCCTAAGGTCACAGGGCTGGCTAGTAACAAACCCCACACCTCTTCTTTTCTCTCCTAGCACTCTTCATTTCTGTACATTCTCTCCTGCCCTCCAGTCCTTGGAGGATTCTTGCAGGGTCCACTGATATGGATCGATTTAGGCAAGGCTGCTTAACTTGCTAAGAAATCCTTGGGCCACCAATGTCATCATCCAAGTTTATTGATTAATAGTCCATATCTATACGTGTGGGCTGGAGCGAGGAGTAGCATGAGGTAATGGCAGTTGTGCTGAATGCCAACACTTCTAGAAGACAAAATGCAGTGGAAGGAGTTGGTGTAGCTATGGTTTTTCTGTTATACAAACAAGCTTTTCTTTATCCCTTATTCTTGTAAATATCCTCCCTCTCCCATCCTCTACTCTCAGAGGTGTGGGCCAGTAGCACAGTTCTGGCTAATCATAACTTCCTGTTCCTCCCGACACAGTGATGGTTCAGGGGAAGATATGATATCCAGCTGGGCCTATCAAAGTCCTTCCCTGGAATTTCTGAGTTTGAAATTGGAGGAACAATTGTCTTGTCTCAGGGGTTATGGTACCAAAAGGATATGAAGTTAGATGACTGTGGTCCTCTTTTGAACTAAATGGAGAAGACTTGCTACTGGAGGATATATGAGAGCTAATCACAGACCCAGAGATAAAGCCAGATGGAGGATTGAATCCCAGTTCCTGTCCTCAGCCCTGGCTCCTCAGGTTCTTGTGTTCTTTGAGTTTCCCTAGTTGTTAGCTTAGCTTAGCTACGTGAGCTAAGATCAATTCCTTTTTTGTTGTTTTCATTTTTTAAAAAATTTTAAAAATATTTAAAATTTAATTTTTATTATTATTATTTTTAAAATTTATTTATTTATTTTTGGCTGCATTGGGTCTTCGTTGCTGCATGCAGGCTTTCTCTAGTTGCAGAGAGCAGGGGTTACTCTTCGTTGTGGTGCGCATGCTTCTCATTGTGGTGGCTTCTCTTGTTGTGGAGCACGGGCTCTAGGCACATGGGCTTCAGCAGTTGTGGCACGTGGGCTCAGTAGTTGTGGCTCATGGGCTCTAAAGCACAGGCTCAGTAGTTGTGACACACAGGCTTAGTTGCTTCACGGCATGTGGGATCTTCCAGGACCAGGGATCAAACCCATGTCCCCTGCATTAGCAGGCTGATTCTTAACCACTGCGCCACTAGGGACATCCTTGTTGTTTAAAGATAGTTTGAGTTAGATTTTTTAAAATTTTATTTATACATTTTTGGCTGCATTGGGTCTTTGTTGCTGTGTGTGGCTTTCTCTAGTTGCAGTGAGCAGTGGCTACTCTTCGTTGTGGTACGTGGGCTTCTCATTGTGGTGGCTTCTCTTGTTGCGGAGCATGGGCTCTAGGTATGTGGGCTCCAGTAGTTGTAGCATGTGGGCTCAGTAGTTGTGGCTCAAGGGCTCTAGAGCGCAGGCTTAGTAGTTTTGGCACATGGGCTTAGTTGCTCCGCTGTATGTGGGATCTTCCTGGACCAGGGCTCGAGCCCATGTCCCCTGCATTGGCAGGTGGAATCTTAACCACTGAGCCACCAGGGAAGCCCTGAGTTAGATTTTTGTCACAAAAAAGAATTTTGACGAGTACAGAGACAGTTCTATAGGGTGATATCACCTTTCTTCTGACCATAAACAAAGGGTCAAGCCAAGAGTCCATCTTTCAAATACCAGACTCATGGGTGAGTAGTGATTTGCTGTTGTTTTTGCTATTTCCTCACTGTCTGTCCTGGTTAGCTCAATCAAGAAGAACATGCTGCTAGTGAAGCCAAGGGCACAGGTTATGTGTTTCAGTTACTTCTGCTCTATCTACAACACAGACCTTACCCTTAAAAACAGCCAGTTGTTTTGCAACCCATGACCTTGACCATGATGTATACCAGCATGGGTCAGTGCATGTCTACAATGACTCTGGAGCATGGCGTAATAGAAGGAGGATAAGACTGAGCCTTAAGTGGTCGTGTTCTAGTTCCAACTTCACCTTTCCCTTATTGGGAGACTCCAAGAGTCATTTAACTTCCTGGGTCCTCAGTTTACCAGGTTACAAAAGATAGGATACTTGAGTGACATGATCCTAAGATATCATCAGGCTCTAAAATGACATTATTCTCAAAGAACAACTGAAGCACACCCTTTGTGAATGGCAAGTCAGTCTAACTGTTCTTGTACCAAAAAGATAAATATTTGACTTAACTGTCTCTTCATCAGTCCTTAGGGCAAGCTAGATAAGGAATCATTAAGCATCTTTCAAATAGAACTCTCTGCTTCTGGCACCAAAGTACAGCCCTGCCCTCATTGGCACATTATTTCCTACCCTAAGGCTGAGTCCTAAATATGCCAGGGAAAGCAAATCCCTTCTGTAATATTAATGATTGTGAAGCAACAATTCTTTACTTCAGGACCTGAGAGCAAAGAGCTTTCCTCGTGTTCTCATCTCTGCCACCCAGGCTCCCTTTGACACCTCTACTTCCCAAACTGTGAAGAGCTGAGTGTTGCTAGGAGACTGGGGCTGAAGCAGCAGGCAGTGATCAAGGGGGTCTCAGCTCACTGGGAGAGCAAGGAGGGTGAACACAACTGTTGAGTAAGTGGGGAAGCAAATGCTTCCTGGACTCCAGATCTAGTTTTTAAAAAGAGAGTTAACTGAAAGGGAAGAGGTAAAACTATCACTATTTGCAGTTGACATGGTACTCTATATAGAGAACGCTAAAGTCTCCACACAAAAACTATTAGAACTAATAAATGAATTCAACAGGGTAGCAGGGTACAAGATTTATATTCAGAAATCTGTTGCATTTCTTTACACTAATAATAAAATATCAGAAAGAGAAAGTAAAATTAAAAAGTCCTGTTTAAAATCATGTCAAAAAATAAAATAAAATACCTAGGAACAAGCTTAACCAGGGAGGTGAAAGACCTGTACACTGAAAACAATAAAACATTGATAAAGGAAACTGAAGATGATTCAAAGGAATGGGAAGATATCCCATGGTCTCAGATTGGAAGAATTAATATTGTTAAAATGACCATACTATCCAAAGCAATCTACAGATTTAATGCAATCCCTATCAAAATATCCATGACATTTTTCACAGAACTAGAACAAATAATCTAAATGTTTATATGGAACCACAAAAGGCTCAGAATTGCCAAAGCAATCCTGAGGAAAAAGAACAAAGCAGGAGACAAAGACTCCAGACTTCAGACTATACTACAAAGCTACAGTAACCAAAAGAGCATGGTATTGGCACAAAAGCAGACATATAGTTCAGTGGAACAGAGCAGGGATCACAGAAGTAAACTCACACACCTACAGTCAATTATTCTATGACAAAGGAGGCAAGAATATACAATGGAGAAAAGACAGTTTCTTCAGCAAGTGGTGTTGGGAAAGCTGGACAGCTACATGTAAAGCAATGAAATTAGAACACTCCCTCAAACCATATACAAAAATAGGCTCAAGATGGTTTACAGACCTAAATATAAGACACAACACCATAAAACTCTTAGAACATAAGCAAAACATTCTCTGACATAAATTATAGTAATATTTTCTTAGATCAGTCTCCCAAGGCCAAAGAAATGAAAGCAAAAATAAACAAATGTGACCTAATCAAACTTAAAAGTTTTTTCACAGCAAAGGAAACCAACAAAAAAGAAAGACAACCTACAGACTGGGAGAAAATATTTGCAAACTATGCAACCGAAAAGGGCTTAATATTCAAAATATATGAACAACTCATACAGCTCAACATCAGATGAACAACCCAAAAAAAAAAATGGGCAGAAGACCTAAATAGACATTGTTCCAAAAAAGACATACAGATGACTAACAGACACATAAAAAGATGCTCAACATCATTAATTTTTAGAGAAATGCAAATCAAAACCATAATTAGGTACAACCTCACACCAGTCAGAAAGACTATCATCAAAATGTCTACGAATAATAAGCACTGGAGAGGGTGCAGAGAAAAGGGAACCTTCCTACACTGTTGGTGGGAATGTAAATTGGTGCAGCCACTGTGGAAAACAGTATGGAGGTTCTTTAAAAAACAAAAAGTAGCTATCACATGATCCAGCAATCCCACTCCTGTGTCTATATCCAGAAAAAATGAAAACTCTAATTTGAAACGATACACGCACCCCAGTGTTCATATATATATATATATATATATATATGTATACTACTCAACCATAAAAAAGAATGATATATTGCCATTTGTAGCAATATGGATGGACCTAGAGAATATTATACTTAGTGAAGTAAGTCAGACAGAGAAAGACAAATACTATATGGTGTCACTTATATGTGGAATCTGAAAAATAAGACAAATGAATCTATATACAAAACATAAACAAACTCACAGACATAGGAAGCAAATTTATGGTTACCTAAGGGGAGACGGAGGGAGGGAGGGACAAATTCGGAGTATAGCATTAACAGATACAAACTACTATACATAAAATAGATAAACTACAAGGATTCACTGTATAGCATAGCAAACTATATTCAATATCTTGTAATAACTTATAATGAATATAGTCAGAAAAAAATTTTACTGAACCACTTTGCTGTACACCCGAAACACAATATTGTAAATCAACTATACTTCAATTATCAAAAAGCCGTTGAAATTCGAACAAACAAACTAAAAACAGAGTTATAGTACAAATGGGAGTAGGCTGGGGAAGGGAAAGGAGGAAGTTTTGGGGAAAAGCTTATAGATAAGAGACAGGGATCGATCCAAGACAAGGCTCTACATGAGGTGGGTGTTACCTGAGGCTGTGTAGACAGCAAGGAAACCAAAGGCTTAGTGCTCAGAGGAGATAAATAGAGATGACGTCATCTTGATTGAAGCTCCTGATGAATTGGAGCGGGACTAATGGTTCCCCGCTCTCCTCAGGCCTGACAATGTCGCTGAATGCCTGCAGGGCTGCTTAGATCCACATGACTGAGGCCATCCTTCCTGGGCCTGAGCTTGTCTCTGGGAATCACTCAAGGTGATCCAAAAGCAGATGTGTCTGAATTGCTCCAGATGGCAAGAGGCTGATGCACTGGAGCTCAGTGTCACTAGGTGGGAGCAATGGTCGATTGGACCATGATGGGAACCCCTTGGGACACAAGGTTAAGACTATATTCTAAGGCAAAGGGCGGCCTGCTTGTTATTGACCTGGGTTCTTGGTCTCTTTAATCAATAGAAATTGATAACAGGCCAGAGGAGGAATTCGGGAAAGGCTTTATTGGGACCCATGCCGCAGCCCAAGGGAGCGAAAACAAGCAGCAGGTGCGCTTGCTCGCTCCCTGACGTGGGGAGAGCTGGTGCCTTAAATGGAGTGAGAGTGAGGGCAGATCAGTGAGTCGGACCCAAGGCGTGGCTTAGGTGCTCTGCCCACCCCCTTGGTGTTGCTGTGTGCAGGGATCGTGTGCGGTCCCCTGCTTTTGCTCCTGGCGTCTCAGAAGCGGCAGTTGGGTTTTGGCCTTTTTGTCTCTTGTTTATAATTTGCCCCAACTGCGCATGCATGCAGTTATTTTTAGTCCCTTACAGTTTCTCTATTCTGTTGCTCCAGGAGATATTTTTCCAGGTGCAAGCACTGCAGCAAAGGGTCCCAGGTCCCAGGCCCCGCCCAGCCTGTCTCCTACTTACCTGGTCATGCTGTTAACAAGGCCACAAGCTTGCTTGGCACAGCACCTGGCACGTGGTAAGAGCTCAATAAACAGTTGCTATTATTTCTAGTGCTTTATTTATAACTATCCTAGAGACGGGTATTGACTATTCATCTTCTCCCTCCACCCCCAGGTTTTGCATCTATAATTATTTTGAGGTGATTATGAATTACAAGTTGTCTTTAAAGTACGCCTTGTCTTCTTTTAATGCCCCTCTAAAGGTTTCTTGTCCCGTTACTGTTCATATGTGAGTTTTATACTCAGTCTCTTTCCACCAAGGAACAGTGATGATTCACCCCAACATTTACCCACGTAACCCCATCCTGACAGACCAAAACGCCTGACTTAACAAAGCATAAACCACATGCTACCACATCTTGGCAGGAAAAAAGCACCTTTCTTTCATTTCTGATCTGCGGTCGGAGAATGCTTTATGCGTGTTTAATGTGTTGCGTGGCCTGCCCCCAAAGTCCCTGTCTTTTGGTGGGGGCAATGTGACCTTCAGGTGAGTCTCTTGTCTACTTAGCCTTGACTGCTGACCTGTGCAAAGCTGACTCTGCCTGAGGTTATGGCTTGCTGTTCCTAGCAGTGGCAGCAGCAACAGTAGCACATCAACAGCAAGCTCTGCATTAGAAGGAATCACATCCTGGAATGATGTCACGCATCCCAACGTGTGGTGGTTGGGTCACGTGAGGTCTGACGTCATCTGGAGGTGGGAGCTTCCGGGAATATGCTGCCATTGGCAACTTTGCCCGGCAGACACTGGATCTTAGCTCTTTCAGGAAATGGAAAAGCAAACAGAGCAAAGCAAAAGTGTGTGCCAGCTTCAAAAATCTGAGCAGTCAGACCACAGGGGAAAGTAAACAGTTGTGATACTTCCTCCAGAGACTCTAAACCCTTACCCCTCCGCAGTCAGACACGTTTGCAATCCAAAGGACCTTGGGAGGCTTACCCAGTTCAACCATCTGTCTCTGAGGAAGATTACATCTAAAACTTCAAAGCATGTAAATCTCTCCAGGAGAATGATGGTACATAACCTGCTTTGGTACTCGGCTCCAATGTCCCAACCCCTAGAGCGGTGGCTCTTAGTTGGACTAGCTTGATGTCTGGGACGAGTGGGGAGAGGGGAGGGTTTGGGTATGTCCCACAGCAGAGATTCTTAGGTATTCTAAGTGTGTAGAAAGATAGAATCTTGGGGAGAGGAATGCAGGGGATTGTTAAATGAAGCTTCTACAAACTCCCTGGATAGACACATATAATATTTTAAAAATACAGAGCTTCACCTTTATTAATCATGATGATATTTTTAATTGAAAAATTTCAAATATACAGAAAAATTACAGATTACTAAAAGAAATACCCATATATATCCTTCACTTAAATTTGCCAATTAACATTTTTCCATATCTGTTTTATTTTTCTCTCTCTTTTCACACACACACACACACCCTAAAGAGAAAAATAAAGCAATATTTCTATCATCTATCGTATGCATCTAATATTTTGAACAATGGTGATAAATTGTTCAAAATTTTCAAACCAAATGTTACTGCTTCATCCCCTTCTTGATCCTATGAGAATCTCTTCTTTAGAATCAAGAAGTTTGTTTTTGTGTTTTGTTCTCTCATACTCAAACTATATACTTTTACTCCCTCAGTATAAAAAGAAGATAGCCATCACTGCCATAAACACCCTGTCTGCCTCTTGATTTTCACCAGAGAAGAAAGGGAAGTACTGAGTATGTAAAATGACTTCTCTGGTCCTGGCCAAATTGGACAATGACCAGGATTCAAATACTTTCAGTTTCTACCTTTTTGTTACCAACCAGGTGAACTGAGGTTCCTCTATATGTATCCATTCTGGCAGAATCTTCTCTCCATTCCTAAGCTGGGAATCATTTTTCTAAAGCTAGTATTTGAAGACTCCGGGGAGCCTGTCAAAATAGAAATCCAAATCTGCACTGAATTAATCCAGAGGAAAAACATCTTCTTTGACTCATGCCTTACTTTATAGTGAGAAATAAATCTTACCAGCAGTTATGCTGTTAGGTTTTTACGTATATTACATGCTCTCAGTTAAAACTCCCCACTTTTTCCTATACTGATCACTAAATACAGGGGGTGAGGGTGGGCAGAATCAGTAACACCATAAAAATTGTCCCTTTCAAAGTGTTGAGTTAAACTGTTGTATAGGCGCTGGAAATTTAAAGTTAAAAGTAAAAAATTCAGGGAATTGCCTGATGGTCCAGTGGTTAACCCTGGTCGTGGGACTAAAATCCCACAAGCCGCACAGTGCGGCCAATAAAATAAAATAAAAAAATAAAATAAAAAATTAATTAATTAATTCAGTCAATCGGACTTTTAGTTCCAGCTTTAATGAAGTAGCTGGTATAGACTCACCCTCCTACAGCAAACAACTGTAAAACTGGGCAAGGTATATGAAGTAACTTTTCAGTTATTAAACATTGAACACTGCAGGGCTAAGCTTCTTAAGAGAAGGGAAACATATAAAGTAACTACCACCTTCACCTTTGTTTTCTACCTGAAGGCTCTCTATAAAGGTGACACATGGAAATGAAGCCAGAGCGGGGAGAAACAGAAATTGGGACTCACGGACAATAAGACAGCTGAAATCTGTGGGTCAGGTACTAGGGAGAGGGAAGGGGCACAGAGTAGGAGACTCAGATATCAGCAAAGGAGTCCTCCTGAATCTTTGGCCAAACACTAAGCTGCACACATGGATGGAGAGACTCCATGAAGCTGACTGAAGATTCTGGGGATTTCACAGTGCTGGGGAGACATCTGAATTCTAATTAGCCAGGGTGGAGAGACCTCACTACATATTCTGGTTATTTAGGTGAGATAATATGACTACACCTTAGGGAAGTCTGAGAGTCAAGGCTGCTCTTCATCTTGTCTCATACAGAGTAAAACTAGGATTCAACAGGATTAAGCTGAACCACCAGTTAACTGTCTGCTAGAACACAACTTAACACTCTTAGAAAACAGCAGACCCCATTGGAGTATCCACAGTGTTCATCTTACAATAAAAAATATTACTCACTGGGCTTCCCTGGTGGCGCAGTGGTTGGGAGTCCGCCTGCCAATGCAGGGGACATGGGTTCGTGCCCCGGTCCGGGAAAATCCCACATGCCGTGGAGCGGCTGGGCCCGTGAGCCATGGCCACTGAGCCTGCGCGTCCGGACCCTGTGCTCCGCAACGGGAAAGGCCACAACAGTGAGAGGCCCGCGTACCGAAAAAAAAAAAAAAAAAAATATATATATATATATATATATTACTCACATATGAAGAACAGGAAAACATGAATCATAACCAGGAGAAATAACATTTAATACAAACAAGCCCAGATATGACACAGTTCTGGAATTAGCACCCAAAACTGTAAAATAACTATGATAATTATGTTTAAGTATCTAAAGGAAAATATCCACAATCAATAATTAGATGGGAAATGTCACCAGAGAAATGAAACTCTTTAAAAGAACTAAATGGGGGGTGCCAAGAATACATGATGAGGAAAGGATACTTTCTCAACGAATCGTATTGGGAAAACTGGATAATCACATGTGAAAAGATGAGAGTAGACCCATATCTTACACTCTACAGAAAAATCAACTCAAAATGGATTAAAAAATTAAATATAAGAGCTGAAACTGTTAAACTCCTAGAGAAAGCAAGGGAGAAGCTTCATGACATTAATCTTGGTAGTAATTTCATGAATATGACAACAAAAGCACAGGCAACAAAAGCAAAAATAAACAAGTGGGGCTACATCAAACTAAAAAGCTTCTGCACAGCAAAGGAATCAATCAGCAGAGTGAAAAGGCAACCCAGAGAATTGGAAAAAATATTTGCAAACCGTGTATCTGATTAGAGATTAATTTCCAAAATATATAAGGATCTCATACAGCTCAATGGCAAAAAATACAAATAACCAAATTTAAAATGGGCAAAGGACTTGAATACACATTCCTCCAAAGAAAACATACAAATGGCTAACAGGTATATGAAAAGGTGCTCATCATCACTAATCATCAGGGAAATGCAAATCAAAACCACAATGAGATATCACCTCACACCTGTTAGAATGGCTATTATCAAAATGACAAGAAATAACAAATGTTGGCAAGGATGTAGAGAAAAGGGAATCCTTATGCATGCTTGGTGGGACAGTGAAATGGTGCAACCACTATGGAAAACAGTATGGAGTTTCCTCAAAAAAATTAAAAATAGAACTACAATATGATCCAGCAATCCCACTCCTGGGTATATATCTGAAAGAACTGAAATCAGGATCTTGAAGCAATATCTACACTCTCATGTTCATTGCAGCATTGTTCACAGTAGCCAAGATATGGTAACAACCTAAATGTCCATTAATGGATGAATGGATAAAGAAGATGCAGTATACACGGACAATGGAATATTATTCAGCCTTAAGAAAGGATAAAATGTTATCATTTGTCACAACACGGTTGGACCTGGAAGACATTTTGCTAAGTAAAATAAGTAAGTCACAGAAGGACAAATTCTACATAGCTCCATTTATATGAAGTATTTAAACACTCAATCTTTTAGAAGCAGAAAGTGGAATAGTGGTTGCCAGTGGATGAGGGAGAGGGAATTGGGGAGTTGTTCAAAGGTATAAAGTTACAATTATACAAGATGAATAGGTTCTAGCTATCTGCTGTACACCCAAGTGTCCACAGTTAACCATATGGTGTTGTGCACTTAAAAATTTGTTGAAAGAGTAGATCTCATGTTAACTGTTCTTACTACAAAAACAAAACAAACAAAATAAAATAAGCAGAAAACTAAAAGGAAACATTTGGAGGTAATGGATATGTTTCTGTTATTGCCTTGATTTTAGTGATGGTATCATGGGTATATGCACATGTCCAAACTTATCAAATTATATGCACTAAATATATGCAGTTCTTTTGGTATCTCAATCATACATCAATAAAGCTGGGAAAGAACGTATGCAGCGTCAAAATAAATGAATACAAGAACCAAGTGGAAATTCTAGAACTGAAAAATAAAATATATGAAATGAAAAACTTACTGACTGAACTTCACAGTAATTTGACCAATGGTGAAGGAAAAAAAGCACAGAGTGGAAGAATGATTGAGAAGAAGAAGGAACCCAACTCAGTGAGCTGTGGGAAAATATCAAGTGGTGTAACATATATGTAATTGGAATCCTAGGCAGTGGAGAAAAAAATTGAAGACACATTGGCTAAAAAATATCCAAATTTGATGGAAAATATTAACCTGGAGATCCATGAGTCTCAACTAAACTTCAGCAGTATAAACATGAAGAAAACCACACCTAGGCTCATCATAATAAAATTAATAAAATCAAAGATAACTGTGAAAGCAGTCCGAGGGGGAGAAAAGATATATTATATACAGGAGAACGATGATAAAAATGATTGTTGAACTTCTCATCAGAACTAATGAAAGCCAGAGGACAGTTGGAACGACATTGCTAAAATACTGAAAGAAAAAAATAAACTATCAGCCCCAAAATATGATTGTTAATCCAGGATTCTGCTCAGCCAAGCTATCATTCAAGTGTGACACAAGACAAAACATATTTTCAGATAATGTTAGGTCTCAAAAATTTTCTTGTCCTTTTCAAAAAGCTACTGAAGGATGTGCACCACCAAAATAAGGGAGTAAGCCAAGAACTAAGCATCCAAGAGACAGAGGACCTAACACAGGAGCAAGAGGAAGAAAAATTCCTAGGATGATGAAAATTGAGGTGTCCTGGGTTTCTGGCTGAGTATTAAGATTAGAGCACATTGAGCTCAGATTGGAGGAGGGCAATAGGCACCAGGAAGATGTCTCTGGGGGTGAAAATGGATCTGATAGAATATCTGATACATTTGCAGAGGAAAAATGTTTTGTGAGGATGACTTCTCAGGTTTTCTTTGCAGTTAGGAATGAATATGTAACATAATTCTGACCAGTGATATGCAAACTGCATTCTACTGGGTGGAAAGTCTAGGAAAACTATTGTTTCCTGGTGAAAATCAAAGAGTAGCTGGTAGACCCACTCTGTTGTCCTTACCCCTTCCTCCTACCTGGAATGATGATGTAGTATCTAGAGGACGTAGAGATACAAGCTTGAGTCCCTGAGAACAAAAGCTACACCGTAAGAATTTTGTAGTGTAAGGATCAAGGATTCTGGAATGTGAATGATATGATAATGACAAAACAATATTTCCCAAAGGTGGTGGGGAACGGAATCAGTTTAAGTGGAACTGTACACAGCCTTAGATCAAATAACATTGAATCATGCACATCAAATCATTATTACTCTCCGGTTTTCTTCTCTGTTGAAATGACTAGTTTGCTTAATGCAAAAATAGCGCAAGCTAATTATTGCCACCACCTTCAAAGTAGGGGCAATGTAAAGGTTGAATTGTTCATGGATCAAATGAAAGAATATAGAAGTGTTTTGAATATTCTCTTGAAAGAATAATATCTTTCTCAGTAGATAACTAAGAAAAAAATATTTTGAAAATTACTGCTTAACCAACTAGGCACAGCACAAGGAGAAATGGGATTGGGTGAAAAATAAATTTTCGCGTGGCCCTATTACATTCACTGTAATGTTCCTGTATTGTAAGGGAAAAACACAAAAGAAATAGTAGCTGTTCCAGTTCCAAGGTAACTATTTCATCAAAGATAATTCTGCTTCCTAGTATTAAATTATGAAAATGACTTCCTTTCGCCTCATAAAGCTGGTTACTCTTTCAAAGTTCCTCCCATCCACCTCTTCTCCTGTCTCAAAAGGCTTTTGAAAATAAGTGACCTGAGACAAAGTATTCATCTCTCCTGATATCTGTGTGACTTTCATGTATAATGCTTAACCCCAGGCCCTGGGGAAACTAGTGTCCCACCCCTCTCAGATTTGATGAAACAACAAAAGGTTCTCAGGAAAATACTGAAAAATTCAATTGCTGGCAGCAAGAACAAAGATTCACCCTCTAATTTTCTAGATGTGGGTGGATTCTGTCCACACAAGTATCAGTTAAAATTTAACGTTAAATCCTTTGAGTTCTTCAAAAGAAGAGAGTAATGAACTGAGGGTGCTGATGACAATTTTAATTATTCACAGCATTTGTTTCTTGGTGAAAAGATGCATGTCTCAAAAGGGGGAAAAGAAAATACCAACAAGTTGCCAGGCACTGTACCTCCTTTAATTCTTATAACTACCTTTAGGAGTGGTATTATTATTGGTGATCAAGCTGGGGCTCACAGAAGCAGGTAACTGAGCCGAACTTACTTAGCTATTAAGTGATGAAGTTAGGGTTAGAACTCAGATATGCTTGACTCGAATTTTTTTGGTATTCCTCTACACTGGGAATTTTGGCATCTTCACAGCTGTAGAATTTCACCTGGTTAGTGGCCATTCATTTTGTTGACAGATTGACCATGGAGCCTTTTTAGAAGTGATCATTGAGCTGATCACATTAGCTGTTTCTCCTTAGACTTAGTGGTTGACTGCCTCCTTGTGCAAAAAACCCTGTACTATAAGGGAGAAAACAAAATACATGGCAGACAGGGTCTTTACTCTCAAGGTACTCAAATCTAAATGGAGGAAAGAACTTATAAAAACTGGGGATATATGTATATGAATAGCTGATTCACTTTGTTATAAAGCAGAAACTAACACACCATTGTAAAGCAATTATACTCCAATAAAGATGTTAAAAAAACTATTTATTTGTCACCAGGTATTAATTAATACACTGGAGACAGCCTGATTGCTTTCCTAATTTTTTTCTCATTCAAAAGATAACAGCTACACATTGTAGGGAAATCTCTAGTGCCATCACTTAGTATATTTTCTTTAACTCTTGTTTTTCAACTGCACATATACATATATTTAGACATTTAAAGTTAAACTATACCTGTACATATGTGTATGTTCTTTTTTAAATTCAGTATTGTATCATAAGCATTTTACCATGACATTAAAATTATTTCAAAATATAATTTAATGGAGGTATAGTATTCATTGTACTATAATTTATTTATTACCCATCTATAACTAGACATTTATAGTCTTCAATATTTTTATTTTTATAAATAATATTGCACTGAACACCCTAGACCACAAATCTTTACCCATGTCTCTACTTATTGATTTAGTATACATTCATTCGGGAGGAATTGAGAATAAATTTTTGGAAACTCTCGACACATGTTGGGAACACGTTGCATCACTTCAGGCACACAGCTCTAGGGGTTAAAGTACCACATTATGTCTCCAATCCACACACTAATTTGGTTTACATTCATTGTTTCTTTGATTTCCCTGAATAGAGCTTTCTACCCATTTCTGGTAGTGCTGTTTTGCGTTACATTTTATTTATAAAGTTTTATAGTTGACTTTTGTGCCTGGAGTGTGGTTTGATAGAATTGGAATTCTTTGCTGTCTCCATGTTTTCTACTTAGGATATATCTATATAATCTCATTGCAAATGAGATAGCAGAGTGCCTTGAGTCTAGAAAGTGCCCCTCAAGCTCTGATTGGCTGAGGTCTTGTATCTAGCATCTGAGCACCTGCAAGAGGAAGAAACTAGCACTGGATGAGACTCTTGAGCACAAAAGTCTCCAAACCGGGAGGGAATGTCTATCATCAGACCTGATATTCTGATATAATAAATTGTGAATTGTTATCATGATGAAAGACAAATGGGTCTGGAGGGAATTACGGATGATGTAATTTGAAGATGGGTTCAGTACACTTACACTTTTGTGAAAAATTATTCTGATAACCTGGTCTTAAGGCATCACCTTCCTTATACCTGTGATGCTTGTAGGAGTGTCACTTGGCATCAAGAAGGCAGTATAGACTCCAAAGATTCTCTGTGCCAGACTGACTGGTCTCTGTCTCACTACGTTATTACAGAGACCCAAGAGTGATCTAAAGGAGTGTTTTAATATTGTTAACAATACATATCACCAAATTGCTGCTCAGGAATGTATAAATTTATACTCCCATCATAAGAGCATGTGATAGTGGCTCTCACATTGTATCCTCACTAGCGCTGAACATTATCTTAAAAACCTTTGCAGGGAATTCCCTGGTGGTCCAACGGTTAGGACTCAGTGCTTTTACTGCCAGGGCCCGTGTTCAATCCCTGGTCAGGGAACTGAGATCCTGCAAGCCGAGTGCCGCAGCCAAAAAAAAAAAAAAAAAAAACTTTGATATGTTATCAGTTGTTTTCATGGAGTTCTGTGTCTCAGGCTGTTTGAGGTAGCCTAGGGTCAACGGAAACATAACCCTGGTTTAAGCTGACCAGCAAAGATGAGTAACGCTAGCAATGACTAGCCTTGGCTGAAGCTGGGCGAGAAAAGGTTTAGCAATGGAAAAGAAAAGAACGAGTTTAAGATAAAATAACTTTGGATTGCCCGTGGGGCATCCAAATGGTGACATCTAGCAGGCCATTGAGTAGCTGTGTGCAGAGCTCAACAGAGAGGTGTGAGATGTAATTAGAACCTCCAGAGCATTAATACATGGCAAGTGGGCAAAACCATAAAAAGAGGTGTGATTGTGTAGGACTGTTCAGAATGGGAAAAGGGTTCCGTGTGGACTCTTGGGAAAAATCAACATTTAAGAAGTTGAAAAAGAAGAACAATAAAAGGCATTTTTTAAATGAAAAGTCAAACAGGTGGAAAGAAAACTCAGAGAATCCTGTCGTTGAAACAAAGGAAGGAGACTTTCAGAAAGAAGGGAATGGGCAGTGTGTCCCCAAGAAAGAAAATGGACAAAGTGTTGGTGATTGGGAGATGGGGTTTTAATGATAGTTAATGTTTAGCATCCCAGGGTCACCTCCATCCTTCCATGCCTGTTAGTCTCTTTCTCTCAGGTTCCACAAAGACCAGTATATACAGGAATATCAAATAAAAATCACATTGCAATTTTTATTAAGGACCAAGCCAATGGCAATAACTCTCAATGCAGCTCTGGTGGGGATACGATGGATCTCTGGCTTAGGCTTGAGGCATAAATGAGACTTGTGACCCTGAATTTCCTGGCCCTTCCCCACTCTGGGTCAAACCTAAGTCTTAGGATCTTACCTACCTCTGGCTGGTTGCGTCACAGAAGGATGTTGAGGTGAGCAACTTGACGGGGCCTCCTGAGGGAAGGCCCTGAGTCCACTTGTCCATCAGTCCACCTGGAGTGGAAGAGAGAGCTCAGAGGAAGACTGTGTGCTTACTAGACCATAAAAGACCTCACCCTTTGGCCACTGAAGTAACTCTGCCTCCTAGGCAAGTGAGCGGGTTCTTTTTTTTTCTTCAAGATTTAATTTTATTTATTTTTGGCTGCGTTAGGTGTTCGTTACTGCACGTGGGCTTTCTCTAGTGGCGAACGGGGGCTACTCTTCCTTGTGGTGTGCAGACTTCTCATTGCAGTGGCTTCTCTTGTTGCGGAGCACGGGCTCTAGGCACATGGGCTTCAGTAGTTGTGGCTCACGGGCTCTAGAGCACAGGCTCCGTAGTTGTGGCGCATGGGTTTAGTTGCTCCGCGGCATGTGGGATCTTCCCGGACCAGGGCTTGAACACGTGTCCCTTGCATTGGCAGGAGGAGTCTTAACCACTGTGCCAGCAGGGAAGTCTCATGAAAGACTCCCTGCTGCATCTTGTCCCTTCAGTGGGAGAAAGAAGATTCCTTCTGTTCTCTAGGAGCTCAGTATAAGTATTGCTCAGACAATAGCATTTAAAAAACTATCATCTTCTAAGAATAGACCCCATCATTCATGAGGATACATTCTAGAGCCATGTTGTTTAATAGACTTTTCTGTGATTATGGAAACGCTATATAAATCTGTGCTATCCAATAAGGTAGCCGCTAGCCATGTGTGGCCATTAAACACTGAAATGTGCTTCATGTGACCGAGGAATTAATTAAAATTTAAATAGCCACATGCGAGTCACAGTGATCAGATTAGACAGTGATATTCTAGGGATTTCAGGGAATTGTGAAATCTCCTGATACTCTCCTGACTCATGATAGACTTGTTTTCTCTTTTTAGCCTTTTGATTTTTATTTGATCTCTTATTCCCAGTTATTTTAGGTCTGACATTAAAGTGGTAGATTAATATTCAATGCAGACCTAATATAGCTCAAGGAGCCTCTGTTTCCTGATCTACAAAATGAGAGCACCAATAACCAGCAGTCTACTATTGTGGAGATTAAATGACACAGGTGAACCATAAATTTCAAAATACGCAAATAGCTTTCTCAGTTGATTTGCAACTTGTCAGTTTTAGACATTGATTTTTGTGATTCAGGGTTCAAGCTCTCTCAAGGCACCCACAAACAAATGTTCTCAAATTAAAGCAAATCCCCACGAGTGGTGGGAATGTGCAGGTGGTGGTGGTGGTGAGGTCAACCGTGATCCTGTTGAAGTCCAGGGCAGGCCACCCCAAAATGTGCCTCCAAGGTATATCATTTTCAATTAAATTTACTTAAGGCAGCTTCCCTGGTGACACAGTGGTTAAGAATCCACCTGCCAATGCAGGGCACACGGGTTCAAGCCCTGGTCCGGGAGGAACCCACATGCCGCGGAGCAGCTAAGCCCGTGCGCCACAACTACTGAGCCTGTGCTCTAGAGCCCGCGAGCCACAACGACTGAGCCCGCGCACCACAACTACTGAAGGCCGTGCGCCTAGAGCCTGTGCTCCGAGGCAAGAGAAGGCGCTGCAATGAGAAGCCCATGCACCACAAGGAAGAGTAGCCCCCACTCACCGCAGCTAGAGAAAGCCGGTGTGCAGCAACTAAGACCAAAAGCAGCCATAAATAAATAAATTAATTAATTAAAAAAATAATAAAGTTACTTAAGAAATGACCAGTGCAAGAGGGACACTCTGACCCTCCTCTCTGTCTCCCTGAAAACAGGAAATAAATCTCTCATGTGAAAGGTGAACTCCCTACATCTGGAGGTAGGACACCCTTACAACCAGAGATGGGGAATTGGGGCCAAGAAGCCTATATAGACAAACCTTGTTAGTTCTTTAATTTACTACCCCAAGCCCAAACTCCATTTAGATTCTTCACTAACTGAGCACCCAAAACCTAAGTTTCTTTGTCCTGTCAATTGTTCACAAATTTGCTGTTTCTTTATCTAAAAAGCATAAACACTGTCTGCTTTGGCCACTTCGGTGCCATTTCTATGAGACCTTTGTGCACACAAATTAAAATGTGTTTCCTTTTCTCCTGTCAATCTGTGTCATGTTGATTTTATTATTGGTTCAGCTGTAAGAACTCAAGCGGGGTAGAGGGGGAAATTTCTCCCTTGCTGACAATCCATAGACAGGGAGAGGTGGAGAGGGAACCTCATTATTCTCCTCATATGATAAAGCCCCCATAGAAACTCAGGTGAACTCTGATTTTGGTTCTACCAACAGGTCTCCAGTGTCTGGCTCTCTGATAAACAGGAAGACATTTCTGTCAGTGGAGACCCCAAAGTGTTATTTGTCTCTCAGAACATGGGGAAGTCCTCTAGTGTCTTGGAGCGGGGGATTGATGCCATTCACTCGTTAGAACTGCCCCAAATATGAGTAGGAGTAGAGACATTTTTTGGGGGCAGAACATGCATGAATTTTCAGAAATGGAGAAAGTATTAATCAATAATCATCTCACTCAAGGGGAACTGCTTGGTAACTCTATCGTCCTACTCATTTCTAATGCTGAAGTTAAAAGAAATGTATTTTGAGACTCTAATTCTGACAACATTTTAGCAAATCACTGATAAAAGAAATTCTTCCAGCTCAAGGAGTCCTCCAGTGTTTTACTTCATGTGTGTGTGTGTGTGTGTGTGTGTGTGTTCACCATCCCCATGGCAGGATTGCACTGAGGTCTAAGGGCTAAGTCCTTTTAGCATGGCTAACTGGTAGGTCAGTGGCTGAATCCGATAACCTTGCTCAAGGCTGGTTTCTTTGTTTTATTGCCTATGATGAAGTTACTGGAGAATGCCTTTTGTCCCTGAGCTTTGTTTTGCCTTAAAAAAAAATCAACTTATTCACATGTTCCATTAGCTGATGGCTGGAATAGAGTTTAGAAATGATTTAAAGCCTTCCCTCTCACAGGGAGATGAAGGTTACAGAAATCATGAGTGAAAGGTCCAGGACCAGACCTCAGGGTACTCACCACTCCAGGCTCTTTCTTGGTGATTTGAGGATTGAGTTTCCTTTCAGTTCTTCTGTTTTTCCCCGTTCATTAAAACATGGTGCATTCATTATAGAAATATTGGAATGTATAGAGAAGTGTTAAGAAAAAGAAAGAGGAGGAGGAAAAGAAGGAGGTGGAGAAGGAGTGGCGCTGGGCGTGGTGGGACGGACAGTTGGAAGGTCCCTGACGTTGCTTAGCAGACGGGTGCTAAGAGCAAACGTTTCCCATGTGAGCCTAGAAGAGGAGAAACTGATTTTGAGACAGGCTGGGACCTGGGACCCTTTGCTACAGTGCTTGCACCTGGATAAACCTCTCCTCCAGCAACAGAATACGAAGAAACTACAAGGGACTAAAAATAACTTCATGCATGGGCAGTTGGGGCAAATTATGAACAAAAAGATACAAAAAGTATCTGCCACTTCTGAGGTGTCGGGAGCAAAATCAGGGGACTGCGCGTGATCCTTGCACACAGCACCACCAAGGGGGTGGGCAGACCACCTAAGCTCCGCCTCCTGCCTGATCCCTGGACCTACCCTACCATCACCTCATTTAAGGAATCATCTCACCCTCACCCAGGGAGCTAGCCAAGGCATTTTTTTCCCCTTGTTTTCGCTCCCTCATGCTGCAGCACAAGTCCCAGTAAAGCCTTGCCTGAATTTCTCGTCTGGCCTCTTATCAATTTCTATTGATTAAAGAGTCCAAGGACCCAGGTTGGTAACAACTTCTCTTGCTTCTCTTTACTGGAATGAGATGATTTTCATTTGGCATGCTTGTTGGGGTGTCGCATCTTGGAGGGACTGTTCATATGTCTATGTAGTGCTGGGACGGAAAGTTCCATCCCAGGGTGGATGGGTCACAGGCCCCAGGAGAGTCCAGCAGGAGGACACCACTCTGCTCTGGAGCCCTCATGTACAACCCACTGGTGCAAAGGGTGGATGCAGGCTGCGTGGCTACCTGTGGCAGGCTCTGAACACCTTCATGTTCTCATGCCTCCGAGGGGTCAGGACACATAAGCAGGTCTTGAGAAGCAGATATGCTCACTCTAGAGAATCTCCGTGTGGGAGCTCCTCCAGAAGCCGGGAATGAACCCGAGGAGCAGGTTGGGTTATGTGCTTCAGTGTGCTGATGTGCAGAACACTTATGATACAGGTTTGGTTGGTGTCTAAACTCTACTGTGCTCTCTTTATGCATGACGATCATCAGCATCATCAACAGGGTCCACCCTGAGTCTGTTCCTATTAGTGGAAATGGAGCTGCACAAACCTATCCACACCCTCAAAGAGCCTCTCTCTCGCCCACACGTCTGCAAGCTGGCCATGACATAGAGGAAGATGAGCCAGCTCGGGCTGTTCAAAGTCCTTGACTTTGGAGCCAGTGGCACAGTGTTCTAGGTAACTGAATAAACCATTCGCACCCTTAATGAAAGTGTTCATATATTCTCCTTCTGCTGTCGCTCTCTCTTATCTATTATGGATGGTTATTCCCTTAGTTGTGAGAGGTAGGGTTTATCTCCACCATTCACCAATGTAAAAAACCTGGAAGATTCATTCTTAGTTGCCCCCTCCATCCCAGGCTACCTTCTCCATCTGTTTACTAGACTTGAGACATGCTGACCCTCTATTGGATCCTCAAACACCACACCCCTTTCTGTCTCAGTGCCTTTACACGTGCTGTTTCCTCTTTCTGGTGGGATTGGGTGTGTCTCTCTCTGCAAACTCTAATCAAGTGCTGCAGTTAAAGTATCAGTTCTTTGGAAAAGCCTTTGCCCAAACTCTCAGACTAGGTCAAGTCTCCATTTGAATACCTCTGTAGGTTTACTTTGTATCACTTGTTACAGAGAAGGAAATGGATGAATATTGTGTACTTTACTCGAAATGTTTTCCATAGTAGCCACCTTTGCAGCAGAGACCTGCCTGTCTTCTTCACTCTATATGCCCAGTGCCAGTCCTGAGCCCACCAAGTACTCATTGCCATGGGGAAGGAGGTACCTGTCACAGGACATGCAGGAGGTAAGCAAAGCCTCTGCTGCTCCTCCAGGGCTCAGCAGGCAGGTCCACTCGACCTGGGCATAAACCCTAGAGCAACGGCACGTGCAATTTCAGTTACCCTGGAGAAACTAGGTGGAACTCCAGAGAGGATTTTTTTTTAAATCCCTTAATGCCTAGATAACATATCTGAAGAAAAGCTGTACTTGATATAAAAAAGGAATATCCAGCCATATAGGTATTATTTTCTTCTGGTAATAATAATCCTAATACCTTAGTTTTGCATGACACACCTGAATTTGTTAACAAAACTCTTTCATGTACATGAATTTATTTTAATTACATAAATATAGGTAATATAATATAAATAAATATAGGTAAATAATAGGTCTTTCACATTTGTCATCTCAATCACAGAAAGCAAATACTGCCTTTCTGGATCAAAAATATATTAAGGGGAATTTATATATATTTTTCTAAATAATTCCTAAAAAGTAGAAAACCAATTATTTGGTTTACTTTTATGATTTTTGCCCTTTGAACTGTTATATTTTTAAGAGTTTTAAGTGTCTTTTAATTAACCATTGAGTGGTGAAAAACTGAAACCATTTCCTCTAAAATCAGGAACAAGACAAGGATGCTCACTCTCACCACTATTATTCAACATAGTTTTGGAAGTTTTAGCCACAGCAATCAAAGAAGAAAAGAAATAAAAGGAATCCAGAGTGGAAAAGAAGAAGTAAAGCTGTCATTATTTGCAGATGACATGATACTATACATAGAGAATCCTAAAGATGCTACCAGAAAACTACTAGAGCTAATCAATGAATTTGGTAAAGTAGCAGGATACAAAATTAATGCACAGAAATCTCTTGCATTCCTATACACTATTGATGAAAATTCTGAAGTAGAAATTAAGGAAACACTCCCATTTACCACTGCAACAAAAAGAATCATATATCTAGGAATAAACCTACCTAAGGAGATCAAAGACCTGTATGCAGAAAATTATAAGACACTGATGAAAGAAATTAAAGATGATACCAACAGATGGAGAGATATACCATGTTCTTGGATTGGAAGAATCAACATTGTGAAAATGACTGTACTACCCAAGGCAATCTACAGATTCAATGCAAACCCTATCAAACTACCAATGGCATTTTTCACAGAACTAGAACAAAAAATTTCACAGTCTGTAGGGAAACACAAAAGACCCTGAATAGCCAAAGCAATCTTGAGAAAGAAAAACGGAGCCAGAGGAATCAGGCTCCCTGACTTCAGACTGTACTACAAAGCTACAGTAATGAAGACAGTATGGTACTGGCACAAAAACAGAAATATAGATCAATGGAACAGGATAGAAAGCCCAGACATAAACCCACACACATATGGTCACCTTATCTTTGATAAAGGAGGCAAGAATATATAATGGAGAAAAGACAGCCTCTTCAATAAGTGGTGCTGGGAAAACTGAGGAACTACATGTAAAAGAATGAAATTAGAACACTCCCTAACACCATACACAAAAATAAACTCAAAATGGATTAAAGACCTAAATGTAAGGCCAGACACTATAAAACTTTTAGAGGAAAACATAGGAAGAACACTCTATGACATAAATCACAGCAGAATTCTTTTTGACCCTCATCCTGGAGAAATGGAAATAAAAACAAAAATAAACAGGACCTAATGAAACTTCAAAACTTTTTCACAGCAAAGGAAACATAAACAAGACAAAAAGACAACCTTCAGAATGGGAGAAAATATTTACAAATGAAGCAACTGACAAAGGATTAATCTCCAAAATATACAAGCAGCTCATGCAGCTCAATATCAAAAAAACAAACATCCCAATCCAAAAATGGGCAGAAGATCTAAATAGACATTTCTCCAAAGAAGATATACAGACTGCCAACAAACACATGAAAGGATGCTCAACATCACTAATCATTAGAGAAATGTAAATCAAAACTACAATGAGGTATCACCTCACACCAGTCAGAATGGCCATCATCAAAAAATGTACAAACAGTAAATGCTAGAGAGGGTGTGGAGAAAAAGGAACCCTCTTGCACTGGTGGTGGGAATGTAGATTGATACAGCCACTGTGGAGAACAGTATGGAGGTTCCTTAAAAAGCTAAAAATAGAACTACCATATGACCCAGCAATCCCACTACTGGGCATATACCCTGAGAAAACCATAATTCAAAAAGAGTCATGTACCACAATGTTCATTGCAGCTCTATTTACAATAGCCAGGACATGGAAGCAACCTAGGTGTCCACTGACAGACGAATGGATAAAGAAGATGTGGCACATATATACTATGGAATATTACTCAGCCATGAAAAGAAATGAAATTGAGTTTTTTGTAGTGAGGTGAATGGACCTAGAGTCTGTCATACAGAATGAAGTAATTCAGAAAGAGAAAAACAAATACTGTATGCTAACACATATATATGGAATCTAAAAAAGAAAAAAAAGGTTCTGAAGAACCTAGGGGCAGGACGGGAATAAAGACGCAGATGTAGAGAATGGACCTGAGGACACAGGGAGGGGGAAGGGTAAGCTGGGATGAAGTGAGACAGTGACATGGACATATATATACTACCAAATGTAAAATAGATAGCCAGTGGGAAGCAGCCGCATAGCACAGGGAGATTAGTTCAGTGCTTTGTGACCACCTAGAGGGATGGGATAGGGAGGGTGGGAAGGAGACCCAAGAGGGAGGGGATATGGAGATATACGTATACATATAGCTGATTTACTTTGTTATACAGCAGAAACTCACACACCATTGTAAAGCAATTATACTCCAATAAAGATGTTAAAAAAAATTAAGCACTGAGAAATCTGAAAATGTTCTTTAGCATTCAACTATTCACATATGATTACTTTATGTTTTAATAAAGTATAATTTTGATGTCCAAAAAAGTACATTAAGTGGTGAGCATGAAGTGGTACCTGGGATTCAGTTGGGGCTTACACTGTGATAGCTGCTGGAACCCAGGGATGTTCCCTAACCTCTCTCAACAGTGTCCCATCTGACACCAGAGAGGTTGGGCCAGGAATATGTCCACTCTTAGCTGAACAGGCAGGGCACATGCCTTTGCCAAGGGGCCCCCGTTGTGGAGACGAGACCATATATTCTCAGTGTTATTCACAGTAGCAACAGTAGATACTGTGTACTAGGTGCTTCGCAATCATTATCTCATTTCGTGCTCTCACTAGCTCTGAGAGGGAAGTGTGATGATCCCAATTTTCCAGGAAACTGAACTAAATTAAGGCAAAGAACTGGCCCAAAGATCCAAGTTAGTAAGTGACAGGGGTAGGATTTGAACTTTGTTCTTTCCAGCCTTCAAGCCCCTAAGTTTAGAACCTCCTCCCCTAGCCTCACATCATCTCACTGGATCCTATATTCTTTCTCTGTTTTCATCCCATTCCCCAGGGAATGCCCCCTGGACTATTTGCAGAAAATCCATATTCTTGTTTCTTTACTAAGGAAAGCCAACCAACCGAGCCATGAAGACGCCCAGAAGAACAAAGTAATCCTGGTCTCTTAGAAAGCAATTGTGACATCTATAGTGAAGCTTTTCCCTTACTTTATTATATATATATATTATCTCAATATTCAAAACAACTCTGTGAGATAGGTATTATGACCCCCTTTTCTGGGGGAGAAAGCTGTGTCCCAGTAAAATAATTTGTCTAAGACCGCACAGTTTTTAAGCAATGGAGATATAATTTTTAATCATTTCCATTTGACTCTCAAACTACTGTTGTCCCTTGCTATTCTTATAATGTGCCAGAGATTCCAACATCTGTATTTCTAAACCATGCTTCTCCCGACTGACTCACGTCCCCGGGAGCAGCACAAAAATCCTTTTTCAGACATGTCCTGAGTTTTGGTTCAGAAAACAAGGTCAAAGACAAGCAGCCTTGCAAAGAAGGACTGAGCAGACATTCCCTTTTGCCCTTCTTCACCAGTGGATTTCTCCAGCTGGGAGGGATGGCTGGTGGTCTGGAATGGCCAAGGCCCGGTCCTCCCATGAGCCGGGCTTATCGCAGCCCTTTCTGAGTGAACAGCGATGAAAGCCACAGAGAACAAGCAGCTGCTACCTTTAATTTAATTTTTATTTTTTAGTCAACTGGAGGCTTTGCGGGGACGGCAGGGCTCAGGAAAGAGCACGCATCACGTGGGCACTAATGGGACCACGAAGTTGCCTCCAGCCTCTGTGTTTCCTCTCTTGTGGTTTAGCTTCTGCTGTCCAGCTCTCCCCACCGCCCAGAAGCAATGACTCAGCAAGGGTTGCTGTGAAGCACAGCCCTCTAGCCCTCTTGCTGAAGGTGAGTTCAGCCATAAGGAGATGCGTCTTATGCTTGTGACTCCTGTGAATCCTGCCTGACAGCCGTAAATCACCTTTTCCAACCGGCCAAGTAAAGGGGAGCTTGTGCTGAGAAATGGCTTCAACACATCAAATGTCAAGTTCAACCCCACAGAGCACACCATCCCTACCCTGGTCTCATCCTCCTGCCTTTCTACAGATCCAGTGGTGCTGATCCAGTGAGCCAAGGAGCTGGTCACCTCCTCTATGCAATTCCTCTATGTGGCAACGATAGACATGCTATTCCCAGGAAGGCTCCCAGAGACAACTGGCCATTTGCAAACAGCAGAAGATGCACTGGTAACCATAATTTTGTCATGTTTTGGGCTCCTACTTACTACCTAAGAATAGTTCACACAAGTCATAATCTGCCCTGCTATCCTATAAAAATATAGGCAGCTTTAACACGGATCAAAAATTTAACTCAGGGTCCAGGTGCTCTGTTTACACCAGATTGCTTCCTTTTCTTTTTTAAATAATTAATTAATTAATTTATTTTTTGGCTGCGTTGGGTCTTCGGGCTTTCTCTAGCTGCAGCGAGCAGGGGCTACTCTTCATTGCAGTGCACAGCCTTCTCATTGCGGTGGCTTCTCTTGTTGCAGAGCACGGGCTCTAAGCGCTTGGGCTTCAGTAGCTGTGGCTTGCGGGCTCTAGAGCACAGGTTCGGTAGTTGTGGCACACAGGCTTAGTTGCTCCGCGGCATGTGGGATCTTCCTGGACCAGGGATCGAACCCATGTCCCCTGCATTGGCAGATGGATTCTTAACCACTGTGCCACCAGGGAAGTCTCCGGATTGCTTCTTTTATAGCGTTGGTGAAACAACTTTATACTGGATGAAACAACTCATCCATTTGAAAGTGAACTACTGGGAGGATAGAACCATCCATTGGATCTTAGAGTTAAGGGCATTAAGGAAAAAGACTCCCACTTAGACTGAAATCTGGAGCAGTAACTTCTCTCTCTCTCTTTTTTTTGGCCATGCAGCGTGGCTTGTGGGATCTTAGTTCCCCGGTCAGGGATTGAACCCAGGCCCTCAGCAGCAAAAGCATGGAGTCCTAACCACTGGACCACCAGGGAAGTCCCCAGAGCAGTAAATTCTCAAAGGTGACATCTTGGAAAAGGTACTGCCAGTCTGGAAGGCAACTGAAAGTTTCCCTCAGTTTCCACCTCTGCAGTCTGATCGCAGAGTGAAAGTTATCCATGGATGTTGGCAGGAGGGCCAATGTCCTGTGTCAGAGAAGATATTGGCATGGTGGCTGTCCATTCTGAATTCCTCAAGAGTCCCAATGTGGTCAATTGTGATTCCTTGCAGTAAAAGCTGTTCACAAAATATGGAAGTGAAGTTTCATTTGTCTTCATATGAACTTTCAAACTTCATAAGAAAAGCAAGTCAAAAATATTTTTTTCTTAGACCACTTGGTTGCATTTTTAGTTGGGAAGACCCAAACATGGCAAGTGAAGGAACAGCTGGTGAGTGGGATGCAGGTGGAGAAGGGTCATTTGGACTGCCTGAAGCCGGCCCAGAGCGCTCTTTGAATGAAGCAGGAGCAAATAGGGAGGTGTAATCTCATTAGGATGACAACGAAGCAGGACAGGAGGTGAGGCCCAGCACAGGGCAGGTGTGAGCCACGCTGGAGCAGCTTCGACATAGCACTGTGGACCCTGGCATTTGTAGTCGCCATTAAGAGCCAACGCCGCCCTATGTGACATGGTGAGTCATTCCTCACCCCCTTTAAAAACATACAACTTTGCCACTTACTAAAATATCTGCATGCAAGAAGAGATGAGGGAAAAGAACAGCCAGGCTGCTCTCACATTGGTTTTAGGGTCAGTTTTACACCTGAGTACAACTCAATATCTTCTTGACCCTCTGGTCTTTCCAGGAATACCCAAGGGAGGGAGCCTTGAATCACAGGTAAACAAACTTCAATAATAATATTGAAGAGTAATTCGAGTATACATTTTGAAAAGAGGAGGAGAAATGGGAAGTCAAATAAACCTTTGAAAAGAGATTCAAATAAATATTCTGAAAACCAGGGTGGTCTCCGTAAACAAAGTAAAATATACATCTGAAAAGAGATTGAGAAGTAGATTTGAAAAACACAGCACTTGTTTGTCACAATATTTGGTCTAAAGGGCAAAGGCGAGATGGCCTTGAGAGAGTAAAACATTAAGAGTGTTTATTAGTTCTGTTTCTTGATTGCTGCGGGGCAGGAGGAGATGCTTTCTCTCACCATTCCACCACTTTGGTTTTTTGTTTTGTTTTGTTTATAAATTTATTTATTTATTTATTTATGGCTGCATTGGGTCTTCGCAGGCTTTCTCTAGTTGTGGCGAGCGGGGGCTACTCTTCGTTGTGGTGCGTGGGCTTCTCATTGCGATGGTTTCTCTTGTTGCAGAGCACAGGCTCTAGGCACGCGGGCTTCAGTAGTTGTGGCATGCGGCTCAGTAGTTGTGGCGCACTGGTTTAGTTGCTCCATGGCATGTGGGATCTTCCCGGACCAGGGCTCAAACCCGTGTCCCTGCATTGGCAGGAGGATTCTTAACCACTGCGCCACCAGGGAAGTCTCCATTCCACCACTTTGAATATATAAATTCACACATTTATACCTGTTTATCTATTAAGTTATAGTTATATCTTTCCAAGGATTGTAAATGTAACCATCATGGTACGAGACCCTTGAAGATTGTGACAGGGAAAGAAGATATCTGGGTAGGCAGCTGCAGACTAGGACTATAAACAGGATAAACACATGATCCTAACTCTCATTCTTTTCTAATAGATTTTTATTGTTCAGAGCAGTTGTAGGTTCACAGCAAAATTGAGCAGAAGGTACCCAGAATTCCCATATACCCTCTGCTCCCCTCCACATACAGTAACGCCACCATCAACATCCCCCTTCAGAGCAGGGGAGGATTTGTTGCAATTGATGAACTGACACTGACACATCATTACCACCCAAAGTCCACAGTTTACATTAGAGTTCATTCTAACCTCTTTATTTTTTGAGTGGGTCTGATGTGCAAGCTCAACCCCAGGATACACATCAGGTTGGTCTCCAGGTGAAGTAGCCTCTGGAGCATTTCCATCTGCTTCTGAGAAGCCCTGGGCTCGACCACAGTGCCTTTAGCACCCATGCCTGATGCTGTCTGAGATCCCCACTTCATGGCCAGTACTGCCAAGTCAGGTCCAAAGTCTGGGCTTTTCCCAGCTCTCTTCCCACATCAGAACTTTTAATTATATCTCATTTCCCTGCAAAGAAATGCAGTGCTTTTCAAGGTCATATCTAGTTATTTATACGCAAATGTGGGCTAAAGCGCTAATGAGTGATATTTGAGGCAGGAGAAAGCTCTAGGAGACAAGGCTTACCCAAAGGAAGACTGCTCAAATACTGTGAATTTCAAGAATCAGGCTCTGGCAAGCCAAAGGAACAGGTATTTCTGGGCTGGCAAGATTTGGTGTACTTCTCAAATTGTACCAGCTAGGAGCGCACCTGCTCTACCTGTGTAAGGAGAGAGCCCTGTGGGTTTTTTTTTTTTTTTTTTAATATTTATCGGAGTACAGTTGCTTTACAATGTTGTGTTAGTTTCTGCTGTACAGCAAAATGAATCAGCTATACATATACATATATCCCCTCTGTTTTGGATTGCCCTGTGTTTTTCATATCTAGAATTTTCTTCAGTACTTTAAATTTGAAATGTGAGGGGTAGGATTATCTAGAAGCACCCCTCTCTCCTTGCTTCCCTCCCTCCCTCCTTCCCTTCCTTCCTTCCTTCATTCCTTCCTTTTACAGGTGGGAAAATGAACAAATAACTTGTTACAGGTTTCCTAGGGTTATTGACCATGAGCAGTGGTGTGCAGGTGATGTTTAACAACGGGCTGTCACAAAAAGTGAGCTTATGAGTTTATTATGAATTTTACTGATATAAAAGGAAACGTGGGGTACAATTTACAAATAATAATAAAATATACAGCACACTTTATTGTAAATTCCACATAGCCAATTGACCCTCACTAAAGGCTTTTGTTGATTTTGGCAGAATTCATATATCCATAGCCAACCTACGATTGCAATTCAACCATGACATAACAAATAAAGTTGTAGCCTAATCCACTAAATCTTTGCCCAATAAATTTATTGTCATATATCTGTTATGCAGTGTACTGCTGATTTACTGTTTATCCCCTTTATACAAATTATAACCAGTAAATTGACACCTCTTGCAGCTCTAGTAACATTTGCAATATAATTTTTTTTTTTTTTTTGCTGTACAAGGGCCTCTCACCATTGTGGCCTCTGCCACTGCGGAGCAGAGGCTCCGGATGCGCAGGCTCACAGGCCATGGCTCAGGGGCCCAGCCGCTCCGCGGCATGTGGGATCTTCCCGGACCGGGGCACGAACCCGTGTCCCCTGCATCGGCAGGCGGACTCTCAACCACTGCGCCACCAGGGAAGCCCTGCAATATAATTTTAAAAAAATAAAGGTTTCCTTTAATAACTGGCTTGAAAAATTCTTGAAAGTTTAGCAGCTGACTCTTGTAAGCCAAGCCAGCTCCAGTGCACCTCTGCCTTAGGGGCTGGCAGCTACCTTGCTGGATTCTCTTCAAATCTTCTTCAAAGCAGGGCTAGGATGTAGGCGTCAATAATCAAAAAACCAAACGGTGTTTGCTTTCTGTCCTGCATGACCAGGGAGAGTTTGCTGATATCTTGCTAACTTTACGTTCTGAGATGCCTGGAAACCGTCTAACAGAACAGACTGGAGCCTGGGTTGAGGGTATGTACTTCTTTATGAAGTGACACCTATGCCCTTCATCTCCCAGCTCAGGCAGAGATGCCAAACCCTCTCGCTGAAGAGAAAGCCCGGCTGAGGCAGGAAGGGAGCGCAGGAATTTAAAGCAAGTGACTTTCAGTCCATTTTCTTCAAGCCTCATGTCTTTCTATCTACCTGCTTGGCACAAAGTCAGTGACAGGGACTGGGTGACACTTTAGGGATCAACGTGACAACCACAGTCCAACCCCAGCTCATTTTCTGCCCGCTGGTCACTCTATCCTTCATTATCTAAGTCTGGTTTGTCACAGTTCGGGGAGGTAAGAAGACTTTTTTAAATGATCAAATCTATATATGACACCAATATGCATTTGGGGGAGGTGAGTTGAAAAGATCCAGATATGTTTCTTTGGTCTTTGTTTCTTAATCTCCCATCCAGGAACTTATAGGTCTGTGCCTGCTCCAGGTAGAAGCACAGCCTCCCCTGAGGCTTGACTAAAGGTCATGTGATTTCCCCTATCAGATTTTCCATTGATTCAGCAGTCAATTGCCGTAAAGCTGAGTTTTGTGTTTTTGCCAGTCTGGTTGTAGTGAGCTGCATTTAACTTCCACTGTTATTAATGCTAGAGCTTTAGGAAGGATGAGTAAGGGACAGAAGGAGAATATGTGGGGCAAGGAAGGCAACGGATAATATTAAGTTACCTTTGAAAATCAGAATTAATTGAGTAAAATTCACTTAACATCATTTTAACCATTTTAAAGCGTACAATTCAGTGGCATTTCGTGCATTCACAGTGTTGTACAACCATCACCATAATCTAGTTCCAGAACTTTTTCAGCATCCCAAAAGGCAACGCTGTACCCATTAAGAAGCAGTCACCCCCGCCCCCTGCCATCTCACCCCCAGCCCCTGGCAACCAACTAATCTACTTTCTGTCTCTATGGATTTGCCTATTCTGAATATTTCATATAAATGGAATTACCCAATATGTGGTCCCCTGTGTCTCGCTTCTTTCACGTGGCTTAATGTTTTCAAAGTTTATCCATGTCGTAGCATGTATTTTAAGTTACTTTTTTTTTTTCGTGGTACGCGGGCCTCTCACTGTTGTGGCCTCTCCCGTTGCGGAGCACAGGCTCCGGACGTGCAGGCTCAGCGGCCATGGCTCACGGGCCCAGCCGCTCTGCAGCATGCGGGATCTTCCCGGACCGGGGCACAAGCCCGTGTCCCCTGCATCGGCAGGCGGACTCTCAACCACTGCGCCACCAGGGAAGCCCTTAAGTTACTTTTGAATAAAAAAAAAAATTGAGAGGAAAAGTCACAGATCCACTTCGCCTGGCTGGATATCTCCTTTCACTCAGTTTTGCTTGTCGTCCAGGAGAGAAAGAATGGCCATTGCAAACCTCTGATTCGGTGCCTTATCCAGTCCCAAGGAAATGGGAAAAGGAAGCTGAAAGAAACAAAGGAAGCCTATATATCCCAGGTGAATAGCTGTTTCTTCAGGGTACCCCATAAACTTATTTTTGGATGTTTTAGTCATATTTTGGTTTGTAGGTATATATACTTAAAGAACACTGTGTTAGCAAAATTTTGGCTCAGGAAGAACTGACTTAATATGCCGTCTCTTTAATTTGTTTTCTTTTCCAATAGCCATGGGGAAGTAAAAGATAAAACCATGGCAATGCAGAGATAAAGGTTATAAACAAAAATCCGCGAGCTGCTCAGAGAGAAAAATGGGTAGGATCGCAATGACTTCACCACTTGTGAAACAAGCGCTCAACTCTTGGCAATTCTGTTAAAAGAACAATACTATAGAGTTGTTGCTTAAACATTTCCTTCTGGCTCTGTGCCTCATCACAAATGTCTACAATAGGAAAACACAGTCATTTATTAGGTTCCTGTTTATCTTTCTATTGTCACTTTTTTTCTTAGCCTAGTGAATTGCAATCTCTTTGGGAGTTGCAAGCTCTTTGGGAGAAAGATATATGTCTGATTCTTGTTCCTGTAACTCTGGACCTCTGATGGTTCAAAAGCCCTCAACTGTTTAAAAATAGGACTTCAGACATCTCTTTATGTTGCATTAGAGTAATTAACGTTAGTTGCAGTAGCAAAACAACCTCAAAATCTCAATGGTTTCACACAATAAATATTTATCCTTTGCTCACATCACAACTCCCAAAGCAGGTTTGGCAACTCTCTGCCAAGAGATGACTCAGGAATTCAGGCTCCTCTATCTTTGGGGTTTGCTGCCCTCTATGGCCTCTTGGAGGCCTCTGCATATCATCTGTATGAGCTGTATCTCACTTCCAGTTGTGCTCCTTTGACCACTGCAACGGGCCTGGGAGATGTAGTCTGTGTGTTCAGGAAGTGGCAATAGTATCAGTGAGCACCTAGCCAGTCTCAGCCATAATTGTTCCTTCCCCTCTGGCATGCTCGGGAAGAGGCAGGGGGGAAAGTTGCCTCATGTTGGTTCCTGGTCAGTCAAGTCACACCTATGCCTCTGCTTTGCGGGATTCCAGACTGGTGAGCTCCATTCTACCATGGACCACCGTTCACTTTCCACAGTTCTAGAACCTTCTACATCCCTTCAATCAATGCTGCTGCTCTGATGAAGCTGAACTCAGGATAAGGAGAGTCTATTCCCTCATAACCACTTCACACAGATCCTTCCCTTAGCTTATAGCTAAGCCAAGGCCAGACTGTAACAACACAACTTTACTGAGGGTTTTACTTGAGCAACTGCCTTTCCTAAGAGCAAGCAGTAACTTGTAATGATGTGTCTCAGGTTATATTCAGCAAGTCTTCTCATAATAAAATAGACATTATAAGGACCAAGAAAGTCAATCAAACTTTTTGTAGCTAGAGAGTTACAAACCACAGGTCTTCTGCTCTATTTATGTTTATGTTTTAGCTTAAGGCTCTTTTGATGACAAATAAAAAGATTCCGCTAAGCTAACTTAAACAAAAATATAGGGTGTGGGAGGTTTATTATAGGGCAATAGGATAATAGGAGCAAAGCTATCTCGCAAAGATTTGAGCTACTGGCAACTAGGCTCATTCATGCTCTTTGACATTGTGCATCAGCTGTCTCTCCTCATAAATGGGCCTCGGCTTCTCCCTACACAAGATGGAAAGATGGTGTCTGAGTGTCCAAGCTCAGCATATTATTATATTATTTCGAATTGGTTTGTATGATTCAACTCCGCACAGTGTCTAAGTTTATATGATTTCAAGTCAAGTACCCATTTGCAATTTGCAAGTGTCTCTTAGCCCCAGTTCTAGTTTGGGAAAGAGACTGTTCCATCTTAGATGGCTAGCCTTGATCTTATTAACTATAGCCAGGGAGAAAGGATCCTGTGGTATGCACACCTCTGCCATTGTCTACCTTGTGGGTGTGATATTGTGATTTATAATAAGAAATATATTTTTGGTCTCTGTCCTCTGTTCCTGGCACAGAGCTCCGAAAACCCTTGGGATTTTCTGAGTGATGAAAATTGACAAAGGTGTCTTTACTTATGTTAATGAGATGACTTTTGGATTCACTTTAGGATGGGGGCTGGTTGCCAGGAGAACCAACCATGTGATTAAAAGGTTGGAACTTTCAGTCCCACCCCACTGAACTCTGGGGTGGGGAATGGGGCTGAGGGTTGAATCAATAACCAATGGCCAATGATTTGATCAATCCTGCCTATGTAATGAAGCCTCCATAAAACTCCAAAAGGACAGGGTTTGGAGAGTTTCCAAGCCAGTGAACGTGTGGAGATTTGGGGATAGTGATGTCCTTGGAGAGAGCATGGAAGCTCCACGCCCCTTTCCCATACCTTGCCTCATGCGTCTCTTCCATTTGGCTGTTCCTGAGTTATATCCTTTAATAATAAATTAGTGATCTAGTAAGGAAAATGTTGCTCTGAGTTCTGTGAGCTGCTCTTGCAAATTAATCAAACCCAAGGAGAGGGCTGTAAAACCTCTCTGATCTACAACTGCTCAGTTAGAAGTACAGGTGATAACATGGACTTGTGACTCGCATCTGAGGTGGGAGTGGGGACAGTCTTGCAAGACTGAGCCCTTAGCCTGTGGGATCTGATGTTATCTCCATGTAGATAGTGTCAGAATTGAGTTGAATTGTAGCACATCTGGCTAGTGTCCAAGAATTGCTTGGTGGCTCGGGGAAAAATCTCCACATTGGAATTGGTATCAGAATCACAAGTGACCATTTCCATGAGAGTTGAGATTTCCAGAGTAAAGGAATCCTTCTCCAAGGTAACTTTATTTCCTATTGCCTATAACAGAAAATTGCTCAAAAGTTTGATAAGAGATTTTTCTGGATTTGATCCTCATCTTTAAGACGTCCAGGATCATGGGTTCAAGCTTGAATCAAAGCTTAAATTGCTTGACACCCATCCCTCTCCATTGCAGGAATCCCCGTAGGAAGGAAACTTCTGCCAAGTACAGAGCCTGGGAATGAGAGCTCAGTCCTGAAACCAGAGAAGGTCTATAATAATCCCCCTTCACATGTAACTCCAGGGGTCTTTGTCCTGTGTCTGTCATACTTGCATCTGCCATGGTCCCAGGGCAGTTCTTTTTATATAGCCGTCCCTCAGCTATTTGTATAGCTGAGGGCTTTGTATATAGCTGTCCCTCAGTATTCATTCAATACTCTTTGAATGAATCATCAGTTCATTTGAACAGGGTCTTTTCCATTTGCTAGCTTCCAGAAGAACTGCCAGTTCACTGATGATTTGTTCGTTGTTGCAAATGTACCTCTTTTCCATATTGTGAATCCATAAACTTAAGTTGATATCCTTTGGTCCTCTAAATTTCTTGACAGTCAGAATTCATTATCACCTCCTTTATGCTCTATAGTAACTGGTTTCTGTTGTTAGCAAATCATTTGTCATATTGAATTCCAGTTATTCGCACCCAGGTCTGCCTATCCAACTACAGTACGACTGCCTAAATGCGGGGATTCTCTATCTGTGTGCCTGGCACATATTAAATGCTCAAAAGATGTTTCTTGAAAGTACAAACAATAAATGAGTTAGCTCTGGGCTTCCCTGGTGGCGCAGTGGTTGAGAGTCCGCCTGCCGATGCAGGGGACACGGGTTCGTGCCCCGGTCCGGGAGGATCCCACATGCCGCGGAGCGGCTGGTCCCGTGAGCCGTGGCTGCTGAGCCTGCGCGTCCGGAGCCTGTGCTACGCAACGGGAGAGGCCACAAGAGTGAGAGGCCCGTGTACTGCAAAAAAAAAACAACAACAAAAAAAGCAAACAAAAACAAAACAGGAAAAACAAACAAAAATTAGTTAGCTCTGCTTCCTGGGGGATACCAACCTTAGGGAAAAAATTGAGCCTCTGTAACAATCATCAAATAATTTTTCTATGGATGTGCCTTCTTACCATTACACACCCACCCTTCAAATTCCAGCCAGATATTTCTGCTGTTTTCCTGGGGTGAGTATTGCACATATTTTCTCATGCATTAGTTACCTCAAATGTATTTTTATGTGTCTGTTAGGGTCAAATAATACACAAGACCTGAGAATACAGTGGTGAGGATGACGATGGTGATGATGGTGATGATGATGGTGCCTGTGAGTGTTTGAGAAGCTCAAAAAATAGCACCTTTTTTCCCAGAGTTCTGAACCAATCCAGAAATAAGACAAAACAGCCAGCATTTAGAGTCAAAGTTATAACATTTAAAAAATTCCTGGGCTTCCCTGGTGGCGCAGTGGTTAAGAATCCTCCTGCCAATGCTGGAGACACGGGTTCGAGCCCTGGTCCGGGAAGATCCCACATGCTGCGGAGCAACTAAGCCCGTGCACCACAACTGCTGAGCCTGTGTGCCACAACTACTGAGCCTGAGCTCTAGAGCCCGTGAGCCACAACTACTGAAACCCGTGTGCAGCAACGAAGACCCAACGCAGCCAAAAATAAAAATAAATGAATTAATTAAAAAAAATCCTGATTGAATTTATATTGGAGAATGAGCCTTCTACCTGTGGACAAGCGGGCTTCTAAATACTAAACCTCAGAATTCAATAGACTTACCCCACCCAGTCACAGGGAGTGATTTCCCACATGGTCTGTCACTATAAAATCAGCCATGGAGAAACAGCATGCGTGCTATCTTAGGGAAGGCTGGCCCCCAGGGGAAAGGACAGGGAAGGATTAATTGATGGAATATGATCCTCTTGGTTATCCCACAGCTACTGCAATTTTCCTGCCACTGATGATCTTTCTCATATCCGATGCTGGAAGTGACAGCTCGTCTGTCGATATGCCTGGAAGACGCGGCCCCTGCTGGTGTTAGTCGAAGGCACTTCCAACGCTGTCATAGCCCAGCAACACCTGTGCCAAAGCTGCTGACGCCTGGTCCAGGCTATAATGTCTCAGCTGACTCCTGTGGTTGCCAAAGAAGCCAAAGTTGCTGAAGAAGTGTTGGCACCAGCAAATTTGCAAGCTCAGCGTCTCTCAGAGTTTACAGATAAGGAGCTCTTGTGGCTTCCACTTGCTCTTTCCCTGCAGCCCCCTAGGCCTAAGATTCAGGCTGGGTCAGTGGGGACTGAGCCGGAGGACACTCTGAGGGACAGATACAGCCACCCACAAGACAGTCATGGGGATGAATCCAGAGCTCATTCATACCATCTCAGAGAGATGCCACTGGAACTGAAAAAAGAGCATTCGCCATACAGCATTTGTGTGTCTGTCCTGCATCACCCCACCTGTACTGAACTATGAATTACAAGTGCTTCTAAATCCTCTCATTACTTTGTGAATAGCACAATTATTTGCAATATGTTTTTATTTTGGTGTTAACATGAATAGGTTACATGTAAATGTTAAATGTGTAAAACGTGCCTGTTTTTATAACCTAGTATTGGTGTTTCTTAATGTTGTAATATTTCGGGAGTCTCAAACAGAAGGAGTTTGGGGCTCCTTCAGCCTCCCAGCCTCCCCCATCTCACCTGTTTTGCCCGTTTACCCCTCCCATTCTGAACCTCTGTCCTGTATCAAACTTGTTTGTCTTAAAAGTCTCTTTCCTGAAAAGGAGTTCTTTCCCAGAAGGTCCCTCCACCCTTCTTGCAGGTAGATCCCTGTTGAACATGCCCCCACCCCTGCCAGTCCCTGTGACATGCCTGGACTTGCCTGAGTCCCGGAGTGAACCCAGCTTAGACCCGTGCTGGGGTTCCTGCTTGAGCAAAGGATGGATCAGGAGAGGCTTACCTGAATTAATCCAGGAGCTTAATTAAACTAATAAAAGCAACGTTCACAGGGCGGATATAAAGAGGACACTGTTTCTGGGATTTGTTTCCATTCTTTTTCCAGCTTTAGCTTCTATTCAATCTTTAGCCCTGATTAAATCAGTATATTTCAATAGTCACACCTAGAAATCTTGCAAGTATGACCATAATTTAAGGAATGTTTAGAACACTCTTTTGGTGGGGATTTGAATGAACGAAGCTTGTTTGGGAGTTCTAGATCTTACTGCATATTGCTTTTTTTTTTGGTTTTATTTTACAGAGGCTCACTTCTGTTTATATTTAGGACCCAACTGTATTAATGATTTATTTCTCTGAATTCCGTGGTAAAGGTGCTTATTGAAATGACTGAGACTCAATACTCTCTAATGGCCTATTTGGGAAAAGAACCTAAAAAAGCATGGATATATGTATAATGGATTCACTTTTCTGTACACCTGAAACTAATGCAACATTTTAAATATACCAATAAAAGTTAAAAAGAAATGACTGAGAGGCTGGTGGCAGGAGGAGAAATTAGATAAAACTTCCATACCTGACTTTAAAAAATGTAAATAATCACAACTGTTGTCACAGCTCAAGTAAGTAGGGGCTTCCCTGGTGGCACAGTGGTTGAGAGTCCACCTGCCGATGCAGGGGACACGGGTTCGTGCCCCGGTCCGGGAAGATCCCACATGCCGCGGAGCTGCTGGGCCCGTGAGCCGTGGCCGCTGAGCCTGCGTGTCTGGAGCCTGTGCTCCGCAATGGGAGAGGCCACAATAGTGAGAGGCCCCCGTACAGCAAAAAATAAATAAATAAATAAGGAAGTAGGGGTCATCCATTGGAAGATGCCAAGCAGTGCCTGGAATGTTACAAAGCCCAAGACTGCTCACCTTTTTTCCAGGTGGGAATGTTGGAGGTGCTGAAGGAAGGGCGCACTGGTTCTCAATCAGGGTTCCTGGCACGCTTGGGGGCATTTGTTAATGTTTGTGTTAATGTGTATATTGTTCACAAGACTGTTTTTTACTAGACTATTCGCACCTTGAGGACAAGGATTTTAATTCTAGCATATCAATGTTATATACCCAGCTGGGCACTTAGCAGGCTCTTCATAAATATATGTTGAGTGAAATGTGTTCTGTCTGAAATTCTCCTTTTAGCTCTATTCATATTCTCAAAAAAAAATCACAGAATAAATCTCTCTCTTTCACTTCACTACTTAGCTGATTGTTCTTCATATAATTTGTTGACTGGAAAAAAAATGCACAACTTGAAAGTTGAGAATTACGTTTTGTTTGGCAGACAAAACCAAGGACTTAAGTCTAGAAGACAGCCTCTCAGATAGCTCTGAGGGACTTCCCTGAAGAGGTAAGGGAGCAGCAGGATATAGAGGGGGTATTGCAACAAAAAACAGCTAGTCGGAACATCAAAAGATTACTGTTAATTAAAGAAAACCAGACATCTCAAGTTAATGAATCTAGCATGCTTTTCTGTGTACGGGGGAAGGTGCAAGAGTCTGGGATCATTGAAATCATTCCTTTGAAATGCACCTTAACTATCTTGGACCAGTATCCTGCTTTTCTCCATCCTGAATCCCCTCAGGGTGCACAGCTGGGGGAGGCTGCAGTGGCTGAGGGCTTCTTGGCTGCAACATCCTTGGTTTACTGATGTGGTAGGTGACATGTTTTAGCCACAAATTGAATCAGTCTTTTTCTCACTAAGTTAAATGACCTCGTCAGGTACCTAGTAGTTTCAAAGGACTAAGTATTTGGAGCATAAACCTTGAAATATTTTAAAGACAACAGAGATTAAAGCACTCCCGAGTGTTATTGGCCACCATGTTAAGTGCTTCTGGGCTCTATTCATCTCCTGCTGCAGATGTTGTATCATTGTTCTTCCTACAGCAGGATAGATTTTAAAACTAGATGTGCTTGAGTTTACATGGTCAATATGCACTGGAAGGAACAATTCTCATTTCAGTAGGTCTGCAGCAGTCCTGGTGTTTCTGGGGTGTTTCATTTGACAGAGTCCAAAGGCCTCAATTATGTACCTAGAGTAAGTTTAGTTACACTCTTTCATGACAGGCAGGCAATAGATTCAACTCCATTCCACATAGCTCAGCACAAGGGATGGCACGAAGAGGAAAGATCATGGCAGGTTAAGGGTGTGGAGAGCTCAATATGGCGCGAGTATCGAGTAGAAATCGAACCTAGAAAGAGCTAATGCTCTAAGCTGGATGTAAGGTACATTTTTTGTTTGCCTTCCTGGTACTCAATCCTTCTGTTGCTGTCAATAGTCCCTATTTTCATTTTGAAATCCACTCCCCCTCCCTTTCATTCCTGTGGCCTAGAGTAGGCTCACGCTCCAGGGGTGGAAACCAGATTGAAGCCTGAGCCAATAGCTGTAACATATTTTCTTGGCACAAGACCTAGCCTCGTCTAGTCAATGTGAGTCTCTGGATTTTTCTTGAGAATTCTGAGTCAAAGACCCCCACTCTTTTCTACCAGATTTAGACCTTGAGGGAACTTGTTCCCAGAGCAGGTAGCAGCCATTTGGGGGTTATAGGGGGAAAGCCTTCCTGAGAATGGAATCAAAGCAGAGGAAGTTGAATCATGGCACAGAGAAAAAAATGGATCCTGGAGATATCACTTGAGCCCCTGCACCATGGTGCACCTGAACTTCTGAAATTTCTACAGGCATGAGCCAATACATTTCTTTGTGGTTTAGGCCAGTTTGGGTTGAATATTCTGTTACTTGCAAGTGCAAAAATCCCAATGTATACACTCAGTTAGTCAAATTCTTTTGTCAATTCCAAAGTGTGAGCTCAGAGTGAAGACTGAGAAGAAAAAAACAAGCAAACTGTAAGAGGACACTGCAAGGGTCTACGACATATGACCATGAAGTAAGAGGATCTCCAATGATGGCCCTGAATGGGGATGTGCAAATGGTTGCATTTGCCGTTAAAACCCTACTTCTCTTACAATTCTTATTTTTAAGTTCAATTTTTAGATAAATGCCAAATATTCTTATTGAAAACATAGCTTTACAAATCTAAATATGGGATATAAAACTTCCCAAGGCCTACTGACCTTCTGAGAAATATTTGAACCATAAAATCCAAAATAAACTAAGTCCATTTTTTTAAAGTTTCAACTATCTGAAAATCAAAAAGGAGCATAGACTCCTCTAATTCAACTTACTCCAGATCTCAGTTACCAAGAGATAACTCAGATCTCTTACTCCAGATCTCAGTTACCAAGATAGTTATTTGGAACACAGCTCTCTAACATTGCTCTCTTTCTCTGTACTCTTCTTGGCAAATGGGTAGAAAATCTGTAACATCTCACAGTGAAAATATAAGATTATTTCAGATAGTCACAGAGACAAGATAAACTACCCTTCAACCGCTAACCAATACTCAGCATCTATGGCTTCTATTCCATTAATTTTTTCCTGCTGATCATGGTTTCGGACATACAGCAGAAAGCAGTAGCTTGCAGTGAACAACAGCCTGAAATGAGACTAGTTCTCTGACCAGGGATTGAACCCTGGTTGCAGCAGCGAAAGTGCCAAGTCCTAATGACTAGACCATGAAGGCCAGTGGCTAGAGTCTGGGCCCCAGTCCTTGTCTGCCTTGAAAAAAAAAAGAATTCTGACAAGGAGTCAGAAGGTAGAGAGGAAAGTAAAGCATTTATTAGAAAAGCAGAGTACATGCGGACAGATGCACGGGCGAGCTCAGAGAGCTTTGCGCCTTTGGGAAGTTTAAATCATTTGTAAGGGGCTAGTCTTCCAGGTTTTTGTTTTCCTCTGGCCATTCATCTTGCTTTGACCCCATGGCTGATTTGCCTCAGGGCCCTCTCTTATGTGCTCACGCATCCTTTAGCCAAGATGGATTTCAAGGCAAGGGCCTTTGGGGGAGTTAGTGCAGCTTATTATGGTCTGGTGTCCCCTCCGTTTTGACCCCCAAGGAGCCTTTCTGTGCATGTGCAGTTAAGGTCTCCCTGGCCCCAAGGGTGGGAAATATATGACCTCCTGACCTTTTACCCAAGCAGGGATTAGCTCCTCTCTGCTCCTGCCATGACTGTAATCTTAAAGGGTCCACAGGAGACAAAGTCCAGCTATTTACCCTGTTCTTGTTGTTATTTCTATCTTGAAGTATAAACAGGAAGCTGGCTGTAAATGTCTAACCTGGGGCCCATCTATCCCCTGCCTCAAGCAAAACACAAGATTCAGTCCTGGCTAGGGGTTCAGTTTAACCTACACAAAAAATATGACGTGGATGCTCAAGTGAATACTCCATGGGGGAAAATGAGTATACGATGGATTTCAAAAAATCATTGCTGGGAGGGAGATGATGATCTGGGGCTGATTGAGAAATTTCACTGTCACGTTCAAACTACTACAGAGTATTGCCTTTCTCTTGCTCAAGAGTGGTGGTTTATTTTCACAAATCCTTTTCATTCATTTCTAGGAAATAGGCTGGTACTATTTTCTAGCCAGAGAATGCATCTATGACCCATTTTCAATGCAGCTCTTTGCACCTAAGGTGAAGATGAATTAATATGAATATTGTTAAGTGAAGGTAATTTTCATTTTTAACACACTGAAACTTTCTGTTTTCTGAACACATAGTCCAAGTAACTGAGCACTTAATTATCCCTGTAAAGGTTTCATGTATGTTACTTTTGTTGACTAAAAAAAAAAAAACCTGCACAACCTAAAATTTGCTAGTTATGTTTTATTTGGGGACCTTACTGAGGACTATAGCCCAGGAAGGCAGCCTCTCAGATAGCTCTGAGGAGCTGTCCCAAAGAGGTAAGGGAGGATATACAGGAGTTTTTGTTGAAAAACAACAAAACAGAACAAAATACCATGTAGTCAAACACCAAAAGGTTACTGTTAATCACAAAAAACAGACGTCGCAAGTTAATGATTTTTGTGCTTTTCTATATATGGGAAGATGCAAGAGTCTGGGCTTATTGAAAGTATTCCTTTGATATGCACCTTAACTATCTAGGGCCAATATCCTGTTTTTCTCCATCCTGACTTCCCCTCAGGGTTCACTGTCAGGGGTGGCTATGGTGGCCAATGGCTTGATGATGGGCAACATTCCTTGTTTACAGGAATGTCAGACAGCATTCTTTGTTGGTAAACAATGGCAGGCAACAGTGTTTTGTCCACACTTGGTCTCTTCAACTGGGTCATAAGATAGAAAGGAAAGTCCCTCCTCTGGGATGGAGAATAGATTTCCCCATGTCCCTAGCCCTGTTAATGTCCCAGGAGTGGATGGCTACCATGTATGTGGTCTCTGACTGCCTACCTGGAAATGTGTACTCACACTTGCTGGATTGGGCTCTCTCCTCTCCCCTTCACTTTTAAACACTTTGAAAAGCCACTTTTCCCTGGCTTTTAAACATCATGTGTTGGACCCTTCAGCTGCCTCTGCAGCTAAAGTAGGTATCTCCAGCCATCATCCCTCTTCATTCTCGTTTCTTGCTTTCAGTTGCTTCTTCCTCACTGATCCATGCTGCTAAGGCTGAATCATACCTGCTAACCAGAACTCACTTAGTTAGGACAGACCAGAATGAGAAGATGCAACGATCCTATCCGTTGTCTATTTTTACCTAACGAATCAGTCCCAAACTTAGTGGCTTAAAATAACATTTATTCTGCTTACAGATCTGCAATTTCGGCAGAGAATGGCAGGACCAGCTCATCTCTGCTCCACACGGCAGCAGCCTGGAGTGGCTCGAAGTCTGGGGGCTCACATGTCTGCCAGTTGATGCTGACCAGACTCAAACAGCTGCGGCTCCTGGAGCATCTTGCTCTGTTTCCATGTGACCTCTCCATGTGTTTTCTTCAGTATGGTGGCTTCCGAGTAGCCAGACTTCTCAAATATCTGAGCTCAGAGCTCCCGAGGTGTGTGTCGCAAGAGAGAGAGCCCAGTGGACGTTGTATAATTTTTTCTAACCTAGCTTCAGAAGTCATGCAGAGACAGTTTCACTTCATCATATTCATTAATAGTGAGTCAGTAAGACCAACCCGTTCTCGAGGGGGAAGGCAATTAAATTTCTCGCGCTCACATCAAAGAATTTCAAGATATGCTTTCAAACCACAAGGCTCATCTCTGCTCCACACGGTGTGAGCACGCCTGAGACCATTCTCTCCACATGGATTCTCACCTTCAAGGAGGCTTCCTTGGGCTTGTCCACATGGTATCCCATTTGGGGAGGGGATGAGTAGAAGCTGTAAAGTCTCTGGAGGCCTTGGCTCAAACTGGCAGAATATCATTTCTGCCACTTTCTATAGGTCAAACTGGTCTCAAGGCCAATCCAGATTTAGGGAGTGGGAAAATATGCTACCTTTTGATGTGAGAATTTGAAAGCATTTGTGGCTATTTTGAATCTCCCGCATGTGGCCATCCAAACTTCTTTCCCTGAACACTAAAGTTAAAGAACTAAGTCCTAAGATGCAAGAAGGGTTAGTTACCCTCTCTCATTCCTCCCTTATTTGTAGTAAAGTGAACAGGAAAAGAGTTTGTTGCAAAGAGTTTCTGGGAATGTTTCCTTTCCATCTTGTGGGGAATACTCCTTCCTTTCTTCCCTGGAGAAATGTTGCTCATGAACCTTGCCTGATCTTTAGGCAGAGAGACTCACCAATCAACTAACTTTCCACATGAGAGATGCTCAGTCAGGTAGGGGTATGCAGTCTTCAGGGGATACCAAGTAGAAATCTTCAGTGTCATCCTTTTCCTTCTCCCCAGACCCAAACTCACACACTGAATTGTGAATGAAGTGTTGAACCAAATGTCTCAGGGCATTACCGAGTGTTGGATCAGGAGCTCTGAGTGTGCATAGCTAACTGCCTCTCTTATATCATGTACGGGGCTGCATGAGGCAGGGTGAGCTGAGGGCAGCGCAGAACCTCACTGAGTTAGTTATCTTTCATTTCCTCCTCAGTCATCCACGTGTTCTTTCCACATGAGGAATGTTCTCTTTAAGGCCCCTGTCTTCCTGTGGGCACACTGTACCTCCCCACAGGTTCGGGGAGGCCCAGCCCCAATCCCTCTTGTGTCTTACACACTCTGCCACCTCAGGCTTCCATCCGAGTCAGTGGAATCTTCCCTGTGGGCTTCTGCTGGCTCTGAAGGGAGGGAGTGGCTGAACTCAGCCTTCAGCTGAACGTGGATGGGGGATGGGGGGCACCAGGCTGGCTCACTAGTGAATTGGCACCACCCCAGTTTCTCTCCAGCAGAAATAACTACGGCTAATTCCTCTTAAATTGCCCAAGAGCAGTTATACCCCACCATGGAGAGAACTAATTTTACTTTTTCATTGACCTTTTTAACATGATTTTGATCCTATTTCCTATGAAATAGTAGCCCTGGCTGTATTGCAGTAGAGGTTCATATACCTCATTTTCATTACAGAGACCCTCACATTCACTGCAAAGGCCTTTATCTGGTCTCTCTGGGATGAGTGGCACAGTGCTTGATTGGGTATCTTTTGGATTCTTGAATTTCTTCCCTTGAAATTGGGTTGCAGATGGAGTGGGGGGTAGGGGAAGAAGCCAGGGAGGTTTCAGCTTATTCCTGTAAGAACATCTCTGAAAAGAGGAGATAGGCATGGAGGAATCAGGTTGGAACGTCCTTCCCTACTGAATATATTTTGATTGGATCCAAGAATCCCAGCAGGGTAAAATGGCATAGGACAGGGGTCATAAGAAGTACATAGGCATAAAAAAATGATACGAATGATCTTATTTACAAAACAGAAACTCAGACGTAGAAAACAAACTTATGATTACCGAAGGGGAAGAGAGAGGGAGGGAGATTGTAAAATTCTAAAACGAAAAACTACATAGGCATATTTTTCAAATACAGGAAAGTTTAGAACAGGCAGTGTGGGTGTGCGGCTAGCACCACACCCCTTGTTAGATATGCCACGGTGTAGATATAACAGAAGTTTTTCTCAAAACAATTTCCCCACAGCAAGGTTTTTACTTCAAAGTTATTTCTAATCATGAGAAAACATTTTAGACCAAATATCTTCCCAAAAGGTGTTGGAATCTTACTGTTGAATGTAAGCAAGTTTCTAACCTTCCTTCCTTCCCCTCCCTTGCCCCCTCCCTCCCTCCCTCCCTTCCTTCCTTCCTTCCTTCATTTCTTCTTCCATTGAATAACTTTTTTGGAGTATATTCTGTGTGCCTGATACTCCACTAGATGCTGGGGGTGTTACAGTGAACTAGGAATAAAATCCCTGTCCTCAGGTGCCCACAATCTAAAAATCGTGGAGATTCTAATAGATCTTGACTGTGTGTGTAAATTGCATAATGGAGCTACTGTGTAGACTGTATCTAATCAGCTACTATTTTGATAATCTGCCCCATGACTTTCCCAACCATATCCCAACACCCCAACTTTCGACCCCTGGATTTTGCTGCCTAATTTTCTCATTAGCCCCAAATTTGCCATTTCGAACTAGAGGCAGCACCCAGAAAAATCATAAAGCATCTTCCTACTTTCAGATCGAGGTTGGCGATGTTTTTAGCAGCAAAGTAAACATGGACCATTGATTGTTTTTGTAAATTGCATTTCATTAGCTTTATGATTAATAAAAACATCTCCAAGACTTTTTGCAATAGCAGGATTGAGTCCTAGTTTTATTTTGTATTAAGACTTTTTTTCTTCCAGTTTTATTGAGATATAATTGACAGCCAGCACTGTATAGGTTTAAGGTATACAGCATAATGATTTGATTTACATACATCATAAAGTGATTGTCACAATGTTGATCATCTCATATAGGTACAAAATGAAAGAATTAGAAAAAATTTTTTTTCCCTTGTGGTAACAGCTCTCAGGATTTACTCTCTTAACTTTCGTATATAACACACAGCAGGGTTAACTATGTTTGTCATGTTGTACATGATATCCCTAGTACTTATTTACCTTATAATTGGAAGTTTGTACATTTTGACCACCTTCATCCAATTCTCCCTCCCCCTCCCCCCAGCTTCTGGTACCCACAAATCTGATCTTTTTTCCTATGAGCTTGCTTGTTTTGAAGTAAAATTGACCTACAACACTATGTTAGTTCCTGTTACACAACATAGTGATTCAATATTTCTGTACATTTCAAACTCATCACCACAAGGAGTCTAGTTACGATATGTCACCTTACAAAGGTATTGCGTAGTTACTGAGTAAGTACTAGTTTTAGGTGGTGATGTGAGATTTTCCCTTTTTTTTTGTATTTATCAGGCATCTTAGAGGTATTCGAGAGAGAATGTGTTGGAGCTGTCATGTAGGTGCCATTTTAAACCAGGTTGATATATTTTATTTCTAGATATTTAACCTTTATTCTTTATTTGTAGTATTAGAACAAACTGAAATCAAGAGCAGTTTCCAAATGGCGCTTTAAACCCACCCCAGTTCAATGACTTTTTGTGATAACTCTAAAGTAGCTTTTATACAATCAAAAAGGCCAAATTATATTCTGCAGACTTTTTGTACACAATTTATTCTATTCCAATCATTTGGAAATTGATAATCCCAATATAAAACAAATGACATCTTTCTGTTGACAGGTTACAATGCATTTACTGCATTTTATTTTAATAAAGGCCGCGGTAAGAAGAAGGGAAAATTTTATCTACCAATTTACTTCATAGTACATTAATTACAATTAACACTGAACTGAAGCGATACCTTGATAATTTCATGAAGAATTTCACATTTTGTTCAGGAAGGGAAGTGAGAAGCCTCAATTCTTCATGTTCGCAGGATTCATTAATTTATACATGTTATAGTTAAGGGCACTAATGGTGCTTATTGCTGCAGTTCAAGACAGAAGCCAGAGAGTTACGGCAGAAATCTTGCCCGAGCACCACTTGATCTAACCTTACATGTTTTCCCCTGCCTTCTCTGACCAAAGTTTTGACCCATGATGATTTGAAAGTAAAATGAATCTTACTTTCTCCTTTTGGAGAGACCGAGGAGATCTAGGTTTAGCTCATTTGAGGCAATGTGTTTAAAGATATAAGTGGAGTCCCGGAAGCAATGGCCCAAATCCAAGAGGCTTTGGGTCAGAAGCTCTTCTATCTTCAATCTGCCTCGTAGAGTGAAATATAAATGGGAACTGAGACACACAGCACGACATTGCAGAACATGAGCTAAAACATGCCTCCTTGGGTTCTGCCACTCCTTAGATCACAGCAGGTAAGGCCTGGCTGCCAAACTTCTGTGGCAGCTCACATTTGTCTGGGGGTGCTTGTTCAACAAGCATTTCGGTTTGCCATCATTTACATCTGTGCAAAGCGGAAGAGCAGGTAAGGAGTGAGGTTTGCAGGGTTGGGGGATGGGAAGGAAATAAATAGCTTAGATGTTTTATGCCTTTGAGTTCACGGGTAGATGCTGATTGGAGCTGGGACACAAACACAGTCTCCACATCAATAAGTCAGACCTCTCGGGGGCTTCCCTGGTGGCGCCGTGGTTGACAGTCCGCCTGCCGATGCAGGGGACACAGGTTAGTGCCCCGGTCCTGGAAGATCCCACATGCCGCGGAGCCGCTGGGCCCGTGAGCCATGGCCGCTGAGCCTGCGCGTCCGGAGCCTGTGCTCCGCAACGGGAGAGGCCGCAACGGGAGAGGCCACAACGGTGAGAGGCCCGCGTACCGCAAAAAAAAAGTTCCCCTCCGTTGCCAGATGCTTCTGCTGTATCTCCAGGGCAGCAAGCCTTCCTTCCAAAACCCATATCTTCTTTAGGAATCATGGCTATATAAGGGCTAAAGGAAAGGCGTCTTTCAGTGGAGCGGGCCAGCATCTCACATTTCTCCAACAGGAGCCAGAAAGGAAAGAAACCAAGGGCTATAGTTCAGAGCTTATCTGGAGTCTCTTTCCCATCAGCACAGGACATTCAGAGTATGTGTGTCTGGTCCTAGTTGTTTTTTTCCCTCTGTCCACAATGAGTGAGAGCCATTGAGAGAAGGAGTGGTCAATCACTCCTCACAATGCCACCTCAATTGTGATGAAAATGTATTTTCCCTGTGTTCTCTTGCTGTAAGGGACACCTTTCTTCTTGCCACCCACACCGCTGAATTGTCATGGGCCTCGGGACAATTATCTCATTATATCTCACCTTTCTTCTCTAATATGAAATTTGCATCGTGTGATAGACAGTGTAAGGAGATCCTTGGGTGGTGGTTGGTGGTACTGTTCTCTACTTGGACATCCTCTTAGGCCTTCATGTCCATAAAGCATATTTCTGGCTGTGACTGAAAGTTTATTAAGGTTGTTATCAGCTCTAAGGAGCTAATGGAAAAATTATAATTCTGTATCCATACTCTCACTTTTCAGGGAGAGAGAGTGGGTATCCCACAGCAGTGCCATTTTTCAGTCAAAATCAGTCATGTGATACAATATACCCTCCCAGACAATAGAGCGGAAAATGCTAAGGCCTTAATGCTCTTTGTTTTTTTTTTTTTGCGGTACGCGGGCCTCTCACCGTTGTGGCCTCTCCCGTTGTGGAGCACAGGCTCCGGACGTGCAGGCTCAGCGGCCATGGCTCATGGGCCCAGCCGCTCCATGGCATGTGGGATCTTCCCAGACCGGGGCACGAACCCATGTCCCCTGCATCGGCAGGCGGACTCTCAACCACTGCGCCACCAGGGAAGCCCTCGAAATGCTTTTTAACTGCTGCCTGCAATTTTTTTCCCACAGGCTGCCAAGCAGAGGGAGGAAAAGGCAGAGTGATGGGAGTTGGGAGACAAGTTTTATAGCCTCTGGATTTTTGGTGGGAAGAAATGCATGTGCTTCCAATATGAACTGAAAAGGCCTCAGCTTTTGAGAAGGAGGCAGAGATGCCAGGAGCAGTATAATTGAAAAGAGCTCTGGCTGCAGATATCCTGGATTTTACCGTTTAACCATTTCACGCCCCTTTATGGGCAGGCTGCAGAAACGTCTTTCAAAAGAAGCAGAAAGCAATCTGGAGTTCTGGCTCTTAAAAGAGCTAGCAAACAGAATTTGAAGAGTATGGTAAAAAATTTAAAAGGATTGGAGTTTCAAGAAGAAAGTGTTATTCACTGTTGCCAAGTTTCAAGATGATTAACTTCCTTTATCTGCTCATTAATTTTCTGCAATGCAGCGCATGTATGTGACTCTTGGGTCAATCAGCCTGCTTTATACCCAATTCTCCTGGCAACCTTGTCTGCCTCCACCCCCCGCCTCCCTGCTTCTCCCCAAATTCTTAGCCAAAATCCTAAGTCAGATGCCTACCTAGTTCTTGCTTAAGATACATTCCCCAAATTAGGTTCTGCAGAACCGTGTTCCACAAGCTGTTAATAATCATGCTACACTGTAAACGGTATGGAAAATGCTGGATTAAATAAAGAGAAACAGTTCATTGGCTTCAGAATTTCTCAGCATCTTTAATATGCTCATTCACATGGTAACCTGCAAAGAGGGACACGTTAACAGTGTTTCCCAAATTTGTGTGATCACGGGGCACTAGTTTGTGATATGTCTGTGTTAACGTTAAGAGTTTTCAGTGCATACAAAAGATGGTTTGAGAAATGCTGGCCCAAGAACATTCCGTCAACAGTATTCTCTAATGTATCCTTACATGGTCCAACCCAGGTACTCCCTGAGATCTCTGAGTCCGTTCTGGTTCCGCTCTCCCATCTGCAGCTCCTCAGTCCAGCCTTCGAGGATCTGCAAACTTCTTTTTCAATTTTACCACCCGAGGTAAAGGTGGGGGGGGGATATAAACAGACAAGGCAGTAACTGCATCTCTCAATAGCATCTCCCTATACACATTCAGTATTCATTCCTTGAACCTATTCCTAGAATCTCCCACCTCTGCCTTTCTCTCATCCCACCCCCTTTTCCCTGAATGTCCCTTCTTCCCATCTCACTTGTCTAAATCCAGCCAGTCCTTTGAGGGCAATCTCAAGTGCTACCTCTTCCAGGCAGCCTTTCTCCATCATCTCTTTCCAGAATTAAAAGTTGGCCTTCTATGTGGTATATATATATACAATGGAATACTACTCAGCCATAGAAAAGAATGAAATTTTACCATTTGCACAACATGGATGGACTTGGAGGGCATTATGCTAAATGAAATAAGTCAGGCAAAGACATATACTGTATGCTATCACTTATATGTGGAATCTAAAAAGTACAACAAACTAGTGAATATAACAAAAAAAGAAGCAGACTCACAGGTATAGAGAACAAACTAGTGGTTACCGGTTGGGAGAGGGAAGGGGAGAGGGGCAATATATGGATAGGGGAATAAGAGGTACACACTATTAGGTATAAAATAAGCTACAAGGATATATTGTACAGCATGGGGAGTGTAGCCAATATTTTATAATAACTGTAAATTGAGTATAACCCTCAAAAATTGTGAGTCACTATATGGTACACCTGTAACTTATATAATATTGTACATCAACTGTATTTCAATTTTTAAAAAAGTTGTCCTCTTTTCTTTGAACTATCACAGCCCCTTGATTGCTTTTCATAGTATTTAACATTCTGCCTTATGTAATAATTTGCTGTGGTTTCTCTTTTTGTGTTCTTTAAGAATACTGACTTTTGAGCACCTACCACATATCGGGTATTTTGTTAGGTGTTTTACATACCTCTTCTTTACTAACTCTGAAAAGTTAGTGCTATTATACCCTTTTTACAAACTGGGAAAAAGTTGAATGACTCGAGCATTCTGATTGGTAAAAATGGCAATTTAGGAAGGTCCTTAAATCTAAACCTGAGTCTACCTGCCTCCAAAACTCATAGGTTAAAAGAATGAGCTGTGGTCTGTATCTCATTAAGGACAATTTTTTGTAATGGTTTCTATCCACCCAACTGTATGATCCATTAGCACCAGAACCTTGATTATAATAATGAAGTTGAATCTTAAAGGGGTTTTTAAACAAGGGATTTTAGAAAGACTTCAACAGGCTTATGGAGAACGACTAAACCACTCTCTGTAATAAAAATTATAACAAATGTTTATACAACAGATTTCAATTCCAGTCACTAATTCCTCTCCACCATCAATCAGTGAAATCTTAAGTCATTGTGGCCTTTAGCAAAATACTCAGTTTTGTTATGGATCCTCTTCCAGTGCCTATTGTATTCTTCTAATCTGATGCCATCTGCAGGGGAATAATAATAGCAACTTCTGTACCAAATTCAAAATGACGATAATGATAAAAACTATTCAGGGTCCACCATTGTGTGCTAGGTAATACATTAGTTGCTTTACATGTATTATCTTTTGTGTCATAACTTTGATATGTGTCCGTTAGCACCCTTTTACCCACAAGAAAACTGAGACTCAGGGAGACTAAACAACCTCCCTAAAGGTCACACAGGTAGTACTGTCAGAGCTGAGATAGGGATCAATATCTGACTTATTGCAAAACCAAATTCTTTTATTTAGTGGTCTTCAAAATGGAGTATGTGCACCACTGGGATGTGCAAAAAAAATTTTTTTAAGGTATACAATGCATAGTTTTAAGGAAATCAATTTCCAGATCTTCAACCCTCCTCATTGAGATATTCTTTCCTAGAGAACAGACCTGTGTTCACAATAGCTCTCTATATTCCTCACACACTTTAAATCTTACTATGGGCACATTGCCCTGGAATGTAAAAACTTCCCAGTGCCAAGCCAAAGGAGGGCTTCCTTTGATGGGTAACGAAGGTGCCATGAACCTCTAAGATCCTGTCTTTCTTGGTTTTACTCTTATTCCTGATAAAGGTGGCGGGTGGCCTTCGTGTGTGGGGAAGTTCAGATTCAGATATATGGTAGAGTGGAATCGGGGGGGGAAAGTGACAATTTCGCTTGATAAATTTGCCTCTTTCATTTTCTGACTATTGAGAGAAAGTCTTGTAAAAGTAAAGCATTGATAAGAAATATTGAATACTTAAAATAGATTTCTTAAGGCATTTAAATGTAAACGTTTTCCAGCTATTTTCAAAGGAGTACTGCTTACTCCTTTATAGCTGGAAAGCAAGTCATCTCTCAACAACAATATAGGGGAGTGACATTAATTCCTGTAAAGGTAACAGGAAGCTTTTTCAGGGTACATTAACTAAAGTGCATAGATAAAACTTTTACGTGATTTCCTTTTCAGAATCGGTCATTAAAACCTAGATTATCAAATCATATTATTAAATATTTATTCCAGTTACAAGCAATCCTTGTTTCATCTTATAAAATGTTTAAATTATTTTTAACTCATTAGCAGAAAATAAAATTATGTCCTTGTGGTGATCACGATTCATCTGACTAAAAGTTGTCATCTCAATAAATTTTATGTTTTATTGTAATCAATACTTATAAAAATATTTACTTTGTTTTCAACAATTGTGTTTTCATCAACTGTGTTTAACAATTATAATGATAATGCAACTCCCCCTAAATTTTAAACATTTAACACGTTAGGTCATAGAAAATAAAACAAATGTTAAATTTTCAATTAATATACATATTTTAATTACAGGCATGGTGAAGTGATCAAAGAGTTTTAATCACAAAAGACTTTTAACCATAAAATATATTAGGATAGATTTTTATGTATATGTGTGGGGAAGCAGAACAGAAATATGCATTCAAATAGAAGAAACGTTAAATTTCCAAATATTAAAAACATGACCTATCTCATATTTTTAAAGTGAATAATTGTGGATATCAAAATGTTATGATATTATATTTCATTGGATAGTGTAACAGGTTTTTTTTAAATTGAAATATAGTTGATTTACAATATTGTGTCAGTTTCAGGTGTACAGCAAAGTGATTCAGTGTGTATATATATATACATTTTTCAGATTATTTTCTATTAAGGTTATTACGAGATATTGAATACTGTTTCCTGTGTTATACAGTAAATCCTTGTTACTTATCTATTTTCTGTATAGTAGTGTAATAGGGAAGAACAAATGTGACTCCATATTAGATCTGTTTCTTTTACTTTAACCTTTGTATTCTATTGCTTTTGCTTGGAGTTAAGAATGCTGCCTATAGCCTGAAATATACAGGATAGCCCATTCTCAAGGCTCTAACCTTTAAGGGTATAACACTTTCCCATTCATATAGAAATAAAAAGTTGCAGAACAGAAAATAATATTTGTCTTGTTGGAGGTTTACAGGAACATCATGACCTGACATACAGGGACAGCTGCGAGAACAAAGGAGTCCTACCCCAAGAAGTCTGCAACAACCATGTCCCTCACTCACCTTGCCTTTAAAAACGCTTTGCTGAAACCCTTTGGGGTTTTGCGGGCACGAGCCACCCGTCTCCTTGCGTGGCCCTGCAATAAACCTTCTTCTCCAAAATCTGTCGTTTCGGTTTGTTTGGCCTCACTGTGCATGGGGCATACAAACTTGCATTCGGTAACAGTAGTTTGTATCTGTTAGTCCCAGACTCCTAATTTATCCCTTCCCCCTCCCTTTCCCCTTTGGTAACCATAAGTTTGTTTTCTGTGCTTGTGAGTCTGTTTCTGTTTTGTACATAGGTTCATTTGTATTATTTTTTTGATCCCATACATAAGTGATATCATATAATATTTGTCTTTCTCTGTCTGACTTATTTCACTTAGCATAACGCCCTTAAATTCCATTCATGTTACCACAAGTGGCAAGATTTCATTCTTTGTTATGGCTGAATAATTTTCCATTGTATGTATATATCAAGTTTTTTATCCATTTATCTGTGGGTGGACACTTAGGTTGCTTCCATACCTTGGCTATTTTGCAGATAATGCTGCAATGAACATGGGGGTGCCTATATCTTTTCGAGTTAGTGTTTTTGTTTTCTTCAGATAAATACCCAGAAGTGAAATTGCTGGGTCATATGATAGTTCTAGTTTTAGTTTTTTGAGGCACCTCCATCCTCTTTTCTGTAGTGGCTGCACAAATTTACATTCCCACCAACAGTGCACCAGGGTTCCCGTTTCTCTACAAGCTCCCAACACTTGTTACTTCTTGCCTTTATCATTGTGGTTTTGATTTGCATTTATTTCTTGCCTTTATCTCATTGTGGTTTTGATTTGCATTTCCCTGATGACTAGTGATGTCAAGCAAGATCCACTTCATCTTAGAAACACATTGCAAATGCTTTTTCGTCAGGGAGGACCTTCCTGACCTCTCATCTAGGTCAGATACTTTGTTATATCTGCTCACGGAAGGATGATCTTTCCTCCAGAACACTTAGTAAGTTTTAAATGGCACATTCACTATTAACTAGTTAGTATCTCCTCATGAGATTGAAAACTCCATGAGATCCAAGATCACAGTTCTTTTGTTTGTCTGTTTAATCCCTATTTTATTCCCAGCATCTAGTACAGTGCCTGGTACATGCCAAATGCTCAATAAATACTTGTTGAATGAATGAGTGAATGAATGACTGAAAGAATAGTGAATCTGTCCTCTCTGGAGCAGTAGTTCTTAGCCTTGGCTGAACTGTGGAATCACTTGGGGAAGTTTTAAAAGGTACTGATGCATGGGTCTCACCCCAGAGCTATTTAACTTAATTGTTCTGGATTGTGGACTCAGAGTCAAGATTTTTAAAAGTTCCTTAAAGCTGGAGGGTAGATGGAGGCTTAGAAGAGTTGAAGTATGTGTGGATGCGTACGTGAAGTATGTGAGCACATGCGTATATGTGCATATTTACACATAGGCACAGTTACACCTTTCAGGAGGGTTTGGAATATGTTCAATGGGTCTTTTTCCCAGAATAGCACTTTGGGGAAAACATTTTTAAACAAAATAGCACTTCAGCCTCTTTTACTCAAATTCAATTTCCTAGGTGGCGGTAGAAGTTGACCTCTTTACTGCCTAGAATAAAGCAATTCTGGGCTCCCTTTCGATCTTGAGAGCCTAACCTTAAAACATTTTTTTTCTGTTGCTGCCAAGTAATGACAGTCAGGGTATTAAGCTGCTTTTATTTTTTAGGGAGAAGAGCTATTTTCAGCTCTGGAATCAGGCTCTGATTTGCAGTTAACAAGCCTTGACATTCTACAATCCTTGTAGAAAATCTTAGTGTATTAAAATTCCAATCACATAGATTCCAGTCCTCTGTCTCCCCATCAAGATGCTACAGACCAGACTTCACAGCCAGTCCCCCTCCGACTACATTTCCTCAAACGTTTTCAGCTAGTGCATGGCCTGACATTAGTGATGACTCACTAAACTGTGGCAAATCTGCTATTTGCTCTGTAATCCTTTCAGGTGGAGATCAGACATCTGTGAGTGAAATAATTTTTATGAGGCAGTGGCAAACCTTTCCAGCACCCAGCCGGTTAATACAGGCAGATTTCCTGTGGACTTAACTGCTTGGAGGTCAGATTCTTTCCCCCAAACACTGGGGCTTCCATGCTATTTGCTGACTGAGGGCGCTGAAGCACTGCCCATCTCTGACACCCTTACCAAGGACAGACAGGGGCAAACACAAGCAATGGTTCTCAGTGATTTCTTTAAAGCCCGGTAGTTCCCTGCAAAGCATTCTCACCCACTCTGCTGTCTGCTAATGCATACGATACGAAGATTTCTGTGGAGCTTTACTTCCTGTAACTTCTATTAGTAAATCAGAAGCACATTGAACTTGCTTTTTAAAATCAGATACTGTCTCCCGTCTTGAGATTTTAATCCAAACTCCGTCCTTGAAAGAATCACTGGCTTGTTGCAGTGCGTGTGTGTGTGTGTGCGTGTGTGTGTGCATGCATGTGTGTGTGCGTACAGGGTGAGAGGTGACACTAACCCACTCTGGAATAGGCCCATTGGCTTTGGGCCACCTTGGGGCAGATCAGAACCAAGTGACTCTGATGTGCCTCTAGGCCGAGCACACACACCTCAGGCGTGAATAGGACAGGGCAGGTTTACACCTGACGCTGTCAGGTACCAAGGGACTCCCAGCTGCGAGGGCAATGGGAAAGTTTGTGAAGTGCAGTTCTTTGTTCTGTGACATTTTGCATCTCTTCAAATCTCTATTTTTAAATTCACTTGGAAACTCCCTTCTGTTGACCATTCTAGCTGCTTCATTATCCTTCCTTGAAGGCATAGGGAGATGCAGTGTTTTTCTCAGAGTAATCCACCTACACATACCCTCTTTAATGGAGTGTGGTTTTAAAGGGTGTCTCTTAAGAACAAGCTAACTTGTAGCAAATAGAAGTCTTTCCTGTTTCCTCTATCAGTGGAAGGGTTGTAACTTACGCCTTTGGAGCTCAGCTTCCTTACCTCTCCCTTTGATTCTCCAATATTCATTTGTAACCTGATAATTTCCCCATGATCGGCCTGGGCCAGTGTCACCACCTGCTTCTCAGCGATCCTTCCTCATTTTCCACAAAGAACACCAAGATGAGCATTTGATTTGGTGCCTTGAAGTTGTATCTATCTGCCTTGTTTCCTCAAGTGGTATGTACACTCCGTGGAGGCACATTTCCAGGTTCTATGAGTGGGGGACAAGAAATAGCCCACAAGAGTAACAGGAGCAAAGCTTGTCCAGGAAACAAGCGTGAGCTTTGTTGGAGGATAGAAATCAGAGCTTAGAGGCCAGTGGGGCAAGTTCAATGTTACAGGTTGACAGTGAGTCCTGGTGGTCAGGATTAGAGGGAACAAATCCAAAGGAAGAGGGTTAAGGTCCTCCTGAGTAACCAGGACACGTCTTCTAATTTTGTAAATTTCAGAGGATTTGATTATCAGGGAGGAATCCTGGCTGAGGCCCTGGAGGCCATGCCCTAATGGACCCTTTCACCCCACAAGGATGGGCTCTCTGTTTAGGTAGAAGGGGATTGGTCACAGTTATAAGCTATTGTCACAAAGGTGGGGCAGCCCTGGGGGAAAGGCTGACTTCCAGTTCCTCCCTATTGATCTTATAATTTCTCCCTTCTCACTCTTAGAGGATCTCCTACTGCTCTTTTATTTAGCCATGAAAAAGCACTTACTGAATGTCCACTGCGTGAACTGTTTATGCACTGAGAACACAGGGGTGAACAGGAGAGAAGCTTCTATTCTGTGCACTTGGGAACAGTGAATGGGAAAAACTCAGTCCAGCCTTCCCTCCTGTGTGTCTTTTTTATTCATCCAGAACACTTGACGTCTGACACTTCTGGTCACCGAATGTGTGGGGTTTCTTTTCTCCAGCACCAAGAAATTCTCCACGATGCCAGCTGGGTGTCCTCAATTTAACTCACATCTGTCACTATCTTCCCAGAGACAGCGTCAGATCCCATACGTTACAGTCTCAGTCCCATGAGACTGCACCCTCCCCCGCCCCCGACTTTAGATGCCAGGGAAGTCAGGTTACCCACAACCTCTGTCCCACTTGGCTGCAAACCATAGGCTCCCATGACCCCTGTGGATTTGATTAACTTGCTAGAGCAGCTCACAAAACTCAGGGAAACATTCACTTAGGTTTATCAGTTTATTAAAGGATGTGATAAGGGATACAGATGAACAGTCAGATGAACGGATGCGTAGGGCGAGGTCAGAGAGGGTCCTGACCACAGGCGCTTCTGTCCCCATAGAACTGGGGTGCAACACACTCTCAATACATGGATCTGTTCACCGACCTGGATACTCCCGGGGCTCAGTACTTCGGGGATTTTGATGGGGGGGCTTCCTCTTATAGGCCTAGTCAGTTATTAACTCCATTTCCAGGCCCTCCCCTCTCTCTGGAGAAGCCTCAGAGGCTGGGCTAAAAACTTCAAGTTTCTAGTCATGGCTTTCTGATGACCAGCCCCCAGTCAGGAACCCACCCAAAGTCTCCTCATTCGAACAAAATATGCACCTTGTGTTCTTATCACTTAGGAAATTACAAGCGTTTTAGGGGCCCTGGGCTAGGAACTGGGGGCAGATTGTATATATTTTATTATCTTACCGAAGGACTGATAAAAAGTTGCCATTAGCCACAGGCAAAGAATTGGGGTTTTCTCCTTCATGTGAGGGATGCAACTGGCCCCATGAAGACAGCTCTGCAGGGCTGGAGCTCGATGGACTCAAGCTGGGGGGAGCTGCGCCTGGGCTTTAGGCTCTGGGAAGCCCTCCAGCAGCTGGTGATACTCAGCTGGTTGGACTGGAAAGGACTGCCAGAAGGTCCCTTTGCCACTCTGGTGAGGGTTTTATACCCTCCGGGACGCCCCAACTGTGCTGGAGGTTGTGACAGAGGCATGTCTGTCCACCAGGAATGGGTGACAGGGACACCTCAGGAGAGCTCGCTGCAGGACTGAGGGGGTTTAAGTGCAGTGTCTCAGGGTCCACTTCCCAGGCATATCCTCCCCGCAGCAGACCGAGGCTTTCCACCTGCCTGAAGTAAACAAGGCAACACACGGATGAACGATATAATGTCAGGTAGAAACCAATGTTACTGAAACATCCAGAAGGGTAAGGCAATCACGAGGGAGGATTAGTGGCTATTTGGGGGTAATCAGGGAAGAATTCCCTGAGGAGGTGACATTTAAGCAGAGGCCTGAAAGGACAGAAAGATGGAAGCAAGCGAAGGGCTGGGGAAGAGACTTCCAGGCAGAGGGAAAGGCAAACGCAAATACCCAGAGGCAGGACCTAGCTTGGTGGGTGGAAGACAGCCGGAAGTAGGGGGAGGTGAGAGGGTAGTGGGAGATGTGGTGGGGGGGGGGGGGTCAGGGAAGTTGAAGTCCCAGAGGTCGGGAAGGGCCAGATCACAAGAGGTCTCGAGGCCACAGTAAGGAACCCTTGCTCCCTTCCTTAGCAGCTGAGCACGTGCAGGAGGGAGAGGGCCGCAAGAGCCACCTTTCTCTCTTGTCAGGGGGAGCTGAGGCCAAGGGTGTGTGTGCAAAGAGTAGCACATCCTTGGACAGGGAAAGCCATGGGCTCACTCCTTGCTGGGCTTGGTGGTTGACCAGCCAGGCAGAGGATGAGCTGCCCAGGATGTTTCTGAAAGTCTCCAGAACCTGACCTTGTGTAACTAAGCCCCTGTCCTTTGCTTAAAAGGAAAAAGCCAGGAGTCTTTTTTTATTATTATTATTCAACCCAGGGATTCAGATTTTACACTGGGCCTACCTTTTTTTTTTTCTTTAACCAGGTAGGCCACCGTATATTATGGCTGTGGAAGATACACAGCTCTCAAGCTTATGTACTTAAAATTTATACCCCATCCTCTGTCTCTAAAAGGAATTAGATGATATGAAAGTTTGAGGAGTGGAAGCATTTTTAAGGGAAGTCATGGGTATATCTTAGACAAAAGCAACTCTGTGAGACTTAAAGAACTAGAGGCAGAAAAATGCCCCCAGAGATCAACTAGAGTTGATCTGGAAGGTTCTACGAGTTCAGTAAGGCATTTTGTGGGGCAGTACCAGCTTTATAAACCTGCACGTACCAATAGCACACTCTTGCTAGACCTACGTAATCCCAAGGTATCACAAGCTGAATGTTCTCACGTGGCTACCTCTATATAGTTTGAGAGATCTACTGAGATGGGAATTAATTCAGCCCTCCTTGAAAACACATGTTTGTGGGACAAAGGTCATTCAAGCAGGCAATGGAATCATAGAACCTCAGACCCCAGAGCCATCTAATCCAAATGCCTCTATGAATTTATTTCCTCTACAGCCCTTTTCCCAGATAGAGTCTGAAGGCTATCTGCTTGAATACTGACAGGCTGCTAGCTTTCTTCACAAAGCAGCCCATTTCTTTGATGTTGGCTTTAGTCCAACTTTCCCAAGTGTGTTTTACAGACACAACTCCTTGCTTCAGGAGTTGTGAACAAATGAGTCATGAAAACTAAATTAATAAATAAAATAGAATTTGATTCTGTCGGGGTCAATTAAGTTTTGGAATGTTCTTCTTAGAGAAATTTTAAGCATACTCACACATTAAAGGGTTTGAGGAATCCAGCCAGGAAGAAACCCATTTACTTTGTCTAATCCAGAGATTCCTAAATTTACCACATGGTACATTCTAGTAACATCCAACGGGAGAGTAGTCTGTGGAGAAATAATCTGGGGGAAAGCTGTCTTCATGGTTAGAAATGACTTCATTTATTGAATAGAAATCAGTCTCCCTATAACTGTCAACCTACTATTTTTAATTCTTGTCTCACGAGTTACATGAATAAGTCGAAGCCTTCCTCCAAAGGTCAGCCCTTTGGGTACAAGAAACTTCCATGTTCCTCAAAGGTCCTCTCTTGACCAGAAAACAAAAACAATACAAAACAAACAAACAAAAGTGAATACAGTTATATTCATTTCAACTGTGCTTCCTAGAACCTCTCACCATCCTCTCTGGTTTACCCCTGCCTCCTTGACATGGAGTGGCCAGACTTGGGCACAGTTTTCCAGATATAGTTTTACAAATGTAAAAATACAGATTATTTCCCCCTCGATCTGGATGCCACACATCTAAAAACAGGGCTGGTGCAGATTGCATGAACTTTTAGCAGAGGCCATGTCAGCTGTTGCTTCATTTTAACGTCGTGGTCAAGTCGCAGCCTCCAGGCCTTTCCCCTTGACTGGTTGCCAAACCAGTTCTCCCCCATTCTCTCTTCACAGGACGGGTGTAAGGACACACTGCTTTCTTGTCCTGTCCTCCCTCAAGCCTCACAAACAACCAGGGCCACTTAATTCCCAGTTGCCGGCTCTGTGCCTCTTTGTATTCTAGAATAATTTCAGACTTTCGATGGAGAGGCAGCTACAGAGCCGAGATCCATCACTCTGCAGAGCAGCGTTGCCCAGACACGCTGTTGACCTCACTCTGACTTGACCTCTAGGGACCAGGCCTCTGGCTCTTGCCTTCTTCTTTGAGACCACATACCAAGTCACTGAGTCACTGCCAGATTTCCTTCCGAGACACTGTTCTTCTGGAAAAGGAATCCCACCTTGACACCCTAGGATACCTGGCTACTGAATCTGAAAATGAGCTGCGACCTCCGACTACGTGCAGTCCCACCTGACACCCCCCGCAGCCTCCTCCTGGGCAGACGTGTTAGGTCATGGTTAGACCTCTTCCCACGCTGGCCACACTTCTATCTCAAGTTCTGCCTGTCTCCCTGAAGGAATCCTGCTCTCCCTGTGCCATCTGTGGGCTTCTGTCAAGAATGGCAAATATGCAGCATCCATGCTGCGCTCCCCAGCCCCTGCACGTGTGGCAGGTATTGCTAATCAGTCTCAGCACTCTTTCCAGCACAGCCTGGAACTGTCTCAGGAACCTCTCTGACACTGGACCCCAGGTCAGCTCGCCCAGTCAAATGGAATTGTCCTGCAGATGGAAACCTATTTGCCGTCCTGGACTCTGTCATTTGCCTCTTACTCTTACCTTATTAGTCCTGCTTTGACTGTAACCTGTGAAAAAGTTAGTATTTGCATAACCTCTAGCCTTTATGTGGGCTTTAGGGATTCTGATATTTTCTTTTCAGGTCTATGCCCCTCTTTTGTGTAGGTGATAGTTAAGAGCACAGGCTCTGGAGTCAGACTGTTTAGATTCAAATTCAGATTTGGAAAACCTCCTGGTTGTTTGACTTTGGCCAGTTTACTTAACCATGTGAACCTTGGCTTTCTCATCTGTTAAATGGGCATAATAACAGTACCTAACAAATACTGTTGTCTCCGGATTGAATGAGGAAAGGTTTGTAAAGAGTTTTGCATAGTTCCTGGCATACCTTAAGAATAAATGTCAACTATAGAGAACAGACTGGTGGTTGTCAAGGGGAAGGAGGGTTAGGGAGGGAAGGATTGGGATTTTGGGATTAGCAGGTGCAAACTAGTAGATAGAGGATGGATAAATGGCAAGGTCCTACTATATAGCACAGTGAACTAGATTCAATATCCTGTGATAAAGCATGATGGAAAAGAATATGAAAAAGAATATGTACATATATGTGTAACTGAGTCACTGCTGTACAGCAGAAATTAACACATTATAAATCAACTACACTTCAAAAAAAGTTTTTAAAAATTTTAAAAAGAATAGGGCTTCCCTGGTGGCACAGTGTTTGGGGATCCACCTGCCAGTGCAGGGGACACAGGTTCGATCCCTGGTCTGGGAAGATCCCACATGCCGTGAAGCAACTAAGCCTGTGCGCCACAACTACTGAGCCTGCGCTCTAGAGCCCACGAGCCACAACTACTGAGCCTGTGGGCCACAACTACTGAAGCCCGCGCACCTAGAGCCCACGCTCCACAACAAGAGAAGCCGCCGCAATGAGAAGCCCACGCACTGCAATGAAGAGTAGCCCCGCTCACCGCAACCTGAGAAAGCCCTCATGCAGCAACAAAGACTCAATGCAGCCAAAATTAAAATAAATAAATTAATTTAAAAAAATTTAACAAAACCACACACAAATTACTTATACCAACCCAACTGAAATCATCAGTGGGATTGTTTGGAATTACATTATTAGAATTATATTTAAATTATTCTGGAAACTTTTACCTTCTATTAACCATGCTCCCCTTTAGAATTTCTGGTCATAGTGTTTTACCTACTTTGTCTCTGAGGGTCTGACTTCTGCTTTCTGTGCCAACTATTCCCAGCTTTCTCTTTCGTGGTCCATGAACCAACCCTGTCTGGTCACCAGGTCCTAAGGTATTATCTGCCATGTCAGCAAACAACTGGTGACGTTTGAGTCCAAATATCAATTCGTCTCTTAACTCCCTCTGCCTTCTCAGTGAGGCCACCCTAAAAGAGAGAGGGAACTTTCCTCAGGCAGATCTGTGCAATGTATGTGTAACACAAACCAAATGTTAGGACCAGGTCCAGCAGCTCTGGAGCCCAAATATCAAATAGGATCAAGACTTGAGGCACTTTCTCTAGAGCACAGGAGCCAAAACTTCCACATGGAGCTGGTTTAGACTGAGCTAATGGCAAGTGCTAGAAAACTGCATTATCCAAGGCTGGCTGCATCCATCTTTCCCTAAGTTGTTTTCAGAGGTCTTGGCACTTCCAATCAAGGGGTCAGATCCAGTGCACTCACCGAGGGCTCAGGAAAGAGATCACATTCTAAGATGAGGCTGGGAGAAAGCATTAGTCAGCAGTCGTGAAAGAGATTAGCAGGCCCACAGAGCTGGGAGCAAATGTTACTAATGATTCATAATGCCACCTCCGCCTCACCCACATGCCCCACTGGGCTCCTGGCCTGCTTGCTCGCTCGTTTGCTTCTTTCCTTCGTTCCTTCTTTCCCTCCTTCCTTCCCTACCTCCCCCTCCTTCCCTCTCTCCTTCCTTCCTCCTTTTCTCCATCCCTCCCTCCCTTCCTTCTTTCTTTTCTCCCACTATGAACATCCCCGACCAGAGTGGTACATCTATTACAACTGATGAACCACACTGACACATCATAATCGCCCATAGTTTATATTAGTGTTCACTCTTGGCATTGCACATTCCATGGGTTTGGACAAATTTATACTGACATGTATACACCAGTATAGCATCATACAGGGTAATTTCACTGCCCTAAGAATCCTCTGTGCTCTGCTTATTCGTCCCTCCCTCCCCATAACCCCCGGCAACCACTGATCTTTTTACTGTCTTTATGGTTTTGTCTTTTCCAGAATGTCATATGGTTGGAATCATTCACTATGTAGCCTTTTCAGATAGGCTTCTTTTACCTAATAATATGCATTTAAGTCTCCTCCATGTGTCTTCATGGCTTGATAGCTCATTTCTTCTTAGTGCTGAATAATATTCCATTGTCTCGATGTTCCACTCTTTATTTATTCATTTACCTACTGAAGGTCATCTTGGTTGCTTCTAAGTTTTGGCAGTTATGAATAAAGATGCCATAAATATCTGTGCTCAGGTTTCTGCATGGATATAAGTTTTCAGCTCCTTTGGGTAGATATCAAGGGGCATGATTTCTGGATCACATGGAAAGAGTATGTTTAGTGCTGTAAGCAACCGCCCAACTGACTTCCAAAGTGGCTGCACCATTTTGCACTCCCACCAGCAATAAATGAGAGTTCCTATTGCTCCATGTCCTTGTCAGCATTTGAGGTTGTCAGTTTTCCAGATTTGGGCCATTCTATAGATATGTAGTAGTATCTCATTGTTGTTTCAATCTATATTTCCCCAATGACATACAGTGTGGAGAAACTTTTCATATGTTTCCTTGCCATCTGTGTATCTTCTTTGACAAGGTGTCTGTTAAGGTCTATGACCCATTTTTTAAATCAAGTTGTTTGTTTTCTTATCATTGAGTTTAAGAGCTCTTTGTATATTTTGCATAACAGTCCTTTGTCAGATGTGTCTTTTGCAAATATTTTCTCCTAGTTTGTGGCTTGTCCTCTCATTCTCTTGACATTGTCTTTTGTGGAGCAGAAATTTTTAATTTTAATGAATTCCAGCCTATCAATTCTTTCTTCAGGCTATCTTTCCTGTCTCCAATTCTAAGACAAGGTCAAGATTAAGAGAACACGAGCTGACTTACTAGAATTCTAGTCACTCCAGGACCTGGGAGAGGGAGTGACAGGCATTTCCCAGACTAACGTGACATGGGCTGAGATAAAGAGAAGATAGAATCCCAGGCATCAGAAAGTGGGCCAAGGGTGGGCACTGGCTCTTGGCAATGCAGCAGAATTTTATGTCTCAAGGCTGAAGGATGGTGAGCGTGGGTGTGATTAATTCTGACACTTGATTGGGCTGATGAGGTTTAAATACTTCCTAACCACGCCAAAATAGGGCTTCAGAGATGGAGGAAAGTCATGCCAGGTAGGAATCAAAGGTCTCTTGTTATGGGGGTAGGAGGGAGGCCTGAACTAGGAATCAGACTGGACCTACAACTATGGCCCTCTGACCCATACCAATTCATTCTGCTGTGTCCTGTTTGGCCTAACTGACTCTGGGAGGCCAAGGGACATTTCTCAATGTTAGCCAGCAGACTTCTGTCACTCCATCCCTCTCCAGTCTCCAGATTGCATGGCCAGGATTAACAGGCAGTGAGGACAAAGAGTCTGGGGACTCAGGTGTATTTGACAAAGTCAGGCAGGTAGTTATCTGCCTGGTAATGGAGGTGATGGAGAAGGTATGCTGAAAACCTGGAACTTGAAAAGCTGAAAAGATAAGGCAGATGGGGTAGGTAGAATGTGGCAACTCTGAGCTGTGTCTCTAAGGCCACAGTGGCTCAAAGATTCATCTTCCACGGAGGCAGTGGTCTGAGGAACAAGGACACAAACACCAGTCCTATGCCTAGGGCAAGAACCAAGTGCTCTTCTTTCACCTTCCCTTCTGGCTATAGGTGGCCCTGGGTCCTTGGCCGAACAATTGCCAGAGGCCCATGGGTGCACCCTGCTTTTGCAAGAACAGGGATGGAGGTTCTAGCATATCTGGGAGCATCTTATACAGTCAGTGTGACTATGGCTAGACTAGATTAGATGTCCCCTTGGCCATGGAGCATTTTGTTTGCCTAGAACTAATATGTAATAGTGGGTCAATTACCCAGATGTCCTGAGGCTCTGTTCATGTTTGTAAGAGGTTGGCAGAGAGGCCCAATGGTGGGAACATAGGCTGGAGACTCTAGGAACTGGGGAATTTGACAAGGATGATCACAGAATATGGGGAGAACTAATGAGTGTCTATGAAAAGTTTTAAGCTCTCTCCTCTGTGTTAACACTGAGCATCACTGTTATTAAGGCGCTCCGAGATCTTCATATAAAGATCTCTGTCAAGTTAAAAGTTAGGGGAACAATAATAAACACTGCCGTTTGGAAAGGCCAAAGATAATGTAAAGGCATTGCTGACCAAGTGTTTGTCATGATTCCACTCTCTGAGCTCTCTCTATTAATCAAACTACTCCAGGGGAAATTTACAGCAAGTATTGAAGACAGGAATCTGAACGTTAACTTCTATGACTTAAAAATTCCTAGAACTTTCTCTTCATATACATTAGTGGTCTTAGCTACTGTTGTTGATTAGCTCCTGATACACATGTACTGGAAATAATAGGTGTCCCCAAATTTCTACAGGGGGTTATAAAGCAGCTCTGCTGTATCTTCTCTCTCTTTTAGGTTGAAAACCAGCTAAGAGGCCCCCCAGTTGAGTAATTAATTCCATTTTCAGTGCTTCTGAGCACTCCTGACACTTGCAGTCTCACTCTGCTCGTCTGAGACAGAGATCAGGTCTTGCTCCTTCCCATTTGCCCTCTTACAGTTCTTGGGCAGAGCTCATTTTTGTAGCAAACCTCCAAGAAGAGTATAATAGTTCAGGTGCTGGGTAACAAATCCCACTACTCTTCTCTCCCTTGTCTCTGCTTTGAGAAAATCAAATTAAGCCAAGGCCTCTGCTTGACCAAGCCACCCATCAGTGGCCACAATTTCTCACCAATTTCCTTTTGTAACCCCTCGGTCTAGTGAGCATGGCGTTGTGCATGGGGCCACTCTTCCTACTTGTATTCAATTTAACAATCACTTAACAGTAATTCATCTCTGGGTTTTGGGAAATGACTAAAATGGAAAGTGTCCTCATGGAGCTCATGGCCTGACTACAGTTTATACCATTTATGGCTCTGGTCAAAGGTACACTCATGCTGGTGCAACCTGTGGGCTCTACTGAGACCTTTTTAGCCAGTACTCCTGGAATCAGAGGTTCTACTTTGGGAATTTTCTTTTGATGCTTCCTCACCAGTGAGGACACTAATACCACCTGACTGTGCAGTAAATTTGTTCTAGACTTTCTCCTTCTTCTTCTCCTCTCAATCTTCATCCCAGGACTTTGATTTTGGATGCCCCCTGTGGAAAGCTCCCTACTGTGTTAGCTGATGGTTCACCCTAATTTGGGGTGTGTTGGGAGAGGAAGGGTTTAGAAAGTAGGAAGAAGCTTTCATATCCAGGGTCTGACTTGAAACATTAATCCGGTTTGTTGTGCAGAAGCTCTAGTCAACTCCTAATCATGCCAGAATGTGGGGGACCCCAATGATCCCATATACATTCATGGCAAAAACCTTGGCTGGTAATCTCCTACTATCCAGCCACCCACCTTGATCCTTTTCATTTAATCTCTTTACTGCTCCTGGGTTTCAGGCAAATATTCCTGAAGACATCTCCATTTCTTCTTCCTCTGATAAAGAGTCCTCATAAATCTCGTTAGCTGTTCTAGATTATAATGTATATTTTAAAATCATAGCATTGCTTATATTAACAAATAATTAGAAACACCTAAATGCCCATTATAGAAAAGTGGTTACATTTAAACAATCCATAAAATAAAATAAGGAGCCACTTAAAAAGAATGAATTAGAACTATGGACACTGATATGGAATGATATCATTGTTACAGTGTTAAAAGTAAACAGTGAGTTTCACAACAGTATTTTAGTAGGATCTAATTTTGAGAAAGTTTTGGATGAATGTTCATCAACCTGCATAATGCAGTGACTATTCTGTAAGGGAGGTGGGTTCCAAACAGACATGTGCATTCTGCTTGGTGTACTGCTCTATCGTTTGAATTTTGTAGCCATGTGTTAACTTTATGATTAAAAAAACCCAACGCAACTGAAATTATACCAAAATATGGCAGGTGCTCATTTGAATAAGCTGTGGTTCACTGAAAAGTAGGCATGTTGAGTTATTATGTCAGAGACTCTGGATGAAAGCAACAAAACCCCACCTTAAGTGAGAAACAGGGATTTATTGGAAGGAAACTAAAGGAAAGATTGAGCAACCTGGCCTCAAGAATAACCCAAACTAGGTCAATTGCCAGGGTCTCACTATAGGAATGCATAGACCACTCCTGTGGTGCCAGGATCCATAGGACACAACCACTGGATAACCCAGCTGTAACAGCCTTTAGGTCCCTGTGTCCCTAGTCAAGATTCAAATTCACAGGAAAGAGGGCCTGGTTGGCCAAGATTGGGTGTGTCTACCTGTGCAGACATGGTGGGTGGGGGTGGGGAGGACTGCGGTGGGTACCCTTCTGGAACTTCATGCAACAGAAGGGGAATTCTTCTGAAGGAAGAGGGCTGCTGTTTCTAAAAGGTGAGATGGAATGTTGAGCAGATTAATATCAACAGATTTTCACTTTAGTGATTTTTCTTAGCAGCGGCATGAACTTTTTCTAAATCAACCATGTTCTCTTGCCTACTGTGACCTCTAGCACATATTTCTGAGGAAAAAATAAATAGGGGCTAGTAATGCTGCCTGTGAAAAAATAATGCAACTGATGTTAATTAGCTCATGAGATTTAAACCCCTGACACTGACATCATTACTGTTGAACTGATCTAGTTAATCAGCCATGGATAACACACCCCACACACATGCTATCTGGGTGTCCCTGCTTCCCACATATCCAGCTGAGCAGGGCCATGCTCTAACACTCATGTCAGAGCTGGTGATGAGCTATACCCCAGAGCTCCCTACTGACTAATATCGGGCAGTGCTCATGAATGGTAATGAAATCAGGCAATTTTCACAGCTATAAAATAATGGGGTCAGACTACACAATCTACAAATTCTCATCAGGCTCTGACAATCATATACTTAATTTCTAAAAAGTTGTTCATGATTCACAGTCATATTGAAAGTAAAATACCATTCAGCCTAATCAATCTTGGGTTACTTTTGGAGTTTAATGCAATGGCTTCTTGGGATTAAATGTCTGAGAAATCTGCACATTTTCTATTGTGCTCCTTGGTTCAAAGGTGTATTTAGTCAGGATTTTCAAGAGAAACACAACCAATAGGAAATAGACAGATAGACAGACAGATAAATTTAGCACCAGGAATTGGCTCATGTGATTCTGGACTCTGGCAAGTCCAGATCTGCAGTGTGGGTTGGTGCCTGGAGACTCAGAAGAGCTGATGGTACAAATGAAGTCCAAAGGCAGTCTACTGAATTCCCTCTTGCTAGGGGAGCAGGAGGGAATTCTTGTTCTACTCAGGTCTCCAACTATTTGGATGAGGCTTACCCACATTATGGAGGACAATCTGCTTTACCCAAAGTTTGCCAATTTAAATGTTAATCTCATCCAAAAAAACATTGATGTTGACATATAAAATTAAGCATCACAAAAGAATTAAGTAGGGCTTCCCTGGTGGCGCAGTGGTTGAGAGTCCGCCTGCCGATGTAGGGGACATGGGTTCGTGCCCCGGTCCGGGAAGATCCCGCATGCCACGGAGCGGCTGGGCCCGTGAGCCATGGCTGCTGACCCTGCGTGTCCGGAGCCTGTGCTCCGCAACGGGAGAGGCCACAACAGTGAGAGGCCTGCGTACTGCAAAAAAAAAAAAGAAGTAATTTTTTATTATTTTCATCTTGATGAACTGATTTCACAAAGAGATTTTTAGAATTTTTTGTACAAGGCTAGCCATGGGCTAATATAACCTAATTAAACTTAGAAGCTTTTTCACAAGAAAGGAAACCATTGACAAAATGGAAAGACACCCTACTGGATGGGAGAAAATATTTGCAAATGATATGACCAATAAGGGGTTAATATCCAAAATATATAAATAGCTCATACAACTCAATATCAAAAAACAAACCCAATCAAAAAATGGGCAGAAGATGTGAATAGACATCTTTCAAAAGAAGACATACAGATGGTTAACAGACAGATGAAAAGATTCTCAACACCATTAATCATCAGAGGAATGAAAATCAAAACCACAATGAGATATCGCCTCACCCTATCAGAATGGCTGTCACCAAAAAGACCACAAAACAAATGTTTTGTGGGAATGTAAATTGGTGAGAATGTAAATTGGTGCAACCACTATGGAAACCAGTTCGGAGATTCCTCAACGAACTAAAAATAGAAGTACCATATGATCCAGCAATTCCACTGCTGGGTTTATGTCTGAAGAAAAGGAAAACACTAATTTGAAAAGATACATACATCCCAGTGTTCACAGCAGAATTATTTACAATAGCCAAGATATGAGAGCAGCCTTAGTGTGCATCAACAGATGAATAGATAAAAAAGATGTGGTATATATATACAACAGAATGTTACTCACCAATAAAAAAGAATGAAATTTTGCCATTGGCAACAACATGAATAGACCTAGAGAGTATTATGCTAAGTGAAATAAGTCAGACAGAGAAAGACAAATACTGTATGTTATCATTATATGTGGAATCTAAAAAATGAAACAAACTAGTGAGTATAACAAAACAGAAATAGACTTACAGATATAGAGAACAAACTAGTGGTTATCAGTGGGGAGAGGGAATGGGGAAGGGACAAGATAGGGGTTGGTGACTGAGAGGTACAAGCTTCTGTACATAAAATAAATAAGCTGCAAGGATATATTGTACAACACAGGAAATATAGCTGATATTTTTCTTTTTTATCTTTTTTTTTTTTTTTACAAAGATACCACTGTGAACGATGTATAGATATGGTTCCTGTCTTTATGGAATTAATTAATTAATTAATTTATTTTTGGGCTGTGTTGGGTCTTCGTTTCTGTGCGAGGGCTTTCTCTAGTTGTGGCAAGCGGGGGCCACTCTTCAACGCGGTGCGCGGGCCTCTCACTATAACGGTCTCTTTTGTTGTGGAGCACAGGTTCTAGACGCGCAGGCTCAATAGTTGTGACTCACGGGCCTAGTTGCTCCGTGGCGTGTGGGATCCTCCCAGACCAGGGCTTGAACCCATGATGGTACCATAAATTCTGCAATCTGTGTTTCCACTTGCCGTGGAAAATTCTCTTCTCTGAATGAAGTTTGTGTTTCACCTTGTGCAGAGATACTTATCTGGGGGACACACACTTGGTGATGGTGTTCACCAACAAGAAACATGCATACTGGTTGTTATATGCAGAAGAAAGGGCCTTATGAATCTCATTTAGGGACATACATACACTTTTACCCACTAGTTAGATCTTTGTAAGAAGTTAGTGAGTTAAAAATAAGTCAAACCATGGGTGTAGAAAATGTCTCTGTCACGAGATCAAAGTTTACTATTTTTTCTCAGGGATGAGTGTGGAGAGGGAACTACTGTTTGAGATGATCTTAGATTTTTCTAAAAGTCAAATTTGTTGTGTATAAACAGCTTGAAACAGGATACATGCGTTTGGAAAATGAATTCACAAAAGGACAAAAAAAGACAAGTGGATTCACTCATGCTAATGCCTCCAGATGGTGCTGAGCACAGAGCGCAGCCCTGACCTTGACATGTCTTGCATATGTATGTCTCACATTTCAGAGGGCAGCTGAACAAGCCTAGTGTGTTCTTGAAAATTTCACTGTCGCAGAGTAATTCTGAAGAAGTTTACACCAAAAAGGGAAGTTGGAACCACTTCCTCTCAGCTGGACCCCTGGCTCCTTATTTCACTGTGACTGTGACTTGTTGTTACATTTTTAGCCCATGGTAAAGGGGACATGTAAGTGCTGAAGGTCAGTGAGAGGTTGAGGGACTATCTCTGCATTCCCTGGAGATATACTGCATCTCGAACAGACTCCTTTGAGACCTCTTTCCCAGCTGGTCTTCTGGATTGGTAACCAGTGTTTGCAGCCACCACCGCTAATCCTCATCCATTTCTACCCTATTGCTCTGGTCTTCAGCGCTAGCTTCTGATGAACAGTTTCCATAGCAACCAGAGTAACACCTCCAATCTGCTACCTCCTAACTCCAGAGATGAAAAGAGTAAAGGAAACAATAAGCTAAGAGCAATTAATCTTCAATATATGCATTTTAAAAGAATTGCAGTTTAATCCAGAGTAATGCTTACAAGGGCTGATGACGGCCACCGTATCACATGTAGGCCATCATGATAAAGAGAAGGATGGTGGTGGACACTGTAAAGCAGAGAGAAGTCAGATTACACTAGCAGCAATCCAAATGTGGGTATATTTATAAAGTGGTTGAATACAAGGTTGCTGGGTAGCTAGCTATGCTCACTCATTAGCTAAGCAACTCACAGGTGGCACATGGACCACTGTGTGCCTTATCAAGATCACAAATATCTGTATCACTCTTTGGGATCACTAGAACAATTTAAATCTTGAATGTTATATCTGGAAGTGCCAGGTTCTTTGGCATACTTAACTTATGTAAAATTAACCTTATGAAATAACTTGGAAAAACACCTAATAAAATAACTGTACATTAAAAGATGCAATAAAAGCTTGTCTTTTCACAAGGAGAAAAGTAAAAGAATTGTAGTTTAACTACCAATAATTATTTAATACAGAAATCCAAACTGAATGGTCATATTTCACCTTGCTTTGGATGATGTGTATTATTTTCTTTTGTGGCATCTCTCCTAGTTGATCTATTTTCTTCCTTTTGTTAATTGATTCTAGGAAGTGACCTAAAATAATGTTTCTCAAGCTGGAGGTTAGGAGGACTCTTGAAGAGGTCAATAGTCCTAATACAGTGAAAGAGCAGAGAATGGAAACCTTCAGATTCTCAAACAAAAAGAACTAGCACTCTCCAGGATTTTCTTTTAACAGATAATGTGTAAGAAAGGATAATGGAGAGAAAGATGGTTTTAGACTACAATTTATTGCTGCCTCTCAAACTTGTCGTACTCAGTGGAAGCTTGTGACTTATCTCTTTCAGAAACTCTGAACTGTGTAGCACTATGACCTCTTTACTATCTGAGTTGTATTCATTCATTCAACCTGTATTTATTCAAACTTTATGTGCCAGATACACAGAGAGGAACAGAACAGGCAAGTTCGCATAGAGAGTCTATGAGTATCTTAGCTTTTCTTCTTCAACTATTTGGTTTCTTAGGAATTAAAATACTCTCTGCCAGACCAAAATAAGGGCATCAAAGTGACCAGCCTGGCCAAGAATGACCAAAATTAGGAGTCTAGCTGCTCAGTAGGGTCAACAGTGTAAAGTCAGAAAGTATGTGGTCGAGACTGGAGAAGTCTGCTGGGGAAAGTGCAGAAGATATGTCTCATGGGGTCAGAGAGGACACCATGGGTGGACAGCAGTGTAGGTAAGCTCTAATCCTAGAGCAGAGGTTCTTTGCTTCTTGGCATTTTTACTGTTTTTACTGTTTGCTGCCTTTGGGTTGCCTTGACCTCACAGGCTTCAACTCCAGATCTACATCAGAGCTATGAACGTCATTGGGGATTAAAAAAGAGAAGTACTGGGATCATCCTTTTTCAGTTTTATATTTATTATTTCATGCAGTTGCCTGTTAAAACAGTTAAGAGAAGAAAAGAATTTTAAATATATTTATACAATTTAAAATATATAAATATTAATTTTTAATATATTATATTTTCTTACATAATTACTGCTATTGGTGTTCTTAATTTGTGTGGATTCAAGTTCCCATTTCTTTTCAGCTCAAAGTGTTTCTTTTAGTATTTCCTACAAGGCAAATCTACTATGAATGAATTTTCTTAGTTTCTGTTTAACTGGGAACGTCTTTTTTTTTTTTTTAACATCTTTACTGAGTAGCCTTGCTTTACAATGGTGTGTTACTTTCTGCTGTATCACAAAGTGAATCAGCTATACATATACTTATGTCACCATATCCCGTCTCTCTTGTGTCTCCCTCCCACCCTCCCTATCCCACCCGTCTAGGTGGTCACAGCACTGAGCTGATCTTTATTGGAGTATAATTGCTTTGCATTGTTGTGTTAGTTTCTGCTGTATAACAAAGTGAATCAGCTATACGTATACCTATATCCCCATATTCCCTCCCTCTTGCGTCTCCCTCCCACCCTCCCTATCCCACCCTCCTAGGTGATCACAAAGCACTGAGCTGGTCTCCCTGTGCTATGCAATTGCGTCCCATTAGCTATCTATTTTACATTTGGTAGTGTATATATGTCCATGCCACTCTCTCACTTGGTCCCAGCTTACCCTTCCCCCTCCCTGTGTCCTCAGGTCCATTCTCTACATCTGCATCTTTATTCCCGTCCTGCCCCTAGGTTCTTCAGAACCTTTTTTTTCTTTTTTAGATTCCATATATATGTGTTAGCATACAGTATTTGTTTTTCTCTTTCTGAATTACTTCATTCTGTATGACAGACTCTAGGTCCATTCACCTCACTACAAAAAACTCAATTTCATTTCTTTTCATGGCTGAGTAATATTCCATAGTATATATGTGCCACATCTTCTTTACCCATTCGTCTGTCAGTGGACACCTAGGTTGCTTCCATGTCCTGGCTATTGTAAATAGAGCTGCAATGAACATTGTGGTACATGACTCTTTTTGAATTATGGTTTTCTCAGGGTATATGCCCAGTAGTGGGATTGCTGGGTCATATGGTAGTTCTATTTTTAGCTTTTTAAGGAACCTCCATACTGTTCTCCACAGTGGCTGTATCAATCTACATTCCCACCACCAGTGCAAGAGGGTTCCTTTTTCTCCACACCCTCTCTAGCATTTATTGTTTGTAGATTTTTTGATGATGGCCATAATGACTGGTGTGAGGTGATACCTCATTGTAGTTTTGATTTGCATTTCTCTAATGATTAGTAATGTTGAGCATCCATTCATGTGTTTGTTGGCAATCTGTATACCTTCTTTGGGGAAATGTCTATTTATGTCTCCTGCCCATTTTTGGATCGGGTTGTTTGTTTTTTTGCTATTGAGTGACATGAGTTGCTTGTATATTTTGGAGATTAATCCTTTGTCAGTTGCTTCATTTGCAAATATTTTCTCCCATTCTGAGGGTTGTCTTTTGGTCTTGTTTATGGTTTCCGTTGCTGTGCAAAAGCTTTTAAGTTTCATTAGGTCTCTTTGGTTTATTTTTGGTTTTATTTCCATTTCTCTAGGAGGTGGGTCAAAACGGATCTTGCTCTGATGCATGTCATAGAGTGTTCTGCCTATGTTTTCCTCTATGAGTTTTATAGTGTCTGGCCTTACATTAAGGTCTTTTAATCCTTTTTGAGTTTATTTTTGTGTAAGGTGTTAGGGAGTGTTCTAATTTCATTCTTTTACATGTAGTTCCTCAGTTTTCCCAGCACCACTTATTGAAGAGGCTGTCCTTTCTCCACTGTACATTCCTGCCTCCTTTATCAAAGATATGTGCGTGGGTTTATCTCTGGGCTTTCTATCCTGTTCCATTGATCTATCTTTCTGTTTTTGTGCCAGTACCATACTGTGTTGATTACTGTAGCTTTGTAGTATAGTCTGAAGTCAGGGAGCCTGATTCCTCCAGTTCCGTTTTTCTTTCTCAAGATTGCTTTGGCTATTTGAGGTCTTTTGTGTTTCAATACAAATTGTGAAATTTTTGGTTCTAGTTCTGTGAAAAATACCAGTGGTAGTTTGATAGGGATTGCATTGAATCTGTAGATTGCTTTGGGTAGTAGAGTCATTTTCACAATGTTGATTCTTCCAATCCAAGAACATGGTATATCTCTCCATCTCTTTGTATCATCTTTAATTTCTTTCATCAGTGTCTTATAATTTTCTGCATACAGGTCTTTTTTCTCCTTAGGTAGGTTTATTCTTAGGTATTTTATTCTTTTTGTTGCAGTTGTAAATAGGAGTGTTTCCTTAATTTCTCTTTCAGGTTTTTCATCATTAGTGTACAGAAATGCAAGAGATTTCTGTGCATTAACTTTGTATCCTGCTACTTTACCAAATTCATTGTTAGCTCTAGTAATTTTCTGGTAGCATCTTTAGGATGCTCTATGTATACTATCATGTAATCTGCAAACAGTGACAATTCTACTTCTTCTTTTCCAATTTTGATTCGTTTTATTTCTTTTTCTTCTCTGATTGCTGTGGCTAAAACTTCCAAAACTATTTTGAATAATAGTAGTAAGAGTGGGCAACCTTGTCTTGTTCCTGATCTTAGTGGAAATGGTTTCAGTTTTTCACCATTGAGAATGATGTTGGCTGTGGGTTTGTCATATATGGCCTATATTATGTTGAGATAAGCTCCCTCTATGCCTACTTTCTGGAGAGTTTTTATCATAAACGGTGATGAATTTTGTTGAAAGATTTTTCTGCATCTATTGAGATCATCGTATGGTTTTTCTCCTTCAATTTGTTAATATGTTGTCTTACTTTGATTGAATTGCATATATTAAGAATCCTTGCATTCCTGGGATAAACCCCACTTGATCATTGTGTATGATCTCTTTAAAGTGCTGTTGGATTCTGTTTGCTTGTATTTTGTTGAGGATTTTTGCACCTGTGTTCATCAGTGACATTGGCCTGTAGTTTTCTTTTTCTGTGACATCTTTGTCTGGTTTTGGTATCAGGGTGATGGTGGCCTTGTAGAATGAGTTTGGGAGTGTTCCTCCCTCTGCTATATTTTGGAAGAGTTTGAGAAGGATCGGTGTTAGCTCTTCTCTAAATGTTTGAGAGAATTAGCCTGTGAAGCCATCTGGTCCTTGGCTTTTGTTTGTTGGAAGATTTTTCATTACAGTTTCAATTTCAGTGCTTGTGATTGGTCTGTTTATATTTTCTATTTCTTCCTGGTTCAGTCTCAGAAGGTTGTGCTTTTCTAAGAATTTGTCCATTTCTTCCAGGTTGTCCATTTTATTGGCATATAGTTGCTTGTAGTAATCTCTCATGATCCTTTGTATTTCTGCAGTGTCAGTTGTTACTTCTTTTTCATTTCTAATTCTGTTGATTTGAGTCTTCTCCCTTTTTTCTTGGTGAGTCTGGCTAATGGTTTATCAATTTTGTTTATCTTCTCAAAGAACCAGCTTTTAGTTTTATTCATCTTTGCTATTATTTCCTTCTTTTCTTTTTCATTTCTTTCTGGTCTGATCTTTATGGTTTCTTTCCTTCTGCTAACTTTGTTTGTGTTTTTGCTCTTCTTTCTCTAATTGCTTTAGGTGTAAGGTTAGGTTGTTATTTGAGATGTTTCCTGTTTCTTAAGGTAGGATTGTATTGCTATAAACTTCCCTCTTAGAACTGCTTTTGCTGCATCCCATAGGCTTCGTGTCGTCGTGTTTTCATTGTTATTTGTTTCTAGGTATTTTTTGATTTCCTCTTTGATTTCTTCAGTGGTCTCTTGGTTATTTAGTAGTGTATTGTTTAGCCTTTATGTGTTTGTATTTTTTACAGATTTTCTCCTGTAACTGATATCTAGTCTTGTAGCGTTGTGGTCAGAAAGGTACTTGATACAATTTCAATTTTCTTAAATTTACCAAGGCTTGATTTGTGACCCAAGATATTATCTATCCTGGAGAATGTTCTATGAGCACTTGAGAAGAAAGTGTATTCTGTTGTTTTTGGATGGAATGTCCTATAAATATCAATTAAGTCCATCTTGTTTAATGTGTCATTTAAAGCTTGTGTTTCCTTATTTATTTTCAGTTTGGTTGATCAGTCCATTGATGAAAATAGGGAGTTAAAGTCCCCTACTATGATTGTGTTAATGTCGATTTCCCCTTTTATGGCTGTTATCATTTGCCTTATGTATCAAGGTGCTCCTATGTTGGGTGCATAAATATTTACAATTGTTATATCTTCTTCTTGGATTGATCCCTTGATCATTATGTAGTGTCTTTCTTTGTTTCTTGTAATAGTCTTTATTTTAAACTCTATTTTGTGTGTTATAAGAATTGCTACTCCAGCTTTCTTTTGATTTCCATTTGCATGGAGAATCTTTTTCCAACCCCTCACTTTCAGTCTGTATGTGTCCCTAGGTCTGAAGTGGGTCTCTTGTAGACAGCATATATATGGGTCTTGTTTTTGTATTCATTCAGCCAGTCTATGTCTTTTGGTTGGAGCATTTAATCCATTTACATTTAAGGTAATTATTTTTAATAATGTTATCTATTTTATTTATTTATTTAGGCTGTGTTGGGTCTTCATTTTTGCGCATGGGCTTTCTTTAGTTGCAGTAAGTGGGGGATACTCTTTGTTGTGGTGCACTGGCTTCTCATTGTGGTGGCTTCTTGTGTTGCGGAGCACAGGATCTAGGCATGGGGGCTTCAGTAGTTGCAGCACGCAGGCTCAGTATTTGTGGCTCATGGGCTCTAGAGCACAGGCTAAGTATTTGTGGTGCACAGGCTTATTTGCTCTGCTGCATGTGGGGTCTTCCCGGACCAGGGCTCGACCTGTGTCCCCTGCACTGGTAGGTGATTCTCAACAACTGCACCACCAAGGAAGCCCTAAGTTAATTATTGATATGTATGTTCCTATTACCATTTTCTTAATTGTTTTGGGTTTGTTTTTGGTGTCTTCCCCCAATGGGTGAGGTCAGTTCAGTGGGTTGTGTAGGCTTCCTGGTGGAGGGGACTGGTGCCTGTGTTCTGGTGGTTGAGGCTGGATCTTGTCTTTCTGGTGGCTAGAACTGCGTCTGTTGGTGTGTTTTGGTGTGTCTGAGAACTTAGTATGACTTTAGGCAGCCTCTCTGCTAATGGGTGGGTTTGTGTTCCTGTCTTGCTAGTTGTTTGGCTTGGGGTGTCCAGAACTGGAGCTTGCTGGTCATTACGTGGAGGTGGGTCTCAACATTGAGTCAGAGATCTCTGGGAGAGCTCTTGCTGATTGATATTATGTGGGGCCGGGAGGTCTCTGGTGGTCCAATGTCCTGAACTCGGTTCTCCCACCTCAGAGGCTCAGGCCTGACACCTGGCTGGAGCACCAAGACCCTGTCAGCCACATGGCTCAGAAGAAAAGGGAGAAGAAAAAGAAAGAACGAAAAAATGAAATTAAATTTAAAAGTTACTAAAATAATAAAATATATATATTATTAAAATAAAGTAATTTAAAAAAAAGAGAGAAGAGAGCAACCAAACCAATAAACAAACCCACCAATGATAACAAGCACTAAAAACCAAAGTAAGATAAACATAAAAATCAGAAACTAGTCAGTTGCATACAGCAAACCCCAAGTGTATAGCTGCACCCAAAGTCTACCACCTCAGTTTTGGGTTGATTCGTTGTCTATTCAGGTATTCCACAGATGTAGGGTACATCAAGTTGATTTTGTGGATTTAATCTGCTGCTTCTGAGGCTGCACTGAGAAATTTCCCTTTCTATTCTTTGTTCGCATAGCTCCTGGGGTCCAGCTTTGGATTTGGCCCTGCCTCTGCATGTAGGTCATCGCCTGGCACCTGTTCTTTGCCCAGACAGGAGGGGGTTAAAGGAGCGGCTGATTAGGGGGCTCTGGCTCACCCAGGCAGGGCAGAGAGGGAGGGGTACAGAATGCAGGGCAAGCTTGCGGTGGCAGAGGCTGGCGTGATGTTGCAACAGCCTGGGGCATGCTGTGTGTTCTCCTGGGGAAGTTGTCCCTGGATCACAGGACCCTGGCAGTGGCGGGCTGCACAGGCTCCCAGGAAGGGAGGTATGGATAGTGCTCTGCTTGCACACAGGATTCTTGGTGGCTGCAGCAGCACCATCAGCATTTCATGCCTGTCTCTGGTGTCAGTGCTGATAATGGTTTGTACTCCTCCCTGAAGCTCATTTAGGCAGTGCTCTGAATCTCCTGTCCTCGTGCATCCCGAAACAATGGTCTCTTGTTTTTTAGGCAGTTTCAGGCTTTTTCCCGGACTCCTCCCAGCTAGCTGTGGCACACTAGCCCCCTTCAGGTTGTGTTCACATAGCCAACCCCAGTCCTCTCCCTGGGGCCTGAACTCTGAAGCCCGAGCCTCAGCTCCTAGCCCCTACCTGCCCCAGCGGGTGAGCAGACAAGCCTCTCAGGCTGGTGAGTGCTGGTTGGCACCGATCCTCTGTGCGGGAATCTCTCCACTTTGCCCTCTCACCCCTGTTGCTGTACTCTCCTCTGTGGCCCCAAAGCTTCCCACTCACCCACCCCTGTCCCTGTCTCTGCCAGTGAAGGGGCTTGCTAGTGTGTGGAAACTTTTCCTCCTTCACAGCTCCCTCCCAGAATTGCAGGTCCCATCCCTATTCTTTTGTCTCTGTTTTTTCTCTTTTCTTTTGCCCTACCCAGGTACGTGGGGAGTTTCTTACCTTTTGGGAACTCTGAGGTCTTCTGCCAGTGTTCAGTAGGTCTTCTATAGGAGTTGCTCCATGTGTAGATGTATTTCTGATGTATTTGTAGGGAGGAAGGTAATCTCCATGTCTTACTTTTCTGCCATCTTGAAGGTCCTCTGCCTTTATTTTTGAAGTATGGTTTTTCTGGTTATAGAATTCTAGGTGGGCAGTTCTTTGTTTTTGTAGAATTTTGAATATGTCATCCCACCAACTTCTGGCCTCCACTGTTTCTGATGAAAAGTCAGCTGTTAATCTTATTGAGGCTCCCTTGTCCAGTGAGTCATTTTTCTCTGGCTGCTTTCAACATTTTCTCTTTGTGTTTTGAGAGTTTGACCATGATGTGTCTAGGTGTGAATCTATTGAGTTTATCCTACTCAGGATTACTGAGTTTTTTGGCTATCTAGATGAATGCTTTAAAAATCAAATTTGGGAAGTTTTCAGCTATTATTTCTTTGAGTATTTCTCTCTCTGTCTCTGTCTGTCTGTCTCTCTCTCTCCCTTCTGGGGCTTCTAGTACACGAATATTGGTTTAATTAATGGTATTTCACAGGTCTCTGATGCTCCATTGATTTTTCTTCATTCTTTTTCCTTCTGTTCTTCAAATTGGATAATCTCTTTTTATTGATCTTGAAGTTTGCTGGTTCTTCCTTCTGCCAGTTCATATTTGTTTTTGAGCCCATCTAGTGAATTTTTCACTTTGGTTATTGTAGTTTTCAACTCCAGAATTTTTATTTGGCTTTTTAAAAAAAATGTATTTCTTTATTGATGTTCTCTATTTGGTGAGATATCATTGTAATAGTTTCATTTAATTGGCTGCTTGTTTTCCAATGTATAGACTACATTTTCCTGTTTCTTTGCATTTCTGGTAATAAAAAAATCTGAACATTTTAGATAATATATTGAAGCAAGTCTGGATTTTGATCCTCCCAAGGGGTTATTGTTTTTGCTATTTTGTTTGTTTGTTTAGTGGTTTGCCTGGACTAACACAGTCTGTTCAGTGTGTGGCCACTGAAGTCTCTGATCAGATTTTTTAAGTTTTTAATTATTGTTTTTATGCTAAAGCCAGGCTTCCTAGCAGTCACTTCTGGTTCCGCATAGCTGGGTGGTTACCCAATGCTTGTAAGTTTACCTTAAACATCTGAGCCAGCAAGGCTTCCATCCATTGCCAAGGGATCTGTATGGGTTGGTGCACACATTCAAAGTTCAGATGGTTCATAATTCTACCTTAGCTTTCACTTTCTGCTGGCACAGGTCCTCATGCTCATTTAGGGGCCCCTGGGACCAACTTTGGTCTTTCCTGAGTGTGCATACAGCCTTCTACATGCACACTATTTTCCAGATTCCCAGGAATATGTTGGATCTTTTCATAGCTCCCATGGCTATCTTGTTTCTCCAGATATCCCTTAAAAATTTTTGGCTAGTCTCTGCTTATCCCAACCAGTACTGTAGCCTTAGGCAAATGCAATATTGGCCTTCCCAATTGTTTGTCACTAATTGCTTTTGTTTTTGACAATACCCTAAGGTATGGGATTTTTCTGGGGGGCTTCATATATGATCAGCCCCCTCCATCACATTGAGGCTTCTGGTCTTCATGGTTACTGTTCCATGGACCTAAGGGTGGGGTGGGGTGGGAATAGCTCCAAATTAAAATGCTACAGACCCCACTGTTCTTACTGAGGTTCAGTTCTTTTTCCTGAATTTTTGATTTGTTGTATGCTTTTCAATTTGTTGTATGCCTTTGGTCAATTTCTAGAGTTCTGAAATTGTTGCTTTTGATAGTTTTGCCAGTTTCATCAGTGCTTTTTCAGGGCAGATTTGCCAAGGTTCTTACTCCACCATTCTGGAAGTGCCCAGCTCTCTCAGCACCTCTGTTTGGCACTTGGAACTAACACTAATTATAAAAAAAACTCTAGCCACAAAACTAAGTATGTTACTGGTTGAGATGATAGAAAAATAATTGCAAGCAAGTAAAACTCTATTCAGATAACTTAAAAACAAATTAATTTGATAAAACATAGGCAAGCAAGAAGTTTTATAGATTTGTCATTAGGAAGTGTTCGATGACTAGCCTCCCTTTGGAACTCCCATACTATTCTTTGCATATCTCAATCAGTACAGTCAGCAAATTGTTTCTCACGAAGCTATGAGCTCCTCAAAATAAGGGATTATGTTTTAATACTCTAAGGGGTCTCTCAATGTGTGGTCAGAGCCTACAGTAAATACTCTATAAATTCTTGCTCAATATTGTTGAACATTGCAGATATGTTTTAGAGACGTCCCAAGGCTGAGGGCAATGCTAATACAGTGGAACAATCTGCATTTCATTTCCAAAAAATTAATATTTTGTGTATACATTTCAAAAATTAATTTGAGTTGTTCTTTTATACTCATTCTGCAATTAATTATCCTTAACCCAGTTTGGTATTGACTTCTGAGCCATCTTTCTTTCACATAGCGCATTCCCAAAAGAAAAGTGCTAAAACCAACTTGGCTAAATCTGTTATGTTTAACGGCCCCTCTGTGATATGTGTTAACTTCTGATGCGTGTTTGCAATAGCTTGAATAAATTATAGCTATCAACCATTTTGACAACACCTGATATAAAAAGCTCAGAACACTTGTTAATTAGGAAGTGATTAATTGCAAAGTATTTAATATCACATTCTTTTTAGTATCAAATTGTCAATGTGCTCTTCGTTACTTCCTACAGCTCCCAGGTCCCCTATGGGATCATTTCTATGCTGTTACCACCATTGAGACAATCCCCCTGACTGTAGAAATACCATGGGTATTTCTTTCCCTCTGTTCTCTTCATCTCAAGGGTGAGACTGGCTTCCCCCCAATTTTACATGGTAGAACAGATTGCTACAGGTAATAGAATTTTTCAAAGTTTGAGGATAATGGAAAGGAAATAACCACATTGCACAGGTCCAGAATGTCTGGGGAGTCCTGTCTCAGATAGGCTGTCTGTCTCACATACAGCTAACATCTATATAGTCATAGTGGGGGGGCTCACCTCCCACCTTTGAAATTGCTCTAAGCATTTCCATGTCTCCTAGTCCAAGCCCTACTCATTTCTGGCTCTAAAAAAAAAAAGAATGTTTTTCTCAGGCCAGACTAAACCTACCTTCTTATTCCTCATTCCCTGACCCAGAATTGCTCTCTTTTCCCAATATTAAGCAATCCAGATATCTATCTTTGTTGAAGGATTCTTCAACTCCACCTACCAGGATATGGTCTAACTAATCCTGTGATCCCCAACAGGACAATCACAAAGAAATACAGCACCACTACTATTTTTCAAAGCCTGAATCAGTTGGTCTAAAAGAAAAGCAATTATTTTATACAAATTATTTTTTGTCCCTTCTCATTAAATATTAATAAAATCTGGAGGTCTGGTCCTACCAACCACCAGTTTATCTCATAAATTTGCTAAGTATTCTAGGCAAGGTGACTTTCTAGGAACCATGATAATTATAGATATAGTCAAGTTAAAGTCCCTTAAAATGTATTTTTTGAATGAGTGAAATACTTTCTGGTAATTAACTGTTGATGACTGTTAGGCAAAATTTGATAATCCTGTGTATTGATATGGACATGGGGGGAAAGAGAAATTCATTACAGTAGGGAAGAGTTGGGGGATGTAGATCAGGGAAGACTTTACGGATAAACTGGTATTTAAATTGGATTTTGAGGGATAGATTGGATTTCAACAGGTGGAATTTGAGAAGCTGGCATTCCTGACAGGGGGAGTAAACTGCATACACAAAGGCATGGTGATGAGCAAGAAGCCAGCAGGCTCAGGAAGTGCTGAGCCACCCAGCTTAGCCACACCTTTTGCCATTAGGGAGAGAGGTAGAAGGAAAGGCTGGAAATGTAAGAAGTGGACAGTCATGGCAGGCTTTGAATACCTGCTAGGGATTTTGGATAACTTTTCTACAAAGAGGAGGGAGAAGGAAGTGCTGAGTTAACCCAGTAGGTTACCAAAAAGGTAACTGGGGATTCTGTATCCCTGTGGGGATTTTGTTTGTCTTTTAGACTAATGTTTTCCACGTCAACAGCAAGTTCTCTAATAAAGTGTCATGTTGGTCAGCCACAGCACCTGGGAGATGGATTTCCTAGGGTGTGCGAACAGAAATATCTGCCAAGCTCCTAGAAAGTGTCATTTAATGAAGTGGATAGTACCAAGTATTGAGTTTAAGGGAGGGGGATGGGGTGATGAGTTTAAGTAAGAATTTCCCCTGGGAGTTTTCTTGAGTTGTGTTCAAATACAGGAAGTGTGGTAAGTGGCAGGAAGAAGGTCATTCTAGAATTTGCACATAATTTATTTTTTAATTGAATATGCCATTATAGGCAATGCTAATACTCTGAAGCTATCTTTTCTGGAGTTTCACATTTGCTTTTCTTTATCCCACCCTACCACTCCCACCAATGGCCCAGCATATTGCAATTACAATGGTCTCTGCTCAGCAAGCTGATAAATTCCCATGATACCAAAGGAAAAGGAAGAGCTGCCAGCATAGTGAACTCTCCAAGCAGAGGTATGTGGTGCAAATACAGATAGTGGCTTATGATCCATTTCTAGTCGCAGGCAATAGTCTAAGAGATGTAGTCTGAGTGATAAAAGGTTAGAACTTCCAGCAATTTTGATTGTTTATGGGGCCATGGGAAAGAGTGTTGGAAATGAGGACTGACCTAGAAAGTCTGAATGGTGCAAAGGATTGGAAATAGTGAACTGGGAAGAGAGGAGAGTGGAGAGCAAACTCAGCAGACACTAGTCAGGAATACCCGAATACCTGGAACTACTCATTCTCTAACTCCTCACAGCTCTCCCCTCTGCACTTCTTCGCCAAGTCAAAGCCCAGGATGGAAAGTCCAGCATAGGATGGAGCTCCAACCTCCAATAGTTGCCAGTCTTTTCAGGGAATAACAAGGCTCTCTCTGTCCTCAAGTGTTTGTCCTGGAAGGTTTCCTTCTCCTCTGTCCTCAAGTGTTTTCACACATATCAGCCCCTCCTGTTGACACTGGCACCAGCTTCTCCTCTCCCCTCCTGTCTCTGTGGCTTACATTTCCTTTTGAACACCTCTGTCACTCACTTCAACCCCCCTAGCAGAAAGCTTTTGTTTTTAGATGAGTCCTACCTTGAGGAAAGAGCAGGGTACCAGCTGTGAGAAACATCAGAGGCCATTCCTTGAGTCCTCTTTGAAACATGTTTCTGGGATCATGCCAACCCCATTCTACAGGGATGGCAGGCCTGCAGATGGAACTCAGAAAGAAATGATTGCCCTGGGCCAACTTCACAGACAAATGATGAGCTAATTTCTCCTCAGGAAGAGTGTTGTGTATTTGCTGGTCAGAATCTGCCAAAAAGTTCAAGTTCATATGCTTAGAGCTGTATCTCTCCTTATGTCTATCTGGCTCCATTTAATGTTTAAAGAGCCCATTTCATTAAGCCTTAGGCTAAACAGTGTGGAGTCATTTATTCATAGCTGAGGTGGTAACCAAGGTAATGAAAGAAAACAGAGAAAGGAAAGAGAGTCAGCTGAACTGAAGGGTAAAACATCATGTGGTGTGGTGTGTACGTGCATATGTGTGTTTAACTGTCCATTAGTCTCATATTGTTCTTCTTCTTTGTGGATTGCCCGAAGCACATTTCGTCTCTAGGTTGACTTTCCATTTAGAAAATGTCTTGCCCATACTTCCCCTGTGTGTCTGTGTTTATGAACTCAAGGAAGGTGAATTTTTCTAATTGAAATATAGTTGATTTACAATGTGTTAATTTCTGCTGTACAGCAAAGTGATTCAGTTATATATATATATGTATTATATGTATACATTTTTTTCCATTATGGTTTATCACAGGATATTGTATAGAGTTCCCTGTGCTGTACTGCAGGACCTCGCTGTTTATCCATTCTACATGTAATATATGTAATAGTTTGCATCTGCTAATCCTAAACTCAATCCATCCCTCCCCCACCTCTCTCCCCCTTGGCAACCACAAGTCTGTTCTCTATGTCTGTGAGTCTGTTTCAGTTTTCGTAGATAAGTTCATTTGTGTGATATTTTAGATTCCACATATAAATGATATCATACGGTATTTGTCTTTCTCTTTCTGACTTACTTCACTTAGTATGATAATCTCTAGGTCCATCCATGTTGCTGCAAATGGTATTATTTCTTTTTTCTTTTTAATGGTTGAGTAATATTTCATTATATATATGTACCACATCTAAGGAAGGTAAATTTATAGTCACCTAGTCAAAACACAATTAGAAAGGAGAATCAGTTATTTCAAAATCACTGTAATGTTTTCTAGAACCGAATATGAGTATTTTTGCATTGTTGTCCAACATTTCGAAATGGTCTCTGTTTCTGTTCATTTCCACACCAAAGATAACCAGGAATACACTTTAAAGCACAATCCAGCCTAATGTTAGTATAAAGGAGACCAAATTATATTTCTCAATTTGCATGTTGTTACAATTTCCCTTTAAAGACAGCTTTATTGAGATATAATTCACCAATTTACAGTCTATAATTCACCAATTTACATCTATAATTCAATGGTTTTTAATATATTCACAGATATGTGCAACAATAACCACAGTCAATTTTGGAATATTTTCTTCATCTCAAAAGGAAACCTTGTACCTTTTAGCCATCACCTCCCTAGCCTTCTAGCCCCCCTGTCCCCTAGCCTGAGGCAACTACTAATCTACTTTCTGTCTCTACAAATTTCCCTCTTCTGGACATTTCATGTGAATAGAATCATATAATATCTAGTCTTTTGTGACTGGTTTCTTTCTACTGGCATGTTTTCAAGGTTCATTTATGTTGTAGCATGTATCAGCACTTTATTCCTTTTTCTGGCCAAATAATACTCCATTGTATAGCTATATTACATTTTGTCTATCCATTTGTCAGTTGATGGACATTTGGGTTGTTTCTACATTTTGGCTATTATGAAAAATGCTGCTGTGAACATTCACGTACAGGTTCTTGTGTGGACATGTACTTGTTGTTACAATTTCTGTTGTCAATTGTAAAAAAGCCTTCATCTGTCCAACAACTCATCCATCCATTTCCTGTGTCAGATGTCGCACAGATTCTTGGTGCCCTGCCCAGTCCATATGGATATAATAAATAATTGAATAAATAAATAGGTGGGGGAGAATAAACAGATCAATGAAGAAGAATTCAAAATAATTTATGTAGATATTCCACCCTCAAGATACCCCACTCTCCAAGTGTGAGCTGCTCATATAGTGACTTCCTGCCAAAGAGGACAGTATGGAAAGGGGAATAAAAGGGTAACATCACAGAGGAGAAGCCTGATAAATACCACCTCACCTGGTGATCAAGGTTAACATCCACAATGATAAATCATATTCATAATATGTAGCCTTGATATGAAGTGATGAAATGTCATGCCATCTTCCTCCTAAAAACACAAAACTCCTGTCTAATTATGAGAAAAATGTCAGACAAATTCCAGTTGAGGGAAGTTCTACAAAATACTTGACCTGTACTCCTCAAAACTGTCAAGGCCGTCAAGAACAAGGATACTCTAAAAAAGGCTCACAGACAAGAGGAGTTTAAGGATCTATGACGACTAAATATACTGTGGTATCCTGGAAGGGATCCTGGAATAAGAAAAGGGTATTAGGAAAAGACTAAGGAAAACAATAAAATATGAACTCTAGTTAATAAAAACTCATTTTTCATTTATTAATTGTGACAAATCTATCATACTAATGTAAGATACTAATAACAAGGGAAACTAGGTATTTGGAACTCTGTATTTTTCTGTAAATCTAAAACTAGTTTTGAAAATTATTTTTAAAAAAACAGATGAGGACATCATTTAAAAAAACACAAATTTATTGATTTTGCAATTCTTATTCTATTTTGCAGATATCCATTTCTCTTCAGCCGGAACACTGGTGAGTGCTGCCTGTGACAATAAAAAAATCAAATCAATGACGCCAAAGGGGAAGGAGAAAGGGCCAGTGGACTGAAATTCAGGAATTCACACTCTGGTCTCTAATTTCCTATGTGACCAGGGCAGATGCTCTGTGTCTCTGGGTCCTAGTTTTCTCCCAAAACTATGAATGAGAGGAGTGAAATGGGTGAATGAATGCTAAGGTCTCATCTAACCTAAACCTCTAGGCTCCCACTTGATCAAGGCTGAAAATCTTTGTTCCATCTTGATAGCTCTTTTTATTGTATATTCCACATCTGGCCCATCAGTGTATCCTGGGGTTCCTACCTGAATCTGATCAATTCTCACTTCTGGCGCTGCTACTACCTTGGTCCAAGAAACCATCATCCCTCCTGGGATTATCATAACAGTCTCCACACTCTTTTCCTTGTTTTTCTTTTTGCATCCTCCCAATTCCCAATATAGGCACCAAAATGATTTTAAAAGTCAAATCAAGTCATTTCCCTGCACAAAACACTAATGACTTCCCATCTCACCTGCTGGAAAAGCCAACCTCCTTTCATTGGCTTCTAAAGTCCTGCATGATCTGGATTTCCATTGCTCTCTGACCTCATCTCCTGCTGTCTCCCCTTCAGTCATTCCAACCCCACTGGCCTCCACGGATGCATGAAGTACATTCCTGTCTCAGGGCCTTTGAATTGCTGTTCCCCCTGCATGAAATGCTCTTTCTTTGGAGAGCCATGTTTTTCTCCCTTACCCCTTTCAGTCACTGAACTAGAGAGGCTGTTCTCTGATACCACAGCAACCTCGTCCCCACTCCACCTCCAGCCCAACCTCTCCCTCCCCTCTCTGCTTTTTTTTTTTCTACAGCCCTTATCACCATCTGATGTCCCATATGTTTAACTGGTTATCTGCTGACTTTCAGTCTCTTGTGCACAAGAATATAAGTGTCTTGAAGCACGGGGACTTTGTGATGTTCACTACTGTGTCCCCAGTGTTTAAAACAATCCCTGGTCCATAGGATTTACTTCATAAACATGAGTTGAACAAATGAATAAGTGAGTGAAGGATGAGTGAATAAACGAACAAATGCTCTCCTGAACAGGAAACTGTCTCCAATGGCTTGGTACATTCCTTATCTCTCTCTCTTCCATCCTTAAATATTTGAGTTAAATCTCTCTTCCCTGAGGTTTTAGACTTTTATACACTCAAGCTGGGAAGACTCCATTATGCCTGGGTCACATCCCTCTTTATGGCAGTAGGTGTGGGTTGGCCTCGTGCTTGAGTGGGGATAAGGCAAAAAGAGAATCTAAGGTGCTTAAAAAAGAAATCAGTCAAACTTTCAGAAATGTTATACTGCTGCACCCTTCACACACTACTTTTAACTTTATTGGTTTCCAGGTATGCCTCCCTTAATAGACTGCGAGCAACTTTCAGAAAAGTGTTTTATGTGTTATTCACCTCTGTATCCCCAATCCCTAGCATGGTGCTCAGCACATAGCATTTTTTCCAGTCAATATTCATGAGTCTAGTTGAATCAATAAAACAGAAGTACCAAGGACTTTTCTGGCAACGTGCTGAAAGTTCCATTTTTCTTTGGTTTTAGGTGGAGAGGAAGGAAGTTTTTCTGTGAGGACATTCCAGCTGGATGGAAACACAACTGCAAAGACCAACCTAACACCAACAATCCCTTTATGGGACAGAAACATGAAGACAACTCCACTAGGGTTTAAGTCTCAGCTCTATTACTAGTATGGCCCTTTGGACAATTTACTTAAGTTTCCTCATCTCCTAGTAATCTTATTCATCAATATTATATTATCCTCAAGTCATATGGTAAGAAGTAGTAGAGCTGAGATTCAAACCCAGGAAGGCAATGCAGGCTCCAGAGTCCACACTGTTAAAGATCATACTGAAAAATAAGTTCAAAAGGATTAGTCTTAGTTTTTTAAATGAGGTATCATTTGAGCCTAAAATCATACATCCAGGGTAAGAAAATTCCAGAAGACATAAGAAATAGCAGAATATTATTTGGAAGCTGCCATGGAGTTGTTATGAGAACTATATGGGCCATTACATGAAAGCATGTAGAACAGTGCAAACAGTAAGCACTCCCCAAGCCTTGGCTATTATTGTTATTATTTAGCCTTCAGGTGCTACTTCTTCAGCTCTCAGTCTGTCTGACCAGCAGGGCTACCTGCAGGGACTTTCCACCAATTCTTAAAGACAGGGCCTATTTCCTCTGAAAATCAGCACTTCATAAATATACCAAGCTTGTGTTACGGGAAAAAGAAACTTTTATTTTATGGTACAGAGAGAAGTAAAGGTATTGGCAAGGGAAAACCACGGAAGGTCAAGTTCCTGGAGCTAGAACTTCACTCAGAGCAGGGCTACAAGTTCCAGTTTCCTACAGTTTGGCTCCATTGCCTGCAGGTCATTACATCATAGGACCTTGGAGTAGAATGAGCTATTGGAGATTTCTTGATGTTGCACCCTTGTTCCTCCTACTCTGAGAGCCTGTTAAATATTCCCAGTTCCCTCACTCTCCCCTTATATCATATGGCAGGAATCAGGGTCTTGTAGTGAAAAGAAGATGGAATATATACTTACTGGATATATATTAAGTCTATCCACAAATGCTAAAAGTATATAGAAGCATATGAGATACAAAATATAAGTCAAGATCCTCTTCTACACATTGGCTTACTTTAAAGGGTCAAGAAGAAATGTATTATTTATGTTGAGATTATCTACTGGTGTGTGTAGAAAGTTTAAATTAGCTGCAAGAAATTTTATCTAGACATGCACCTGCCTGTGCTATGATCTGGTATTTACTGGGCAGATTAATTACAAACATTTCTTCTGTTCCTTTAAATATGATCAGGCAGATACAGAAGTTGGCGTTTTCATAGTGAGTGCATTTCTTCTAAATGCCTTTGTCGGGAAGTCCTGATTTCTTCTTTTCAAATAGTTTTTGTTTTGTTACTTTTGTCATTAGGTCTTTTGTTTTCTGCATTTCTCTTTTTAAGACACATGATGCATGGGAGATACCAATGAGATTTTCAAGCTCTCTACTGTCCTCCAAAGCCTGTATATTACTTAAATTTTGCATTATTTCCATGAATTTATCTGATGATTTCTCAACTTTGGATAGCATCACCATGAATTCATCATTGTCTTGTGTAGTAGATTCCTTTCTTTTGGTTATACTGAGGTGATTCCGGTTTTTCCTCTTTCCATTTGATGGTCCATTTTTGTTCTCTTGTTTTATTCTCTCATTTTGGAATCCAAATGACTTAGGATTGAATTCCATTTCTGCCCCTCTGAACTCTGTGATAATTGGGCAAGTTGACTTTTTCTGTCTCAGTTTCTTTAGTAGGAAAGTAAGGATAGTAAGGGCTACCTTTTTTTTTTTTGGCTTTTGTCAAGAATCAATGACAAAAATGACTGTTTGCTTGTACAATGTTTTGGCACATAGGTGTTCAATGTTAGTTATTGCTATCATTATTTTATCTATTCGGGGTTGATTTTCCTTTGGACACTCTACTTCATCAATGCCCTTCTGAAAGTGAGGGGTGTCTTGAACAAAACATAATTCCTCTGATACTATCCCAGATCTGGAGAGATGATAGAGGTAGAGATAGAGATGAGAGAGAATGAGAGAGAGAGAAAGAGAAGGAGAGATGGGGGCTTTTTATGCACCAAGCAATGTGCTAAATAGTGGGCATGCAATATCTCATCAGAGCGTTACACGAGTCTTTGTGGTAACATAATGTACTATTTATAATGAAGACACTGAGGTTCAGAGAGGGTAAACAACTTGCTCAAGACCGCACACTGTCAGGGTGTGGTCAGGTGGCTGGGGCTGAGAGTCCCCTTCTATGGCTGGAAGCTAGGGTGAGGTCCTATCTGAAGCAGCACTGGCGGGGGTGGGGATGAGGAAGGGAGGTAGAAAGCCAGGAAGGCAAACCTGGTCAGAGTTTTTGAGAGAGAGCTGCATTTTAAACCGTGGTAGTTATGTGCAAAACTCAAGTCCAAGAACCAAGCAGTATTGGCTTCTTTGGAACCCAAACAATAGCATTTTGGCGTTAGGTAGGATGGTGGTGTAGGAGGCAAGGTTAGGACAGGGTTTCCTGAGCTAATTTTGTGAATGTAAGTATGTGTTTGTATAGGCTGGTGGGTGCCTGAGTGAGTCTGAATTGAAGAGGCTGCATCAAGGCAGACATGAAACAGGGCCTCCCACAAGCTAAATCTCTTTATTCATGCTGCACGTGTTGAGAGAAGTTAGATCGAGATTTGTCAAAGCCTGAAACAGGATTCCTCTGCCATGTCAAGGCAGAAAGTCAAGACTCCTTAGAGCTCTCCAAACTCTTTACACAGGTGACGGAGCTGTCACTGCTACAGTTGGAGACGGACCTGCGCTGACTTCTGCAGAAAGACTTCTCTGTTTCCTGGCTCCCTCTCCTCTGCCTCTCAGAGGCAGATGACTCTTATAAAGCAGATCTGGTGATGCATTCTTGGGGAGACCCAGGTTCAGTTTCAGAGGATCTTTTTCTTTTCTCATCTCTCTTACTTTGTAGCTGTGTTGCAGCATATTGGCATTTCCTCCCGCCAGTCCTGGGAGACATAAAAGCCAGGTCGAGGATATAGAACGAAGCCAAGCAGCTCAGTCCAACAACTTATGATTCTAATAGCAAATCCAGGCCCCTGGCCTCCAGTGGGGTGGTTATTTCACTACTCGACCTGCTTTTCTGGAAGAGCTCTAGGTTGATGGAAAGTGCTGTGGTCAGAGACATCTCTACATTTCATGTCTCACTTTTGTTTCCATGAAGATATAAATTATGTTTCTTTCTTAAAGGATACTCAAAAAAATTTGCCATGACTTTAAACATTTGCTAGCAGTAAGTATATAGAGAGATAGATAGACATGTATGCATGTGTACAAACACACACACACACACACGCACGCACACACACGTATTCCATCTGAGTTTCATATAAGAACTTAGACTTGCTTTCACATTGCTCAGAACTGCAGGCATCAAGAAGAACTGCCCTGCCTTTCTTTACACAGATATAATTATAAGAACTACTGATGATTTGTAACCAAGAAAGAACTGACAGTAGCAAGTCTAATTAGATGTTGAAAGAGAGAGATCCACATTTAGCTGATTCTGACTCTTCCTGACAAGATTCTTTCTGAACACAAACTATTCATATTTACCTAAGTATTGAGGCAAATTAAACCAGATGAAAGAAGCACGGGATTTGGTGTTCCCGTGGTAGGAATTCATACGTGTATGTGTTTTAAATTTATATGTTTCATACATAGAGGTATATATTTTCCTATATTACTGCTTTTACTTCTGTCTTTTAAGATTTAAGAAAGATGGAGCAGATGTGCTTTTTGGTATTTCTCCCACTAAGTACAATGGAAGAGCCTGGACATTATATATAACACAAACATAAGATGATTCTGAAAAGAAGAGAGACGGCTGACTGACTAATGACTTTGGGAACAGAAGAGCAACTTAGTGGTGAGTTTTCTTTTTGTTTCGTGTTTCTCAGACACAGGTCTCAAGAAGCTGGCATTCCCAAATGCCAGTGGGTACAGACAAAAAAGGCCCTACCAAGAGCCTGCTCTCTCAACCAGAGGACCAGGAAAATGGCAGAAAACTATTAGACGATAATTGGTCTGCTTCTGCCAACAACAAGGAAAACACCGTGGTCCCACCCCACCCCTGCCAGCAAAGGCTGGGGAGGCAATATTCCCATCTTCGTGAGGCTGTAATGAGGCACTTCAATTCCCCCCACTCCCTCCAACATGGGTGGTGTCTCAGACCTCCCAGAGGGACCAGATCTTCCACTCCTCCTTGGTGGACAGAGACATCCTTCCCCCCTCCCCTGCGTTGGTATAAGAGGAGTCCTAGTAGAGTGGACTTTCCTCACAACCCACTAATAATGAGGTCCCCCCACCCTCCATCAGAAGAGGCCACATGGGGAGCAGTTAAGGGGGCAGCTCCAATGCCTCCCAGCCAAGGGGTATCAATGGAGCCTAGTACCTAGTATGGAGTGGGAACTCCCAGCCTTGCTCAGCAATAACTACATTCACTGTTGGAGCAATGTCAGAAGAAGTCAGCTAAAACAGAAGGCTTAATTAAGATCTATCTCTTACAATGCACGCGATATACAAAATGTCTAGTTTTCAATCAAAAATCACTTGTCACATCAATAACTAAAAAGATCTCAAATGGACTGAGAAAAGAAAATCAATAGATGCCAACAGCAAGCTGACAGAGATGTTGGAATTATCTGGCAAAGATTTTAAAGCAGCCACTGTCAAAATGCTTCCGTGAGCAATTAGGAATACATTTCAAACCCCCTTCCCTCCAACCAAAAGTAGGCAACCAAAAGACTCAGAGAGAAAAACTTGATTTCATCAAACATTTTGAAAAATTGTTGTCAATTTCTGTAGCGATGAAAATAAACTCAAATTTTTATTTTAACTGACTTGGAAATCTCATTGTCAGTAACGAACAATTTGAGAGTAGAGATGGGTGGTTGGCATCCGGTCTTGGATCCCGGGAGGCCAGAGTGGCCAGGAGGAAGGGAGACCAGTGCTTGGATCAGGCCCGGCCTGTGTTCTGAGTGAGCACTTGACAGGTCAAGCAAGGGCAGTGAGTGGTGTGTTAGTACCAAAGTCCAGAAGGCAAGCCAAGAACAGAGTCGAAGAGTTCTGTTTATCCAAGGGAGACTAGACTAGACATAACTTCCAATTAAGCAGGCTGGGGTTAGCGTTCAAGGTGGTCCGCCCAACAGAAAGGAGTTCTAGACGGTAAGATACTGAGAGTGTTTCCAAGCTCTAGCACAGAGGACCTGTTCTGTAGAAACAGCAAAGTGGTTTTATGAACATATATCTTAGCTCAGGTCAGACAGTACTTTAACAGGGAGGCAGGGAAAAGCAGAAGCTGGCTTGCCTGAGTTCTCCACATTGTCAGGGCAGCTAGCGTTAGCAAGCTGCTCTAACAGAGGCCTGGCCAGTATCCAGGAGGGTGGGGCACATAGTCTAAGCTAAATCATAGAACTACGTAATTCTCATGTGATTAGGAGTCAGGGTAAGCCAGTTGTTTAAAATGTGAAAAGCCACTAACAATATACACAGAGCCATAGCTTTCACTCTGTCATCCAGAGATGGCACTGAGCAAAGTCTGATACCCTCCCTGATGTCTCAACTATCCAACCCCAGGGCCCGCAAATCCTGGTCACTAGATTTCTCACTTGGGTTCATACATTTCTTTATGCCTTAACTCCATCTCACCTTAATGGGTAGGCTTTTTTTTTTTTTTCTTCCCAGGAGGCAGCAGCAGGGGTGGTAGGTGATGGCAGAGGAAAAGACAGAGGGCTAGAAATTGAATGTCAACAGTCAGCTCACCTCTCGCCATCCATAACTCTTCCATTATTTCACTGCACATTATGGGACCCCCTTTTGACCTAGTTATTGTATGTGACCACTGGCATTCATCAGTCTTTATTGCTGTTGATATAGTTCCTTGCTTTTCCCAGAACTATTTGGCTTCCTCACAGTTTCCTCTATTCACTGTCCTACCCTTCTACAGAAAGAAAGCCAAATATCTATACTTTATAGAGAGAGATATATTGGGCAGAAGGAAGAGAATTTGGAAAGATAACAAAGTTACAGACTTACTTTATACCAAAATTACTCCCAATGAATGAAAGATTTACATGTTAATTTAAAAGGAATAATGGGACTTAATTAAACTTAAAAACTTTTGCACAACAAAGGAAACCATAAATAAGACAACCCTCAGAATGGGAGAAAATATTTGCAAATGAAACAACAGACAAAGGATTAATCTTCAAAATATACAAACAGCTCATGGAACTCAAAATCAAAAAAACAAGCAATCCAATTAAAAAATGGACAGAAGACCTAAATAGACATTTCACCAAGGAAGACATACAGTTAGCCAAGAGGCACATAAAAGGACAATCAACATCACTAATTATTAGAGAAATGCAAATCAAAACTACAATGAGGTATCAGCTGCCGGTCAGAATGGCCATTATCAAAAAATCTAGAAACAATGAATGTTGGAAAGGGTGTTGTGAAAAGGGATCCCTCCTGCACTGTTGGTGGGAATGTAAATTGATACAACCACTATGGAAAACAGTATGGAGGTTCCTTAAAAAGCTAAAAATAGAACTACCATATGACCCAGCAATCTCACTACTGGGCATATACCCTGAGAAAACCATAATTCAAAAAGAGACATGTACCACAATGTTCATTGCAGCACTATTTGCAATAGCCAGGACATGGAGCCAACCTAAATGTCCATCGACAGATGAATGGATAAAGAAGATGTGGCACATATATACAATGGAATATTACTCAGCCATAAAACGAAATGAAATTGAGTTATTTGTAGTGAGGTGGATGGACCTAGAGTCTGTCATATAGAGTGAAGTGAGTCAGAAAGAGAAAAACAAATACTGTATGCTAATGCATATATATGGAATCTAAAAAAAATAAAATAAAAAAATGGTACTGATGAACCTAGGAGCAGAACAGGAATAAAGATGTAGACATGGAGAACAGACTTGAGGACATAGGGTGGGAGGGGGAAGCTGGGGTGAAGTGAGAGTAGCATCAACATATATACACTGCAGAATGTAAAATAGTTGGCTGGTGGGAAGTAGCAGAATAGCACAGGGAGATAGCTCAGTGCTTTGTGATGACCTAGAGGGGTGGGATAGGGAGGGTGGGAGGGAGGCTCAAGAGGTAGGGGATATGGGGACATATGTATGCATCTGGCTGATTCACTTTGGTGTACAACAGAAACTAACACAGTATTGTGAAACAATTAGACTCCAATAAAGATCTAGTAAAAAAAAAAGGAATAGAAAAAGATGCAGGTGATTATAAAGTAAGGGAGATATTTCTAAGAATAACATGAAAGATAGAAACCATAACAGAAAATATTTAAATGGTTTGAATCTTATTAAAAGTAAAAATTTCTTCATTGTCTTCGTTATCTCTGGGTAGTGATATTCAGGTATTTATATTTTATTTATCTTATTGCATCTCTATTTTTTAAAGTTCTTAGTAAACATATAAAAGGGAAATTATCTTACATGTCCCCTACAATAAATAATATTGAGAGTCAAACATCAAATTGAAGAAAAAAACTGCATCATATAGAATGCAATATATAAAGAGTTCTTACACATCAATATGAAAAATACTCAGTTCCCAATAGAAGACCATATAAAAGTTGTTAATACTGTATCACAAAAGAGGCACTACAAATGAGCAGTAAATTTTTTAAATGTTTACTGTAATATCTATTGAAATATTGCAATATAAATGCAAAATGAAACAGTAATAAGATACCTTTTGGTGGGTGCCTATCAAAATGCCAAAAAATATTAAATTGGTATAATCTTGTAAATTAGTATAATCTTGGTATAGTCTTTTGGAAAGCCATTCGGTGATGAGTCAAAAGATATCATTTTTTTTTACCCTTGGAATAGTAATTATACTGCTAGTAATTGATCTTTAGGAAAGGATCATAAGTAAGTCCAAAGTGAAGATTTTATCCAAAGAATTTTTTCAATAGAAACAAATTCAAGGGCTTCCCTGGTTGTGCAGTGGTTAAAAATCCGCCTGCCAATGCAGGGGACATGGGTTCAAGCCCTGGTCTGGGAAGATCCCACATGCTGCAGAGCAACTAAGCCCGTGTGCCACAACTACTGAGTCCATTTGCCACAGCTACTGAAGCCTGCGTGCCTAGAGCCCGTGCTCTGCAACAAGAGAAGCCACCACAATGAGAAGCCTGTGCACTGCAACGAAGAGTAGCCCCCGCTCACTGCAACTAGAGAAAAGCCCACGTGCAGCAACGAAGACTCAATGCAGCCAAAATAAAATAAATTTTTAAAAAAGCAAATTCAAATGTCTCCCCAAATAAGAGATTAGTTAAGTAAGTTATGGTATACCATAAGGTAAAAAAAAAATTTTTAATATATATATTCCCTTTATAAATGAATTTTTAGAACAATGTCTGATATGAAAAATATACAGTATATTTTGTTTGGTAAAAAAGTGGTATATAAAACAGTATATATAGTCAATTTTCTTTTTTTGGTCAAAAGAAAATTCATGTATAGAAAAAAGACAAGCAAGATATACATGTCAAGTGTGTATAGTGGTTACCTTTAAGTAGTGGAATTATTTGGCTTGTCTATGTTATATACATTGTTTTTAATTAGCATACATTCTGTGGGAAAATATTGAAACTGTTTTTTACAGAGTTGGTGGCCAGCATGAGTAGATAAAACAAGCCGCACTCTTTGTATGGCCCGTCACTCCTCCACAAAGGGGTGATATTATTTTGCTGACAGCCCTGTAGACCACTCAAACTCATGTTGCAAATCTAGCCATGGTGGGAACCAAACCCAGTTCAAGGAGAGAATTTCAAAACATACTCAGGTGAACAGTTTCTTCTCTTCCAGGATCAGGAGGACAAATGCAATGTCTTCTGTGCAAAAGGGAGAGAACAGTTCAGGTGCACAAATGCTACAGTAATATTTTTGTCCACAGATTCAGAGAGAAAAATCTGACCAAGGATAGACACACCTTTGGTTTGCCCATTGTGAATTTTGTAGAGAAGTACAGGGAGGGGAGAGGTTGGGGGTTCCATGTGGTTGGCTTTCACTGAATAGCACTGAACCTCGAGAAAGCCCATAAATAATTGGCACTGTTGGAGGGGGAAATTTTATCATGATTTTTTCTTCCTTTTTTTTTTTTTTAAGTACAGTAGGCACAGAGCCGTGACACTGCATGTTGTGCAGTAGCATTGGTGTTCCAGCCGATTCTCTCCTGGACAGAGGAACAAGGAGACTAGCAACTGAGATTAGCATCCAGTGACCAATGTCACATTTGCATCTGAAAGTACCCACCACAAACAACTGAGGCAGCACTTGTGCAGGAGGAGAAGGGACTTGAATAAATCTTCTCGGGCTGTGTGTCCTGTCCGAGGACTCTGAGTCAAGCCTTATATAGCTCTAGTCTCCAGGAGAGAGCCTTCTGTATTCATTATAAACATCTTATCTCAAGAGAAGTATCCCCTATCTCAGGTTAAATAATCCATTTGGTGCCAGATTCCAGGAGCGACATCTTTAGTTCCTCAACCTCTCTCTGTTCGCTTTGTCTTTTTCCCATCCTTTCTGCCGTGTATTGCTCTACCTCATTCACCAGATGGAGGATGTGGTCTGATATTCCTTTGTTTCATCACTTGAAAATGTGTGGGGGAACAGTCCTTGAAGTTGGACAGATGAAATCTCTCTAGCCTTGGGAATCTGATAAATTTTTTCCCTCCCCAAGGATGTGAGTGCAGGACCTTACTTGGTCAATTGTTCTGGTACACAGCTCTGTCCTCTGGGGGTTGGTGGGGGGGGAAGCAGTAGGGACAAAGGAATGGAATTCCACTTCCTCCTCAGGGAAAGAGAAAAACTTGACATTGTGAATTTTCCCAGGCTTCTTCTGGGACGCCAAAGAAGACTGAATTGCATAATTTCACAAAAATGCAAGATGCAACCTACACCACATCCATAAGCTCTGATAATATAGAGTCAAGGGAATAGAGAAACCGAGAAACATATGCATGATTTCCTGACCTGATTGCAAAACCTAAGTGTCTCCAGACCAAAGAACTACATACACAGGCAATGTAACTCACCATGGAGGGATCCTAATGCCACATGGAGTTTTTTCACAATAGCTACTGGGGAGAACCCGGAGACACACATGAGAGTTTTTCCTACTGCAGAGTAATTTCCAGGATTTCCATATTGGAAACCTTGCCCATTCCTCTGATAGAGATCAGTATTTGAAGACAAAGAGAGCTTTTAAGATATTGCTATTTATTTAATAGATTTCCTTCTCTGAGCTCTCAGGCTAATTTCTTGATATTCAGTTCTTTGCATTTGTTTGTGTTTAAAATGTGTTGGTTATTTCCTGTTCAACAGCAAGGCTGGGCTAAGACCAAAGCTGCTGGGCTTGGGACCCTAGCCAACTGCTCAGAGGGCCTCAACAACTATTCCAGTGGTGGCCCTGGCCCGACAGACATGAAGGAGAGGGAGTGGGTTTCTATTCAATTAAACAGTTGTTTGTTAGGCATCTATTGTGCTATAACTGTGTTAGAGCCATATACTGAGAATGCAAAGATAAATATGACATAGCCTCTGCCCTTAAGAATGGCATAGTCTTTTTTTTTGATTTTTTAAAAAATAATTTATTTATTTATTTATTTATGCCAGGTCTTAGCTGCGGCAGGTGGGCTCCTTAGTTGTGGAATGTGAACTTTTAGTTGTGGCATGTATGTGGGATCTAGTTCCCCGACCAGGGATTGAACCCAGACCCCCTGCATTGGGAGTGTGGAGTCTTAACCACTGTACCACCAGGAAAGTCCCAAGAATGTCATAGTCTGATGGGAAAATACTTATAAAAATGAATTAATGTAATATGATAACTGCTAAATTGGTATTGTGAATGAACACTATTTTTATACGCTGACCTTGAGGGGAGGGGAGGGCCTTAAAAAATCCCTCAGCAGCAAAAATCATGATCTGAAAGAATTTATCTAGACTTATTACCGGGATTCCTTTCTTTGACTTCCAATTCAGTGGTGTCCAAGGTAAGTGTGGGTACCCTAGGAGGTGCAGAAGATAATCATGCAGATGCAGAAATAAAATATTATAACTTATGTTTATGCTTGTTAATGTATTCTTTAAATTTTTTTTTTTGCATTTATTTTATCATATGACAGAATGGTTCAGTAGTAAATGTTTATCATTTACAAAAATAATGTACTGTATTGGGCAGTGCACTCTCCAAAAATTTTGACATGGAAGTGTGAACAAAAGTTTGAAAACTATTAAGCTCATCTGCAAGGCCTTACATCATCTTCCCTCAGGGCTTTGGACAGTTTGCCTGTGTCTCAGCAGCTCAAGCTCCCTGAGTGTCTTCCATCACCTCTGCTCGGCAAAGAGAAGACCCTCAAATTAACTTCCTCCTTTGAAGCCTGCCTGTAATTATATGATTCTGCCTTCCCTTTATGTCATAAAGGGATGAGGAGGCAGACATCCAGATAAGTGAAATAACTTGTCCAACTAATACTACTAATGTGCTCTCTGGCAGAAATTAAGAAATAAAGCAAAACAACCCTGAATTGGCTGAGGTGTTCTACTAATGAGAAACCGGCCAAAGTCTTAAGCAGAAAAGCAAAAATCACAAATCCTGTTGCTACAAGAACTATAAAAGCCATGAGATGAATGAGACAGGGTAAATGAATCAGCATAACTAATGGCTATTTGTGGAATTTTGTAGTCCTACAAGTCTCAGTTAAAAGCCCAACTTTGCCACTGAGTATCTGTGAGATCTAGGAACTTACCAAACTCTTTTAAGTATATCAGTTGCTGTTCTTGGGTTGCAAGGAATAGAAACTACTTCTGACTAACACAAGCATTCCCAAAAGGAGTTTGTTGGAAGGAAACGAGGTCATTTCCAGAGTCAAAGGAAGAGCTGAAACTCAGCCTTTGCAAAGGAGAAGATCTAGGCAGTCCCAGAGATCCAGTTCCAGTGATGTTAAATCTGTTGTAACTTTAGGATACTCAGCTCTGACAACTCCACTCTAACTGATTTTGAATCCTGTATCTCCACCCAAAATTCAAATTCTTGGGATAGAGATTCTAATTGGCCTTCTTGGTCACTTGTCTACCTCTGTGGTTCTGTGATTGGACAGAGCTGGGATTTACATATGGAAAAAAATCCACCCCTCCACAAACCCTGAGAATTAGATGATCAGCACCTCCACAACAAAATACAAATAAGACACATTGAGATGGTAGAAAAGGCAGAGACAAGTCCTTGCCCAGGACCCCACCACAGGCATGGCAACCCACAACCAGGAGGGTCTCCCTAAAACAAGGAACTCTCCCTTGAGGAGTGAAGAGATTGTGTCCCACATCAGAAACTCTGATCCTTGGAGCCAACGTGGAAACATAAGCCCCCAAAACATCAGGTTTTGAAAACCAGCAGGGATTAGGGTCAGAAGAATGATAGAACTGTAGAGAATAGGAAAATATAATATTTATATTATATATTTTATTAATATATATATTTTGTTAATAATATATAATTATTAACAGACATAAAGGGAGATATTGACAGTAATATAGTAATTGTACTATGACTTTAATACTTCATTTACATCAATGGATAGATCATACAGACAGAAAATCAGTAAGGAAACATTGGCCTTAACACATTAAACCAGACAAACTTAATAGATATATACAGAACATTCTATACAAAAGCAGCAGCATACACATTCTTCTCAAGTGCACATGGAGCATTCTCCAGGATAGATTGCATGTTAGCCCTCAAAACGAGACTCAATAAATATTAAAGATTGAAACCATATTTTCCAGCCACAATGGTATGAAAATAGAAATCAACAAAAAGAAGAAAACTGGAAAAAATACAAACTTGTGGAGATTAAACAACATGGTACTAAAACCAAAGGGTCAACAAACGAATCAAAGGGGGAATAAAAATTACCCTGAGAAAAATGGAACTGGAAATATAACATTCCAAAATCTATGGGATGCAGCAAAGGCAGTTCAGAGATGGAAGTTCATAGCAATAGGGGCCTACCACTAGAAATAAGAAAAATCTCAAATAAACAATCAAACTTTACATTTACAGGAACAAGAAAAAGAAAAAGAAACAAAGCCCAAAGTTAGTAGATGGAAGGAAATAATGATTAATTGAACTAAGATAATGTTTGCAAAATCCCTAATACAATACCTGCACTTAGTAAGTGTTCAATTGCTATGAATTATATGAGAGACCATATGGAAATTATTAAAAGGTCAGGCTTCTTTTCTTATACAGTATTGGTAGAAGTGGCTTTCACCGAGGGATCTATTTGATTGAATGCCAATGATGGAATGAATATTGGAAGGGAATGTGATAATATAATTACTCCAGTGAGAAATTCCAGTTACTTTTATGCCTGCTTTGTGCATGGCGTCCCACTCATCATATTTCATTATTCTTAAACTCTGTGATTCCAAATGCAAATTTGCAAAAAATAAAAAAAAAATCACCCTTTTAAGCCACCCCCCTCCCCATTTGCTCTTTCCATAAGTCTTGAGGGTCTTTACATGGTTTCCCTGAGCTCTCCAAGGACATGTTGAGTTTGAGAAGGAGGAAAAAATTCTGCTTTTGAGAATAAGCTACTCACAGGAGGTATCAACATGAAACTAAACAGTCAATTTTGTAAAAAAGCAGTCAAACTCATAGACAGAATTTTAGATAATTAATGGAATTTTTTAGTCATTGGGCTGAATTAAATGCATATTTAAACATCACATCAACATAACCTCAGATTTGGTATTAATTTGTTCCAGCGTTGATAAACAGGCTCCAGTTGTACAGTTATTATCGGCTAAATGACCCATGTCCCCACATTTGGTCATGATTTGTGATGCATGATGAATATGCACATGGAGAGGGAGGTGGTGTGGCCAAGTGGAGAGATTGTAAACAAGTAGAGTCAGGGCAGGTGGGATGTACCATGACCCCACCTCTGCCCTGACAGCATTTTTATCTCCCTGGCATTGTCCTAATCTCTGCCCTGGGACACATTTATCCCAGAACAGAAAGTCTTTTGAGAAAGAGCCTTGAAATGGGGGTAGTTAAAGGGTTGTTCAAGATCAAGATGACCAGAAAAATATTCAGAAAATATTCAGAGGAGGTTCCAGCCAGCCTGTGCAAAAATAAACAGATGGCTCTTGCATGCAAACGTGAGTGATGCTTATATGCACACGAGTAAAGGTTCCTGCTGACAAAGCAAAAGGGGAAACTGGAGCAATGCGCTGGGTAATTCAAGCAACAGGCTCGTTGTGTCTAGCTGAGCTGCGTGATTCAGCAAGGTCTGGGAGCAGAGCTCCAGAAAACCAGTTCTTTGATGTGTGGAGTTCCTTTGAGCTGGATTTAGCAACCTCCTCCTCCCACCGGCAGGCCATTGCCTTGAACAGTCTCTCCCTCCCTTCCCCATTTCACCAGCTCACCGTGTCCTTCAAAACAGACAAACAATATCCCACAGAGACACTGGGGAGATTGCAGGCAGTTCTTTCCCTCCTCCTTCTTATACCCTTAAAAATAAAACACACTATCACCAGACATTCTGACACTTCAGGTAGCTTACTGTGTGCATGAAGTAAATGACAATGAACTGGTGTCCTCCTGTCTGAAAGTTAGGCAGATACCTAGGGCAGTAGCTTTTTTTGTTTTGTTTTGTTTTTTGTTTTTACTGTCTCAGGCCATTAAATGCTTGAAAACTACAGAAAAGCAAGAGTTTTAAAAATGGTGAATTTAGTGAGTGAGTAAACCACAGTTTCACCCAATTTTTAAGCCAAGATGAATTTAGTATACACACACAGACACACACACACACACACACACACATGCATATGCACATGTGTTCAGTAGACAAAATGCTCTTTAAATAGCAAGGCCCCTGAGTACATTTAAAATGTGATTTGATTTGCAACATGTAACTTAAATATAACCTTTGGGAAATGCATTCTTTGCATAACTTGTGGCAAATGTACAAAGACAATGTTTAAAGGCTATCAAAATCTTTGGCTGAAGAGTAGTCAGCTACGTATATCTTTGGTTTACAGACGCTAAACATCCAGATAGCTTCCAAAATGTGTTTCTAAAAGAAAAAAAACCAATGTTTCCCAAAACCTCCCCTTGGCCCATTATTCTGGTTCTCAGAATTTGGCCCAAACCTCATCTTTGAAATTTTCTTTCTCGTTACTCTCCTACACAATTCTTCTATTTCTGTTTCTTACAAACTAAATAGCTAAACATTTCAAAGTGCATAGGATATCTATGAAGGCTATGGAATCATGGACTGAAATATAGGATTCTCTGTGGGTCTCAGGCCCAGGGGGTTGGAAGTGTTGCAGAAATTGGGGGGGGGGGGACGTGTGGTTCTCAGTGAGAGGTCATCTTTCCTTCACTCTCTCTCTCTGTCTCTCTCTCTCTCACACATGTTACCGAGTCCAAGCTTGTACTGCTCACCGCACGACAGGCCAAGAAATCAAGAGACAAATTTTGGGGCAAGGAATAGAAACTTTACTCAGAAAGCCAGCAGACCAAGAAGATGGTGGACAAGTGCCCCAAAGAACCATTTTGTCTGGGCTGGATGCTAGTTTCTTTTATTTATTTATTTATTTATTTATTAACTTATTTATTTTTGGCTGTGTTGGGTCTTCGTTGCGGTGCACAGCCTTCTCATTGCGGTGGCTTCGCTTGTTGTGGAGCACAGTCTCTAGGCACGTGGGCTTCGGTGGTTGTGGCTCGTGGGCTCTAGAGCACAGGCTCAGTAGTTGTGGCACACAGGTTTAGTTGCTCTGTGGTATGTGAGATCTTCCCGGACCAGGGCTTGAACCCATGTCCCCTGCATTGGCAGGTGGATTCTTAACCACTGTGCCACCAGGGAAGCCCTGCTAGTTTATTTTATAGGACAAAGAGAAGGATGTAAAGTATAAAAGGCAATAAGCTGTTGCAAATATTTCCTGGTTCTGGCCAGACTCTGGAGGGTATGTGTTAACTTCTTTTTTCCTGCAGCCGTTTATAGGTGGGCCGGGTCAGGATGTTTCCTGTGAGCTAAACAAAGGTATTTTAGCTTAAGGTATTTAGCAAAGGTATTTTAGTATTATGTATACTTCAAGCTATAGGCAACATACCTTTAGTGAGTAACTTGTAGCAAAACCAATAGAATACAAAGGTTAAAGAAATGGATCCAGTATGGAGTCACATTTGTTTTTCCCTGTTACACAAATACACACACACACACACACAAAACTTCTGTAGACATTAGTACCACCAGGTGCTAATAATAAGGGAAGACCCAACCTGATGCTGAGGAACCAGAATGAATGTTGTGCACAGGTCCTACTTTAAAAAATATTTTGACCAAGTAGATCTCAGGGATCACTGGCTTGAGTCCTGTGTTAGAATCAGAGCAACATGGGTTCAGTCTTCCTCAGTGGCTAAAGCGTGCTTTGCTGTCCAGTTTTCATCTTAGGACCTGCGTGGTGCTTTCTGCCTTTCAAGCTGTCTTGAGTATCAAAGTTTGAATTCTACCTTTGATCATGACACAAACTAACCCCATCTGTCCAACATGCACTTTGCCCATGTCTAGGGGCAAGGGGACCTCAGTCGAAATAAACTCTGATCTACTGCCCTGACCCCTGTGTCCTTGTGCAAAAGCCAAACATCCATCCTTCTGTGCAAAAGGACCACCTCTACTGTGCATCACAGCATTCAGCTCAGTGTTCTACACAGAAGGGATCAGGGAATATTTGAGTATATAGAGGAGTTCAATAACTATCTGAGTGGAAAAACAAAACAGAAATGTAAAGAATCATTTGTATGATAAGCTGAATTTTTATGTTTTAATTCAAACATGTTAAAACTACACAGGGAAGTTTATGTTCAGTGCCCCTTTCTCCTCGAGGTAGCTCTAGGCAATGAAGCAACTTTGGACCACTGCTGACCCCTCCCTGGCAGGGGGGCTCAGAATGACCCAGAGAACAGTACGAGACTGAGGTCAGGAGCCTTGGATGACTCAAACATTCTATAGGAGCTCTGTGACCTGGGTCAAATTAAATTTTGTGAACCCCAGTGTTTTCATTTGCTCATAACAGGTTTTGAGGATAAAATATGATATCAATATGAACCTATTTTGGCCATTGTCACTTTTTATATGGCCTTTTTATTTTTCTGCTGGTAATATATAAGCACAAAGAGCTTAACCTAAAAGATCTGAGAGGTCAACTGGTGTAGCTTCTTATGTAAAAGCAACATTAAAATCTAAACTGTGCAAAATGATGGTCTACATATTATAAAGCTTTCCAGAAATGGAAAATTCACAAACACTCTTGGTAGGATGTTCAAAGATTTAATTACTTGGATCCTGGAAAGGCTTTATAACATAGTTTGTACTGCCTTTAGGTCCTATGGTATCTATCAAAACAACTAGCAATTAACTCCTGATGTAAATAGACCTCTCCCTTTTCTGTTCACAGTGGTGTCTCTAGCTATCCTTTCTGAAGGGTCAGGGCAAGTCTGAGATGATAAACTGTGAATGGTTACTTCTTGCTGCCCTGTGGTACATAGTAGGGGTGTTACCCATGGAACAGTGACAGGAAATACAGTCCCTCCTGACTTTCCCTGAGGTAACCCTACACTGGACCTCAATAAAGTCATGAAACATTAAAAAAAAATTTTTATTGAAGTACAGTCAATTTACAATGTTTTGTTAATTTCTGCTGTACAGCAAAGTGATTCAGTTATACATATACATATATATATACATATACATTCTTATTATATTCTTTTTTATATTTTATAGTATTTATTTTTTCCATTATGGTTTATCACAGGATATTGAATATACTTCCCTGTGCCATACAATAGGACCTTGTTGTTTATCCATTCTGTATATAATAGTTTGCATCTGCTAATCCCAACCTCCCACTCCATCCCTCTACCACCTCCCCACCCTTAGCAACCACAAGTCTGTCCTCTATGTTTATGAGTCTGTTTCTGTTTCATAGACAAGTTTATTTGTGTCATATTTTAGATTCCACATATAAGTGATATCATATGGTATGTGTCTTTCTCTTTCTGACTTATTTCACTTAGTATAATAATCTCTAGTTCTATCCATGTTGCTGTAAATGGCATTCTTTTTTATCACTGAATAGTATTCCATTTTATATATGTGTATATATATATTACCACATCTTCTTTATCCATTCATCTGTTGATGGACAATTAGGTTGTTTCCATGTCTTGGCTGTTGTGAATAGTGCTGCTATGAACATATGGGTTCATGTATCTTTTTGAATTATAGTTTTGTCTGGATATATGCCTTAGGAGTGGGATTGCTGGATCATATGGCAACTCTCTTTTTAGGTTGTTTTTTTTTTTTGCGGTACACAGGCCTCTCACTGTTGTGGCCTCTCCCATTGCGGAGCACAGGCTCCGGACGCGCAGGCTCAGTGGCCATGGCTCACGGGCCCAGCAGCTCCGCGGCATGTGGGATCCTCCCGGACCGGAGCACGAACCTGCGTCCCCTGCATCGGCAGGTGGACTCTCAACCACTGTGCCACCAGGGAAGCCCTATTTTTAGGTTTTTGATGAACCTCCATACTGTTTTCCATAGTGGCTGCACCAACTTACATTCCCACCAACAGTGTAGGAGGGTTCCCTTTTAGGCATGAGATATGTTTAATGAAGGGCTTTAGTTGACGATTCTACAGTTCTGTAGAGTGGGGAAGAGAACTGTGGTATTGCGATTTATAATAAGAAATATATATGAGGTCTTCATCCTCATTTCTGATACAGAGCTCCTAAAACACTGGGAATTTCCTAAGTGGTGAGAGCCATAAAGATGCCTTATGCCTTTTGTTATGTTAACGAGGTGAGTTTTGGACCGTAACTAAGGTTGGGGCCAGTTGCCAGGAAAGTGAAGCATGTGATTAGAGAGTTGGAACTTTTAGTCCCAACCCCTGACCCTGGGGAGGAGAGAGAGACTGGAGGTTGAATCAATGCCAATAGCCAATGATTTAATCAGTCATGCCCATGTAATGAAGCCTCCATATAAAAGCAAAAGGTTGGGATTTGGAGAGATTCCGTGTTGGTGAATATGTGGAGATTGGAGGAGAGTGTGAGCCTGGGGAGGGCATGGAAGCTCCGTGCCCTTTTCCCACACCTTGCCCTAGACATCTCTTCCACAAAGTAAAACGTTTCTTTGAGTTGAGCCACTCTAGCAAATTAATGGAACCCAAGGAGGAGGTTGTGGGAACCTCCATAGCCAGTCAGTCAGAAGTCCAGGTAACAACCTGGGCTTGCGAATAGCATCTGAAAATGTGGGACTGAGCCCTTAACCTGTGGGATCTGACAGTGTTGGAATTGAGATGAATTGTAGGACACCCAGCTGGTATCCCATAATTGTTTGGTTATGTGGGTAATCCTCCAGCCCAACACACACACGTTGGAACCTTTAAGGAAGGAAGAAGTATTGGTATTCTCCCCAGGTTATTTCCTTGGCCCCTCTGGATCACACAAAGGTCAAGGTTTCACTGCCTAGGCCTGCTGGGAGAGGCTTCCCTTGATGTTTCCCAGGTGACTTGAGGGTGCCTTGCAGACTTCTCTTGGTCCTAAACTCTCTACTCACCTCCCTCTTCTAAGACTCCTTTCTCTTTCACTCCTTTCCGCTTCTAGTGCTGTCACAATTCCCTCCCAATGGAAATCATTAAGTTCCAAGCTCAGGTCTTGTCAATTCCACAGCCTTCATCACTGAATGTCAATGATGAAGGGGCAGGGAACCACCCCTGTGTTTGCCTGTCCTTCAGGATCTAGTCCCATATATGGGGAGGCAGAAGCTCTAGAGTTTCTTCTCCAGATGGTGGCTACATGCCCTGAATGTATGCGGATTGACCTCCCTCTTTTTGGTCTGCAAGAGAAATCATTATTCTTCCCACTGACATAACTTGGACTCTCTTTCTTGTGAAATATTTTCATCACCTTTATTATGCAGAGGGAGAATTGATGGCTCCTTCTCTGCCCTGAGTTAATTCACAACCCATCTTATATGAACTTGATACTGAAGAGCAGCATGTCTAATTACTTCTCCTTAAGGTCCTCAGAGGTGGTGGTGGTGGAGACGGTGGGCTGGAGGAATAATCTCAGTTGACACCATCATGGTCATCGTCATGATGTACTGAGTATTGGCTATGTGTCAGATATAATAATAATAACAACAACAACTCTAATAGCTGACACTTTTGATTGCTTACTATGTGCCCAGATCATGACATAGAGGCTTTACCTGTATTACATGTCATTATAACTTCATGATAACCCTATATTTTAAGTACTATTGTTACCTCCATTGCATAGAGCAGGACACTGATAAACTGGTATGAAGCAATTATGCCCATGGTCGTAGCCAGTAAGAAGTAGACCTGTGTTCACACCCATGTCTGATGAACTCCAGTGATTTATCCATTATACTCACCGTGGTTGGCATTTCCTAAGAATGGTTAATTGGCTGATTTTCAAAAGAATATTTAGATCCTTGATATTTAAATCACAAGGTGTAGTTATGTGTTGTTGTTCGGTCCTGAGCAATCACAGCTGCCTACAATAAAGAAAGTATGAGCATTCGCAGTTGAAATTTACCCTAACAGAAATGGTGTTTTTAAAAAGCCTCCCTTTCTGACTTGCTAAGTGAATTTAATGCTCCAAATGGGTGCCAAATTGGCAGCCCATGGGATAAATTCCACTCTTTATGCAAGAAATAGACACAGTAGCCATGTGCTTCAACCATAACCTTGAGGGACCTTCTCTGTAGAACATAAGGCTAATGCATCCTTCACATCTCATTCCATCTTGGCCCCCATGAGCCCTGCTGATGTGGGTGCTGGGCCAGTAGTTATAATTGTGCTAGAACCTTTAGAGCTGTAATTCCCCAAACCTGCCTGTATATCAAAATCACCTGGGGACTTAAAACATATACAGATTCCTGGGCAATCTCCAAACTTTCTGAATTAGAACATGGCCAGGAATCTGTATGTGTTTTCTACATTCTGTTCCATGTTTGGGAACCATGGCACTGGGAGTTGTGTTCTCTGTGGACTACCGCCTGTTTTTCCTGTAGAGTCAGCAACCATCTGCTTGCTTATTTACCCTCTACCTTCAAGCACATACTATGAAGCAAGTGCCTTGCTAGTGTCAGAAAAACTGGAGAAAATGTCAGGCTTTGTCAACTGAAGTCAATATTTACTTGAGGAGCCTGTTGGCACATCTGTGTTACCAGCAAATGTCTTTCCAAACTGCTCAAAAAAAACCTCAACCTTAATCAGCAGGCTATATTTAAACACAGCCTCATCTTCTAAGTTGCATTCGCATTTTTGTTAACATGTTTTCCTCATTACTTCTCTCAGTGTATTCCATTGTTTGATTATTTATTTCTCAAGAATTGTTTCCAGAGACTGAAAGGCAAACAAAATGAAGCATGGTTAGAAGTAGACTGAAAAAAAAAAATCCCAACCTCTTTGATAGAGACTAACATAATAAGCTTTTTGGCAGTTGTTTGAAAGAAGTATTATTCCAGTACAGTAACTTTGTGGTGATTGCTGTAGAATTGGCAATGTTGCAGATCTATGAAGATTATAGGCAAGAAGGAAGATGTAAAATAAGACAAATTCTTTTGCGAGTGTTGGGGGAGAAGGAAAGGGAGGATGGAGAGAGAAAAACGTGCACACGATCCTGACTTTGGATGCTCTTAGTATTATCTGCTTCCTTTTTGCCTGATGTTTTTATTCATTATGTATAACCTATGTGGGGAAGAGTCCTCTAGTTATGTTAGGTAGGCTTTTGCACTAGCTAGAGTCAGAAATCTGGAAAAATACCCTCGACAGGATAATCACAAATAATCGTTTCTCCATAATAAGGACTCTTAACGATGTTAGAGAGAGAGATTTAATAAATAGAAAATTGCATCTATAGGCCTGAGTTCTACCATGTGCCTCTGTGCTTCACACTCTATCAGAGAAGTCTTACCCTGACATCACTGATAGTTGGACTTTTCTTAAGAAATGCAATTTTTTCCCATAAACAAATTTTATTCAGAACCTTTCTTAGCTTGGTCTCCTATAACAAAATACCATCAACAGTGTGGCTTAAACAACAAACATTTATTTCTCACAGTTCTAGAAATTGGGAATTCCAAGATTAAGATGCCAACAGATTTGGGGTCTGGTGACAATCCAGTTGCTGGTTTGCAGATGGCTGCCTTCTTGCTGTATCCTCACATGGCACAGAAAGATCATTTCTCTCATGTCTCCTCTGTAAGAGCATTAATCCCATTCAAGAGGACTCCACACTTATGGTCTGATTATCTCCCGAAGTTCCCATCTCCAAATACCACTACATTGGGTGTTAGAGCTTCAACATATGGATTTGGTGGGGAGGTTGGGACACAAACCTTTTGTCCATAGCAGAATCCCAATATATAGGACAGATAAAAAACTGTGCTTTTCAGATGGAAGTGGGACAGGGGCAAAGCTCCTGCTATGCAGCTTCCCCTACCTTATGCACCTATTGGGAATTTGGGGGTCCTCTAAACATCATGACTTGGAGCCAAAGAATGAGTGCTTGTGAGGGCTTTTCTCCACTGGGCCCACAGGGCTCTCCATTGACTGCTATAGGCCCTGCTCCCTCTCCTGCTGTTTTTTTTTTTTTTTCTGTTGTCGTTGTTGTTTGTTTGTTTTTTGCCTCTGATCCGTTCAGGACTCTCCTCCATGCAGGGCCTTAATAAGATATTCTGTTATGAGGACGTCATCTGTTGTGGCCATAATCCATATGGGAGACTGTCATTTCCTCAGGTGTGGTTTGCCCTCCCATACCAGGCTGCTGTTTTCCTAGGATAACACTCCCTATTCTACCTCCTACCTCGTTCATCCAAGGCTCTGATTGCCCACGCTGAGTCCAGTTCTGATTATGCAGGGGAAGTATCTCCCTCCAAGGGGAATCTGTTTTTCTCTTTAGTGTACAATGCAACAGTCAAAGAATGGTTACAGACTTTGGGGGCTAAAGCTTATAACATTGGGGGGGGTGGCTCCTTTTTAAGAAAAGTGATAGAAATGGACAAATACAAAATGCTAGGCTCTCTTCCAGAGCCTTGGAAGCAGCCAATACAAATGAGAGGGTCCTGAAGCTCGTTTGAATAGCTTCAGAGTGAGCCCCCTTCCAAGAGTACTTTTTTCTTTAAAGAGTTTATTTAGTTATCGCTGCGCTGGGTCTTCGTTGCTGCAGGGGCTTTCTCTAGTTGTGGCGCGTGGGCTTCTCATTGTGGTGGCTTCTGTTGTTGCGGAGCACAAGCTCTAGACGCACAGACATCAGTAGTTGTGGCACACGGCCTTAGTTGCTCCACAGCATGTGGGATATTCTCGGACCAGGGCTCGAACCCATGTCCTTGCATTGGCAGGCGGATTCTTAACCACTGTGTCGTCAGGGAAGTCCTCCTAAAGTACTTTTATATCTCCCTCCAGAACCCACATGCCCCTCTTTTGACAGCTATTCCAGCCTTTGCCTCCTGGGATCATGAATGAGAGAGGTTCATCTCATTCTCCAAGAGACAACTCCTCTTCCTAGAAGAGCTTATGCATACACCTCATCTGCAGAAAAAGAAAAAAAAAAGACTCAAAATGTGACAAGAGTTAAATAAATTTAAATCTAATTGAATCAATCCCATTGAAAACAAATAAAAAAGTATTGATGAGGAGGAAACCACAAATGGAAAGATTCTATCCGCCCGTTGAAAACAAAGGATTCTTGCTCTTCGAAGTTAAAGGGAAAGAGAAAAGCTTAGCTAAATCAAACCTATAAAGACCCAAGGCTCCCTTTAAACTCTGGCCCCATTAACCAAAAGCTATGGGATCCTTTCTAATGAATTACCACACAAAGAAAGTGAGCACTTGTGTGGAGGTGGGTTATTTCCAGAATAACAATGGCAATCAATAGTCTTGTAGGGAAGAGTCACCTATAAGAGTCAGAGGTCTGGAAGGTCATCCGTTTAGGATGGGATGACTTTGTTACCCAGGAAGTTGAAGTTGTCACAGGGTTTTAATTGACCCTGGATGGAGAGAAGATTATCAATTTAAGTCAGATTTTCCATATATTAATGACTGTGCCTGGCAGATCCAGATCCAGACATATGTATCAATGTCTCTTTCACATGATACAATTTCTTTTGTCTTTAATATTAATGCTAAGTAAAAGGAAATGCTTTAAAGATGCGTTGTAAATACTATTTTTAGTAAATAAACCAAGAATGTGTTTAAAAGGAAGAAAGAAGTGTGAGGTTCAAAGTCTAAAATAAGATTTTGGGGGGAGGTTACAAAATAAAACAACAACTTCTCATCAAATGTTGGAGGACGCCAAGAGGTACTAAGGACTGAAAAAGAATAATTGCAATGAAAGAAGTCTGGGAAAAGATGTGTGTGTGTTGTGGAGGGAGAGAGAGAGGCTCATTTAGTGATCTGAAAAAAGGTAAGGCGCTCAATACAGGGGATGCTGACTTCCTGTCTTCTTTTCCATCTCTACTGCAAAGAATACAAGGGGAAATGAGTTTCAACTGGAGCTAGAAGAATTTATGCTAGACAAAGTATTTCCTGACAATTGATGGCATGTTAATGTGGGTTCATCGGTGGGGTCCTAGGTACCTGAGGTGTGGTCCTGAGCTGTTAGAGGGGAAAGGTAGAGGAGTGAACCAAAGTGGACAGGTTGAAGGTGGTTATTGGGAGGCCCTGGTCCCTGGGAAGATTTTGGATGGGTCAATAGGAGACAGGTTCTCTTCCTGGCTTGAGTGGGGTCTTCCTGTTTCATGTACTTTGGGCATTCCAATGTGGGGCAGTAATGAACAGTGGTAGAGAATGGCTCCCAGAGAGACAGACAGCCAGGTTTGAACCGGCCTGTCGTTTACTGGCTATGTGATCTTGGGCAGGTATCAGGTTCCTCAGCTATAAAATAAGATCAAGGATAGTAGCCACTTATTTGGATTATTATGAAGGGATTTAGATAATATACATAAAGCATTCAGTCTAGTGATTAGAACTTAGTAAGTACTCAACTTTTATTATTTTGGGTGAACAAGATAGATTCCCCTATTTATATCCTTTATTACTTAATAGATTTTTTTCATATCTTTCTGCAGCTGCTCATATTTTCTCTACTCTGACACCTTCCATTCCCTCCCTGCCTACATGTGCCTAGGAATGCCCTTACCCCATGTTTCGCATTAGCCCGTTATAGTGGGTTGAATGGTGCCCATCAAAGATATGTCCACACCCAATTCCCCAGAACCTGTAACTGTTACCTTATTTGGGAAAAGGGTCTTTGCAGGTATAAATAAATTAAGGATCTGGAGATAAGCGGATCATCCTGGATTATCTGGGTAGGCACTAAATCCAAGGACAATTGTTCTTATAAGAATGAGGCAGAGGGCATATATTCGGAGAAGACTCTAATTAAAAAAGATACATGCACCCCAATGTTCATAGCAGCACTGTTTACAATAGCTAAGACATGGAAGCAACCTAAATGTCTACTGACAGATGAATGGATAGATAAGGTCTGACATATATATATATATATATATATATATATATATATATATACAATGGAATATTATTCAGCCATAAAAAAGAACAACATAATGCCACTTGCAGCAACATGGATGGACCTAGAGATTATCATATCAAGTGAAGTAAGTCAGAAAGAGAAATACAAATACCATATGATATCACTTGTATGTGGAATCTAAAAAAATGATACAAATTAACTTATCTACAAAACAGAAATAGACACAAAGACATAGAAAACAAACTTATAATTACCAAAGGGGATGGTGGGGGGGGAGAGATAAATTAGGAGTTTTGGATTAACATAAACACACTACTATATATAAAATTGGAAATGACAAAAACATACTGTATAGCACAGGGAACTATATTCAATATCTTGTAATAACCTATAATGGAAAAGACTCTGAAAAAGAATAGATATATATAACTTTATATATATATTAACTTTTTATAACTGAATCACTTTGCTGTATACTTGAAACTAACACAACATTGTAAATTAACTATACTTCAATTAAAAAAAAAAACAACGAATGGGGCTTCCCTGGTGGCGCAGTGGTTGAGAGTCCGCCTGCCGATGCAGGGGACAGGGGTTCGTGCCCCGGTCCGGGAAGATCCCACATGCCGTGGAGCGGCTGGGCCCGTGAGCCATGGCCGCTGAGCCTGCGCGTCCGGAGCCTGTGCTCCGCAACGGGAGAGGCCACAACGGTGAGAGGCCCGCGTACCGCACACACACACAAAAAAGAATGAGGCAGAGAAAGATTTGACAGACAGAGGAGGAGAAAGCAATGTGACCCTAGAGAGATTGGAATGATACCACCATTAGCTGAGGAATGCTGACAGTCACTAGAACCTGGAAGAGGCAAAGAACAGATTCTCCCCTCCAGCCGTCAGAGAGAGTATGTCCACGCTGCCACCCCTTGATTTCAGACTTCTGGCCTTCAGAACTGTAAGAGAGCACATTTCTTTTGCTTTAAACCACCTTTTGCTTTAAACCAACCAGTTTGTAGTGATTTGTATGGCAGCCACAACTCACCCATTTTAGGACAGAATGTTTGGTGGTGAGTCTAGTGTGGGAAGAGGAAAGTAGAAAGAAAATTTTCCCAAAGGCACTCCCCCTTTCTCCTTCCTGCTTTCCTCCTGCTTTAGCTTCTGCAAGTCCCTGGTCTCACCAGCATCTTCTTTCTACAGACAGCATTCTTTCTCCACTAAAGAGCTCCCACCAATCCTAACTCCTGTGATAAAAAGCTCAGCCTCCGTCTAGTTTTTCTATGAACTGTAAATAAATCTCGTTTCTGTCCTTTGTAAAACCAAAGAGACAACATCTCAGTAAGGAAAATAAAAGATTGAATAAGGGAGACCAGCATAGACGATGAGCTTTCATGACTATTTTCTAAAGCTACTAGACATACAAGCCCCTGTAAAGGCGTGAAAAGTTGTGAGTGTGATTCTTGTTCAGATTGGGAGAATGAAACATCAGATTGGAGGCTTCAGGTGATCAGAGTGGAGAAGAGGATATTAACCAAGTGATGCTGACACCACATGGCATTTTGGTGGCTGCATTTTCTCTGTGTCATTGAACTGTCTGCCCCAGTCCTAGCATTCTGGGCTTAGAGCCTCAAGTACTCTGTCCGGTGCCACCAGGACCCAACTTCTTGCTTTTCTTCATTGTCATCCAGTGCTCTCTTTCTCTCCGCATCGACTTCTTCCAGACTCTCTCCATGATTAAACTTCCAGCCATCTTCCCAGCTTTCATAGTAGCTCTTGTCTCTCTCCCTCTTGGCTGGTAGACTAGGATAATCACCCAGGAAATATTTGTTGAGTTAACCAGCATCCCCAGTTTGACCCAGTTCCAGGATCCCTCTCTCTTGAGTACCATCATCAGAGGTGGTACCCGATCTGGCCTGTTGGAGGCTCATGGGCAAAACCAGGGTGGAACTAGATTATCACTGGTCTCTCCCAGCTCTGAGCTTCTCATGTTCTGTTTTTCAATCAGTGGAAATAGTAAAAAGAAAATAAAGCTAGTGCTTGGGAATCAGCCTGGGCAAGGAAGTATTTCTATGGAGTCTGTTGGAAGAAACCACAGACGTCATAACTCATAACACATGAAGTTCTGGCCCTAAATCTCCCCCACTGTCACAGCCAGGCATTTCAGGAACTGAGATCCTTTAGAATAGAAAGGGGAGGACATGTGTTCCTGGCATCCTAAGTTGGAACTTTTAGTGCGTTTTTCCCACAGATATAGTTATACATGGTGATTAGGGCTTAATAACAGTAACAACTTATATTTGTAGAATGTAAGAGTGTAAGTATTATCAATTCATTTTCATAAGAACCTTGTGAGGTAGATACTTGTGTCAGTCAAGGTTAAATCAGAGAGACAGAACTACTTGGAGCCACATATAATAATATTACTGAGTCCAACCTCGTGCTGTTCACTGCACAACAGGCCAATAAATCAAGAGATGAGCTTTTGGGGCAAGGGATAGCGACTTTACTTGGAAAGACAGCAGACCAAGAAGATGCGGACTAGTGTCCCAAAGAACCACCTTACGCAAGTTAGGAATCAGGGTTCTTTTATACTCAAAGGAGAGGGGATGTGTCTGGCTGTTGTAAACCTCTTGGTGCAGGAATACTTTGTTCTTACAGCTGTCCATGTAGATCTGGTCACAGTGGTCCTATAAAACTCCAACAGGACAATTGTTATTTTCTGTTCTGCAATTTTTATCTCTATATGAATGGAAAAATGTTTTACCTGTAGAGGTCAGAGCCCTGAAAATAGGCTATCCTGTATATTTCAGGCTATAGGCAACATTCTTTTACAAAAGCTGCAGAGCCAGCCTGACCTAGCACAGGCAACAGCACAAGGGTTAGAGATAAAAGAATAGATCCAATATGGAATCAAGTTCTTCTCTGTTACAATAAGAGATTTATTATATGACTTGACCTCATTCAGTTGTAGGAGCTGGTTAAACAACTAATGTGTGACTGTTGTCTTTGTGTCCGGTGCTGACTTCAGGAACCCATAGGGAAATGTGGTAGCCCACCGCTAAGAAGGCCACAATGCTTCCTGGCTCCTAGCATTCCCTCCTTTGTATAGTTCCCCCTTCCATTGTACAGGTAGTAGTCTGTATGACCAGTAAAATATAGCAGGAGCAATATCAATTCTGAGGTTAGTTTATAAAAGAGATCTTGGCTTCTATTTTGATCACTCACTTTTCCTCTCTGTCTTGGATTGCTCATTCTGGGAGAAGCCACCAGCCTCATTGTAATAGCCCCATGGGAGGCCCACAAGGCAAAAAATGGAGCCTTTGGCCAACAGCCAGTGAGGAAGAGAGGTCAGCCAACCAACACATGGGTGGGCGTGTAACTGAATTCTTCAGGCCCAGGTGAGTCTGCAGCCCTGCCCAACAATTTGACTAATAACTCATGGGAGAACTTGAGCCATAATGACCCAGGTCAACCGCTCCTAGATTCATGACCCTCCAAAACTACATGAGATGATAAATTCTGTTGTCTTAATATGCTGATTTGGGGTTATTTGTTACACAGCAATAGATAATTGATACAGGAATAAAAGTAGAGAAGACCAAAGGCAAACTGGAACTCCAAGGACAGACTTGGATCTGCCTTGGTCTTATATCCTTTCTAAGCCTTCATCTTTGGTGATGCAAATGACCTGCAGGGAAAGCTGGAACTTTTCAACACAAAGCTAAACCTGCACCTCACTCAGTAGTTGGAGAAACTAAAGGAGGACTCAGGGCTGCAGCAGCTGCAGCCTGTCTGTGACTCTGGATCATCAGGTGAGCCATCAGATCGGCGACAAAGTACGTGAGCTGCAGCGGCACCTGGTGCCTTGCCCCTAATTCTGAGCCTAAGAATATGGTGTCTGCTTCACTTCTACCTTCCAAATCATGTGTAGAATGTTTCTTGGGGCTCATGCCAATCCAAAACTGTGTAGAGAAGGCAATTTTGGGAAACACAGCTCCAGCTTAGCTAAGCTGACACAATACAAATCCACCATAGCTTTATTCCATTTAGTAGGTGTAAACTTAGAATTTGAAGGTTGAGTGATTTTTCAAAATGCCACACAGCTGTCAGGCCAAAGAGCTATAACTGAAAGCCAGGACTGTAGACTCTCTACGTTTATTAGAACTTCCTAAATTAACTCTGATGGCAAAATAGGCTTTTGTGAGTGAACCTAGGGAAACGAGACATTATTGATAACATTTTGGAAAAATGTATTCCAAACTATCACAGATGAATTTTGCGGATCCCAGGCTCTTGGGATGCAGTGCAGTTGCGGGCCTGCCCTTCTCCCCTGCCCCACAGTCAACATACAGGCAAAGAGCAGGAACTCAAGATTCACGCACTTGTAGACTGCCCTGTGCTCTAAGTGGTGATTGCTAGCTCAGAATTTCAGCGGTGTGTACCTTTTCTCTGGACATCTATACCCTTACTCTTGACCACAGTGAGGTCCATTTCCTGCTTTCCTGGCTCCTTTGACACAATGACTTTCTGTGGGGTGTCCTCACCAACATGACCCTCTTTATTGAAAGAGTTTAATGTCTGTTATCTGTGAATTCCCTAGAAAAGCCTGATTTCTGAGGCAGGAATTCACCTTGGGTGGATTTTCTCTCATAATGGAGAGGTTGGCCAGTTGAGAGCTTAATCATTTCAAGTTAGCTAGAAACATCTCACAGAGAATGTTTAACTTTGGCCAACACTGAAAATATGCATCATAATAATAATGGAAAAAATAATATATGTTGATCATTTACTGTGAGTCTGATGCTGGACTGTTTTTTCCATGAATTATTTTATGTAATCCCACAACAACCTTATGAGGTAGATACTATTACTAACTCCATTTCACAGATAAGGTATGCAAAGACTGACCAGTTATTAGTTATCAAATCACTTTTCTTTTCTCCCTGACTGTATATCCCAGGCACGCTTGCAGTCAGGTATAGCTAGGAGAATGTGGGCATAAGTGATAAAAACCACTGACCCATTAAAATCTCTGACCTAATCCTCCAACCTGTCTCTCATCCTTTACCTGCTGAGTGGATGCAAAGGATCCTGCAGAGAACATCAAGGCACCAAGGAAACATTGGAACCACTAGATAAAAGGAGCGTGGGTTCCTGAATGGGTCTGTGGAGCAGAGCTTACCCTAGTGACATAAGCAAGAAATAAACGTTTACTCTCGTCGTTTTGTTATATTAGACAGTATACATACTTATACTGGTGCCTTCAAGTGGGAGTTCTGCCTAAACACAACCCCAAAATAGATGACATTGGCTTAGCAGTTGCATAATAGGTAGCAAGGAAGCTAACATCAAAGGCTGCAAAGGTAGTGACCATGTTATGTGGTGATGAAATATTTGGTAAAACTGTCACCTCCTTTAATTTGGAAGGCAATTAACATGTGTACTTGAACTGTAGCTCCAGGAAAAATAGTTGGAAAATATCAAAGTGTTAGTGGAAGTGTGACTATTATTGGCTCTTTGACAAGGTATGACAAAACAAACAAACAAACAAACAAATGAACAGCAACAACACAAAACAACATAGGGATCAAATCAACTGGCCCACTTACAAGTTACAGTGGAAGAAGATAGAACGAGTCCAGGAATTTGGGGCATCGGATTTGAGAAAACTAACTGCTTCTAGATCCCCAAAGTGAAGATTCTTAAAAAGTTGTGAGTGACAAAGACCTAGTAATATTCCTCAGCTGAACAAAGTGACTTAGGCATTTGACCAAAATCAGGTTAGGTGTGAGTCTTCCTTCATATTGTTTCAGATGACTTCAAGGTGGTCTCCATGAATGAGAGGGGCAGGGGAATAATGGAGGCAAAGAAGGAAAGAAATAAATCAGGCTGAAGGATTATATCTAGGAAAGAACTTTGGGCATGGCTACTGGCACATGGAACTGACTGGTGGGAAGTATTTTCCAAGTTGTAAAACAGCCACTGGGCTTCCAAACTTGCTTCAGTAGGAAGTGGACTCCTATAAAACCTCCAAGACATATACCCCAGTGCTCTCTTCAGAGACGGACAGAGAGATTATCAACTGGGAAAAAAACACCATAAAGGGCAGAGCCAGGGACCACAGAGAAGGGACCACAATCCTCCATATACTCTCTTTTTTCTCATTTGTCAGCTTGGCTTAGAGGATCCATCAGGGAACTCTGAGGGGACAGTGGAGCCTGATGGAAGGAGTCTGGACCTGACTATGTGTGTGAGGTGGAATCTCCTTCCAACCTCCGCTGGATCATGACACGAATGAGAAATAAACATATGTTGTGTTCATCCACTGAGATTCTCAGGGTACTTTTTATAGCACCCTCACAGATGAAATTAGATGTAGAGCAGTTAAAGAACCTGCCCAAGGTCATGCAGCTACCAAGGGGTTGAGCAGAAATACAACGGAAGAGAAAGCCCCAAACTTGGGTTTGTAGCAGAACATGATCAGAATCACTTGGGAACTTTCTCAAATTACAGATGCTTTATCTCTACTCTAAAACGCTGTTTCGGAAGTTATTGGGTGCAGGGGGAGTAGAGGAGCTTTAAGTCTATTTTTAATAAACTCCCTGAGTAATGTTGCCTAACCAACGTTGAGAAGCACCAAATGCTAACAGTTATTCTAAAACATATAAGTTGAATTCCTGTGGAGAGTTGTCAACTGGGTAGGATGGCCATCTAATTTATTGTGCAATCTGAGACACTTCTAGAGTGAAAGGGGGAGCTAATAACTACAGTGGGAAACCAGGCATAAAACCTGATTTTTACAGGGAAATTGGCATGTAAGAGCCTTTACATGTGAAAGCAAAAGATGAGACAGCTGTGTTCTCTGCTAATAAAAATGCTATTTCCTACTGAGTGAGGTTTCAATTTTTCTCGAGAGGGCTATCTGCTATCTGGGTAGGACAAAGGTGGACTTCAAACTTGGGGCAAAGCTGAATTCTGGAGGGAAGTCCTGAAGGGCAGCCCCAGATATTTAGAGGAAGAAAACTAAAGCGTCTTACGGAGTTGGAGAAATGAGACCACAGTATCCACAACTGCTCACACAGACCCAAGAGCCACCAAAGGCTTAAAGAGTGAATACAAGCAGTAGAAAATGGCAAGAACAATCGTGATTGAAACCTCTAGCTAAGAAACAGACAAAGTGCAGAGGCAGGATTCAGACTGGGGTGGGAAAGGAGCAATCTTGACTAATTTTCCCGGGAAGAAAGCTGTGTTCTCCTTCTGAAGCCTCTAGTAGCTGGTAGCACTTACAATGCACAGAAGTGTGAAAAGGAAGTACCGGAGCTTGACTCACATTCACTCTTGGGACCAAAAATAATTTTGATGTTCTTAAAACTTTGTCATCTTTCCCCTACTTACTACCTGAGCGATCTGGTAGTACCTTAATCTCTCTAAATCTCAGCTTTTCATCAGTCTAATGGGGATAATTATACTTCTCTCTGCCTACTTTATAAAGGGAGATTGGGTGGGTCAAACAACATAATATAGGGCTTCCCTGGTGGCGCAGTGGTTGAGAGTCCGCCTTCCAATGCAGAGGATATGGGTTAGTACCCAGGTCCGGGAAGATCCCATATTCCACGGAGCTGCTGGGCCCGTGAGCCATGGCCGCTGAGCCTGCGCGTCAGGAGCCTGTGCTCGGCAATGGGAGAGGCCACAACAGTGAGAGGCCTGTGTACCGCAAAAAAAAAAACAAAAAAACCCCCACATAATATATAAATAGTAGTGCTTCATAAACAGTAAAACTTACTGAAATTAAAGATAATATTAGTGTTAATAATGTTAACAAAAAAATATAAAGTACAGTATAAGTAATAACAAGTTTCCCAGGATATATGAACATTTTCTTTGTGAATTAAGTTGATCCTTAAATGAAAGAATTAAGTGAACTTTCTCCTTTATATATGTCAGGTGCATGTGTGTGTCTGTGTGTGTGTGTGAGTGTCCCATATACCTCGTATATCAGTATCTCCTGGGACTGCTTGGTAAAAAAGCAGATTCATCCTAGGTTTACTGAATTTCTGGTTGTAGGGCCCCAAGGTCTACGGTTTTAAAAGGCTTTCCAGATGATTTTTATGCACCATTTTTGAGATGAAATGCTTTAAACACTGGGACTCTAGGAATCAGTGTCTCTTTGTGTGGAGGATAATTGGTTATCAAATATTATTGAAATTTGACCCAGGAGGAGGAATTAGTTAACCTATCAACCTCTCAATACCTCTCTGAAGCTGAAAGAGCTCTCCAATAGGAGAACTAGGTCATTGCATCGCTGTGTGTGGTAATCACGTGACTAAGTATCTTCTCTGAATTACCAATTGTGCATCATGGCACCTGACTGGTTGCACACAAAGTAAAAGGGGGGTAGGAATGTTTCTCGCCTTCATTCTTCAAAGAGCAATCTGAAACTAACCAGTTGGACTTTTCCATCCATGTCTCCATGTCTCACTAGAGCTTATGCTGATGTGAGTAAATTTCAGGTCCAGAGGATGATTGTTCCTTAGGCAAGGTCTAATTAAACGAGAGGAGAAGTATTAAAAATGTTTCCCACCTCTCTCTTTGTTGGATGTCAGGAAGCTTTCATTCATTTTGAATAAATATTTATTTCATTCATTCAACTAATATTTATTCTCAATTGTTATGTGCTGTGGACCCTACTAGTCAATGAGGAAAAATTAGTGAACAAGACAGACACAGCCCTTCAGGATAAGGCAGCTATGGATCCTACTTGTCAGACTTGCTTTCTTATTCCAGCCTAAACTTGGATGTTCTTGTGATGGTTAATTTTATGTGTCAGTGTATCTGGGCCACGGGCTACTGAGTTACTTGGTCAGACATTCTTTGGAGGGCTTCCCTGGTGGCACAGTGGTTAAGAATCTGCCACCAATGCAGGGGACACGGGTTCGAGCCCTGGTCCAGGAAGATCCCACATGCCGCGGAACAACTCAGCCCATGCACCACAACTACTGAGCCTGCGCTCTAGAGCCCGTGAGCCACAACTACCGAAGCCTGCGCACCTAGAGCCCATGCTCCGCAACAAGAGAAGCCACCACAATGAGAAGCCCGCGCACCGCAATGAGGAGTAGCCCCTGCTTGCTACAACTAGAGAAAGCCTGTGCAGCAATGAAGACCCAAGGCAGCCAAAAATAAATAAATAAATTTATGTATTAAAAAAACATTCTTTGGGGTGTTTCTGTGATGGTGTTTTGGATGACATTAACACTTAAATCAGATCAACCTCCATAATGTTGGTGGGACTCATCCAATCAGTTGAAGGCCTGAATAATACAAAGAGAAAAAAAAAAAACAACCCTCCCCCAAGCAAGAAATAATTCTCCTGAAGACTGCCTTCAGACTTCACCTGCAATATCAGTTCTTCCAGGTTCAAAAGCAGACTAGCTTCAGACTCACACTAGAACATTGGCTCTCGTGGGTCTCCAACCTGCCAGCAAACACTGCAGGTTTTGTGCTCACTAGCTTCCATGATCACATGAGCCAATTCCTTAAAATAAATAGATAGATAGGTATATAGATAGATAAATAAATAACTTGTGGGTTTTTTTTTCCTGCAAACCCTGACTATTACAGTTTCCTAACCTAGTCACTGAATGCACTATGTATCCAGAGGTTTTCCTCTACATTCCCCATAGAAGTTACATGCTTAACTGGAAGGATAGATGCCCCCCTCCCAAAAAACTGTTTCCATTTTCCCTTGGGAACCCTTAATATGAGCACACAGAGAGCATCAAAGAGTTAAGCATAGGGAAGAAAGAGTGAGCTTGTTTCTGAAAGGTGAAGGGTGATGGCACCTTCCATCCACGGTTGTTACAAGGAGTCGGTGAGCATCTATGTAAAGCCCTCGGCACAGTGCTTACAGGGGCCAAACTACCTCTAATTGCTTGTCACATTGTTCTTCTGCGTGAGCAATAAAATAATGGAAAGTTTGTGAGAGGAGGTGGAATCCCAGCTCTACCTTTGATGTTTGCTGTCTTTAAAGATCTGACATGTGGTTTGATTTCTCTCTTCAAACATTTAGAGTTAGGGGAAAGGAATTCCATGTAGAAAGTAGCAAGGGATGGGTCTCTTTAGGCCTCTGGGAAGTGGGAGGATTTGTGTGGCAAGATTCGCTTGTGGCAGATAAGAAATACAGATCTCTGTGGCGCAGTGGTTGAGAGTCCGCCTGCCCATGCAGGGGACACGGGTTCGTGCCCCGGTCTGGGAAGATCCCACATGCCGCGGAGCGGCTGGGCCCGTGAGCCATGGCCGCTAAGCCTGTGCGTCCGGAGCCTGTGCTCCACAACGGGAGAGGCCACAGCAGTGAGAGGCCCGCGTACCGCAAAAAAAAAAAAAAGAAATACAGATCTCTAAGCTGTGAGGTATTGTATAATTTATTGCTGATTTCAGCTCACAAAAATCATCGTCACTTCTTTTCACTCAAACTACTATTTGCCGTAAGGCTTGGCCTGTGGTTTTCAAACTTGAGTGTTTATCGGAATCACCTGGAGAGTGTGTTCAATAAAACACAGGCTGTTGGACTGTATTCCCAGAGCTTCTAACTCAGCAGTTCTGGGGAGGGACCAAAGCATTTGCATTTCTAACAAATTCTAACGAGGAGGCGCCTGACGCTTTTGGTCCAGGGACCACATTTTGAGAACCACGGCAATGATTAAAGAAACAACAGTCAAGTGGGAGAACTGCTGGAGAGGAAAAGAAATGGTTCATTAGCACGCTCACATCCTGTCTCCTCTGAATTCCTATGGCAATTATCGTCTGCACAATATATCTGGTAATTAATCATGTCTTGCATTTTGACAACTCTTTTCTTTGCCTGAATGCTATTTACATATTTCTGTTGATTTTATGCTTAAGAACCAGGTGGGAAGAGAGGCCAGCAATGGAACAACCAGTGGGAGAAAGAGGAGGGAAGCAGGAAAAGGATAATTAAAGAGAGGATCCGCCTATAGGAAAGTGGAGTTAGAGCTGGACTCAGGCTACATCTTAAGATGCAGGAGGGATAAAGCGAAGAGAAGGAGAATTCACATGGCATCCAGATGGTACAGTGTGGGAAAGGCAGGCACCAGAAAAGCTATAGGGTAGCCTCATAGATAAGTGACCCAGCTGCCAAGTAAGATAATGGGGAGAAGGGATTCACGGAGGATGTGATTACCCTAAAAAAGGAACCCAAATATTATTGGGCATTTTCTTTTATCCTCTGCAGAAGTAAAGAAACTGTGGTATCAAGGAAGGTGCTAATATGCTGTTTGTTGAAGATGAAGAGGGTTGTTTACTACTAAGGAGGCCAAGGTCACAGACCCAAGCAATTTGGGTGGGCAAGTTCCAGGATCAAGGCCAAATGCTTGGGGAAATAATCCTCTTTAAAGACACCAAACCAAGAGGAGCGGAGCTAGATAGAGCCTGAATGGAAAGAAGAACCAGGTTGTGGGTTGGTTTGAAAGAAAAAGAATTGGGTTCTTGAGATTGGGTGGTCTGTGTTTTGTTTTGGATTGCTGTACCCCTCCCTTTTGTGGGCCATTTGCAAAGGGCAGCCTTTCTCAACTGCATCTGACAGGTGAGTTCATTTGGAGTGCTAAAGGGCTCAGGGAATTCTTGGGAAGCACCAGCAGCCAGAGATGTCCTAGATAATGGGGGCAAGGCCCTCAGAGGAGCCATCACGTTTGGACCAGGACTACTCTTTTACATCTGCAAAACAACATGAAGGAGATTCTGGTGAAAAGCTATAGTTTCCTCCTCTACTCCTCTCCACCCACAATCCTACTTTCCAGAAGCGAGCTCTTTTAATTGTTTCTGTTTTTGGTTCTTTGGATACATCCAAACATCTAAATAGTGTGTTTATACTCCTTTTTCTTGATTTATCTACATATTACATCTGTTGACTCCTAAGTATGAAAGTTGAATATTTACGTTGGTAACATTGGGACTTCCTGGTGGTCCAGTGGGTAAGACTCTGCACTCCCAATGCAGGCGACCCAGGTTCAATTCCTGGTCAGGGAACTAGATCCTACATGCATGCTGCAACTAAGAGTCCACATGCCACAACAAAGAAGTCCTCATGCTGTAACTAAGAAGTTGGCATGCCACAACTAAGAAGTCTGCATGCCGAAAATAAAAGATCCCGCATGCTGCAACTAAGACCTGGTGCAGCCATAATATAAGTAAGTAAAAGAAATAAAAAACAAAACAAACAAAAAAACAAAAAAACAAAACCCTTAATAACGTTACTCTATTTTCTTCCCTTGCCTTCATACCAATGTTTGTTTGCTTTATTATTTTTAGTTCTTCTACTGCTTACCTTCAAACTTGATTCTTTAACATACTAAAATTTCTATTCCTTGTTATGTCCACTTTGCACAGGATTGCTGGATTTTCCAATTCATAACATGAAGATATTTTCTTCTCTATCTTTTCTGTTATTTTTTTTCTCTCTCCCCATTTCATCCCACATTCTAGCCAAATGTTTCTACTTTTACATTATTGTTAACATTTACTTTCACTCTTGCAACAAGCACCAAGTCTTCTCTGCTGAGTTGACTCTAAAAGTTAAAAATCGATACATTATTTTGACTGTTTTGCACTATGTTGAGGGCTAGCATTACATTCCTTTCTGGGAGTCCAGGAAAGATCCATGGACTAGTTAAAATAAAATGTTCTTAGCTTCATGGTTAAGTGGTTATTCTTTTTTACATTTCATCGGTTGCTTAAAATCTCCTAGATGGTTTTGTTTGCTTAATATTTGATCTATGTCTGAATTGGAGAGCTTTCTGTTTTTCCTGGAGTTCCTAATCTCTGTTCCTTTTTCTTGTAATTTATCATAGCTTCAAGTTTTCCAGTCTTTAACTCATTTTATCTGCTCTGTAGTATCTGTTTCCAGACACCTACCTCCTCCTGGAGTTTTTTGTCTAATTTAGGCTAACTCTTAGCTGGCATCTCAGAAGTCTCCAATCTGCCTTCCTGAGTTGGATCCTCTGGAGTCCACATCATGTCTTTCTTTGTTTACTTCCTATTTGCTGTGACTATTGTCAAGTAATTTCCTACAAAAGGATGAAGTTTTGTATCTTCAAAAATACTTTATTCTGCCCTCACACTTGCCTAATAATGTGATGTGTGTAGACTTTAGGTTAAAAAAACTATTTTAAAGGCACATATTTGAACGTCCAACGTTGCTGGAGAAATTTGATGGTTGACTAATTCTCATTCTTTTCTAGGTGACTTGTTTTATTTTCTCTGAAAGCTTTAATATCTCTCTTTCGTCTTTGCTGTCCTGAAATTTCATATCAATGGGTTGAGGTATGAGTATTTTTATTGTTCCCATCAGCTGACCTGGTAGACAGTGGGCCTTTTCCATCTAAAATCCTCCTCTAAAAAACCCTTCTTTCTTCTAAAACCCTTTTCCCTCTAAAAGACCATTTTTCCTTCAACTTTAGAAAATTTAAATTTATTGCTTCTCTAAGGATTTCATTTTCTCTGTCCACTTTTTCCTAAGATTCATATTAGTCTGACATTGAATCAGATCTTTTAGACTGTCCTGCTATTTGTTCTGAGAGATTTTCTTGATCTTATTTGCAGTTCTTTTTTTTTTTTTTTTTTTGCGGTACGCGGGCCTCTCTCACTGCTGTGGCCTCTCCCGTTGCGGAGCACAGGCTCCGGACGCGCAGGCTCAGCGGCCATGGCTCACGGGCCCAGCCGCTCCGCAGCATGTGGGATCTTCCCAGACTGGGGCACGAACCCGTGTCCCCTGCATCGGCAGGCGGACCCTCAACCACTGCGCCACCAGGGAAACCCTGCAGTTCTTATATTGACAAAATTTTCATATTCTTTCCTTTTTCATATCATTTTACTATTTTATAGATTTTGTATAATATCTTTCCAAATCCTTCTGAATATATTATATAGATTGTTGCTGCTGTTATTGTTGTTAGCACAGATAATTCATGGACAGGAAAGAACTTTCTCCAGGGTCTGTTTTTATATGTGCTTATTTTGGCTCGCTGCATCCATGCTGCTTCTTCATAGCCTATAACCTGAGATAAAACTAGATAAAATCTCCATTGTTCCTGTCTATTTAAGAAAGAAAGGCCAGAGCCGATTAGTGGGTATATGGTTTCTGTGATATTGTGGGGATTCTGATTTGGAGCTCTGGGTAGAGTGGAGCAGGGTGTAAATACTGGAAGGCTTTACTTTAGGATAAACAGGAAAAAAATTAGCTTTTAAGCCATAGACCCCGCAGCTGTCCCAAATGCCAATTCCCACTCCAGAACTTTCCTTTGTGGTGTGGTGTTTTGTCTAGTTATAAATATTGGCTGTCCATTTATTCCTCTGTATACAATTTTACTTCTCTCTCTCTGATTTTTACAGACAGGCTGGCCCTGTGTCCAGATGCTCCCCAGGGGTCTGTCTACCACCGAGATTGGCTCCCACCTCTCTGAAACCCTTACACATTATATTCTCAGTTCTGTTTTCCTCCTCCTTCACCTCTCTCATCTCTTTTACATCTTCTAGAAACTAGATGAATTTGTCATCTGTCCATCTTTTCACATCTTTCATTCCCCTGTTATGAGTTTATTCCTTTCTGTACTTCCAGGATTTTATTTCAGTGAGTTCTTAGGAAATAAATATGTGTGGCTAGTCTGCCATCATGAACTGGAAAGCAAAATGATGATTTCAAAGATTTAGGTTCCTCTTAATAGAGGAATTGTGTTTCTTGGTGGATAGACTATCCTGAGGAATTCTTAGAGTTTTAATTAGCATTAATTTATTCAACAAACAATTATTGGGCATTTCCTATATGTTAGGCATGGTGGTAAGCATTGAGTTCACAACAATGAATGAGATAGGTATGGTTCCTGACACTGAGGAGATTATATTCTGATAAGGGAGACAGACACATTCACAGCAATAACACAAGGTGACAAGTGCTATGACAAAACAGATACAGATGCTAGGAGAGAATTACAAGAGGAAAATGACTTTAGTTTTGACAGGAGCCACAAGAGGTTTTCAGAGAGTTATTACTTTCCAGAGAGTCTGGCCTTCTAAGAATTGTGTACCCTTTAGTCCATAGGCCTCTCCGAGGAAAAGTTAGCCTCTCACCTGCCCTGCTCTGCATTCCCCTGTGAGCTGCCCTCACCCTGGGGCATAGAATCATGACTGTGCCTGAGCCCTTCTTCATGCTCAGGGACATAAAGCCTAGGAGCAAACAATTTCACTATTTGAATCAAAGTACACAATGAAAAGTCCAGTATGTGTAAAACATTTAAAATGAGAAACCTTAGTCCCCTCCCCACCCTTCCTTGACCGCCTTCCCCCACCCAGAGGCTTTTGATTCTCTCACATGGTTCTTCTGATATTTACTTCCATATTTCTAAGTAATGGACTTTTATCACTATTTCTTGATTGGTCAGTGCTAGACGTTATACATTAACTTCCTTTTATGGCATATGAGGATACAGATCTATTATCTGAATACTTCAAACTTTCACCTTCCCCACTCCTTATCCTCTGAAGAAGGTTTTCTTCTTATCAAAATCAATTATATTTGATAACCATTTCTTATCAAATCAATTATATTTATGTTATTATGACCACGTAACGTTTTACCAATAGTCAAATTGTGTACTATAATTATGTTTCTTTCCTTGCACAACCTTTTGGCTTCCTGATTTTAAATGTCTCTTCCTATTCATTTCCTTAGTTTTCCAGGTATCTGGCCTGATTTTTCCACCTGGTTCTTTAGAGGAAAGTATATGTTAGTGGTGACGCAGACAGGTTCTGAAGTTAAATCTCTTAGATTGGTGGAGTTACTGTGAGAATTAAAGGAGATGATGGACCCAATTTGCTCAAAATGTCATCATGTTTTATTATTTCTTATTGGCCTATCAGTAATGCTTTACAAATTTTCAAACATATTAGATAACCTATAAATGACATTTTTCCTGGAGACTTCTGTCCTGGAACCCTCTACTTACCTGCTCCAATCTGCCTTGTTTTGCAGTATTCTTCAGAGAATTTCCTTCGAAGTCATCTTTGACTTCCCTCCTTCCACTTTTATATGTTGGAGTCTCATTCTATGGTTTCTAGTCTCTCTGTTCCTTAGAATACTCCCCTGTCTTTCTGGAGCACACTTTGCAGAAGCTTCACAAAACAGAATTCACGGGACATAAATTTTTAAACCTTTGTCTGACTAAAATATGTCTTTATTCTACACTCATTCTTGAATGATAGAATATCATCTTGACAGCCATTTGCTTTTAGACATTTGAAGATGTTTTTCCATTTCCTTTTTTTGTATTTTTTAAAATGTGGTAAAATACACAAAACATGAGATTTTACCGCTTTATTCTCTCCCTGTGACTTCGTTAGGTTTCTTTTCTCTGTTATTTTTCACCTTTTTCTCTTTTCTGATTACTTTATGGGAGATTTCTTTGATTTATATCATATAACCCTCCTATCACATTAAAAAAATTAGGCTGGGCTTCCCTGGTGGTGCAGTGGTTGAGAGTCCGCCTTCCCATGCAGGGGACATGGGTTCATGCCCTGATCTGGGAAGATCCCGCATGCCGTGGAGCGGCTGGGCCCGTGAGCCATGGCCGCTGAGCCTGCGCGTCCGTAGCCTGTGCTCCGCAACGGGAGAGGCCACAACAGTGAGAGGCCCGCGTACCAAAAACAAACAAACAAACAAACAAAAAAAACCAGACCAATCACAAGCACTGAAATTGAAACTGTGATGAAAAATCTTCCAACAAAAGCCCAGACCCAGATGGCTTCACAGGTGAATACTATCAAACATTTAGAGAAGAGCTAACACCTATCATTCTCAAACTCTTCCAAAATATAGCAAGGGAGGAACACTCCCAAACTCATTCTACGAGGCCACCATCACCCTGACACCAAAACCAGACAAAGATGTCACAAAGAAAGAAAACTACAGACCAACATCATTGATGAACATAGATGCAAAAATCCTTAACAAAATATTAGCAAACGGAATCCAACAGCACATTTAAAGGACCATACACCATGATCAAGTGGGGTTTATCCCAGGAATGCAAGGTTTCTTCAATATATGCAAACCAATCAATGTGATACACCATATTAACAAACTGAAGAATAAAAACCATATGATCATCTCAATAGATGCAGAAAAAGTTTTCGACAAAATTCAACACCATTTATGATAAATACCCTTCAGAAAGTAGGCATAGAGGGAACTTATCTCAATGTAATAAAGGCTATATATGACAAACCCACAGCCAACATCGTTCTCAATGGTGAAAAACTGAAACCATGTCCACTAAGATCAGGAACAAAACAAGGTTGCCCACTCTCAACACTATTATTCAACATTGTTCTGGAAGTTTTAGCAACAGCAATCAGAGAAGAAAAAGAAATAAAAGGAATCCAAATGGGAAAAGAAGAATTAAAGCTGTCACTGTTTGCAGATGACATGATACTATGCATAGAGAATCCTAAAGATGCTACCAGAAAACTACTAGAGCTAAGCAATGAATTTGGTAAAGTAGCAGGATACAAAATTAATGCACAGAAATCTCTGGCATTCCTATATACTAATGATGAAAAATCTGAAAGAGAAATTAAGGAAACACTCCCATTTACCATTGCAACAAAAAGAATAAAATACCTAGGAATAAACCTACCTAAGGAGACAAAAGACCTGTATGCAGAAAACTATAAGACACTGATAAAAGAAATTAAAGATGATACAAAGAAATGGAGAGATATACCATGTTCTTGGATTGGAAGGATCAACATTGTGAAAATGACTATACTACCCAAAGCAATCTACAGATTCAATGCAATCCCTATCAAACTACCACTGGCATTTTTCACAGAACTAGAACAAAAAATTTCACAATTTGTATGGAAACACAAAATTGAAAGCAACCTTGAGACCGAAAAACGGAGCTGGAGGAGCTGGAGGAATCAGGCTCCTGGACTTCAGACTATACTACAAAGCTACAGTAATCAAGACAGTCTGGTACTGGCATGAAAACAGAAATATAGATCAATGGAATAGGATAGAAAGCCCAGAGATAACCCCATGCACAGATGGTCACTTTATTTATTTATTATTTTATGCACTACACGGGCCTCTCAATGTTGTGGCCTTTCCCGTTGTGGAGCACAGGCTCCGGACGTGCAGACTCAGTGGCCATGGCTCACGGGCCCAGCCGCTCCACGGCATGTGGGATCTTCCTGGACCAGGGCATGAACCCATGTCCCCTGCATCAGCAGGCGGACTCTCAACAACTGCGCCACCAGGAAATCCCGGTCACCTTATTTTTGATAAAGGAGGCAAGAATACACAATGGAGAAAAGACAGCCTCTTCAATAAGTGGTGCTGGGAAAACTGGACAGTTACATGTAAAAGAATGAAATTAGAACACTCCCTAACACCATACACCAAAATAAACTCAAAATGGGTTAAAGACCTAAATGTAAGGCCAGACACTATAAAACTCGTAGAGGAAAACATAGGCAGAACACTCTATGACATAAATCACAGTAAGATCCTTTTTGACCCACCTCCTAGAGAAATGGAAATAAAAACAAAAATAAACAAATGGGACCTAATGAAATTTAAAAGCTTTTGCACAGCAAAGGAAACCATAAACAAGATGAAAAGACAACCCTCAGAATGGGAGAAAATATTTGCAAATGAAGCAACTGACAAAGGATTAATCTCCAAAACTTACAAGCAGCTCATGCAGCTCAATATCAAAAAAAGACCAACCCCATCCAAAAACGGGCAGAAGACCTAAATCGACCTTTCTCCAAAGAAGTTATACAGATTGACAACAAACACATGAAATGATGCTCAGCATCATTAATCATTAGAGAAATACAAATCAAAACTACACTGAGGTATCATCTCACACCAGTCAGAATGGCCATCATCAAAAAATCTGCAAACAATAAATGCTGGAGAGGATGTGGAGAAAAGGGAACCCTCTTGCACTGGTGGTGGGAATGTAAATTGATATAGCCACTGTGGAGAACAGTATGGATGATCCTTAAAAAACTAAAAATAGAACCACCATATGACCCAGCAATCCCACTACTGGGCATATACCCTGAGAAAACCATAATTCAGAAAGAGCCATGTACCACAATGCTCATTGCAACACTATTTACAATAGCCAGGGCATGGAAGCAGCCTAAGTGTCCATTGACAGATGAATGGATAAAGAAGATATGACACATATATACAATGGAATATTACTCAGCCATAAAAATAATGAAATTGAGTTATTTGTAGTGAGCTGGATGGACCTAGAGTCTGTCATACAGAGTGAAGTAAGTCAGAATGAGAAAAACAAATACCATATGCTAACACATATATGTGGAATCTTAAAAAAAAAAAATTGGTTCTGAAGAACCAGGGGCAGAACGGGAATAAAGACACAGACCTGCTAGAGAATGGACTTGAGGACATGGAGGGGGGAAGGGTAAGCTGGGACGAAGTAAGAGAGTGCCATGGACATATATACACTACCAAATGTAAAATAGATAGCTAGTGGGAAGCAGCTGCATAGCACAGGGAGATCAGCTTGGTGCTTTGTGACCACCTGAGGGGTGGGATAGGGAGGGTGGGACGGAGGGAGACACAAGAGGGAAGAGATATGGGAACATATGTATATGTATAGCTGATTCACTTTGTTATAAAGCAGAAACTAACACACCATTGTAAAGCCATTTTACTCCAATAAAGATGTTTAAAAAGTAAATAAATAAATAAACATTGTAAAAATGACATGGTAAGATTGTTCAGTGAGCATGTAGATAAAACCAACAGTTTTATGGTCATAGGGGATTGGTAGCTGGGGCTCTGCCCCACGATAGAGGCACACATCTCAGGTCAAGATGTCCTTGCACTTGTGTAAAGAACCACTTTCCTCTGCTCAGTGCTTGGATGGGAGCTCATTTCTGACTCTAGGTTGCCAATCATCTTTCTCTTATCCCAATTTTTTGTATACATGGTATGAAGCAGTCAACTGATTTTATTTCAGTATTCCCTTCCTGAGATCACTTCAGTTGAGAGTCCTCTTCATAACCTGTTGATAGGTAATCTGCAACCTTAATTTGTCTTTCCTGCCATTTCTCTTACTGATTTCCAACACATATTCTGCCTTCCAACCGGACTGAACCATTAGCTGTTCCTGTACACACCCAGGCTTTTCTCTTTTGCTTATACTTCCCTGCAGTCTGGAATGTCCTTCTTTCCATCTCTGCTCATTGAAATCCTATCCATCCTTGGGGACTTAGTTCCAATGTCACTTCCTGCTTTAAGCCTTTTTGGAGTCCCTGCAGTGGCTGTGATCTCTTTCTCCACTGTGCCTTTGACCTTTATCGTCCCCTGCATGGCACGGTTGTTGCTGTTTGCTTGTCTGGGGATATGCCTCAAACAAGGACAAGAAACTTCACCTTTGACCTTTCCAATAGTGCCTGGCTTTAGCAGACCTTCTTCTGAAGGGTTATGTGAATCTATTTAAAATGGGACTGGGACTTCCCTGATGGTCCAGTGGTTAAGACTTTGCCTTCCAGTGCAGGGGGTGCAGGTTCAATCCCTGGTCAGGGAGCTAAGATCCCACGTGCCTCATGGCCAAAAAACCAAAACATAAAACAGAAGCATTATTGTAACAATAATTCAATAAAGGCTTTAAAAATTGTCCACATCAAAAAAAATCTTAAAAAAATAGATAAATAAAATTGGACTAACTGCTCTTTTCAGGCTGATGGGAAATTGTATCTGAAAAAAATAAAATTAAAAAGACTGATAGAAACAGCAATAGACAGTACTGGCAGTCAGATGGAATAAAACATTGTGTTAATCCAGAATGCTAATCAAACCCTAACTGGTATACAACAGATCAAATTACAGTGTCCAAAGGGCTTGATTGGCCAGTTTTGTTACTAAATGGGGCTCAGTGATGGAATTAATAGGCAAATGATATCTTCAAAACCTTACAGGTGGTGATCTTATATTTTCCAATGGTCTATTGGTCCATCTGCTAAAGATATGGTGAGTAAGTATTTGTGGGAGGGGAGAGGTAAGGTCTTCACAAGAATTTTGATCATCAGCTGAGCTAGCCAAATTTTGAGGCAAGCTCTTGACACCAATGGGATTCTGGAGTGTAGGTAGTGCTCTTTCATGGAACAACTTTTCAAGAAAACAAATGGAGGTGGATATTTGCATGCAGGAAGTGTTTTGGGGAATGATCTTGGGAACAACACCTGTAAGGATGTGAGGGAAGCAGGATTCATCAGAAGGAGAAATGAAGTTGTAATACCATTGTAAGAAAGGTCTCATCCAATCTCACAGGGAGCTCTGAATCTTGAATGACCATTCAAAGATGTCCCAAATGAGGCAAGGGGTTAAATCTTTCGCTCCCACATTGATCAGCCCTTGGATATGGACAGCCCCGAAGAAGGGTTGTAATATTGGGCAAGGCAGTTCCTTTTGGTTGAGGGCAGTTCCTGAAGGGAGGGTGTGGATGGCATACCGTGGCATCTCCTATAGTCTCTGAGCAGAAGTTCAGCCATATGAACCGGGCAGACGATATCTTGGTGGGCAGACGATATCTTGGTGGACAGATAGCCTTAGTTCACCCCAGTCACATCCGATACAGCCAGACTAATTTCACATCTTCCCTTTACGCCCTCACCTCACTTCCATTTCATCCCACCTCAACACACAAACACACACTGATGAAAATGAGACGCCAGTATTAGCCAGCATTGAGTCAGTAACTAGGTAGGGTTAGACATTGAGGATGAAGCTCTTTCCTGTTTATAGTTGAGCAGGAAAGACAAGACAGGCATGGACTCCAGAGAGCATACTATGAAAAAAATCACCTTTAAAAACCAAAGGTTTAAAGATCTGATATGCAGAGGTCAGATAAATTATTTGTATATTTCTATTTTTAACAAGAAGGTCCAACTCTTAAGCAACCCCTTCGCTTACATAACTCGTCACTATGAATATGAGTCCAGCACCATTACAGAACGTTCATTTATTCATTCTTTAAATATTTTAAAATTGATTATTATATGCCAGCACTGAGCTAGATTCCAGTTCATCAAAAATAAATAAAACACAGTTCCTGCTTCCAAGGGTTTCACAGCTAGTGGGGGAGAGAGATAAGACAGGACCATTGAATGAATGTTGGTTACTAGGCACACTGGGAACATGGGGCACAACTTATTATGGAGTAGAGGCCATGAAAAAAAGGCTTTCCATTCTGCATTTCTGTCATTTTAACAACAGTTGAAATGGGCCTTTTTCATGTTTGGAAGAGTGGTCTAGAATTTAAGCTTAAGATCTGGTTAAAGCTGTCTGGCTTTCATTTGAGCAGAAAAAAATTGCATTATGGTATAAAAGACAGTAATTATAGTGATTAAGCAATGTCCTTCTAAGATTATCCAAGAGTAACTGTAGTCAGTGATTAAGCAATACACTTCTAAGATTGTCCAAGAGCTGGGTTGGGTACACTGTTAAAATATTTTGGAACTCTAAGAATTGCTGAAATAGAACATGTTTTTCCAAGTTTCTACCTTTGTCTTCACTTGTTCTCTGTTATGTACTTCTGCCCTGAGTTTGAGGAATGAAGCACTTTTTTATGTAGCCAATTCTGTGGTTCTGGCTGAAAGGTAGGTTTCCTGGCTCTCCAGCACTCTGATCTCAGAATTTGCATTTGTTTGCATCTTATTTGGGAAGTATTTTATCAAGCTTTCCACAGCATGCATCACTTTCTATCATACTGTATAATTTATTTATTTATTTTATTATTTATTGTCTGTCTAACCCTGCTAGAGGGTAAATACCGCAAGAGCAAGGGTCTTTGATTTGTTCATTGTTGTAGCTCTACTGCCTAGAATAGTACCTGGCACACAGCGTGTACTTCATAAATATTTACTGAATGAATGAAATAAAACATGAAGGGAAAAGGCTTTGCACACAGATCACTGGTGATTATGTGCTATGAACTGAAGGGTATAAATAACTCAATCATCTGCATTCCCTAAATAAACTAAAATATAATTTAAGATGTTCACTATTTGTGTGTCCACAGAAGGGCCCACCTATAGCTTTCGAACGTCAAGGTTATCCTATATAGTATGTCTTATTATGTTTCTAATCCAGATTTCCCCGGTCAGGCTCACTTTACCATCCATCACTTGGGCCCATTATGATATGGTTCCTTTCACATGGATGTATTATAACTTCTTTGAGACTATCGGGCACATATATGGAAAAACAAATCAAATCAAGGTGGAGGCAGAGAGCAGCTTGTTACATTTGCACATGCAATACCACAGGAAAATACCAAACCTCTTCTAAAGAATACACAATCAGTGAATGGAGATACTTCTGTTAATCCGACTACAGTTTTTGCCACCCTACCTTAGAATTGGTTTAATTTATTCTGTCTCTAGTCAGAGTGCCAGTGGCAGGTTATTTTGCAAATACACCTCTGATAAGGACTACCTTGAAATTTTGACCTTCGAGATACAGTATTAATAGAATCTTCTTTTTCTTATGCAATGTAGCTGAATGAAGAGTAGAATGGTTTCCCTCCCTGGAGTTCAAGCAATATATGGCCATTGTACAAAAGTAAGGCACATGTGCAGTAATACAACCCACTTATGAATGGAATAATATTTTTGTGGTTAGCAAATGAGACTGTCTCAATGCAGAGAATTTGCTTCAGAGCTGAAAGCCCTCAGATTGAGCCAATCAAAACACACAACATCGTGTGCCAGTAATGAATTGAAAAGCCCTGAGAATAATTTTTTGAAGTTACAAATACAAGTGAAGAGTGAGTTTGATTACTGACATTAATGAATTTACCATCATAAAGGTGTGTTTTAATTTGATTTCAATGGCTTTCAAGCCTAGAGTCAAGTTATAAGCACTAAAAGGCTACTACTTCCCAGGATGCTGTCATCTGAAAAGATGGACTGTTAATCAAAAAAGAGGGACAAAGAAAAAGAAAAAATTCTGAAAAAAAAAGAGGGACAAGTTGGGGGTCAGAAAACTGAGAGCCCAGTACATTGGAAACAATTTTGAGAGTCCACATCTGATCAGTGGGATGTATAGGCATGAGAAAGTGGCAGTCAATGCCACAGTATGTGTTACATTATGTGAGGGTCAGCCAGTCCAGTGACCCCAATTCATGCTGCGCAGAGGCCCTGAGGGTAAGGCAGCAATTGTTGGAAAGTTGCGTGGTAAAAGGGTGACCTTGGGCTTATTAACACAGGGAAGTTGCTTCTTGAGCTTGTGTTTCCTTTTGCTTATATGATTATTGCTCTCCAAGCCTGAAGACCTGCAGAAAAAGCAATTAAATGTGAGTGATGGAGATGTGAAGCACAGATTTTAGAACCAGAAGACACCTGTGACACCCCTAGAGATGACATTCAACCTCTTTCACAATTAGAAGGAGGCAATCGAATGCACCTTTCACACAGCACCAGAGAGTTTCCCTTGCACCATTGCCACCTCGTATTTCCACTTGTGAGATAATCCTCACCAACCGTTCTTCTCACCTTGTCATGACCATTCTTCCACCTCACCCCCATACCCATCCCAGCCCCACTTTAGGTGTCCCATGTTGTTTTGTTGCCCTCTGAGAATAAGTTCTCTTGTTTTGAGCTCAGGCCACTTAGGTCGACTCTCAGTCCTCTTGTTCCTGAGGATAGGAATTTTCTTAGGCTGGTACCCGGTTCAAGCCTCAGAGTTGAAGCTCATTCATACAGATGACCCAGTAGGCCACCTACCAACATGCTTGGTGGACTAGCAAAAATGAGACAAAATATTTTTTAAAAACTTGGATAATTCCTATATTTTACAGAGTTTATGAATTATTACTGCTTTTATTTGCAGTTACAAATGAGAAAGATACTAGAGCACATTATCATATTTTTCAGTGTGTAAGACTTGAGAAACCTTTGTCTCACTCTGACCCCTGAACCTTAAGTTACTTTATTCTTTTCTCTGGATCCCATGCCCAGATTTTCCTTAAACTAGTCTCTTTCCTTTGAGTAGGGACAACTGACCCACCTTCTCTGGTGTTTTCCCAGATCCTGCTTTTCTTGAGTCACTCTATCTTTGCCTCATTTTTTAGTGTCAGCTCCACTGCCCTCTCTATAGAGGCTACAAACACACCTGTGGACAACACTTTGGGATGATTCTGTTGGTCCCATGTCCCATTTCCTTCTTGTGATAATCTACTACCTACCATCTACAAAAAAAGAAATGCATAAACATTTATCTGTCTAGTTCTTTTCTACAGCTAAAATGGGGTGGCATACTGCACCCCCTATTCCAGTGTGTGAAGGCGTTTCCACCAAGCAATGCTCAGACACCAGCTGGTTGTCCTAGAGTTCAACTCAATTCTGGAGATAGTGTCAGATCCCACAGTTTAAGGGCTCAGTCCTACAAGACTTCCTCCCAACCCCCAGTTCAGGCGCTAGTCGTTAAGTCCTGGGTATCACCTGTGTTCAGATCCATGGGCTATAGATTGGAGGTTCTATGACACCCCTCCTTGGGTTCCATTAATTTGCTACAGTGGCACAGAACTCAGAGAAACATTTTACTTACTGGATCACCAGTTTATTATAAAAGGATATAACTCAGGTACAGCTAGATGGAAGAGATGCATAGGGCAAGGCATGGGGAAAGGATGTGGAGCTTCCATGCCCTTCCCTTTGCCACTGTCCCCAAATTTCCACATGTTCACTAACCCAGAAGCTCTCCAAACCTGTCCTTTTGGGGTTTTATGGTACCTTCATTACATAGGCATGATAGATTAAATCATTGGTAATTGGTGATTGATTTAACTTCCAGCCCCACCACCTCCCTGGAGGTTAGGGGATGGGACTGAAAGTTAGAACCCTCTAATCATGTGGTTTGTTCTGCTGGCAATCAGCTCCCATCCTTAGGTACAGTCCCAGCGTCACCTCATTAACATAATAAAAGACATCGTTGCACTCCCATCACTTAGGATATTCCAAGGGTTTTAGGAGCTCTGTGCCAAAATTGGAGACAAAGACCAAAGATACATTTCTTATTATAAATCACAATATTACAACTACACGCACCTCTGAATAGATACCCCCAACCTTTCCCTTGCCCTAACCCTGCTTCCTTCAGCTCCATCTAAGCAGTTGGAGCCTGAGGTGGGTGTGGGGTGGGGAATAACTGCTTGCCTGAAATTGCCTGAAGTCATCCATCCTTACTGACAGCAGCAGACCAATGCTGTCCTACAAGCTGGCATAGTGACCCAGAAAGTATGAGAAAAATGCATATTTTTACCTGTACAGGGTGATGAGAAAGTGTCATCACACTTAAAACAGAATTAGAAGTAGGTCCGTACTCAACAAACACCTAGGGAATAAATTAATATGTGAATTTGCGTGTATATGTGTGTGAAAAAGAGACAGAGAGAAAGGATTTAAATATTTGTTTCTTACTGAATGATCTGTTCTGTACTACAAAGTATTTCATCGAAATGTGGAAGTGTCTCCTGACTGACTGCAAATAGGTCATAGGTAATTGTTCTTCATCACACCCGCCCTCTATATTTGCCCCCTATATACAAATAGGCAGGTCCATACTCCATACCACCTATTTTGAAAACAATATTTACTGCCTTTAAAAATGATACTACTAATATTTAAATACATTCTTATGGTAAATGATTCAAATAATATAAAATACAAAAAATAAATGGATGGAAATGTGAATATCTTCATTCTTCCCAATCTGATTCATTTACCTAGAGGGGAAAATGTCAACATTTGGTGAACATCTTTCTGGTCTTTTAAAAAAATGCATATATATATGTATATACACACACACACACACACACACACACATACACACACACATATTACACACTACAGAAACATGGTCTTGCTTGTTGTTTGTTTTACACACATGTAATCATAATATATAGACAGACCATTCTTCAACTTGCTTTTTCACCTAACAGTAGATCTTGTAGAGCTTTGTGCTTCACTGCACGTAGTTCTCTCTACCTCCTTCTAATGACTGCTGGTATTTCATATTATAGATACAATATATATTGTATCACAACATCCTTAACCAACAGTGAACATCTTTGTGAATATATCTAAGTATATTTTTAGGATGGGGAAATTGCTGAATCAAAGGGTATATGCATTTTTTAAAATTGTTCTTTCAGATTCACTCCACCCTATATTTTATAGTTTATTATTATAAACTATAGCTTATAGTTTATTTATTATAACCTATAACTATTTTATAGTTTATTTTAACTGCTTATGCATCAGTTCCTGGTCAAACATTTGATACTTTCAATTATTTTACAATAATTTTTAATAATCTGATAGGCAAAAATTGTCACACTATTATTTTAATTTGTATGTTTCAGATGACAGCAAACTTCAATATATTTTATTATTTATAATTTCTCTTCTGTAAGTTTTAAAAATATCTTTTGCCTCTTTTTAAATAGACTATTTGGCACTTCCTTATTAATTTGTAGGATTCAATATACATTAGATATTATTAGTCCTTTAAATGTATAGCAACGTTTTCTCCCTGTCATGTAACAATTTTACATGTGGTATCTTTTGCTGTATTAAAATTTTTAATAGGACCAATCTACCACTGTTTTCCTTTGTGGCTTTTTTGGCCTTGTTTAGAAATTATTTCCTCATCCCAAAGTTGGAGAAATATTCTACAATGTTTTCTTCTGACATGCATTTTAAGAATAACTTTAAATTCATCTGGAGTTTATTCCAGTGTGTGGTGTTAGACATGAAGACTTTTTTCAAATATATCAGTAGTTATTTTACCCAACGTAATTTGACAAAATTTTCCCAGTGATTTAAATGTCACTTTTATTATAAACTAAGTTGTTATTTATACCTGGCTTTGTACTTGGGCATTGGTTAAGAGTTCCATATTCCAAGAAAATTTAGCACATAACATTCAACATTGAAAAGTTAACTCTGCCCCCACCAAAAAAAAACTTCCAAGGAACTTTTAAGAAACATGTGGAGATAGCACAGATACACAAAATTTAAAATGATAAAGGAGAAATAACCACATTAAAAAAACCATTAAAGATGACTGAGGTATATGCAAATGAATTTGGAAACCTAGATAAAAATGAATAACTTTCTAGAAATTTTCCAAATTTACCATAAATGATTCCAGAAGAGTTAGAAAATCTAAACAATCTGATTTTTGTAGAAGAAATGGAGAAAATTGTCAAAGAGCTACTCCCTCACAAAAGCAACAGGACCAGATAGTGTTACAGGTGAATTTGATAAAACCATTAAAGAGCAGATAATTCCAATGGCTTTTAACAGATCTATAGCCTTGGAAAAAAATGAAACCTCCACATTCTCTCTACGAAACAAGTATAACTAAAGATGAATCCCATCTATAAATTTCAATGCAGTAATCTTAAATAAAATGTTTGAGAATAGAATCTGGAAGAATATTCAATTACTAATATAGGGCTTCCCTGGTGGCACAGTGGTTGAGAGTCCGCCTGCCGATGCAGGGGACATGGGTTCGTGCCCCGGTCCAGGAAGATCCCACATGCCGTGGAGCGGCTGGGCCCGTGAGCCATGGCCGCTGAGGCTGCGCGTCCGGAGCCTGTGCTCTGCAATGGGAGAGGCCACAACAGTGAGAGGCCCACTTACCGCAAAAAAAAAAAAAAAAAAAAATTACTAATATCATGGCCAAGTAAGGTTTAGTTCAGGAAGGCAAGAATGGTTCAGGATTAGGAAATCTATTAATATAATTCATCAAATTAATAGTTGTTAGGAAGAGAAATTATTGATCCTCTCCATAGTTGCTAGAAAAAGCCTCTGACAAATTCAACAACTATTCTTGATTAAAAAAAAAAAACTCACTAGGACAAGATAGATACTTCCTTAAAATAATTTAAAAAGATATCTCAGTTCAAAAGCTGAGATTATTTCCATTAAAATCAGAAACAAGACAAGGATGTCCATTATCATTATTATTATTTAATATTGTACATAGGTACTGGCCAATTCAATTAGAAAAAGGGGGGGAAATCAGAAGTATGAAATTGGAAAGGAAGAGGTATAATTATTACGTTTTCCAGATCATATGTAGACCTAGGAGAATCAGATGAAAAACTACGGCAAACAATGAGAGAATTCAGTAAGCTGGCAGGGTACAAAATTAACATAATGACCAACAACTTTCAGATACACCAGCAAAACCCTCTAGAAGCTATCATGGAAGAAAAACCTTTCCAATATTATAATAACAAAAATAATTAGTAATGAACTTACCAAGAAACAGTAATATTTATGTGAAGGAAAGCTTAGAACACTTAACTGGAGTCCCAAAGGAAGAGAGAGAGGATGGGAGTAAAAAAAAAAAAAAAAAAAAAAAAAAATCATTATTTGAAGAGACAATGGCTGAGAATTTTGCAAAACTGATGGAAGACGTTAATCCACAGATTTAAAAAGCCCTGCAAATCCAACATAAGCTAAATGATTACACCTAAAATGTATGGTAAAATAACCAAAGTGAAATCTGAGTTTATTGGGGTTGGTGAGTCCTTATGTGATCTTATGGCACTGGAAGACGGGAAGCTGGCCTCTCTTGATTGTCTTTGTAACTCACCTCTCAGATTTCCCAAGTGAAGGGTTTCTGATCTGGTAAGGTCTATGGGTCTCTTTATACTAGTGTCTACTGAGCTGTGGCTGACAAACTTCTGGTTTGCTCTTTTGGCTGGGTTAAGACCCAGTGGCTCTCAATCACTGTCTCAGCCCACCTCAACTCTCACTGAGCCTGTACCTTCTGATTCTCCGTAACATCGCTCGCTAAGTCTATCCTGTGGCTTCTTTGATGGGTTACCATCCTCTTGCTACAAATATCCCTTGACAATTCCTCTAGCTCTCAGTTCAGTTGTTTTTAACATAGTAGTTAAGGGCATAGACTTACAAAGTCTATGTAACTAGATTGTCTTTGTGTTCAAATCCTGGACTCATTCCTTACAGCTGTGGGTCCTTGGGCAAGCTAATGAACCTCTCTGTACCTCAGCTTTCATAACTGAAAAGTGTGAACAGGGCCTATGTCATTAGATTGTTGAACAGATGCAATAAGACCATTTCTGCAAAGTGCTTAGAATTGTTCCTGGCACATAGTTAGTACCTGGTAAAGGTTAATTATTATTATTTTTTGAGGTTTGAGGAGGGCCAATAAATAACACCTCATTTCCCCACCTGAGTCCTGAACTAATTAAGATATATGCAAGGAGTAACATAGATGGAGATCAAAATATCATCTCTTTACTGATAATGTATTATTGTAGAGCATGCTTTCTATCTCTGGGCAAGTGATTTCCTAATACAGAATCCCAGTAGAGGAGCTTACCCAGTCACAGGTGACAAGGAACTGGGGCAGGCCTGTCCCTATAAAATTTATATAAAGGGAACCAAACCAATGCTTCTGTGACCAGAGGATCTCTTTTTTCTCTGATCTATTACAGCAATCATTGCCCACACAATTAATTTGGTAATTAATCCCATGCAGCTCAGTGTTACCACAGTAGAGGGGGTAAGATGCTGTCAGTGCTCCACTCATAGCCCATTAGCACACTTGGCCATTGCCAGGCATACTCTTCACAGTGATGGCACACTGATATGCTTCCACTTCCAAAAGCCAACACCTGCTCTGTTGGAAGGCTGCTCCCAAGCAGCTATAATGTGCTTTGCCTGCCAGAAAGAGAGCAAGAAAGGACTGGGAACTTATTAGTCCCCTCTTCCTATCACCTCCCAGCAAGGGTGCCCCATAATCTAAGGCTGATGAGTGGGAGGTATAAACACCCCAGCTCCCCTGCCCCTGACCTGTACACTCTTCAAAGCTCCCTATAAGGCTGAGCCAAAGTTACCCTCTATGGGACTTCCCTTCAGGTCCTACCTCCCCACTCCCCAAATCACTTTCACTTTCATACATATCCTCATATCCTGCAAAGCCCAAACCAAGACAGATACGTATCCTATTATATGGTCTAGTGCCAGTTAGTATTTTTTGCTTGTTTGTTTGTTTTCAATTGTTTCCCTATGTTCAGTGGTTGCAGTAAAGTGTTCCATGGGGATATGAACAGAGCACCAACAGAGTGTAGGTTTTTTTTTTTTTTTCTTTTTTTTTGCGGTATGCGGGCCTCTCACTGCTGTGGCCTCTCCCGTTGCGGAGCACAGGCTCCAGACGCGCAGGCTCAGCGGCCATGGCTCATGAGGCCCAGCCGCTCCGTGGCATGTGGGATCTTCCCGGACCGGTGCACGAACCTGCGTCCCCTGCATCGGCAGGCGGACTCTCAACCACTGCGCCACCAGAAAAGCCCCAGAGTGTAGTTTTACCACGTCTTTATACTTCCCACGGTATAGTACTATGCACAATAGGAACTAGACTTCTTTACTGATTTCTCAGTTGATTCTTAAAAACTGGTTTCAGGTAGTCTTAGACTATATGAAAAAATAAGGTGTTTGGAAAATGTGCATATTTATCAAGCAAAGGATGTTACTCACAGTTGTCAGAATTCTAACGTTATTTTCTGAATATAAAAATATGTTAGACACATTGATAAGATCTCAGAGAAAATTTAGGTTGATATGAATATTGTATGAAATTATTATATGGGATTGAATAACTCAGTGCATGCTCTTAGTGACATTTTAAAGTTGAAGTTGCTTTTAAGAAATTAACTAGTGAATAATTAAAATGTCAGAATGAATTCAAGGCCAATGAATTTAGTTACAGATAAAAGGTCCTAAGAAATCCATGACTATCAACAAGGGCAATTAATATATTTTTATTTGTATGCCAAAAAAAATATATCAGTGTGGGTACCAAAATGTGCATTTTCTAGAATATAGTAATTTAGGCTTTCATGCCCAAACTGGAAATGTGATACTAACATAAATTAGTCCAATAATGGAAGTACAGGAAAATTATGGCATCGTAATAATATCTGACATTTGTATATGCTTTATTGCTTTTCAAATAAATTTTACAGTTCTTTTATCGAGATTACTGGACTTAAAACCTGTTTATAACAGTTTATACAGACTATAATTTCCTTCACTTTGAATGGATTGATTTTTTTAAATAATTAATTTATTTTTTAACATCTTTATTGGAGTATAATTGCTTTACAATGGTGTGTTATGAATGGACTGATTTATGAATTTCAAACAACAAATTTGACATTTTTATACTAAATTAACTGGTTATTTGGCCAAACCAACGGACTTGACCTGCTGTCCTGGTGACAAGCAGATACTTCTTTTTTTTTTTTTAGCATACTTTAAAATAATTTATTTAAAAGAACAAAAGTTTAAAAAGAGAAACATGTAGTTATGCTTTTTAAACTCAATGCCAAAAATAACGACTAATTGGATTTTTCTTTAATTAATTTTTTTTCGATATCTCTTTTTTTTAGCGTCTTTATTGGAGTATAATTGGTTTACAATGGTGTGTTCGTTTCTGCTGTATAACAAAGGGAATCAGCTTGAGATCGTGCTGATCACTCTATGCCTTACTTCAGCCATGCTCAGCCCCTGGGTCTTCAGAGTCAGATTCAGAATATGTATCTATGCTGGTACATATCCCCATCTCTGCATTGTAGGAAGTACTTGGAGCAGGGGCAGACCTTGTATTAGGAGCTCTCCAACACCTGTGCATCTTGCAACTTCCTTTACTCCTACTCTTTGTGTCCTTTTGCTCCACGATCCGTTTTTATACTCCTGCTATCTTAGGTGGTTTTCCCAGCCCTAGTTCTGCCATTCTTCTCCCAGTTCCATTTACTGCTGATAGCAATAAACTCCATTCATGTCTTATGATAGGATCATACCACTCAAGAAAATATGCAGTTGATTTTTAGGGTGAAAATTTTAGTCCTGGAAAATATATTTGGCTGAAAAAAAGAAGCTTTTCCTACTAGTAGTATTAGTAATAGTAGTAAACATAGTAATTTTTATACCCAGGCTCCCATTATTTAAAAAAAAAACTATAGTCAAATAGTATCATCAGGAAAGTAATAAAATCTGTAGATGTCTGTTGATTAAATGGATCCAAAGCCCACAAGGAATATTTAAATTTCTTTAGACTTCAAGTAAACTGTGGGTAAACATAGAGCAAAAAAAAAAGGGAAAAGAAAGAAATCTAAGAAGTTTTACACACATTTTTCTTTTTCAGGCTCAGCGGCCATGGCTCACGGGCCCAGCCGTTCTGCAGCATGTGAGATCTTCCCGGACCGGGGCACAGAACCCGTGTCCCCTGCATCGGCAGGCGGACTCTCAACCACTGCGCCACCAGGGAAGCCCTACACACATTTTAAAACTAGGCTTTCTCTTAGTAAATTAGAGATGCTAGCTGAGGATATTTTACAGACAATGCAGGCCCCAAAATATTTTGATTTGAAATATTCTGATGCATAAGAAAAGTATTTGTTCTGCTGAAATTAAGAGGTTAATTTTTGAATTTTTGAATTTACACAGTAGAAGGTACATAACCTTTTATTGTCTATTCCATTCTACCCCTGGACATTTAGTCCACTTCAGCAGTCTTCCAGTAAGATACTGAGTAGCAAAACCTCTTGGAGAGACTCCTTCATTGGTGGTCTGAGGAGGGAAAATTTGCTTTCCTTTCCCCCTTGGAGGCAGCGGGACAGCCACATGTACATATTTTATTTTAAGGCTACAAGAAAACATCTTGGTCAACTGACTGCCCACATGGATTTCTATCTGGAAAGAGCAGCTCTTTCTCAGGGCCAAGTAAAGATTTTGTTCAACAGCTAAATGCCCAGGGTGAAGGTGCTCAAGAGATTTTTTTTTCCTCTTTGTGGCAGGGGAACATCGAGGTCAGTAATTGGAACACAGACCATGACATGAAAGAAATAGATACTCCTTCAACAACAGCAATCAATTTCCTTCTTTACCCTGAAGAAACCCACACTCCTGCCCAAGTACATGTAAGAAGCACCAGCCAGCCTCACAATTTGTAACTTTCCCCATTTGTAACAACTATGAAGTCTCACTGGATTCATCTTTTGGTTTGTGTTCCATTTTGACAAGTCACTCAGAAGGCTGCCAGAGATAACCATCTCCCTTGAGGAATTAAATATTTTGTATCATTGATTTCCTCCCAAACGGAAACTCTGGATCATTACCATCTGGTGTAATGTTCTTTCTTAACTCAAATTCTGACGTTAAGCTTAGCCGCACATATTAATAGAAAAGGGTTTTTTACCAGTTGTTTTCATGTTGGTATTGAGTTCCTCTCATTAATATTTAGTTCTTTTGCTCCATTTGAAGCATCATCACTTGTGGGTCTGCACCATGTTGGTCTCCAGCCACTCTTAGATCAAGTCTAGACAGGGCAACCAAACTGGCCAAGGTAAATTCAATATTCAATCATTTAAGTGGATGACAGTGTGCTTGGCAGCCTGATGGACTGTGTGGTCGTTTGCTTCAGATTTTTTTGTTGAGACACCAAGAAGCTTTGTCAGCCATGTCATGATCTTTCACACATGGCAGGAAGTTGTTTCAACCTGGCTTTAACCATCGTTGAAGAAAAGAAATCTCAAATGATGTTAAAGCAAATGGGCTGTTTCAGAATGCTAGGCCATCAGTCTATGTAGACACACCATCCTAAATAATAATAACATGTCTCATGATGGAGTGTTGACCCAAGAGCCAGACATGAATCAACTCAATGCTTTTCATGTATTAACTCAGTCAACTCTGAAATGACCCTGTGAAATAGGTACCATTGTTATTCCTCCTTTACAGATGGGGAAGCTGAGACACACAGATATTAAGTCATTTATCCCAAATCACACAGCTCGTAAGTGGCAGAGTCAGGATTTGAATCTCTCTTGGTACCACTTGTCTATAAACACTCATCTCAACATCTCAAAGTAAAGTGATCATCAAAACATTCACCTAACACTTCTGGAACCCTGCTAAAGTAAAGCTACGTGGTCCAGGTAACGGGATCAGTTCTTCCTCTCACCCACACGTGTAACCACAACTTCGTAATCAGCGTGCTGAGTCATCTGTCTTTTCTATGCTGAGCGGTGGAGAAACACTAGGTGACCCATCTTCTAGGAATCCTATCATCAGAAGGGTCCTAAATAGAGTATAATCTATAAAAACATTGAATCACTATGCTGTACACCTGAAGTTAATACGATATTGTGAATCAACTGTACTTCAATTTAACAAAAAAAAGAAGTGTCCTTTCTACTGGGGGAGTCACAGCTTTCAGAGGGCAAGTCTGACTTTTATAGGATCTTCACATAGACGCCACTGATGCTGACCCCTATTGCTTGAAGCCTAGAAGGTTAAAAGTATGTCCTGTCCCATTTATTACATTCCTCACACTTTTGCTATTAAATCGGTTGTTTTATTTTCCACTCAGGACAGCGTTTTGCCGTTATAGGAATTACCTTTGAATGGCTGTGAGCAATTCATCCCCTGGAGAGCTAGTTTCCTTATCTGTGAAATGGGTATAGAAATGTACAACTTTGAATGTTATTGCAAAAAAAAAAAAATCAACAGACAGACACCTAATCCTTTTAATCAGTTTTTAGGTATGCACAGCTTTCCAAAGCTGAGTGATGTGAATTTCAACAAATGCCTTCAGAAATGAAAATTGATTACTTATACGGTTTCTTAACAGTACTATTTCCTGGCTTTGATCCTTGTAATCGATTCAGCTCCATTTAGGGATATGGAATTCTTCATGCAGCATTTTTCATAGTGTCTATTTGTGTTTTCTATAGCAATACCCATTTTGGAATTTCAGGCAAAAAGAACTATGAAATATCTTCTCTCTGTAGTCCCCTCACTGGAGTGTAAACTCTATGAGGCTCAGAAATTTTGTTTAATTTGGTCATTAATTTATCACAAACATCTGACACATAGTAGGTGCTCAAGAATTACGTATTGAATAAATGAATCTACACATGTACATACCCAGATTTTAGAGGGAATTAAACTATTTTAGCTATTAGCCTTTGAAGTCACAAGATTCCGGGTTAGAATTGCAGCTCAGTTTACCGGTTGAGGAAGCCAGAGTAAATTCTCTGGCTTTTTGAAATGCAGTTTCCTCATTTGAAAATTGGGGGTGATATCTAATTCACAAGGCAGGTATGAGGATTAGCAGGTCATGTAGGCAAAGTGCCTGGCCTGTGTCAAGTGCCAACTGAAGCCCCAGCCCCCGGGAGGGCTCAGGAAGTGTTAGTTCCCACCGATCTGTGATCTCAAAGCACTTCTAATTGATGTGTAATAGGCAAGTGAAGTTTATCTCATTTGTCTATGAGGGAGAAAGAGGCATGATTAACTAAGGGCTATTTGGCTACAGTTACAGCTTGCTTTCCTCACTCTCTGGGATGCCTAGGGATGACTTGGAATTTAGAATGTACCTTGGGAGTTTGAGGGAGGTGGTTATGTAAAGACTCTAAAAGCTCCTTGTGTCTTTGGAGTAACGTTCAGCTGTGAAGAAGGAAACATGGGTTATCAGCCCATGACTTGGGCTTCTACCCATCTGAGAGAGGGTAGGACCATTGGAGGTTGCCAGACACGAGAGGAGAGTAGGTGACAACACGCTCAATGTCTTTAAAATGTTACTGATAGCCCACTGCATCGATCTCAACAACTTCCATTGCAACTTTCCTTGGGAATTCCTCGGGCTGGGGAAGCAGCAGTTTCGAAGTCTCCTTTCGCAGAGAAAACTGAGCCTGACCTTTTGCTGACAGTGTGTTTGGTGGGTTAGGGTGGTGGCTGGGCGGCTGTCTCCAAGTAAACATGTCCACCTCGTGGCCCGGCTTACATCGTCTTCCTGCTGCTTGTTGTAGGGGATGATGGACACAGAGGAGGCTGGAGAGGGAGGATTTGCTCATATGCTTGCAAGATAGTCTTACAGGTTCCAGAGCGAAGTCCCATCCCCAGCCAAAGAGAAGCACTGATGTGCTGCATGTGAAACTCTTACCGGGATGGGGTAGCGCGGGGGAGAGGAATGCAGAGAGACAGAACAGGAAGTTTGGGAGTGACGTTTCCAAGGAAAGCTGGCTTTGGCCGTCACCAGCATCCCCCTTTGCACTGGTGGCACGACTGCAGAGAAGGAGAAAACTGAGGAGTCTTGGCAGAACACTTTCCATGACTCAGTTTTTGCAAAATATGGCTCTAGATGTGAGGGTTTGGTGAGGAACTCTCTTAGCTAATCACTTCAATGCCATGAACGCTCCACTGCTATATTAACTGTACAGCCATGTGTTTAAGAGGCTCCTGTTTTTTTTGTGTGACACATCTCAAGCAAGATGCTTTAAGAACATGTAGAATAGAAATGTTCCCGATTATGACCAGGACAATGAGGGTGACTTGATTCTTCTATCCCGTCATTCCTCAGGGGGAACTGACCGAAGCTGGCACCTCAAGAACAGCATGGGGAGCTGGTGGGGGAAGTTAAGACCAGACGGAGCCCAGACAGGAGACAGGTCAGACAGCCAGGTGGAGATGGAGAGGCTGTGCAGAGGATCTAAGAAAGAGAAGGGCAGACAAGTATGAGATGTGGACAGGTATTCATATCAGCAGAGGGCCAAGTCACAGGCGAGGCGAGGTAGCCAGCGCCCAGGCCATCAGTTTCTAGACTTTCATTTTCATTGTAGGACTCCGGCTGACAGCTGGGGGTCTGAGCAGCAGGGAGTGACAGAGACTAAAATGGTATCAGGACCCCAGTCAGCACGATGGCTTTGGACAGGGCTCAAAGCCCAGGGCCAGGTAGAGCTGGACTGTGGGCTCTTAGAGGCTGGGTCTGTGTTTCTTTTGTTTTTCATCTGCATCCAGTTGCCAAGGACAGTGCCTGATATGAACACATACCTAATAAGTACTTGCTGAGTGAACAAATAGAAGAAAACAGAGCAAAAGCCAAGCCAAGACATGCAGACTGAGCTAATACTGGGCTGGGCAGGCAGGCCAGGATTAGGTAGGTATGCAGGTACTTAGGATAAACAATAGCCCATAGGTCCAAAGCAGCAGAACCAATTAAGTCCAAACCCCACTAGTGGGCGGGCTAAGGTTGTAAGACTATATCCTGTCCACGATGTGACTGACTCAGGAACCACCAGGGGCAAGGCATTTGGTTAGAGGGCTGACAGAGGTTGACGTCTACAGGTGAACCTTGGAGCTGATCTTCCTGAAGCAGGTTATATTCCCTTATATGACATCCTTTTGTGACTATGGCTCCATCATTGAGGACACAGGCACTCAGATTACACACTTACAGCAGGACAGATTTAGACAATTGGAAGGCTGGTAGGGGTTTTAAAGGCTGTTTAATCCAACCTCCTTATTATACAGACAAGGAAATTGGGACTAAAAGGAAATTAATGACTTGTTGAACAGAGTCCAAAGTATTTTCTCTTTTATTCTGTTTTTCATACTTATACGGTTTGTGTTTTGTTCTGTGCCCCTAATAGACTGTAAGCTCCCCAAGGAAGCTGTTTTTATAATATCACCATCTCAAGTACACATGGTGTAAAAAATTATGGACAAGTAGTCTCAAATACAGCTGTTGACTGACAGAATGAGTGAGGAAATTTTTTTTAAAATACATTTTTTAAAAGGTAAGTGAGTTGTTTGAAATTCTGATTCTCTGCATAATGAAAAATCTACTAAGAGTTCAATGTAGCTGCTTTTCCTCCCATACATGTGCAGTCTTTGGGATTCAGAAGGTAACACCACCTCTGCTCCAGGGTCTGGTAATAGAAACAGTGGAGGTGGTCCTGGGGGTTTATTACCTCTCAAGACAGTAGATTAAACCCAGGCATAAAAGACCTTTTCTATCTGAATTTTCAGGAGCCATAAACCAGAAAAAGTCACAGTTATTTTTTTGTTGATGTAAAATTTTGTGATTTTAGTAATTCAACTTTGAAAGTTAGTATACAACTCAAAAAATTTGTGCGTGCCCTCAATATTCTTTTCAGCCATACATTCATTATGCATAAATGAAAATTGATATTTTGTAAATGACAACTTCATCCCTATCAAATTTTGTTATTTTATGATAACAAACTTATTTTATAAGTTAGCCTTTTACATTTCATTAATAGTACATTAAAATACATTAGGAATTATTAGGTCATTTGGAATCTAAAAAACAAAACAAACACCAAGCTCATAGATGCAGAGAATAGATTGGCGGTTGCCACAGGAGAGGGGGCTTGGGGGTGGGTGAGAAGGGCTAAAGGGGACAAAAGCTACAAACCTCCATTTATAAAATAAATAAGTCACAGGGATATAATGTACAACATGGTGATTACAGTTAATAATACAGTTTTACATTTGAAAGCTGCTAAGAGAATAAATAATAGAAGTCCTCATCACAAGAAAAAAATTTTTTTGTAACTATTTATGGTGATGGATGGTAACTAGACTTATTGTGGTAATCATTTCACAATGTGTACAAATATCAAATCATTCTGTTGTACACCAGAAACTAAAGCAATTTTATGTCAATTATACCTCAATTTAAAAGAAGGAGTCAATTCCAGTGTTGATGGGCGGCAAAAACAAAAAACAAAAAAACCCCTCAAATTCTTCTTTAAAATTGTTAGTTCTTTCAAAGTGGAACCTCCATGTTTGGGAAAGAAAGTCTAGAACAGTGGCCATACTGGCTAATGGCCTTTAGCACACTGGCTTGAAACAAGGAGTGCATATCCCTAGGAGTCCTTAAAAACACATATCCAGATCCAACTCTAAACATAATTCAAGGATGAGGCCTAAGCATCTTTATTTTGAAAAAGCTCCCCAGGGGATTTTGATATATACTCTGATTAGCTAACTAACTACACTGGAAGAAAAAACTAAATTATCAAATTCTTCAGCAACAACCCCAGAGAAGGTGAAATTTCCTCTGGACTTTCAATTTTGAATTCTCTCCACCCACTCTCACCACCCTCCACCTCCACCGGCTTGCAGATAGCCCAGGTTCCACCCACTCAAACAGCTGTCGAGGAGAATCTCTTAAAGTTGTTCACACTGCACTGTAGATACCTGATAAGGCTTAATACTTACATACTTACATCCGTTGACTGCAGCAGGGCCTCTGGACCTCGGTACTGTTGACATACTGGGCTGGGTAACTCATAGCTGTAGGGGCCATCCTGGGTATTGTACGATGTTTAGCAGCATCCCTAGCATCATTTACCCACTAGATGTTATTATCACTCTCCTGGGTTATAACAATCAGAAATGTCTCCTGACATTGCCAAATATCCCCTGGAGGACAAACTTGCCCTGACTTAAGAATCACTGGACCAGGAAACAGTCCCAAATGGTATAGCGGTAGGCACTAGGGTGCTTCATGCACAAAGGTAGACCCTGTAGGAACTGAGAAGTGGGAAGACCATGATGACTAAGGAATCTGGAGAACTTCATATAAAGAGGCAGAACCTGCAGGACCTGGATTAAGACTAGAAGGGCATTAATGACTTCACTCACCCATCTGTCCTCCATTTGTAGAGTGATTTGAATTTTAACTATGATCAAAGGACAAGAATGACTCTAATTATGAAATTTTAGGCCTGAGTTAATACATGGCCAAGGTGTTGGAAGAACTGGAGAGACTTTCCTGGTGCTTCCCAAATCCAGGCACTCACCTAGAAGTCAAAATGTCCCTGAGGAATACTACTCAGCCATAAAAAAGAATGAAATCGTTCCATTGGCAGCAACATGGATGGACCTAGGGACTATTGTATTAAGTGAAGTAAGTCAGACAAAGACAAATACCATATGATATCACTTATATGTGGAATCTAAAATATGACACAAATGAACTTATCTACGAAACAGACTCACAGACATAGAGAACAGACTTGTGGTTGCCAAGTCGGGGGAGGGGTGGATTGTGAGTTTGGGATTAGCAGATGCAAACTAGTATATACAGGATGGATAAACAACAAGGTCCTACTGTACGGCACAGGGAACTATATTCAATACAATTCAATACAAAAGAATGTATACATATGTATAACTGAGTCAATTTGCTGTACAGCAGAAATTAGCACAACATTGTAAATCGATACTTCAATAACATGTTTAAATAATGGCCCTGAGGACGCAAACCCCAGTCAGAGAGGCTCTGGGAAGCTGGAGACAGCCCAGGCGAATTCCAGGAGTCAGGTCACTAAAGAGCTGCTTACTTCCCAGGGCGGTCACAACCCTCCAGAGCCCTGTGACACTGGGCTAAAGAGAGCCTTGGCCCTCCTAGGAGGCCTTTCTGCAGAAGTACTCACAGTTCAGAAATAGTGTTGCTATTTGCTGTAAAACAACAAAAAAGAATTACGTGAAGGGTGTGGTGCCAGCAGGCCAAAGAGGCCTCTGCAAGAAGACGTTTCTGGAGTCTGAAGGTGTGCGTGGGAGCGGCGTAAATGTCACTGTTAATTTTTACCTTCCCCATGGATGAGTACTGAATCAGAGGACCGCGTTTCTGTAGTGTCAGGCAATATTCCTATTCAGGCCAGGGTGTCACCTGACAGGCACAAGGTGAGTAATGCCCTAGGGAGTGGCACCACTGTACCCTCCGTCACATCCCCACAGGGCCCAGTTTAAATTACACCGGGATCCAGTGTTTCACACTTGTCCTGGATAACATGTTCCTTCCAGCTACCTTTCCATTGTTCTACCTTCCTCTTAGTTTCAGAATTCAGGCGATTGTTTCCCATTATTAACTCATTGCCATGGTTTCCATGTGATGGGAGATGATGTCATGGCAGATGAGGGATAGAGCTCCCTTTCTCCTCTGATTACAGCCTGCTACAGTTCCCTTTTCACACTCCCTACAATACGGTTAATGCTCACAGCAATCAGTTCTCTTTTACATGGGTTCTGCCTTTCACGGGACGTGTGATTTCCAGCTGATCGCAGGGCAGGGGCTGAGCAGAAATGAAAGCTGGGACAGGCTCCGTGCATTATCACAGAGACAGCCTTGGGCACGGGCAGTAAAATGAACGGATGGAAGATTACAAATTCTACATCTTTTAAAAGTTTTGTTATGGCATCAATAGCAAACTTTTAAAATCAAGGTGAATAAAAAGACATAAAAACCATCTATCATCCCACCACATAGAGCTAATCATTGTCAACATTTTCACTCTCACCCTAGACTTTATTCCATACGTGTGGGTAGCAGGGATGGGAGTCCCTGAATGGAGACTGGGGATGTGGATATCTCCTCACCTTAAACCTGATATACATGTGTGTGTGCTTCTTGCCCATATGCATAGGGATCTTAGCATTCTGGGTGAAGGAAGAGGGAAGGGATTATACATGTCAGTTAGGGGCAAGAGATGAGGTTCTCTTGGGTTCTAAAGAGTGGTTTTGAGCCACTGTGAACAAAGAGGGTTAGATGTAATCAGATCCTGAAGGAGGTAATTCTCAGGAGAGCCTGGGACTCAGAGCAAAAACAGCCTTGCTCTGGTGGCCTAGCTGGCAAAGAAGGACACAGAATACAGCGGGCACCCTTTCTCCCTGAGTCCACCACACACCACTGTGAAGCTGAGGCAGCCTGAGGTTCAGGCTTTCTGTGGCACAGGAGGGAACTTCCTTTTGGACGTCCCTCACGCTCGATAAGTCCCAAAGTGAACTCTTACCAAATCCATTCCTCTTGCTGTGTTCCCAATCTGTGACTGTCACCACCATCACCTACCAGTTGTATAAGTCACACCCCTGGGAGTCATCTTAGTCTTTTCCCTCACCCTCGCCCTCCATATCCCATCAACCACCAAGACCTACTGAATCGACACTCCAGTTGTCTCTTGAGTCCATCCCCACTGCCGCTGTTCTGGTTTCGGATGACATCATCTGGTTACCTGTATGGTTCCATAGCTTCCTAGAAGGTATACAGGCTCTGGTCTCAACCCTGCCTCCTTCCTCCCCTATGCTGTTGGAGTGAACCTTCTAACACAAAGATGGAGCCATGTCACTCTGCTGCCCAAATGATGTCCGTGGTACCTCATCCTCTATGTAGCCTGGCATCCAAGGGTCTTCATAGTCAGACCTTATTGTCAGCCTTATAATTGTGCCTCAACCCACCTCTGCCTCCTCCTTACCCGTCATGCTTTTGTAATGTCAAACCATGCAAAGCTCCCCAAACATGTCATATTTTCTCTTTTTCCCCCTCCTTCTCTCTCATTTGCACTTTCCTCTGCTTATCTTCCTAAAAACGACTCTCTTTTCAATGTTCATTTCAAGGGTTTCTCACCTTTTAAATCATCTCTGGCTTCTCCAGGGAGATTTAAGTATCTCTTCTCCTATGTTCTTATTGTAGCTTGTTCGTGAATTCATTTGAGCTCCTTCACATTCTACTGTTATGGAAGGTTAGCAAGCCCATAGCCCCACTAACTTGTAAGCCCCCTTGAGAAGAGGGACATGACTTTTGATCTCGAGGTCCTAGCATTTAGTACTGTGATTAGCACCCATGAGGTTCTCAGTAAATATTCAAGATATAGATGAGTCAATGGATGGATAAACAAGTGACAAATAGACCCCCAACCCTAAACCTAAACAAATAAAGCCAAACCTTTGTCCTGTCTTTAAACTGTCCTCTTGGTGTAGATATCATACATCAGCATAAGGCAGGTTCTGCCAGGACCTGTTATCACAACAGGAGGATAAGACATGGAAATTGGAGGCACAGGCTTTGGAGTGGGACCACCTTGAGTTCAAACCTGGCTTCTCCCATTTATGAGCCATGGGACGGTCAAGCTACATGAGCTTCTGTTTTCTACTAACTTAAGCACAGCATTATAATCTTACTCCTCTCCCATCCAACTGTGCAGTCCAACTCCTTATTCATGTGATGCTACCAAAACTTCCCAGGCTTTCTCTCTCTTTCTATTAAATGGGGATATTATGCCATCCTTCACAGGGTTGTTGTGAGGATGAAATGATATATTTTATGTAAAGTTTTAAAGTTTTATGTAAGTTTTAAAATTAATGAAAATTCAGAAACACTAGGCATGATTCCGGGTCTCCTCCTGTCAGCTGGAAATCTTCCACTACCAGTGTCTGGAAATGACACAGACAACATGGCAATCAAAACGAATCAGTGCTTGTATTTCTAACAGAACTTACCGGGCACCAGTTTTTTTATGTCAACAGGGGAATACAGAGTTTTTCTTTTCAAATCAATTAATCTTTTACAATAAATGAAATGTACTAGGAGCCCTCTTGATCTAAAGAACTATGATGATGAAATGTATAAAAAACAGTTAAGAATCCTTGTCTTTGTCAATAATTGCACAATAATTTGAATATGTTATATGTTTGTATTTTAGCATTTAGATATTTTAATAACAAAATACAGCCATAGAACATTGAGGTAATCTGTAATGCACTTAATTTTTCTTTCTACTTTGGGAAAACACCACGTTTGAACTGACCCTCGTTTGGACTGGAATTAGTATTTTAGTGAAGCAGGAAATTGCTCATCTGAGCTTGGTAGCTATGCCTGCCCACGTACAGAATTTTCTAGGTAACCATCACAGCTTGAAAGAGAATGTCAGAGTTGGGACACATGAACATCTGGTGCATGACCTGAAAGTAACAAAATAAAGGTTCAGCCCTCTGTTCATTCTTGGTCACTTTGGTGGAGACTGCTTATTCCTTCCCTTCTCTTTCTTTAACAAGAGCTTCCTTCTCCAGTTTTGACAGACGCATGGCTGACCAATGGAAAACTACATCTCTCAGCCTCCTCGTAGCTATATAGGACCAAGTACCCCAGTTCCTACCAATGAGACGTGAGTGGGAGTGATCTATGCAACTTTTCTGCTGCATCCCATCCTTAAAATAAATTTGATTCAGTGCTTATCCCCTCTTCTTCATTCCCAGGAATTAGAATGAAGATGAAGTGTAACCCAGTTTTGACCGTTGGCCTATAACAGCATCCTAAGGGAGGGCTGAGCAAGCAACAGGATAAAAGGAACCTGGGTCCTTGGTCCCTGGAGAGGCACAGCCACCTCTCAACCTTGGACTGGTTGCTGACCTCTGGTCTTTTATGAGAGAGAAAGAGCTAAATTTCTATCCTTTAAGCCATTGTATATGAACCTCTTTGTTACACGCAGCCTACCTTGTACCCTAATGAGCCACAGTCCCCGTTATGATAATACATGGCATGCTAGGTAGCTGCTAAGATGGTCCCCAATGATCCCTGCCTCCTGGTATACACATGTTTGTGCAAGTCCCCTTCGCTGAATGTGGGCTTGCCTAGTGACTGTCTTCTAACCAACAGAATATGGCAAAGATGAAGGATGTCACTTCTATGATTAAGTTTCAAAAGAGGGTAACTTCCCTAGCAGATTCTTTGCTGGTTATGATGACGCAAGCTGCCATGTTGAAGAGGCCCGTGTGGCATGGAACTGAAAGAACAGCCAGCAAGAAACTGAGACCCTCAGTCCAACAGCCCACAATGGCCTTGATTCTGCCAACAACGCTGGTAGCTGAAAAACAGATCCTTAACAGCCTAAGACAACTAGCTCCCAGATGACACCTTGATTATAGTCTGTGAAAGAGTCTGCAGTATCGGAACTAGGTGAGCCATGCCCACAGGGACTCTGAGATAGTGTGTATTAAGTTTTGTGTCAATTTGTTACGCAGTAATAGTAAACTAATGCCACACAGACATAATTTTACTTCTGTACAATATGTCACAGAGATCATGTGTTGACACCAGAATATTAATTTTAAAATACCAGAGAAGGGGCTTCCCTGGTGGCGCAGTGGTTGAGAGTCCGCCTGCCGATGCAGGGGACACGGGTTAGTGGCCCGGTCTGGGAGGACCCCACATGCTGCGGAGCGGCTGGGCCCATGAGCCATGGCCGCTGAGCCTGCGCGTCCGGAGCCTGTGCTCCGCAACGGGAGAGGCCACAACTGTGAGAGGCCCGTGTACCGCAAAAAAAAAAAAAAAATAAAAAATAATAATAATAAATAAATAAATAAAATACCAGAGAAGGAGGTGAGCTAGACACTCACAGGGCATCAGCTCAGGTCACTAAGTTCTCAGGTGTGACCCTCTGCTTTGGACGTCCATAGACTTGCTTTATTAGTAAGTCCAGAGATGTTCAGGCTCAGGAGAGCTTAACTGACCAAACAAATTCCCAAGAGAGTTCTATCTAAATCAGAACGCTAATTTGTTAATTTACCTTGGAGGAAGAAAACTGCCAAGTAGATCAGATAAATTGTATCATTATAAATTGGAACTTTTCAAGGCTCAGTTTAATGCCTCCTTCTTTTCCCATTCTAGTCTCTCCCCAGAAAAACTGCAAACACACACACATATATACATATATATGCATAGCTAGCTAGCTAGCTAGATAGATAGAATTAGATAGATAGACAATCTCACACATTTCTACCTTCAGAGCAGACTTCTGATACCAATCATGATACCACTGATTAGGTTACAGCTTGCTTTCACAGTCAGCCATGCCTTGGTTAGATTTCTAGACCTGGTTAAACCAGCTTGGTCCTAGGGTACATCTGGAAGCCCAGATGAGCATGGTTCTTCCCATCTGGGTCCCTTCCTCAGGGCTGAGTCTTTCTCAGGCAAAAGATGACTTTTCATTCACATTCCTTTGGCATCCAGAGCCAGAGCTACCAAACTATGGCCACTAATGTCATCCATCTGTGGCACCCCTGGTGCCTAGGCCTGCACTGGCTTTCTACTTGTTCCCACCTACTGCTCACAGACAGTGCCTCTTTTACCCATTGTAATAGGCACCTCTTGTTCTCCACCTCACATTCTCTCTGCCCACCTTTTACTCCAGCACAGCGGTGCCAATTTGCTTCAGGCAGGTGTAAACCTGTCCGCATATTGTCTCAGCTGCACTTAGTTATCTTTTGATTTCTACCTGGGGTTTCTCAGAGGCTCTAGCGTGTGGGACACCTGCAAAAACCTGCTTGACACTCACACTAGTGCCGCCTCACCCATGGGAAATTTAAGCCCCACATGGTAACCCTTGACAAAGGGGAGAAGACACCAATGGATAAATTCTGAGGTTCATTCTATATGGCTTCTCAGAAGGCAGGATTGAGCCCCCTTCACCCACAGAGGTGCTCACTCAAATCTGTACCCTGGCATTGGGTTCCCTTCCTCTGTTTTTCACCCTCCTCATACTTCCACTCTTGTTTCCTAGGCTTGCTTCCAAAATCAACTAACTACCTGCAAGCTCAACTCAGGCTCTGCTTTCTGGGAAAACCGTGACTAAGATTCACCCCAAGGCTCATTCCATCTGGGCTCTTCCTCTCTGATGCTTGTCACTTACTGATTTTCCTGTCAGTGCTCCCATGACGTCTTTGGCCTCAGGCTCTTCCCCTCCACTGTCACCACTGCCGTTGTCCTTCACAACAAAGGGGACCCAACTACCGCCCAAGGGTTACATATTGCTTTGATCTTCTCTACTTAAATGGCCACCAGTCTACTTCAGCATCCCCACTGGAAACTGACATTATCCTTCACAGCTCCATTTCCCACCCTTATACAATACATACCTATCCCCCTCTTTGTCCTGTTTCCTCACTTTAAACCCCATTCTCCAATCTTTAAACCTCATGAGGCTTCTGGGTCTTTGACCACTCTATCTTCATTCTCTTTGACCTTCATTCCTTCCCTATCCGTTCTAGACTTTATGCTTCGTTGCTTCAACTGCCCTCCAGGAGGGCCCTTTGCCTTTCTGCTCTGGTATATTTTGCCTGCTGGAACTTATTTTTTATCATCTGAATTATCGAAGGATTCCATTCATAATCAAGCAGCTGAGCACTGCTGCAGAAACTCACACCATCAAGCAGAATAGTGCCACTCTAGATATGGTCTCCAAGCTCAGCTAGACATTCCTCACCCCCCAACCCTGTCTGATTATGTGTCCTGCTTCCATGCTACGCTGTGCATTTGACACATATACACATCATTCAACACACACCTATTATATGTCAGGTGCTGCACTAAGTATTAGGGATGGAATTCTGAATGACAAATATGGCCTCGCCCTTTGTGAAGCTTATATTGTGCTCAGATCATCGTACTGTACTTGCTGACTCTCTCATTAGGCTGACCTCATCTTATTTATATTTTGGTTCCAAAGTGTATAGCATGTAGTAGGGGTTCTATATATTTTTGTTGTACAAATGAACAAATGGATGAAAAAGATAACTACTGCAGATAACTAAGCCTACCTACAATATCCAAATTTTCCTATTCAATACTCAAAGGGTCATCCGTTCTCAGTGTGACTGCAAGATGCATGAGAAGAAAAGAAGTATCATTTGATTTGACTTCACTACCCCAAATGTTTATTGTCATTCTCCACTTAGAAACTAAGTGTTAAAAAATCTGTAGAGAAATTTAGGACAAATTCTGTCCAAGACAGTACATTTACCCTCATATATTCATGTGGGCATCCTGTTCATGTCCGCTAAGTTTGTATCTTTTGGTCTCTGCCTCCCTGTCTTTCTTTTTTTTTTTTCTTTTTTGCATTACGTGGACCTCTCACTGTTGTGGCCTCTCCCATTGCGGAGCACAGGCTCTGGACGTGCAGGCTCAGCAGCCATGGCTCACGGGCCCAGCCGCTCCGCAGCATGTGGGATCTTCCCACACCAGGGCACGAACCCGTGTCCCCTGCATCGGCAGGCGGACTCTCAACCACTGCGCCACCAGGAAAGCCCCTCCCTGTCTTTCTGATTAGCTTCTCTTTGCCTGCTCTGGACATTAATTCCTGGGTTGGGGTGGGGAATGCTGGAGTATTTAGGAACCATCTAGGTTACCATCTAGCTGCCTGTTCATTGGGGGAGACCTCCCTGGCCAAATGGGCCAATAAGTGAGGGGGGAAGACATGATAATGAGAAGGGGCTTGAGACAGAGAAGACTAGAGTGACCAAGAACAAGCTCCTTTAAAACTATGATTTGAAAAGATACATGCACCCCTGTGTTCACAGCAGCACTGTTTCAATAGCTGAGACATGGAAGCAACCTACATGTCCATTGACAGATGAATGGATGAAGATGTCTCTCATATATATATATATATATATATATATAAAGATGTCATACACGCACACACACACACAATGGAATATTACTCAGCCATAAAAAAGGAATGAAATAATGCCATTTGCAGCAACATGGATGCAACTAGAGATGATCACACTAAGTGAGGTAAGTCAGAAAGAGAAAGACAAATACCATATGATATCACTTATATGTGCAATCTAAAATATGACACAAATGAACTTATCTACGAAACAGAAACAGACTCACAGACATAGAGAACAGACTTATGCTTGCCAAGGGGGAGGTGGGGGTGAGGAGGGATGAATCGGAAGTTTGGGATTAGCAGATACAAACTATTATGTACAGAATGGATAAACAACAAGGTCCTACTATATAGCAGAGGGAACTATATTCAATATCCTGTGATAAACCATAATGGAAAAGAATATTTAAAAATATATATATATAACTGAATCACTTTACTGTACCTCTGAAACTAATACAATGCTGTAAATCAACTAAATTTCAATAAAATAAATTTTTTAAAAACTTACAAAGACAAAAAGAACAAGCTCCTTTCCTTTGAACTTCAGGCTCTTATGTCCAGAATGCTTTTATTTCAGAGTCTTTTTACCTAATTACTACATTGGTGTGGTAATTGAGCACATGGTCCCAGACATCCTGGGCGAATGGTAATAATCAGGCAATAGGGGAAAAGGGAGCAAGGGCAAAGAGAAGCAACTCCCTGATGTGAACCATAACCTCCTCAGTGAGCCTTGCCCAGCCGCTTACCATTTAACCCGATGCCTCGGGTCTAGGTTATAATAATGGCTTTTACATCTTCCCTTATCACAGGAATCTATAGTGGGGTTTTTTGTACATTTCCTAGATAGTGGGCACTCTGGAGAGAGATTTTCCTATGTAACCCAGGATATGGCTATTACTGGTTATTCAACCAATTCTGTGTTTAATCGTTTTCATCTCCAAAATGCATACTATTCAGATTAAGGAAAAGAATTTCAACCCCAATTTGTAATATACCAAAATTTTGCTATCATTCTGAAGTTTGGTGAAGACATTCTCAGAAAAAATTCTTAAAGTGAATTTAATTTCTTTTGTATCAAGAAAATACATGTATTTTGTTAAACTCTCCTTTTTTTTCTGACAGGCAGGTGATTAAGGTGAGGAACATAAGGTTAAACCATAGCTTGATTGCCTGGCCCGGCTTTAGAGAATTGGTGTCAGATGTGAGGGGTGCCTTTAAGATGCATACCTCTGACGCTGAAACACTGGGTTCCTCCAGGGAGAAAGGGATGCAGTCAAAGTACAAGCATAGCTCACAGCTTAGGTTTCAGCTGAGCACAGGGAAAAGGAAGGAAATGGAATTCACTGCAGAGGGTTAGAAACCTCAGGATACAGGAGACAAACAGGGAACTTTCACCTCAGGCCTCTTTTGGACTCTACCTATCCTGCCACATTCATAGCCCATGTCACAGCCAAAATGAGGCCTTACCTTGACACTCCTCAAGCTGCCCAATCTTCCTCTACTTCCTCACCTCTGCACTTGCTGTTGCCTCTGCTCAACAGATCTCCCCTCGCTCTGTCCCACTCCTTTCCTATTTGTCGTGGATAAATGGCTAGGGGATTTTGACATACTGTCCCATTTCATGCTGTACTTTCCCTGCCACTTAGCACATTATATTTGAGTCACTTGTTTAATTACTCATCTCTCTCACTAGACCACAGACTTCTCGAAGGCAGGGACCACGTCCACCTTGGTTCCTGTGGTAGCCCCAGCTCCATATTTGACTCATGGTCAGTGCACACCTAATGCTTGGTGAATGAATGAACTTTCAGCCTCTCCCTCTACAGGTGACTTATCCTTTTGAACACACAATCTTGCCCAGGTTTTGCTCAGACTCACCTGTCTAACTTGGATTTCAGGATGCCATTGAGACATCAAAACCTCTTTCAAATTAGAATGTATCGATAGGTCAAGAGATGTAATGGGGACTTGGTTTATATTCATATCATAAAAATGACTGTTAAAACAGTTGCTATAATAAATGATTAAAATTTGATCAGTGTTTATTTTTTTAACTTTATGTGGCTATGAAAAACATCCTACATGGACTTCTAAGGAGGGTATTTTGTTTGCCACGTAGGGTATAGTTAAGCAGGTCTGTAGGAGCTAAAGAACTAAAGGGGTATATCAGCTGGGGAAGGAGGAAAAAGCAGATGGAGGAACAGAGACAAGATGACAGTCTTAGGGAGAGATGTCCCAGGGGACAACTTGTAATGAAGTCATCTGTGATGGGAAGGAAGCATCTCCTTGGTCTCCACCACGAAATCTTCGGTAAAGTCTACCTTGCACAGTAATGCACAGTTGAGTGGATTTTCAATCATGGAAATTGGGAGAAGAATTGTCCATAATGGCACAGGACAAACACAGAGGATGCTGTGAAGACGGGCCACTTTCTGTGTGCCCACTGGAAGGCCACCGCAGCCCAGTGACACAGCTAAAAGGAACACACACCTGGCTTCAAAAGTCTTAAAGACTAATAATTATTACTATTGAAGGTTTCCTTGAGGGGATAGCAAAATAGGGCATTATACTGCAGAGCACAGAGAAAAACTAAGAAGTTTCTGCTCATCCTTTTCGATACAAAAGCTACATTATTTACAGATGCTGCCTCCAGCTCTCTTCCCTGTCTTTTGAAAGTTCTGATGACCTCTCTCTGTCTCTAAATTTCTGTGTCATATTTTTTTTGGTGATCTTTCTCTGTGAATTCATTGACCTTCTCATAGTTTCTCCCACCTTTTTATCCCATCAATACAACAAAGATACAAGGAACTAAACATAAAACATAGAATACTCTTTAGAAGGTATGGCAAGGGAGAGAATATTTAAGGTTTAAATATTTTTGTCACTTTCATAACATTGTCACAACAAAATTAGAAAAATGGAATACATTAAGAGGAAACATAAAATCTTATTTTACATGCCAATATAAAATGTGACATTAAAACTACAAACTTTTCCAATGAAAATAGTGTTTTTGTGTCTTTAATGTTTTTTTCATAGACCGCCTTAACTGTAAGAATGATATTGTTGAATCAAAATCCAACTATGAAGTGCAGCATTACATCGATATTTTCCTTTTATTGCAAAAATTCCATATTGTTCACATGTGTTACAGAGGAAGAAAGTATGTGCATGTTTTACAAAATCTTGGTATTCTTGACTTAGATTATTCCAGAATAATTCATTGTTTTACTTTAGACAGCTTGCTTCCAGGTATTTTTAGAAAGCAAAGGCGTAACCCTCATTTTGATGTATTCTAACTTTTGATTATTTGTGGCACAGTTTGAGAATCTCAAGACTCTGCTTTTTGTTTGAAAGCAACCTTCCATTCAGCATGGATCTGTGGAGAATGAGTTTGTGTAATATAAATATTTAATATATAAGAAACATTAAATATTAATTAATGTTGAAAGTGTAAAACAAGATACATAACATATAAAAGCATTGAATAAATTACATGGATCAACCTGAAGTCAGTGGGGTTTCAGCTCTGCATCAACATAGAGGGTGAACAATTTACATTCTTACATCACGTATTAATATTTCAAGGAAAGTCTTCTTGAGTACAGCAGATAATATGTGGGGTCATTATATAAAAGTATATTTTGCATTTCTCTTCCTAAGAACATCTAGATGAAAAACAATCATTAGCATTGGTTCAATTTACTTTGTTTTCTAGAACATTAGTTAATGTCTTCAGACACAATAATGTTTTGGGGAATTTAGTTTGGGGAATGCTTCCATGGCAGGTCAACTCTATAAGAGAGACCTCCAGGACCCCTGCTTCCTGGTATTCATATTCTTGTGTAATCCCCTCCCCTTGAGTGTGGGTGAGACTTGTGACTTACTTTTAACCAGCAGAGCGCAGCAAAGGTGAAAGGATATTACTTCAGTGACTAGGTTACCTATAGCAATGACTTCTGTCTTTCTGGCAGAATCTCTCCCTTCCTGGCTTTAATGAAGAAAGCTGCCATATTAAAGAGACCCAAATAAGCAAGTTATGGGGAGAGTGGCCTTGGCCTGAGCTCACAAGGAACTGAATCCTATCAACAACCCCATGATCTTGGAAGCAGATCTTTTCCCAGTAGAGCCTTCAAATAAGCCTCCACTCTGGCAGGCATATCAATCAATCTCAGAGTGAGAGATTCAGAAGCAGAGGACCCAGACAAGCTGTGCCTGAATTGACAGCCCATGAGAATTCAACCATGAGATAAAAGGTGTGTGTTGTTTTAAGCCTCTAGGGTTGTGATTACTTGTTATACAGTAATATATAACAAATACACTGCCCTGACCTGAGATCTAAATTAGAATTTAAATATTAGGGCTGAGAAGTTTTCACTTTTTATTAAGAATGTTTGTGAAGCCAGGGGCTTCCAAGTAAAATCTGAATTAACAGGGAAGATACTTTCCTTTTTGCTTTTTCTCTTTGAGCAAATGCTGAATTTTTTGGATGACATAAACTGGTAAATTATGGATATTAAATGATCCTGCTTTAAGTTGACCCTTTTAAATGAATTAATAAAATACTAATCCTCAAAGATTGACCATAGGAGAATATTCAGCTCTTCTCTGGACTTTTAAAGGGGCTGGAATTTTTTTTTTTTGTACTTTCCCCAGCCCCTTTTCAGGCAGGTCCCATTCAAACAGCCTTGCTGCATTCTCCAATTTCTAATTAGGCAGCTTCAAAGCCAAACAAAGGCAACACTAACTAATATTTATCAAGAATATACTGGTGCCAGGCACTGTATTATATGCCTTACCTTGATTTATTCATTTAATATTCATAGCCACACCCTGAGACAGATACCATAACCGTCTCTATTCTACAGATACGAAGACTGGATATATGAAGTTAAGTAACTGCTAGTCTCCTTTCCTGTCCTGGTTGGCTCTGTCCTGGGTCACTTCTTACTCGAGACTGAGGATGTTTTCCTGGGTGATAGATGATATCTAACTTGGGGTGGAAATCACAGTCCCCTAGAATTTCAAACTACACTGAATCAGAAACTATGCAGTGAAAAAGGTATTGTGAAAAATCTCCCCAGTTAAATTGAATAATCATCCTTAGAGCTTGCTGTCCCATAGATGTGGGAAATAGACTAGGAGATAGTAGTCTGAGGCTGTCTCCATGCCTGGCGACCACGACCATGTGGATTTCAACCAAACCATCAGCTGTAATTCGTAGGAAGAAAAGTGAGGGTACCTCGCAGACCTCTCAAATAATGCTACTGTATAAAAAGAGCCTGCTGATCTGTTGAGTGCCCACAGTCGTTTAAGCTACTTCCAACATAGACTAACACCTTCACGGGGAACTTCCACCCATTTGGGAGGAGCAGTGCTTCTGGACAGGTGCACCCTGCTCCCTCCTTTCCCTTTACATTCAGCACAGTGGGGAGATGGTAGAGGCACATCCCTGGGGATTGGATGAGGGGGACATTCACATTCTTTTCCTTCATCAACTCAGGCTCTGACACAGTCTAAATCCCACTCATTCATGCTGCCTTCAAGTAACGCTGGGCAAACTATTCATTTATCAGTGTTTCACTGTCATTCTTGGGAGCCCCTGTCTTGAAAGTAGAGTCAATATTAAGAAATACAGGTCCACAATGTGTTCTGGACTCCTGTAAGTGTGTAGGGCTGGGGTGGAGGAAGGTTGAAAATATGAAAGGAAAAGCTACTGACAGCTTTTCTTGGTTTGACCCCTGGCTGGTCATCCCACCTTCCCTAACTGTATCAGAATATTCAGAGTTACTGACCAAAGTGGGAAGGCCGTCTTCATGAAAGCAAGGAGCAGAGTTTCTTTCAAAGCACGGGTACTCTTTGCATATAGTGTACCTTTATCTCACATGGCATAACAGGAGCACACAGGACACATTTGCCCTACTGCTAATCCATTAAGGTAGAACATCACCTAGCATCACATACTCCATACCCATCTAGGCTATCACCAAGGCAACTGATGTATTTACAGTTGTGTTCTTGTTTGGTTATACTTGCAATAGGTTCTTCACTTTGAACTCTTTGCAGGACTATCTGTAGCGTCATGGCATACTAGGCTTCTCCCTAAAGATTTTTTTCCCTGTTTTTCCTAAGAAGCATAAAAACTCTCTTAGTGAATACCAAGGATGTAAATTAGAAATTTTTATTTTGAGGAAAATCTCTCTCTCTCTCTCCCTCTCTCTCTTTCTCTGTCAGTCTTGACTTGGAGTCTAGACATGAAGGAGAAAAGTGGGCTGCTTCTCCATCTAGTTTTTTCCCCAAGCACCATCAACTGCATTAGAACACTTGGGTATGTACATAAAAACTCGGGTCATAATGATGATAAACGTAAGTAATGTGTAAAGAGAAATTGCTAACAGACCTACCAATGATAAAATGATATCCCGTATTTCTACAGCTCACTTCCTCAATACTCTAGGGTGTCAATAAATATTAGCAGATTTCCTCTACCTTCTAAGGGGATAAATAGCTAATTGGAAAAAACATTTGTGGTGGAGGCTAGATAAAGTCTCTGTCGAGTCACATAACTGCCTTTTAAGTGTGACATTTTGAACAACTTTCTTATGTTTATGATCTGGTTTCTAGTCCTCTTGATGGGAAAAGAGGAGATTGATGCCACAGGCTGGTGACACCATATCTGGGGGACACTTGGGGGTCTTGCGATGCCCCGAAAGTTAATCCTTCTCACAATACTGCCTCTGTTATTGGCTAATATCTGCAATATAGAGCACTTTTATCTTGCTGCACTGTGATGTAAAATGTGGTTGTAGAGGATCATAAAATTGGTTTAAATGCAATTATTTTAAGACTAGTTAATGGACCTTTATTATTTAACAGTGCCTTTAAGGTCACTTGCAGCCAGGAAGGAGAAACTACCTTCTCTAGCCTCTCTACTCCGCTAAGAAACATATGTTCATTGCTGAAAATACCCGCTAATGACTTGGGCTTATTTATTAATTTAGGAGGTTTATTTTTGATAAAACAGGGGTGCTGCTACTTGGCTACCTTAATGGGTAGCAAAGAGCCTTTTAAAGAGAAATACTTCACTCTCATTACAGCACTGTTTCTGAAAAGCTATAAGCTGCTATTTAGAGGTGTTCCCAGACTTTCTCCCCACATGAATTCATCTTTCAAGCCACCGTCCTCAAGGTTATTACCCGGCTCGGGCAGAGACTGCTATTATAGAAAGCCAGAGAGCTTTCTCCTACTCACTGGCGACCTCTAAGACACCTTCACCAATTATCATCTCGATTCCAGTCTGTCGAAAGCCACTGCCGGTAAAATCTATAACAGTTGTTTCAGCATCTTCGGCCTGTGATCCTTCATCCCAGGTTAGCAGCTGTCCCCGTCTTTGAATCGACAGCAGTGCAGCCCTCCCAGCTGTTAGGAAGTCCCAGAGAGCGTTTATAACATCAGCCTTGCAATGTACACGCAGCTGAGGGCAGTACTGCGTTCTCCCGTGTGGGTTGGGCGAGGAACAAGGTCTTGGCGCAGGAGAGAGAAAGGAAGGTGGCATCAAATGACATTTTAGATTTTTGGAACTGGAAGGGCTGTTGGAGTTTATTTAGGCTATCTTCCTCATTAGTCTTTTTTTTTTTTTAAAGGAAGGATTCTTTTTTAAAAAAATTTATTTATCTATTTATTTATTTTTGGCTGTGTTGGGTCTTTGTTTCTGTGCGAGAGCTTTCTCTAGTTGCGGCGAGCGGGGGCCACTCTTCATCGCGGTGCGCGGGCCTCTCACTATCGCGGCCTCTCTTGTTGCAGAGCAGAGGCTCCAGAAGCGCAGGCTCAGTAGTTGTGGCTCACGGGCCCAGTTGCTCCGCGGCATGTGGGATCTTCCCAGACCAGGACTCGAACCCGTGTTCCCTGCATTGGCAGGCAGATTCTCAACCACTGTGCCACCAGGGAAGCCCCTCCTCATTAGTCTTTATCTTAACATGGGAACATAATACGAAAGTCTTCCTCCTGCCTGCAGCAGTGGAACGGGCAAACATGGACCTCACCAAAAGCACACACCATTGGAACAAGGAGGAACCTCAAAGGATATTTACTCCCTCCATGCCCCCCCGGGAAGTAACAGGGAGAGAAGTGATGCAAGATCTGTTTGTGCTGCACGGTGCTTAGCATCAGATATGAGACAGGGTTCTGACCTTTCACAGCTCCCAGCCTGGGAGAGGAAAACAGACCAATCAGTCCCTCCTCTGCTCAGTGTAATAAGTGCTACTATAGAAGCCTGCACTTTGCACTGAGAGCACAGAAGAGGGCATTTTAATGTGATTGTGTAGCAGGCCATCAGCTGCTTCTTGCAGGAAGTAAAGCTGGAGCTCATTTTGAAGGATGTTAGAATCAGCTGGTGGGAGGAGAGCTGTCCGGGGGTAGGAAACCTGAGCTCTGCCTCCAGCAATGTCCCTCCTGTGACCTTTGACTGAAATCTCGTGATAGAAAATACAAGTGGCTAGAAAACCTTATGTAAGAGCACAGAGAAAAGCAAGGCCAGGTTCCTTTCTTGAACCTTTCTGTCTTTGGACCTCTTAGGTAGGTGAGATGACTCAGAGTGCAAGTGTTCCTTATGGTGCTTGTCAACAGCAGTGGGCCCTGGGAATCTGGTGACACTTTGTGTGTGTGTTTGAAGTGACAAGTGAGAACAATTGCTCTCTGAGGTCTTCCACCCGGAAAACCATAAGGGTTTGCAAACTGGGGATTTCTCTGATTGCACTGGGCTCTTGCATGGGCCACTGCCGTTCACACTTTGGACACATGTGAGCTTGCTTCAGCCAGTACCTCTCTACAGCAAAATCAGGGTCGTTTTCTCAGACTTCTGGGCTCTATCTTGTTACGGCTTATTTATTAATTTATTATTCATATGCACTAAGTGTCTTCTTTGTGCCATGCACTAGGCTAGAAACTTCTATACAAAGATGACACAGTCACAACCCCTAAGACACATGCAGTTCAGAAGGAGAGACTAATAAGAAAATCCACAATTACAGGACAGTGTAATCAATCCTATGACAAAAGCATGCATCAAATGGACGTGGATGAGGGCCTGTGATATACATATATGCGCACACACACACAATGGAATATTACTCAGCTGTAAAAAAAAAGAATACAATAATGCCATTTGCGGCGACATGGATGGACCTAGAGATTATCATATTAAGTGAAGTAAGTCAGAGAATGACAAATATCATATGATATCACTTATATGTGGAATCTAAAAAAATGAAATAAATGAACTTATTTACAAAACAGAAAAAGGCTCACAGACATAGAAAACAAACTTACGGTTACCAAAGGGGATGCAGTGGGGTGGGGGGGGAGATAAATTAGAAGCTTGGGATTAACATATACACACTGCTATATATAAAATAGATAATCAACAAGATAATCAACAAGGACCTACTGTATAGTACAGGGAACTATATGCAATATCTTATATATAGATAATAACCTATATATAAGATATAAGTTATTACCTATAATATATATAGGTAATAACCTATAATGGAAAAAAGAATTTGAAAAAGAATATATATACATTTATATGCATAACTGAATCACCTTGCTATACACCTAAAACTAGCACAACACTGTAAATTAACTATACTTCAACTAAAAAAAATGATTTTTAAAAAAATGTAGACATCTAAATTGAGTTGCTAGGTCACACTGTTCCTGGCCAATGGGGGCTAAAACATATATCCCAGAGTTTTGCATGTTGAGGGATTTGACATTGACAATAATGTTTGATCTCTTATGACCACAGTGAATGACTTTGACATGGGTTTGAAGCTAAGGAAATTAGGAGGTGAGCAGAGGTGTAGGAGCAAGCTCAGTGTGAAGAACATGCAGGAGAGCTACAGGATGATACTTGGTTGGCCTGAGTACAATGTTTTCTTTTGGGAGGATGGCTGGTATTCACAAGTTGTTTTTAGAGGCTGGAGCCTCTTTAGGGTGGAAAGGAGGATGCATCTGGAGTTCTGCAGAGATCAGTCACCATCCTTTTCCCAGGTCTCATCCTGGGCTGTAGAAAGCAGGGGTGATACAGAGGAAGCTGTGGTGAACTTAATCCTGTTGAAGGGGAAGGGAGCATCTTGCAAGGTCTGTCAGACAGAGATGATGAATAGTGACCAAGAGAAAAGGAAAGGTAAGATAGAGAGAAGGGCATGACAAAACAGGAATGGGAAGACGAAGAAAGGGCATGAGGAAGAGAAGATGGGACGAGAGATGGGAGAGAAGAGGATGAGTGGCTTTTTTGTCTACTGGCCTTTGTGGTTTCTGGATAAATAGATTTAAAGGCTCAGGGCGGTAGAGGATTGCCAGGTGTGTTTGCTAAATGATTCCCTAACGTTTCTTTATATTTGGAATATTTTACTTAATAAAAAGATAATTCTGTAAAAATATTAGCACAAGAAAATAGATCTGTGGGTGATTCAAATTCCTATATCTCTGCTAACAAAACTTAACAGAGGTCAACATTTTCCAATATTCACTTCAGTTTTTTCTTTTTAAAGAAATTATTCATTATACAAGTGTCTTGACCTATCCTCTGAGCTCTGGGTTCACCTGAAAATTGGCTATCTCCAACTGGATGTCCCATAACACCTCCGACTTATTGTGTTAACAGCCGAACTTGTTACCTTCCCTCTACAATCTGCTTCTCTTCCTGTATATTCCCTTTATTAAAGAATGAGGCAATCATCAATTCGAGTGGTCCCTAAGCTTATTTCATATGCTTTACCTGCCCCACCATTCACATCATGGATGCATAGGCTGGTGTCTCCATGTTCCTCTTTGCTTTTGCAAGTGGGTCTTTGTAACAAATGATTTTGGTATCTAACCTTTAGCGTATAATGCAGTATCGCTGTAGGTATAAAATCTAGGCATGATTGCTCTCCAAAGCCTTGTTTGCCTCTAAACATATTTTGAAGCATATCCTACTCTTGTTTCAGTCAACAGCTGCCTAGAACAAGGATCTTGACTCTTTTCTGCTATATTTCGAGAAGATATATTTCTGGAGAAAAAGATGGGGGTACAAACCTTGTCGATCCCCATTATCTTCAAGTCCAAAAAGAAGACTTAAATCCAGGATTCTGTCATTTATCAAGGAGAAATGATTTGATGATTGAGAGGGGTCTCTAATGTGTGTTTGTTTCCTGTGTGTATTGTGTGTGACATTATTTTCCACTTTATTGCATATGATTTCCTTCGCCTGGAATACTTTTGTTTCTTTAACTCTATTCTCCTATATCAGATGTTATTTTATTTAGATGTCTCCCCTGACTTTCTGCCCCTGCCCTTAGCCCATTAGAGTTGGGAGTCATTCTGTTTATGCCCGTGGAGATTATCTCCCGCTTTTCCCATGAGAATCCCTACGATGCTGTACTGTGATTGCCTGCTTCTTGAATTGTTTGCCGCCCTCCGTAAGAGGCAGAATCTGGGAGCGCAGGGCCGTGCGTGTCTTGTTTGCCGTTAATTTCTCAGGGCTAGCAGAAGCTCTTGCATTCAGCAGGCATTCAGTGGATACCTGTGGATTGAATGAAGTCTTTTCAACAACTCAGATTCCTGCCTTATTTTTTCCTCCACTCATCTGCCTCTGCTGTGGTCCAGCCTCTCACCATCTCACCTATAGATTATGGCAAATCTTCCATCCCCTCACCATTCCATAATTCTCATCCTTCCCAATCATCACATGCACAATGACAGATACTTATGCCCATATTCTTCTGATCACTTCCTTGAAAAGAGTGTGTTCTCTATTGCCTATTCGATTAAGTTCAAAGTCCTTTCATCATTCCAAGACTTCAATATTCCAGGTTGACATAATATATACAAACTAGGGTACCTTCTGTTCCCAGATATAAACTCCTATCTCCAGACAGTCTGATTTTCTTATTCACCTTCCATACATGCTGAAATCAGGCTTACCTTGTTTACTCCTTGTGGTTTCCCGCAACTGTCCCCTCTTGTCTCCTTTCTATCTTTCTAAACCCTTTTCATTCTTCAAAGCTCAAGCCCAGGCCCACCTTCATACAACTGTCTTTCAGCCATTGATGTACATATTAATCTTACAAATTTATAGCCAGTTATACAATATTAGTACCCTCTAATTTGTTTCTAATTTCATAGACAATTCTTTCAACTTGATTTTAAGATACTTGAAGTCAAGAATTATGCCTTGAGGGCTTCCCTGGTGGAGCAGTGGTTGAGAGTCCGCCTGCCGATGCAGGGGACGCGGGTTCGTGCCCCGGTCCCGGAAGATCCCACATGCCGCGGAGCGGCTGGGCCCGTGAGCCATGGCCGCTGAGCCTGCGCGTCCGGAGCCTGTGCTCCACAACGGGAGAGGCCACAACAGTGAGAGGCCCGCGTACCGAAAAAAAAAAAAAATTATGCCTTGAAATAGTGTACTAGAACCGACCTAGCATGTAATTGATGGACATACTATTCTCCAGCCTGTTGACTGATTGATATACCAGAGAAGTAATCTCAGGTATTAAGACATCCAAAAAAGTCATGTCAGAAAGATTTAAGGTACTTAAACTTAAGTACTTTCAAATTGTGTTACCTTGTTACCCAATGACATATGTAGAAGTCCTACATACCTCAACTCCATCCCAGGCAAATATTTCTTTTTTCTTTTTCTATGTCGTTCAGCCCATTCTTTTTTTTTTTTTAATTGAAGTGTAGTTAATTTATGACGTTGTGCTAGTTTCAAGTGTACAGCAAAGTGATTCAGTTATACATATATATCTATTCTTTTTCAGATTCTTTTCCAGTATAGGTTATCACAAGATATTGAGTATCGTTCCCCCGTGCTATACGGTAGGTCCTTATTGTTTATCTATTTTATGCATAGTAATGTGTATATGTTAATCCCAAACTCCTAATTTATCGCCCCCAGGCAAATATTTCTTAGCATGAACAAAAGAATTGCAAATTGTGACATTTGAAATAAGTCTCACGCACTACGGAGCATTTAACATTGCAGTCACCAGGGAACTGGGGCTTTACCTGGCAACCCCGACAAGCGGCATGCGCAAGGAGGTGGAAATGCTCAAGTGGAGTCGGGGTTTACTGCAAGTGGCCTCCACCCTCTATCTCTAAGGAAATGGAAGATGGACTTATTTTATGCTGATGGGACATTTGTAAAAAAATGAATCACAGTTCCTGCCCTCTGAATTCAGTATGGGCAGTAGAGGCGCACATGCATAATTATAATACAAACGGTGTGTATTATGTGTGACGTGTGTGTAGGGATAAGCTACAGAGCAATCCGAGGTCTTGGTGTGGGATACTGAAACAAAATGGAAAGTCAGAAAGAGAAGCCATTCTGAGGAACAAAGATGCAAAATTTGGTTTTGAGCCCATTTGAAATTAAGACACGTAAGTAGAAATGTACTTAAATTTCCTTGGAGGTAGATCAGAAATGAGTGGCCTTGGTGGGAATGTCATTTGGGGAGTCGGGAGCATAGAGGTAATGACTGAAGTGTGTATTGATAGATAAGTCACCCTGAGGTTGTGAGTGAGTTTTCCTACATGTTGCTTTTTCATCTCTAAACTTGTGTTAACCATACTTGATTTCCACTTCATGTGAAGTTCTGAGGATTATTCTTAGATCTTGAAAGTGCTTTACTTAACTTGTACTGACTGATCAAGGGAGTGGGCTTTCATCTTGCTGCTGAGAAGTTCCTGGGAAGCTTTGATACAGGGGAGGCGGGAAGGGGTTGCTTTCCCCTCACACCCCCAGGTGCAGCAGCAGAAAGGAGGCGGAGGCTTGTCTAACTGTGACCCCCGCTGGAGGGCACTGATGGAGGTGGACGTCTAGGATAGGCCTGAAATGATCCAGCGGTTCTATATGCAGAATGGTTCTTCTTTCAAACAGAAGAACAAAGCATCCTAATTAAGGAAGCATCCTAATTAAGAAGTCCCAATCAACTCATATCAGCATTGTAATAGTTACCATAAGCTCATAACCTACCTCCGTCAAAGTCACCTGAGGTGCTTGCCCACCGACAGATTTTTAATAAGAAGGTTCTGTGTGGAAAGGCCCTGGGAATACGCATTTTAATTCACTGCCCAGGTGATCCTCGTATACACTCAAGTCTGAGAACTAAATCTCTACATCAGTGGCTTTCAACCCTTTTTGGCCCCAGCGTGTAAGAAATATATTTTACAAGACCCTGTACGCGCACATGATAAAAGTGTCATGAAATAGTGCAGACCCGGACTACGTGTGAGCCTGGTGATGATTACTATGGGTGATTATTTCATTCTATTCTAATTCTTTTTTTTAATGCCCACAATGATTCATGGTACAGATCACAGCTTGTAATTCGAAAAATACAGCGCCTAGATGAAGAAGAAAGAGTACATAAGGCTCGAGTCTAATACTGTAGAAAACCATTTAGGATTGCTTACGTTACAGCTTTTAACGTTTTAAATGCAACTCTTGAAAATCGGATTACCGCGAAGACCCCATTTTACAGAAAAATTCACGTACATACTTTCTCATATCTTTTCAGGGAGTTTTTGGAGCTCCCTCTTTCTCAGACTCCAGATAAACAATCCTTAATTTAATTGCAGCTCTCTCAGAAGCAAGAGTAAAGAGTGGGCAACCTCCCACCGTGATGTCATGGCAGGGAGGACTTGAAAGTCCAGGAATTTACTTCCTTTTTGTCTTACAGTCATAACGACTGATACCCATTGGCTGTTCTTTCTTTTCTAGTTATCTGATATCATAGGAATGCAGTCATTAGAGAAAAATGTTGCCAAAGAATAAGGATGGCTGACTGGAAACTTTTTTTTTTTTCCTGAGGAGACAGAGGTTATTAACAAAGGTGGCAGAAGTCGCTAAAACAAAGGGTGGGAAGGAGAAGGACTTCTGTAGTGCCTGACTCACTTGGGCCCCACTGGCTCTGGGTGGGGAACTGGGATATGGAGGATGTAGTTCCGTCACAGCACGTCTCAGGAATCCCCGAGAGAGCTCAGGAGTGGTGTACAACTTTGGAGTTGTTTGGGCAAGCTTGGACTACTTCACTTTCTTTCCAAGAAGGTGATGCCTTTTCCCAGGGGTTAAGAAACGACTCAGATGCATCTCTGGACCTGAAATGGAGAAAAATGCTGAGAAGATGCTATACCTCCAGCACTAACCGCAAACTCCTCCATGCATAGTCATGCTTCAGTGTTAAGAAGTTTCTGGGACGGCACAGGAAGGATTGATGGAAAGAGACTTTGGGGAGTGTCATCTGAAAAAAATGAACAGCCTAAAAGTTGAGAGTTATGTTTCATTTGGTAGACTCTCTGAGGACTTCAAACCCAGGACACAGCATCTCAGATAACGCTGAGAAAACCGTTCTGAAGAGGCAAGGGGGGGGGGATGCCAGGATATACAGAAGTTTGGGCAGCAAAAGACAGGTAGTCGGAGCATCAAAGGATTATTGTTAATAAAAGAAAATCAGATGTTTCAGATGAAGGAATTTAGTGCTTTTCTATGCATGGGAAGATGCAAGAGTCTGGGCTCACTAAATTCATTCCTTTGATATGCACCTCAGCTCTCTGGGACCAGGATCCTGTGTTTTCTCATCCTGAGTTCCCTCAGGGCTCACTGTCTGGGCAGCTGTAATGTGATGGCTTGATGGCTGCAACATCCTTTGTTTCCTGACATGGCAGGCAGTATTTTAGTTCTCAGATGGGTGCTTCAGAGCAACACTACTCAAAGCAGGGCTGTTCCCTACACCAATGCCGCACCCAGAATTGTTCATCGACTCTCAGCAGCAGGTTAAATACACGTCGAGTGTGTTTAGAAACATGTAGAATTTGACGGAGTAACTTTATGTCTGTGGAATCTAATAATAAATTTAAGCTTTGATTTTGTGTGTCTAATTTTAAAATTGTAGTATTTCTGTGAATGAAATGTTGTATTTTTACAAAAGTGTCAGTTGGGGACAGATTTGAAATTGGGGATGGGGGAACCTGGCCCTTCAGCATAGTTAGTTTGATAAGCACTGTTCTAGAGCAATAGACACGTGTTCAGAAACCTAGGCGAGTGACGCAAAGACCAGAGCTATGAATGCCTCCCTCAGAACTGGGCCACATCTACGTGAATAGGATTTTCAGTGGCACTTTGGTCGCCATCTGAGATGGCTGAAGTGGATAATCAGTGCTCTATTCTGGGAACATGACGTCATGGAGATTTTGTATTTTTACCATAAATAGGAGGGAGTGAGTACTTTCAAGCCTATGTTTATATATATATATGTAATTATTTATATTTGTACCTCACTAGGGCTTTGAACATATTTTATAAGCATGCATTGTGAAGTGAAACTGGCTATCTCCACTTAATAGGTAGAGAAACTGAGGCCCAGAGAACAAACATAAGTGAGGCATGCTGAAATCAGGAATCGGACCTGAAGTTCCAATTGTTCCATCCATCTGGTACAGTTTAACATCCAGACCCCATTTTCTCCCCAGAGGAGATTCTGGGGGGTCAGGATTGTGTTCATGTATTGTTTATTGTTTAAAGCTCTTGCTATCGCAAAGAAATGGTCTATAAAAATAACAGGCGGCAGAGCAAAGCAAACATTTCTTCAGTAATGCATTAAAGCATCTTAGCAAAATGAGTTTCCACATGTCGAACTGCAAAATATTCTTTTAGTACAAATAGTTGTGGTCTTATTTGGGGAAAGAATGTCAGAAAACCCACAACAATACATTTCAACTTTAAATGGAAATTGTATTCCACACTCAGGGAAGGAAAGAGTTTTGTGATTTTTCTTTTTTTGGGTCTAATAGACCTAAGGGAGTGAGTGCCGTTAGAATTCAGAGCAGCCCAAAGACAAAGAGAATTGAACGGTCCCACTGGGAGAAAACTGTTAAGGAATTAAAAAGAGCAAGTGATGTTTCCCAGCATTATTTTAAAGCCATCTTGGTAGAAGCTCACGGCTCTATTCAGGGAAAGATCGACTTTCACATATAAGCACCCAGAGTAGAGTCTTTAAATGTTTTTGCACATGAATGATTTTTCTGGACTGCTGGAAAGTCTGTGGCAGTCAAACAAATCTGTGTGTCATCTCCTGTCCACAGCGTGCTCATTCTTGCCTCCATGCTTTTGCCCATTACCTTCTCTTCAGAGAATGCCTGATTCACTCCTCTTCACGTACATTGGAACTTTTTGTTCTTTAAATGCAGCTTAAAGCTCTGCTCCCCAGAAAGACTTTTCTAATTAACCCCATGTAACTCTGACCCACTTAGTTTTTCCCTCATGGTCCTAATAGATGCCTTTTATACTATCTTTCTAGGCAGTTATTTTCCTTTATAGATGCTTTTGATTTTGTGGTGTGTGTGTGTGTGTGTGTGTGTGTGTGTGTGTTTAGATCCTGGTGGCAGATCAGGGTGAGTGGAGATGTGGTGAGTAGGGGCCCTGGTCTAACTGACTCGACTGTGAGTTCCTTGAGAGTAGGGACAATTCCCCCTGGTGGCATCAAGATACAGTGGATCTGACATATTCCATAACTGTGTGTGCAACTCTGGGCAAGTCCCATAGGGCTGCTGTGGAGATTAAACAAAATGATAAATGGGAACTGTAGGATGCTCAGTAGGCTGTTAAATAATAGAAGCCATCTATTTTTTTGTGATTCTAGTACAAGGCACACTATGGGAGCTCTCACTTCCCGGTGGCTGGTTATTTTTGCAGCTGTTGTAGTTGCTTAATAGAAGTGGCCCACATTTACTCTCCTGAGCTAGATAGATGGTCGTTAAGTCTGACACTGGCATTTAGGACACACCTAGTCTTTCACTAACTGCTTAGCCTCTTGGGCAGGTGGTTATAAGTTTAGTGAAGCTTGCTGGACTGAGGTCATTGTCTCCTTTCCCAGTATTCTGGGACCATAGCTAATAATAATAATAATAATAATAATAATGTAAAGCACTGTAAAATTTAAAGAATCTTTCATTCAATTAAAATAGAAGAAGAAGAAACAGTAAATAACATTACTGAGAGGTAATTATGGAGTTTACAACTATTTTATGCACCTTATGTACATTAATTCACTTAATCCTCAGAACAACTTTGCAAGAAGGACTGGCTGCATAAATCGCGGCCCCAGGGCAGGTCCCCTCATTTACAATTTATTCAGAATTTCAAGGCAGTGGAAGCAAAACATTAACTCAAGCCCAGGTCCTTATGAGTAGGGTCCCGTGTGATTGCACGGGTTGTATGCCCACGAAGCCAGCCCTGCCTGTAGGAAAGCTATTGTTATTCCCATTTCGGGCAGTTTATGTCTTTTTGTCCGATTGACAGATAGGACTGGATGGTTCCTAAATCTTCTGAGGGTTGGCTCATCCTGCCCATCTTTTCCTCAGGGCACCAGCTTCAGACATTTTCTCAAACATCCACCCCCTTTAACTGCTGAGCGCATCTCGGTGGGATTTCACATCCAATACCTTTACCGTGTGGGAGCCTGTCTATTCTTAAGCGTGCACCAACTGAATACACTTAGAGTCATTTCTAGTATGATAGTTGCTTAAGCAATTTGACCTCCTCCCACTAAAAGTAAAGATCTCACAGACTTCAAAAACAAACTTATGAAAAAAACAAACAAACAAACAAAAAACAAACTTATGGTTACCACAGGGGAAAGGTGGGGGAGGGATAAATTACAAGTTTGGGATTAACATCTACACATTACTGTATATAAAATAGATAAATCAACAAGATAATCAACAAGGACCTACTGTATAGCACAGGGAACTCTACTTAATATCCTGTAATAACCTATATGGGAAAAGAATCTGAAAAAGAATGGATATATGTATATGTATAACTGAGTCACTTCGCTGTATACCTGAAACTCACACAACCTTGTAAATCAGCTATACTCCAATACAAAACACAAATTTAAAGAAAACAGATTTAATACTCTTTAACAATATAATTCATCCACAAGCTCTCTCCCAACCACCACCCAGGCAACTCCTCTCTCTATTTCTACACATAGGTGTCCTCTGCACATTTCCCACCCCCTCACACAAAAACACATACTCTCCAGGCTGTAAGTTACACCTTTTCATTATTTCTTTCCTAATTCTAGTTTGCTCTTGGTTTTAATTCTAATCTGATTCCATCCATATAAGAACAAGCTACAAAATACAGTTTGGCCTGGATCCTGCCTCTAGGGCTAGTCTTGATCTTTCTTTACATTTAAGAAGGTAAGTTCAGCTATTCATATATATTTCTGTTCCTAACACTCACCTCCAAGTCTCAGTTGCACTGATGTTCTCCTATTCAGAAAGCTGAATGGTTTTTAGGGTGAGTAGAATGGAAGAGAAATGAGGGAGATAGATGTGGAAGTCAGCGATCCTTAGATAGATGCTCAGGTGTACATGCAAGAGACCTAGAAATGAATGAAAGGGAGCCTGGGTTTGGGGCTGGAGGACCCACATTTCCAGATCAGTTTGCTGTGAAATGTATGCTTCTGGGCAGTCATTTCACCTTTGTAGACTTCGTTTCTTCTTTGGGGAATGAACTAAGAATTTTTGTCTGCTTATCAGACTTTTAGTGTGGATTACAAGATATAATGCAAACAAATGAGTTTAGAAAATACATAAAGACATTGGCTTATTTTATTTTATTTTTATTGAGGTATAATTGACATATAATATTAGTTTCAGGTATATACCATAATGATATGATATTTGTATACATTGAGAAATGATCATCACAATAAATCTAGTTAACATCTGTCACCATACAGAGTTACAAATGTTTTTTAAGATATACTATTTCAGCAACTTTTAAATATGTGAATATCATATTATTAACATAGTATTATTAACTAAAGTCACCATGCTGTACATTACTTCCCCATGACTCATTTTTTAACTGGAAGTTTGTAACTTTTGACCCCCTTTATCTACTTTGCCCTCTGTCACCTCCCGCCTCTGGCAACAATCAATCTGTTCTCCATGTCTATGAACGCTTTTTATTTTTTTAAGATTCCACATATAAGTAAGATCATACGGTATTTGTCTTTCTCTGTCTGACTTATTTCACTTAGCATAATGCCCTCAAGGTCCATCCATGTTATTGCAAATGGCAAGTTTCCATTCTTTTTAGTGGCTGAATAATATTCCACTTTGTATATAAAGGTTGTTTTCATGTCTTGGCTATTGTAAATACCCCTGCAGTGAACATGGGAGTGCATATATCTTTTTGAATTAGTGTTTTCATTTTCTTCTGATATATATCCAGAAGTGGAATCGTTGTATCGTGTGGTAGTTCTATTTTTAATTTTGGGGGGACTCTCCATACTGTTCTCCGTAGTGGCTGTACGAATTTACATTCTCACCAACAGTGCACAAGGGTTTCCTTTTCTCCATATCCTTACCAACACTTGTTATTTCTTATCTTTTGACAATAGTCATCCTAACAGGTTTGAGGTGATATCTCATTATGGTTTTGATTTGCAGTTCCCTGATGATTAGTGGTGTTGAGTACCTTTTCGTATACCTGTTGGCCATCTGTAAACATTGCCTCTTCTACCCTTTGGACACTTAGCAATTAACACTGTATTTTGTTATTTAACTTCTCACATCATTCTATCAAGATTTCATGTTCCTTAACTGTGTGAGCCATGTAACCACACGTAGAAGTGATTCTAAAACAATTATAAAACAGTGAGAACATCTTTAAAATAGTCACTTTTTAAGGTTCTATGCTTCTTCCAAAGAGGCTGTCATCTTTCAATGTTTTAAATGCTTCTTTAAAACATGATTCAGCTTGAAGAATACATGAAAATATTTTGCAACTACTACATTTCTAATGTTTGATCAAATGTGAGATTATCCAATTTAATCATCCATACTACGCAGCAGAGTTTGTTCTGAATGACTCTTCATTAAAATAAATCCTCAAAAGACGATGACTTACCACCACTGAGAATACACAATAGTCCATGTCACAGGCTCCAGAGGCAATTACAAAAGAGGAGGTCCTAAGGTGTGACATCACATCATTACATACTTCCTCAGAGTGACCATTTGGAAGGTTCAGCTCAACTTGTGCTATGTAAGTCTTGCTGTACTTATGTAAAAATTAATTGCAGCATGTCAGCGTCAGACCTTGGGCATAGCTCTTCTTAACATACATAGCATAGTGTAGCATACATATGCATATAGTACATAGTAGGTGCTCAATAGTATGGAATTGACTTGTGGCTTAGTGGTAAGGTGGAATTAAGGTTTAATATGAGATAAGTAGACAGCAAAAAGAATGGCTAAAAATATTTCAAAGGAAATACATTTTTTTCCACGTATAAGTAAATTTGGATTCTAGCCATGGTAGTCTTCTAAGATGCATACTCCATGATTCCAGTGCTTTTAAAAAGAGGCATTTCTAACTTTAGGAACTTGGATACTTGTTTTAGAACTAGAAAAAGAAGATACTGGCAAATAGTAGAAAAGTTACTCTGGAAGCCTTGGCAATTGAGCTATTAAGCAATGGATGGCAAGGCCCCAAGGGGTGACTACGAAGAGACAGTTTGGAAAGATTAAGGGAGACCTAAACTGGGTCTTTCAGTTATGGATGGCAGTATGCTAAGGCTGTCTGAAAGAAATCTAGGATCTGAAAACATATGTTCAAATTCAGAGAGATTTTCAAACCTATGATTCATTCCTTCAGTCAATGTTAATTGAGAGCCCATGTAACCCCCATATTCTAGGCACTGTTCTAGGCACTGGAGATACAGTACTGGAAAGAATACTCACAGTGCCTCCCTACTTGTCATTATTGTAAGAGCTACATAGGAAAAGTGGAGTACACATTAAAGTGAGTAATGGGGGCTTAATTTTTATAGGACTGACAGGAATTTTCCAAAACTGTTTCTTTACCTGAAAAAAAAGTACTGCCAAAATGGTTATAAATGCAGATTCCTACTTATTATACGATTCTCGCTGAACTATTAAAATATTGGCAGTTTATCTGGGACTAATAGAAATAAGAAAAAACCATCAGTGATTAAAGATAAAGCAGTTCATAATGATGAAATGTGGTTTTAAGTATATTTGTGTCAAGGTAATAAAGCTTAGATAATATTACAAAATGTAGATCAAATGCAAGCCACCTGGTCAGGAAGGCATCTTTATTATGATTTTAAAGTACCCAAGTTACTTGTGGAACCAGTTGAAGCCATTAATACAAAAGCTTACTGGAGAAAGGCCAAAATATCAAGAGAGAAAGCAATTACCTTTGGATTGAAGAAAAGATCTAACTACTGCAATTCATTACTTAAAAACATAAATTAGACCTGGGTGCTTATGTTTGTTAAAAGAGCAAAATAACCAATGCATAGTTTTATAAAATGTTATTTGTTTTATGGGAGCCTCTGCTTTTGAACTGTCTAGACACTGAAAGTGCCTATCCGAATGTTAACTTAATGTGGGTGGGGATTTTGGTCTATTTTATCTATTGCTCTTTCTGAAGCACTTAATATAGTGCTTAGCACTATATATTAGCATTATATTAGCATTAGCAGGGCTCGATATTTTTAAATGAGTGAATGAAAAGCAAAGTAGCAAATAGTGTCCATATTTATGTAGGAAGGAAAGAAAATCATCATAATGTAAGTAACGTAACATTTAACATAGCACAAACAATATGAACAGATTGAATAAATTAAGTTGAGCTTATGGAAAGAATCTACAAAACTGATACTTTTATACTAAGAAAACAAGCATAAAAATTTAAAGGAACCATTCATCCAGTATATTGTCCATGAAGTCAGATAATCAAATTACAAGGTTGTTTAAATAGATGTTGAATTACATTATGTTCAATTTGTTATTGCAAATGCCAAGTGAAAGATGACCAAACTCTTACTTTTGGATGGCTACCATAAGACTTTCAAAGGATTGTTTTGCTTCCTATGCGACATTACAAACCTACAGTTTGAAAGGTACGATAATGTGGGTGTATCCACACCTGTATGAGTCTATGCATAACCAATGTCCCTTTATTTGAAGATGATGCTATTAATGCTGGTTTTCATCTGTATTTTTCGATGTTGCTAAAGACCAGTGCGTCACTCACCTCAAATAGTCGTTTTGCTGTGTCTGTTCCTTCATTTTGCTGCTCTATTTGCACTGCCAAGAGATGCTGTGATGCTCAGTCTGCTGGTTTTGCTTAGGAAGAGCCACCTGGTTGCTGATGACTCCTCCCCGGAGTTGATCTGCCCGCTTTATTGCCTTCAACGCTCCGTCATCATGTTATTCCACTTTTAATTTTTTCAATCTACCTTTTAGTGCTTCCTCCTAAGAACTTACTGTCAGTACACCTTGGTTTATGTGGATGCTTATTTAAAAGACAGTTGTATTGAAATATCAGTGATCAGCAACTCCTCTGCATGGATAAAAATGAATGATTACAGTAAAATCACAAATTAGTAAAATTAGCAGCACTGTGTTAAGCTTCTACTCTGTGGGAGACGGAACAGTCTCTGCTACACAGTCAACAACACTGATTTAGGAAGGTATTTTGTATACTGCATGAACTCTTACCTACTCCTGTAGTCCCTGGTTGTAAACTTTAATGATTCTCCTATAACATCTTTTCAATTCCCATGTAATGCTTCTTAGAAATTCAAAAGAATGTGGAAGTGCAGGAAAATTTACAACATGGGACAAGTCAATGAAAGTCATTTAGGAAATTGAGTATCTACTAATTGCTAGGCACTGCTGCTAGGCCTTGGGCGAAAAGAGTTAAATAGGACATATTCCCTCCCTTGACCCAGCTCACAGAGTGATTAATTAACTCTGTGGGTGTGGGAAGGAGCAGGGATGTCAGGGAAGCCTTCCAAGAGAAGGTTTTTAAAGATCAACCTGGAGTCCATCAGGCAGAAAAGAGCGGAGGACATTCCAGAAAGAGAGAACAGAGGACACAAAGGCTCAGAGGAGTAAAGCAATATGGTGCATGTGGGGAACTCCAAACAGTGAGATATTGCTGAGCCGAGAGTCCTTATGGGGAACCGAAGGAGATTAAATGGCACTTGGACATAGATTGTATTTGCAACGTGCTGGGTGGCCTAACCTAAGTAACGAGGCTTATACAGTTTTTAGGATAAAATATGTCTTTTCTCTTTAGGCCCTTTTCCATTTTAAGTGGTGATTGTTGACATGCAATAAAAATTTACCTTGTTAATGCTGGGAGAGCAATCAGGATCCAGTTTATTTTATGAAAAGAACTGATTGTTCCTTTCCTGATGGCCATTAACCATGTTTCTCTTTAGCTGGGACAACTCTTTGTTACCTTACAGAACTGCCCATCTTGTAGTTTCCTTGTGTGGGTTAAATGAGAGATTGGAGATAGCTTTGTACAGTACTGAAACAAAGTATGCCCTCAACAAACAGTTACTGACTGACTGGCCAAGTCTATCAGACATTGGATACATTTAAAGCACATGATAAGAAATGTACAGTTTTCTGAGTTTATTATGAATTCTGCTAAATCTGTCACATTTGATAAATTATTTGTTTATAAATGACTGCTATCTCTTAACATTTGTATGAATTCACCATGTTTTTCATTTAGCTCTGTAAAAAGAATATTATAATGCTAACTGCTGGTTAACTATTCGGTGAAGAATGTTTTCTTTGAGCAGAGTGAGTGGGGTGGTACTTAATAAATGTTTGTTGAGTCAAAGAGCAAATTATTAATAGCTTCTAATCAAGGCCTTTGATTCTTTAGCAATTAAATCTCTTTATTCTCAATTTTTACTTTATGGAGTAGTGCTGTCCAATATGATTTAAGTCACATATGTAATTTTATGTTTTTCAGTATTCACTTTTGAAAAAATAAAAAGAAACAGTTGAAATTAATTTTAATAATATATCTTATGTAACTCATATCAAAATATTAGCATTTCAAAATGTAATCAATATAAAATTTATTAAAGTGATATGTTACACCCTTTTTTTCTCTACTAAGTCTTTAAAAATCAGTGTGCATTTTATATTTACAACACATCTCAATTCAGATAATAAATTTTCTAAATTTATCTAAATCTGTATTTAGATTTCAGCATCTTTATAGTTGAAAAGATAGATTCATGTACCCGTTTTTCCCAACATAATTTAAAATTTTCCAATAACTGAATGAAATGTCAGTTTGAAAATTATTTAGAATGATATCAAATGAAAAATTCAGTTCCTCAGTCACACTGGAGAGCTGTCAAGAGCTCAATAGCCACCTGTAGCTAATACCTACTATATATGACAGTGTAGTTCTAGAGAATTCTGCTCCATAGAGCTGCTGGGAGGCATGCTCATTTAGCACATTTCAGTGTGGGCTTAGCACCTTACAGATCTTTATTTTTCTTTTGTTTTCGCATTACTTCAATTTTTTTCTGAAACCTTTATTACCCTAACACCTTAGAGGTTAGAAACCTCTAAATTAAACATGCCCCATTTAGTTAATAATCCTAAAAATCATTACTCAAAGACAAAATATTCCTTGTCATTTCTTCATAGTTACTGGCACAAGAAGCTACATAATAGTGACACAAAAAGTTTTGCTTACGTGCATTCTCACTATTAAGGACTATGGCTAAACAGTTTTCATTCAATCATAGTACTGCCTCATGCCATTTTAAGGGGAGGAGAGCTCACACAGGGGTACGCACTCAATAATTCCTTTTAAAAGACATAATGACTCTTTTCTAACCCAAGCAAAGTGAAATTTATATACCAAGCCTAAAACTGTGGGTATGAATAGGGTTGTTTGAATGCCATTGTTTGGACAGAGTTGTTTCTGGTCTATTTCGTTAACCAAAATTATGGATTTGAGTTACCCATCCAATAAAAACTCTCTTTGAATGTAGCTCCACTGTTATAAAACTATCTTTATGGGCTGATTTAAAAAATAAGTATCCCTCACTATTATTATGTAATATTCAATAAGTTTCAGTATGTGAGCACAGTGTAGCAAATATAGCTAAGGGATTTACCCAAGACTTTTAATGTATACTTCAAAATCTCGGAAGCCACTCTGCCAGAATCCTGGGCACTCCTTTGAGCTCTGTCTCTAACTAGCCATCATATCTTTGAGGTTTAATGACCTTACACGGTGGAGCGGGGGAAGGGGCGGGGGGACCTGTTGATCTTGTGACCACTGCAAGATTGAACAGTACCATGTATTCCAGTTATCTTTTTTCTGTACACTATTAACCTGGTGCATCTGTGATCTTGAATAAGTCAGTTGAGTGGAATTTTGTAAAATGGGAAGAAATATGCTTGTCTGGGTCACCACAAGGATAAAGACATAGGATAATAGGTGAGTGGGCATTGAAAAGCAACACCCAAGCGACCAGTTGAAGGAATGATTCATATTCCAATGGGATTGAACACCCTTTCACCGATGCTTGCTTCCTCTCATGTTAACAGGGGTAGTATTGTAACACAAGGTACTTTTGAGTGGCTGCACTGTTGATTGGCAACAATGGCTGTAGTTGATCAGAAAAGTACAAGCTTCTACCCTGGCAACTTCAGTACAGCTTGGTGATTCAGGATCTCTGCAGAGGGACTATAAAACCTTGGCATCCTGGGTTGCACACCACATTTTAGTGTGCAGCCTTGCAGTTCCAAAGCCTGAATTCTGTTTGAGGAATGGTGATGAACACCTAAGGGATCTTATGATATTTTTACTTGCTTTGTGAAATTGGGAAGTGTCTACAAATAAAATGCTAAAGAAATAAATACATAGATGATGTTGAAGAAGTGAATATATATGCTGGGTGAGAATTTTTTCTGAGAATCTTTGTATCTGCTATTTTTAGGTCTTTTGGAACATGTTTTAAGGGTCAAGTGTTAAGTTTTCAGAAACAACATTTATGAGTTAGGATAAAAAAAACCCATCTGGTGCAGGGATTCCTCCTTCAAATGGATGAACTTCAGGAGAGAGGAGGAATTTCCTATCATCTTAAGATCCCCATTGGAGGCTTAAGGAAGTAGCTCAAAAATTGAATTTATCCCCTTCTATCTATTGCTCCTTTTATCGTCCTGACTACTCATGAAAGAAAATGAAAAAGACATATTGGAAAGACGAGGAATAGGGAGATGGTAAGGTTTTTGTTCTGGAGGTTGAGTGTGCAAAATGTAAGCTCTCATATTAGATAGGAAGAAGCAGCATTGCTTTTTAGGGGGCCAATGGGCCCTGCGTAACGCATTACAGAGGGATGTCTGCGCGATGTAAGAAGTGGCAGGTGGGTGGAAGGGTGAGGAAGCCACCTGGAGGAGGTAGGCCAGGGACAAAATCAGAGACAGCTCCCCTCCCTCCCTAAACAAGCTCGCCTAAGTGACACTTCCTTGCGTCCCAGGAAGTGACGACCAGCCAGGGGAGACGTCGTGACTCCCGGGGCTCAGCCACTCTGGGGGTGCTGCGGCGGGCGCCTGGCGACCTCTTCCGCCGACCCGGTTCCCAAGGAGGCCGCCCGGTGCCGGGCACCTAGGCGAGCCGCCTGGCCGGAGTGCCTCGCACAGGGTTCTGGAGCAGCGCCTCCGAGGCTGCTGGCGCTTTTAGGGGCTTTTGTGCCCTCTGCCCAACTATCAGAGTGACCCTGAACCCAACGGCTCCCAGGAGAGAGCTCAGGGGAGGACAGAAATTGAGAAAGCTGGGAAACGCGGGAGGAGGGGATGAATTTAAGAATGGGAAAAGTCCTGAGACAGGAGATAGGCGGTGTCGGATCCAGGGTAGGATCGTACCCGTTCTTCCCGCATGAAACGGACAAAAAGAGGACCACTCAATTGCATCAGCGCCATGTCACCTCCCCCCGGCAAAACCCAAACATGAATCAAACCAAAAACCACCAGAAGCTCTGAGACGACCGTACTCCGCGGGTGGGGCGAGAAACAAAAATAAACACGGGGACGGGCGGGCGAGGGAGCGCAGGAGGAGCAGGAGGCGGCCCCGCATCCCTAATGAGGGAATGAATGGAGAGGCCCCCTCGGCTGGCGCCCGCCCACCCGGCGGCAGCCGCCAAGTGCCTCTGGGCGCAGCGTGCCGCGCCCGCCGCTCTTCGCGCAGCCGGCTCTGGCCGCTCCTCCCGGCTCAGGCGCGGCGGCTGCGGCGGCGGCGGGGACCGCGCGGACCGAGCCGGGACGGGCGCGCCGGAGGCGCGGGGCGCCGGGAGCGGGGGCGCCGCCGCGCTGGGTCCCGGGCGCGTGGCTGCGGCTCGGCCGGGCGGAGCTGCTCACCTGAGGCGGGGCGCTGGGCGCGGCGCGGGCGGCGCTGTCAGGGCCGCGGCTCCCGGCTCCCGGCCGCGCTCGGCGGTACGAGCCAAGCAGTGATTTGCGGCGCCGCTTCACCTTCGGCCATGGCCGGGAGAGCCTAGCGGGGCCCGGACACCGCCCCCCGGCTCCCGCCCCGCCTCCCAGCCTCGGCGCTGCATCCCGCCGGCCTCGCCGCCCGGCCCGCGCCGGGCAACCGCCCTCGCCCGCAGCCCTCCCTCGCCCCGGCTCGCGTCCCCCGGCGGCGCCGCCGCGGGAAGCGGCTCCCCCTCCTCTTCCTCCGCGTCCTCTCCCCCCGCTCCGCCGCTGGGGCCGCTTGTTGCACCGCTCGCGGCCTGTGGGAGCCGCTCGCCCGGCCCCGGCCTCGCGCCCGCGGCCGCAGCCCCTGCCGCTCGCTCCCGGGGCCCGCAGCCCGGCCCGCGAGACCCCGGCCCGACCCCGCCGCCCGCACAAAATGTCGGCGCGGACGCCATTGCCGACGGTGAATGAGCGGGACACGGAGAACGTGAGTAGCCGGAGCCTCCCCGGGAGCGGCGGGGCCAGACGCTCCCCGGACCCCCGCTTCACCTTCCGCATGGGCCGCCCCGGGGCCCCAGAGCGGCCACCCGCCGCAGGGTGTCCACCTGGCGCCCGGCGTGACCCTCGCCCCCGGCTGAGCCCCCATCCTCCCTTCCAGGCGCATTTCACTGCTTTCCCCTGAAGGGTGAGGGTGGGGGCACCGTAAGTGGCGCCCTCCCCGCGGAGGTGGTCCTCCGGGAGACGGTGGGGTGATGGAGGGCGACAGGCACAAGGAGATGGCAGAGTGGGCATCCCGGATGGCTTTATTTCCACGCGGCATTCTGTATCCCCACCCGAATGTTTGCTTTATGATCACAGACAAGCCAGCCGACTGCCTCTTTTCCCTTGCTTTTCTGGCTCTTTCGGTCCTTTGCCCTCCCACCCGCCTGCATTGCCCCATGACTTTGCTTTTTGTAACTGTGTCCCCATTTGGGTCTTGGGCACCAAAGGGGGAAGGTCGGGAATGGAAGGGACGAGAATGGGAGTAGAGATGGATGTGTGTGTTGGTGTGTCCCGAGTTTCTACTGCTGTGTGATACTCTTCTATAGAAATGAGCAGAAGAATTTCACCATCAGCTTCTGTGGCCCCAGGGTTACAGCAAAATGTTTAAAAGCTGTATGAAGCCAACGGCTTTTGCTTCTCTTTCTCAAGTCGGTGGTAATAATTCAGGGCAGGTTTTACTTTAAATACCTCTCCTCCTCCTTGGAGTGTCACAAGGTGCATTTCTTTGAAGGAAGGATTTTCTGTGTCTTTGATCAAATTGCCCTCAGGAGTTTTTATCTAGATGCAGATGTCCCTGGTGTTTAAACTCTTGAAAACCGAAAGAACCAGATCAGTTGTATTTCCACATTCTGAAAAGTGCAGTTGTGTGTGTGTGCGCGAGTTCCTTTGTGGGAGAGGGTTTAAAAATAATTTTTTTTTTTTAAGCCCTCATGACCTGTAAAGAGGGCCTTTGCTGATTTTTCTGACTGGGTTTGCGTACCCCTTAGAGGGGTGTTAAGTTTTGGTCGGCTCTCCAGTTTCTGATTGCCTAGTTAACTCCTTGACCCTCCAGCCCTTGGTGTATCACTGCCTTCATAGGGTTGGTAAAATAAAATAATGAAGGGTTTTGGCGTTCTTAAACAAAAGATATGAGACAGAAGACATACAAACTCACCCCTGAAGTGTTAGAGGGAGGTATAAACAGATTTTTTAATCTTGGAGAGTAGGGGAGCACAGAAACTTGATATACAAAGGGAGAAGAAATTTTGGTAAGAGACTGTTGTAGAAGACCCAGGAAGAGATTTCAGAGTATGCTTTCGTCTTGTCTAGTGTCTTGCATTTCAAATGGTAAAGATATAGAGTAAGGTTACTGTTACCGTAACTTATAACTTAGTTTACATTGTAACTTTTTAAAAGCCTCCTAATTGTTTTTAAAAATATAATTGATACATAATTTTGATTAAGAGATCGAAGAAGGTGACTGAAAAAGGTGCAAAATTGGGTTAAAGTTGATTTTAAAGCCAAGGTAGTACAGAATTTTTCTAACAGAAAATCTTTTAAAAAAAGTGTCATTCAGTATGAATGAAAAGTAAGACAGATGATGACCTTTGTTTTTATTAGCAAAACACTCTGTGTGTTTTTAACCTAGGAAAGGTGGAAAAATACATTGTTTTTATTTTCTTTCGGATTTTGAATAGTATAGCTCTTTCCACAGTTGTATGAATAAGGTGCTTTATACAGACATGAGATATTATTATAGAAATCTGAATCAGGGAGTAGTACAAAATGCAGCATCACTTGTAAGACCAAAAAAAAAAGGGGGGGGGTTCAGTTAAGCAATAACTGTGCTAAATTTTGCTGTACCTTCTGAAAATGATTATGCTAAGTAAACTGATTTGCTCTGTTTCTGAGCATGTTATTTCAAAGTCACTTTTATGATCTTGTCCCTTGGTGTTGGTTGCATTGTGCATAGCTATAGCTCCGTTTAGCTTCCTTTACCCACATCCTGATTTTCTCCTAATTGCCATGCGAAGTACCTGTTATACTGTGGCTGTTAATTTATCAATACATATGCACTCAGTTTTGGTTTTTGAGCTGGAAGGGATAGAGAAGCAGTATTTAAGACAAGGCCTCTCCCCTCAAAGAACTTAAGAAGAAAGGTAAATATAGTCCCAAAGAAATAGTGTACAGTAGAAAGCTGTGTGTAAATAGGGCTAAATTGGTTTATAGGTGCTATAGGTGTTTATCAAAGGGACCACCAGTGATGGCTATTAAATCACCATTCGTGTCTCTCTCTGTTCTCTGGTTGGTAGTAAATGTCATACCCATTCTTGCTTACCTCTCATCAGTGAAATAAAGGAACATATCTGCTTGTTAGCTAATATATTAAGGCCAGTGTGGTAATCAAAATGAACATTTGTTTGAAGTTGTTTTCAGTTAAATTGACACATTTTAAAAAATGGTTGTGAAAATCTACATTCGTGTGACTATTAAATGCTTGTAAGCCTTTTGGAATATTAAGGACATAACTAAAAACATTTTATTACTGCCCAAAATATTTTAATTTAAACAAATAAGGTAATTAAAGAATCTTTGAATTGTATTGTCATTTGCAGTTATTATAAGCATCTTAGTCATATGTGAATGGATTTGGTATCCTTGGGAATATGTGATATCTACCCTTACCCATGTCTCTAATATATATTGAGGATATGTAAGTAAATGTTAATATTATATATATATTAAACAGTTCAGAGGAAGAATGTTGCAGCACTGTAACATTAGTAGTAAATATTCTCCTCTTTACTACCACTGTATCTAGTAGAGCGAGAAAGAATTGCTTTTCTCTGAGAACATTCTGTGTGTATTTTTTCAGGAGTATTTTCTTAGATGAAGGATTTGTGTGTGCATTATTAATAGGCCTCAAATGGCTAAATACAACAGAACAACCGATGATTAAAGGCAATGAATACTTCGCAGTGAAGTAGAAAACACATGTTGTAGATCATAGAATTAATTTATGCAAAATGTGTTTGATGTTAGGTTGTAAAGTGTAAGTCCAGAAAGAGAATGGGTGTTTGAAATATTCCTTTTTTTTTTTTTTTTTTTTGCTTCTGTTAGATTATACTTGGATAATTCCAGCGTGGATAGAGAGAATATATTACCATTACTCTTATGTACTTTTAAATGGAGCAAGAATTGTTTTCATGTTTTAGAGAAACTCTAATTTTGCTAATTTTTATGGATCCAAAGTGTCCCTACTAGCTTTCTGTGGTGAAATTTTGATCAGTATGAAGGAAATTGATTTGATTCCTTCTCGGGATGTTTTAAAATTGACTCTGGTTAAATTTGTTTTGAAACTTTTAATAACAAAACTCTTGATGATGATTCTTTTCATAGATCTGAATTTCACTGTGATGACTGGAACAACTATCAAGGTGGACGTTAGTAGTTTGAAAAGGCAAGAGTGAAGCATGCTTTTGCCACTACTGCTGGGTTTTCTCAGTACCCTGTGCATACCTCATGTCACAGGATCTATCACATTGCCTTCTAATTGCTGATTTACTTTGTCTCCTTTGTTCTGTATCGCCAGTGCCAGTACAATGACTAGTAGTAATATATGAGATCAGTCCTATAATATTCCCCTTTTGAATTTTTTCATTTGTCATCAAAATATACTAGTGACACCAGGAACGGTAGATATTACATACTACAAAGCCTTCAGAGAGTGAAGTGACCTGCCCAAGGTCATAACGAATATCTGATGTCTTCCACTGTTGCTCTACTCACGTTATTGCTTCTTGAGGTTTTTGGTTTGTTTTGCTTTTGTCTTAGAGATTTCAAAAGAGCATGTGCAATGATATGAGATACTTTATTGGTTGAAGAACAGGGTGTGCCATGCTCATCTCATTCCTGAACCTTTGCTATTTTCTCTGTCTTGAGTGCCCTGTTCTTTTCCCCTTATCCCAAACTTACAAGTCCCTTATGGCATGGCTTATGTTTTTAAGAAGACCTCTGAAATGATTGCAGCCAGCATTGCTGTCTGATGTAGCTGAATATCTGTGTGTGTATAGTCCATACCACTGGTCTCCAAAGTGGGTATGCAGGACGGTCCATCGTGAGAAAAAAATGTCTTTGCCTTCTATCATTTTCCTTCTGAATTCAGTGCTATTACTAACTCTCCTTCTTCTCCTTCTCCTTCTTATTCTTTTAAAGCTCAGGTTGTTTAGAATCAGCCACATTTTAAAAATTATTATTATTATTTTTTTACCATTCCCTTTTCCATCTCAGACTTTCCTTTGGAGGTCATTTTCTCTTTTCCTGATAGCATCTTCACAGTTCTTTTGGTAAAGGATTGTTAGTCATAAACTTTCTTTTTTAAATATGAAAATATTTTTTGTCCATTTTCTTGAAAGAGAGCCTTCCTTGCTCAGTCTCCAATTCTAAGTTGATCTTCCATTGTCTACTTATTTCCATTGTTTCTGTTCAGAAGTCATCTGCCAGTAGGTATAGGTGTCTTTTCTGTCTGTCTCTTTTTAAGATTCTTTTTCTTAGGTGTTATACTTTCACTACAGTGTATTTAAGTATGGATTTCTTTTCTTCTTGTTTGCTTCTCATGTCTTTGAATTCATATTCTTTTTATTAGTTCTGGATACTTACCATATATTATCTTTTTGAACATTGCCTTGCTTCTGTTCTCTTTAGAATTTTATTTTGGTACTCTGATTAGATTATGTTGTACCTTAACTCTTCCATATGCCTTAACTTCTTTTCTTTTCTTTTTTTTTAAATTGAAGTATAGTTGATTTACAATGTTGTGTTAGTTTCAGGTGTACACCAGAGTGATTCAGTTATACAGATTCTTTTTTTCATTCTTTTTTCAGATTCTTTTACATTATAGGTTATTGCAGGATATTGAATATAGTTCCCTGTGCTGTACAGTAGGTCCTTGTTGTTTATCTATTTTTTGTATAGTAGTATGTATCTGTTAATCCCAAATTCCCAATTTATCCTCCCTCCTGCTGCCCTTTTTCCCCTTTGATAACCGTAAGTTTGTTTTCTATTTCTGTGAATCTATTTCTGTTTTGTAAATAAGTTCACTTGTATCATTTTTTTATGTAAGTGATATCATATGATATTTGTTTTTCTCTCTCTGACTTACTTTACTTGGTATGATAATCTCTGGGTCCATCCATGTTGCTGCAAATGGAATTATTTCATTCTTTTTTTAAGGCTGAGTAATATTCCATTGTGTATATGTGCCACATCTTCTTTATGTATTCATTTGTTGATGGACATTTAGGTTGCTTCCACGTCTTGGCTATTGTAAATAGTGCTGCTATGAACATTGGGGTGCCTGTATCTTCTCTGGCTGTATGCCCAGGAGTGGGATTGCTGGATCATATGGTAACTCTATTTTTAGTTTTTTAAGGACCCTCCATACTGTTCTCCATAGTTTTGCTTTAACTTCTTGATTCATTTTTTCTGTGAGTTGTTGTGTCTTTGTACTACAAACTGTATAATTTGTTTAGATCTAAACTCTGTGGATTATATCTTTCATAAATTTTGGAAATGGAGCAGCCATTATCTCTCTGAATATAGCCTTACTACTGTTCTCTCTAGTGTTTCTGGTCCTCTGATTAGATATGCTAAAATTCTCTTTCTATCCTACATATGTCTTAGATGCTCATTCATTTTTTTCCCCCTATTTCATTGTTTCCCTGTACTGTAATCTATAGTACAATCTGCTGTACAATTTCTGCATGTAACATGTTTAGGTCTATCTTTCAGTTAACTAAAACTCTTAAGCTGTATTTAAATCACTGTTAACCTTTTTATTGAAATTATTTTTTATAGTGGGAAAAAACACATAACATGAGATCTGCCTTTTTAACAAATTTCTAAACGTACAATAAAATATTGTTAACTGAGGTAGAACCTTCTCATCTTGCATGCGTGAAACTTTATATTCATTGAACAGCTCCCATTTTTCTCTCTCTCTGGCCCCTGGTCACCACAATTCTACTTTCTGCTTCTGTAAGTTTGATTGCTTTAGGTAACTCATTTAAGTGGACTCATGCAGTTTTTTTTCTTTTTTGAAGTATAGTCGATGTACAATATCATGTAAGTTACAGGTGTACAATTTACAATTTTTAAAGGTTATACTCTATTTATAGTTATTATAAAATATTGGCTATATTCCTTGTGTTGTAAATATATCCTTGAAGCTTATTTTATATGTAATAGTTTGTATCTCTTAATTCCCTACTCTATATTGCTTCTCCCCTCTTCCCTTTCTCCACTGGTAACCCGAGTTTGTTCTCTGTATCTGTGAGTCTACTTCTTTTTTGCTGTATTCACTAGTTTGTTGTATATTTTAGATTCCATATATAAGTGATAGCATACAGTATTTGCCTTTCTCTGTCTGACTTATTTCACTTTGCATAATACCCTCCAAGTCCATCCATGCTGCTGCAAATGGCAAAATTTCATTCTTTTTTATGGCTAGGTAGTATTCCATTGCATACATACACACCACATTTTCTTTGTACATTTGTCTGTTGATGGACACTTAGATTGCTTCCATATTATAAATAATGGTGCTATGAACATTGGCATGCATATATCTTTTCCAAATAGTGTTTCTGTTTTTTTTTCGGGTATATACCCAGGAGCGGAATTGCTGGATCCCATGGTAGTTGTATTTTTAGTTTTTTAAGAAACTTCCATATTGTTTTCCACAGTGGCTGAAACACTCTACATTCCCACCAAAAGTGTAGGAGGGTTCCCTTTTGTCCACATCCTCACCAACATTTGTTATCTGTGCTCTTTTTGATGGTAGCCATCCCAAAAGTTGTGAGGTGATATCTCATTGTGGTTTTCATTTGCATTTCCCTGATGATTAGCAGTGTTTAGCATCTTTTCATGTGCCTCTTGGCCATCTGCATGTCCTCTTTGGAGAAATGTCTATTCATTTCTTCTGCTCATTTTTAAATCGGATTATTTTTTTGATATTGAGGTGTATGAGCTGTTTATCTTTTAATTTAATTTTCTATTTTACATTGGGAGTATAGCTGGTTTACAATGTTGTGTTAGTTTCCGGTGTATAACTAAGTGATTCAGTTATACATATACATATATCTATTCTTTTTCAGATTCTTTTTCCATATAGGTTATTATAGAATATTATAGAATATTGTGTAGAGTTCCCTCTGGTATACAGTAGGTCCTTGTTGATTATTTTATATATAGTAGTGTGTATATATTCATTCCAAACTCCTAATTTATCCCTCCCCCCCACCCCCACGTTTCCCCTTTGGTAACCGTAAGTTCGTTTTTGAAGTCCGTGAGTCTGTTTCTGTTTCTGAAGTAAGTTCCTTTGTATCATTTTTTTTAGATACCACGTATAAGTGATATCACATATTTGTCTTTCCCTGTCTGACTTACTTCACTTAGTATGATAATCTCTAGGTCCATCCATGTTGCTGCAAATGGCATTATTTCATTCTTTTTATATTGCTGAGTAATAGTCCATTGTATATATATGCCACATCTTCTTTATCTGTTCATCTGTTGATGGACATTTTAGGTTACTTCCATGTCTTGGCTATTGTAAATAGTGCTGCAGTTAACATTGGGGTGCATGTATCTTTTCAAATTATGGTTTTCTCCAGATAATATGCCCATGAGTGGGATTTCTGGCTTGTATGGTAGTTCTTGTTTTGCGTTTTTAAGGAACCACCATACTGTTCTCCACACTGATTGTACCAATTTACATTCCCACCAACAGTGTAGTACGTTTCCCTTTTCTCCACCCCCTCTCCAGCATTTATTGTTTGTAGAATTTTTGACGATGGCCATTCTGTCCAGTGTGAAGTGATACCTCATTGTAGTTTTGATCTGCATTTCTCTAATATTTAGCGATGTTGAGCATCTTTTCATGTGTGTTTTGGCCATCTGTATGTTTCCTTTGGAGAAATGTCTATTTAGATCTTCTGCGCATTTTTTGATTGAGTTGTTTTTTTTGATATAGAGCTGCATGAGCTGTTTGTATATTTTGGAGATTCATCACTTGTTGGTCGCTTTGTTTGCAAATATTTTCTCCCATTCTGTGGGCTGTCTTTTCGTTTTGTTTATGGTTTCCTTGGCTGTGCAAAAGCTTTTCAGTTTAATTAGACCCTATTTATTTATTTTTGTTTTTATTTTCATTACTCTAGGAGGTGGATCCGCAAAGATACTGCTGTGATTTATGTCAGAGAACCTAACAAAGACCTAGTCATACAGCATATCAACTTGGTATTCTTTGTCTTTAAAAGAGCAACACTAATTGTTTAAAACAAACCTAAGGAAGTTAAGCCATTCTTGGACTTCTTGAACATGACTATATCTACTTCCCAGCCTCACAATTTGTGGGGCTATGTTTGCTTCTAAGTGTTTTATAGTATCCAGCATTACATTTAGGTCTTTAATCCATTTCGAGTTTATTTTTCTGTATGGTGTTAGAGAATGTTCTAATTTCATTCTTTTACATGTAGCTGGCCAGTTTTCCCAGCACCACTTATTAAAGAGACTGTCTTTTCTCCATTGTGTATTCTTGCCTCCTTTGCTAGCACTTTGTTGAGGATTTTTGTGTCTATGTTCATCACTGATATTGGGTGTAACATTTTTTGGGGGGGTATCTTTGTCTGGTTTTGGTATCAGGGTGATGGTGACCTCATAGAATGAGTTTGGGAGTGTTCCTTTTGCAGTTTTTGGAAAGAGTTTCAAAAGGATAGGCATTAATTCTTCTCTAAATGTTTGATAAAATTCACCCGTGAAGCCATCTGGTTCTGGACTTCTGTTTGTTGGAAATTTTTCATCACAGTTTCAATGTCAGTACTTGTGATGGGTCTGTTCACATTTTCTGTTTTTTCCTAGCTCAGTCTTGGAAGGTTGTACCTTTCTAAGAATTTGTCCATTTCTTCTAGGTTGTCCATTTTGTTGGCATATAGTTGCCTGTAGCAGTCTTTTATGATCCTTTGTATTTCTGTGGTGTCAGTTGTAACTTCTTCCTCATTTCTAATTTCATTGATTTGTGCCCTCTCCCTTTTTTTCTTGATGAGTCTGGCTAGTGGTTTATCAATTTTATCTTTTCAGAGAAGCATCTTTTAGTTTCATTGATCTTTTCTATTGTTTTCTTTGCCTCTATTTCATTTATTCTGCTCTGATGTTTATGATTTCTTTCTTTCTACTAACTTTGGACCTTGTTTGTTCTTTCTCTAGTTGCTTTGGGTGTAAGGTTAGGTTGCTTATTCGAGATTTTTATTGTTTCCCCAGATGCTTGGAACGCTATTAACTTCGCCCTTTGAACTGCTTTTGCTGCGTCTCATAGGATTTAGACCATTGTGTTTTCATTTTCTTTTGTCTCTAGGTATTTTTTCATTTCTTCTTAATTTCTTCAGTGATCCATTGGTTGTTTAGTAGCATATTGTTTAGCCTCCACATGTTTGTGTGTTTTGCAGTTTTTTTCTCATAGTTGATTTCTAGTCTCATAGTGTCGTGGTTGGAAAAGACACTAGATAGGATTTCAGTTTTCTTAAATTTCCCAAGGCTTGTTTTGTAGCCTAGCATGTGATCTCTCCTGGAGAGTGTTCCATGTGCACTTGGAAAGAACGTGTAAAATCTACATATTATTTATTCTTAAAGTGTACTTTTGGTAAAAATAATCACAAATATTAAAAAAAGTTCTGCATTTCAGTTTTTGGGTAATGATGCAATTCTATTCATCATGGTGCTAAATTCATTTTTGTTTTCTTTTTTTTTTCTTTTTTTGCGGTACACGGGCCTCTCACTGTTGTGGTCTCTCCCGTTGCGGAGCACAGGCTCTGGACGCGCAGGCTCAGCGGCCATGGCTCACGGGCCCAGCCACTCCGTGGCATGTGGGATCTTCCCGGACCGGGGTATGAACCCGTGTCCCCCGCATCAGCAGGTGGACTCTCAACCACTGCACCACCAGGGAAGCCCTTTGTTTTCATTTTTTAATTAAAATTTTTTTGTTGTAGTTGATTTAAAATGTTGTGTTAGTTTCTTCTGTACAGCAAAGTGAATCAGGTTTGTACGTGCATATATCCACTCTTTCTAGAACGTGTATTCTGATGCTTTTGGATGGAATGCTTTATATATATCAATTAAGTCCATCTGCTGTATTGTGTTATTTAAGGCCAGTGTTTCCTTACTGATTTTCTATCTGGATGATCTGTCCATTGATATAAGTGGGGTTTTAAAGTCCATCTGCTGTATTGTGTTATTTAAGGCCAGTGTTTCCTTACTGATTTTCTATCTGGATGATCTGTCCATTGATATAAGTGGGGTTTTAAAGTCCCCTACTATTACTGTGTTACTGTCGATTCTTCCCTTTATGTCTGTTAATACTTGCTTTATGTATTTAGGATTTTCTATGTTGGATGTATATATATTTACAATTATTATGTCTTCTTCTTAGACTGATCCCTTAATCATTATGTAGTGTCCTTCTTTTTCTTTTGTGACAGTCTTTATTTTAAAGCCTATTTTGTCTGATATAAGCGTTGCTACCCCGGCTTTCTTTAGATTTCCATTTGCATGGAATACCTTTTTCCATCCCCTCATTTTCAGTTTGTGTCTTTATATATGAGGTGAGTCTTTTGTAGACAGCATATATATGGGTCTTTTTTTGGTTTGTTTCCATTCAGCTGGGCTGTGTCTTTTGATTGGAACATTTAGTCCATTTAAATTTAAGGTAATTATTGCTGTGTATGTTCTTACTGCCCTTTTGTTACTTGTTTTGGGTTGTTTTTATAGGTCTTTCTTTTTTCCTTCTTTTGTTTTCTTCTCTTGTGATTTGATGACTATCTTTAGTTTTATGTTTGGTATCCTTTTTCTTTTTTTATGTGTATATCTATTATAGATTTTTGGTTTATGGTTACCATGAGGTTTTTATCTAGCAACCTGTAATATGTGATTGTTTTAATTTGCTGGTCTCTTAATTTCAAATGGATTTTGAAAACCCTGCATTGGTACTCTCCTCCCCTCACAACTAACTGTTTTTGATATCATATTTTACATTTAATTGTTATGTGTATCCCTTAACTGCTTATTGTGGATATAGATGACTTTACTACTTTTGTCTTTTTACTTTCCTATTAGCTTTGTGCCTGGATGATTTCCTACCTTTTTGTTATATTTGCCTCTACTGATGAGCTTTTTCATTTTGTAATTTTCATGTTTCTAGTTGTGGCCTTTTCTTTTTTCACTTAGAGGAGTTCCTTTAATATTTGTTTAAAGGTGGTTCGGTAGTGCTGAACTCTTTTAGGTTTTGCTTATCTGTAAAGCTTTTAATCTCTCCATCAAATCTGAACAAGAGCATTGCTGGATAGAGTATTTTTGGTTGTAGGTCTTTCCCGTTCATTACTTTAAATATATCGTGCCACTCCCTTCTGGCCTGCAGGGTTTCTGCTGTAAAGTCAGCTGATAGCCTTATGGGGGTTCCCTTGTATATTGTTTGTTGCTTTTCCCTTGTTGCTTTTAATGTTGTCTTAACTGTTTGCCATTTTAACTACAGTGTGTCTTTGTGTATTCCTCTTTAGGTTAATCCTGTATGGGACTCTCTGTGCCTATTGGACTTGGATATCTGTTTCTTTCCCAAGGTTAGAAAAGTTTTCAGCTATGATGTTTTCAGATATGTTCTCTTCCCCTTTCTCTCTTCTCCTTCTGGGATCCCTATAATGTGAATATTAGTGTGCTTGATGTTGTCCCAGAGGTCTCTTAAACTGTCCTCATTTTTTTTTCATTCTTTTTTTCTTCTTTTCTCTTTGGCATCAGTGATTTCCCCTACTTTGTCTTATAGTTTGCTGATCTGTTCCTATTTATCATTTAGTTTACTGTTGATTCTTTCTAGTGTATTATTCATTTCAGTTAGTGTAATCTTCATCTCTGGTTGGTTGTTCTTTATATTTTCTAACTCTTTGTTAAAAACTTCTAAGTTGTCACTCTGTGCATTCATTCTTCTCCTGAATTCTTTGATCATCTTTATGATCACTACCCTGAACACCTTCTTGTGTAGATTATTTCTCTCCAGTTCACTTAGTTCTCTTTCTGGGATTTTATCTTGTTTCTTTGTTTGAGGTTTTATTTTATTTCTCTGTCACGACATTTTATCTAAGTTACTGTTTTTATTTTTTGTGTGTCTGGTAGGTTGATTACGTTTCCCAAGAATGCAGTTCCTCTCATCACCCAAGCGATATGCTCTAGGAGTTCCCCCTATGAGGGCTGCATGGGTCCTTCTGTTGTTGTGGGCTCTGTGGGCAGTCTGATAGGCTTGATTGGCTCCCAGTCTGCTAGTTTACCAGGCCCTGCTTTGTGCAGAGGCTGCTGGCCGCTGGTTAGTGGTACTGGGTCACGAAGTGGCTGTTTACAGAACCCCTAGGCTCCCTGGGGCTTATGCTGGCTCACTGATGGGCAGAGTCAGGATCCAGAAAACTCTGGGGCTGTTGCCCACTCACTGGTGGTTGAAGCCAGGTCCTGGGGTTAGTGCTGGACTGCTTGCAGACAGCACCAGGTCCTGGAGTTTGGTTGCCTAGGGATCCCAGAGCTGGTGTCAGGTCATTGGTTGGGGGGGCTGGTTCCTGACAGAGTTGAATATGGGGTGTGAGGTGTCCTGAAGCTTGTGTTGGCCGGATAGTGGGCAGGGTGGGGTCCAGCTGGTCTCAGGGCAGGGTCTGGCCTGCTGTGGGCAGGCCGGGCCTGCAGGCTGTTGGATTGTCGTTTTCTTGCATCTAGCCTGTCCCCTGATTGGTGAGGCTGCTCCAGAGGCTAGAGCAAGCTTCCTGGAAGGCAGCTGGGTGGGGCAGTAGATTCTGGAGCTGGTGCCTGTCTGGTGGGTGGATTTGAGTCCTGGGCCCTCTGGTGGTCAGGGCCATATCTTGAGCCGTGTCTAGAGGTGCTGTGGGCTCAGGAGGGCTTTAGGGAGTCTGTGTGCTGATGGGTAAGACTGTGTCCCCACCCAGTTGCTTGGCCAGTTTGGCCAGAGACGTCCCACCACTGGTCCTACAGGCTGTTTTGGGGGGCACAAGTCTCAGTGCTGATGAGTGGGGGAGCGGAATCCCACAATGGCACCCGCCAGCACAAGCATTCATGAGGCAGAAGGGGTCCGTGGTGTGAGCTGCAGCTGACCCCCACCTCTCTGGGAGACTCTGCAAGATCAGCAGATAGGTCTGGTCCAGGCTTCTATCAGATTACTGCTTTTACCCTGGGTCCTAGAACATGTGAGATTTTGTGTGCGCCCTTTAATGGTGAAGTCTCTATTTCCCCCAGTCCTGTGGGGCTCCCGAAATTATGCCCTGCTGGCCTTCAAAGCCGAATCCTCTGGGGGCTTGTCTTCCTGGTATAAGACTCTGGGGCTGGGGAGCCTGACATGGGCACAGAGCTCTAACTCCTACGGGAGAACCTCTGGAATGTAATTATTCCCCAGTTTGTGGGTTACCCATCTGGGAGTATGGGACTTGACTATTTTGCAAGTCTGCCCCTCCTACCTGTCTTGCTGTGTTTCCTTCTTTATATCTTTAGTTATAGAAGATCTTCTCTGGTGGGTTCTGGTCCTTCTCATTGATGGTTGTTCTGCAGATCATTGTGATCTTGATGTGTTCTTAAGAGGAGGTGAGCTCAGGGTCTTTCTACTCTGCCATCTTGGCCCTACTAGTCTCATACAGTATTAATCATTGTATGACTGGCTAATTTAATTTAGAATAGTATTCTCAAGTTCCATCCATGTTGTATCATATGACAAATTTCCTTCCTTTTATGGTGGAAAAATACTCTGTTGAATGTATATCACACATTTTCTTTATCCACTTAGCTATTGATGGACATTTGGATTGCTTTCATATCTTGGCTATTGTGAATAATGGTGTAGTGACTGTGGGAGTGCAAATATCTCTTTGATATTTTGATATTTCTGATTCCAATTCTTTTGAATAAATACCTAGAAGTGGGATTGCTGGGTCATAGGGTAGTTCTACTTTTAACTTTTTGGGGAACCTCTGTACCATTTTCCATAGTGGCTGCACCATTTTACATTACCACTAACTGCACAAGGGTTCTGATTTCTCCATATCCTCGTCAACATTTGTTATTTCCTAGTTTTGTGTTTTGATAATATATTCTAACAGGTGTGAAGTGATTACTCATTGTAGTTTTGATTTGCATTTCCCTGATGATTAGTGATGTTGAGCATCTTTTCATATACCTGTTGGCCATTTATACATCTTTGGAGAAATATCTATTCAAATCCTTTGCCCATTTAAAAAAGTCTGATTGCTTTTTTGATGTTGAATTGTAGGAGTTCCTTACGTATTTTGGATGTTAACCCCTTTTCAGATATATGGTTTGCAAATCTTTCCTTTCATTCCATAGGTTGATTTTTCACTCTGTTGATAGTTTCCTTTGCTGTGCAGAAGCTTTTTAGTGTGATGTAATCCCACCTACTTATTTTTGCTTTGGTTGCCTGTGTTTTTGGTGTCATATCCATAAAGTCATTGCCAAGACCAACGTGGTGAACCTTGCCCTCTATGTTTTCTTTTAGGAGTTTTATAGTTTCAGGCCTTAAGTTTAAGTCTTTAATCCATTTTGAGTTGAATTTTGTGTATTATACAAGAGAAAGTTCTATTTTCTTTCTTTTACATCTGAATATACAGTTTTCCCAGCACCATTTGTTGAAACAGACTGTGTTTTCCCCCTTGTGTATTCTTGGCACTCTTGTCAAAGATCATTTGACCATATATAGATAGATTTATTTTTGGTCTCTAGCTTTTGTTCCATTGGTTTATATGTTTGTCTATATGCCAGTACCATACTGTTTTATTACTTGTAGCTTTGTAATATGTTTTGAAGTCAGAAAGTGTGAGACCTTCAGCTTTGTTCTTTCTCAAGCTTGTTTTGGCTATTTAGGGTCCTTATGGTTCCCAGTGGATTTTAGGACTTTTTTCTGTTTCTGTAAAAAATGCCATTGGGGTTTTGATAGAGAGTGTGTTGAATCTGTAGTTTCTTTGGGTAGTATGGACATTTTATCAACATTAAATCTTACAATCCATGACATAGGAGATCCTTCCATTTACTTGTGTCTTTAATTTCTTGTAGCAATGTTTTGTAGTTTTCAGTATAAAAGTATTTTGCCTCCTTGGTTAAGTTTATTCCTGAGCATTTTATTGTTTTTGATGCTATTATAAATGGAATTGTTTTCTTAATTTTCTTTTTGCGTCGTTTGTTGGTTCTGTATAGAAGCGTATCTGATATTTGTTGATTTTGTACTGAAACTTTTATGAATTTGTTTATAGTTCAAACAGTTTGTGTGTAATTTGTTTCGTCCGCAAACAAAGATACTTTTACTTTTTCTTTTCCAATTGGATGCCCTTTGTTTATTTTTCTTGCCTAATTGCTTTGGCGAGGACTTCCAGTACAGTTGGCCCCTATATATCTGCAGGGTCAGCATCTATGGGTCCAACCAATTGCAACTAAAACAAGTTCGAAAAGTAAAATTACAGAAAGTTCCATGAAGCAAAAGTTGAATTTGTTGTGGACTAAGAACTATTTACATAGCTTTTGTTCATATTATATTATTATATTAATTAATAGTAATCTAGAGATGATTTAAGTATGTGGAAGGATATGTGTAGGTTATATACAAGTACTCTTTCATTTTATGTAAGGGACTTGAGCATCTGTAGATTTTGGTATCCATGGGGGGAGAGAGGCCTGGAACCTATCCCCTGAGGATACTGAGGGATGAGTGTACTGTGTTGAATACAAGAGGCAATAGTGAGTATACTTTCCTTATTCCTGATCTTAGAGGAGAGACTTTCAGTATGATGTTAGCTGTGGGCTTTTCATATGAAGCTTTTATTATGCTGAGGTAATTTTTCTATTCCTAGAGAGTTAAGAATTTTTATAATGAAAGGGCGTTGAATTTTGTCAAATGTCTTTTATGCATCAGTAGAGATGATCATATGATTTTTATCCTTTGTTCTATTAGTGTGGTGTGTTACATTGATTATCATATGTTGACCATCTTTGTGTCTTTGCAATAAATTCAACTTGGTCATAGTGTATGATCCTTTAATATGTTTTAAATTTGGTTTGCTAATGTGTTTAGGATTTTTGCATTTATATTCATCAGGGTTATTGGCCTTTAGTTTTCTTTTATTGTAGTGTCTTTTTCTGGCCTTGGTATTAGTGTAATGCTGGCCTCATATGATGAGTAAGGAAGTGTTCCCCTCTCTTCAATTTTTGGAAAAGTTTAAGAAGGACTGGTATTAATTCTTCTTTAAATGTTTGATGGAATTCACCAGTAAAGCCGTCTGGTACTGGGTTTTTCTTTGTTGGAAGGTGTTCGATTACTAATTCTATCTCCTTACTAGTTATATATATCCCCAGATTTTCTGTTTCTTTATGGTTCAGTCTCGGTAGGTTGTGTTTGTAGGGATTTCTCCATTTCCTCTAGGTTATTCTTGGCATGTAATTAATTGTTCATAGCAGTCCCTCAGGGTCCTTTATATTTCTGTGGCATCAGTTGAATGGTCTCCTTTTCATTTATGATTTTATTTATTTGAGTCTTCTCTCTCTCTTTTTTAGTTAGCCTAGCTAAAAAAATGTCGTTTGTTAATTTGCATAAAACCAACTCTTTGTTGACTTTTTCTATTGTTTTTCTATTCTCTATTTCATTTATTTCTGCTATACTTTTAATTGTAATATCTTTCCTTCTACTAGTTTTGGGCTTAGGTTTTTCTTCTTTATCTAGTTCCTTGAGGTGTAGAGTTAGGCTATTTGAGATATATATATATGTATATATGTATATAATATATATGTATTTTTTTTAATGTAGACATTTATTGCTCTAAATGCCCCTCAGTACTGCTTTTGCTTCATCTCCATACATTTTTGTGTATTGTCTTTTCATTTGTCTCAAGATATGTTTCTAATTTCCTCTTTGATCCATTGGTTGTTCAAGAATGTGTTAATTTCCACATACATGTGAATTTTCCATTTTTTCTTCCTGTTATTGATTTCAGATTTTATACCAGTTTGGATAAGATATTTGGTATGATTTTAGTGTTCTTAAATTTGTTAAGACTTGTTTTGTCACCTGGAGACCGTTGCACGTGCTTTCTGCTGCTGTTGAGTGAAATGTTCGTAATATTTCTGTTAGGTTCATCTAGGCTGTAGTGTTGTTCAAGTCCTCTGTTTTCTCATTGATCTTCTGTTGGGGTTCTAGGCATTATTAACAGTGAGTGGTAAAATCTAATGTTACTGTGTTGCTGTCTATTTCTCTCCTAATTTCAGTCAGTGTTTGCTTTGTGTATTTAAGTGCTTTGGTGTTGGGTCTAGAAATATTTATAATTGTTATATCTTCCTGGTGAATTGACCATTTTATCATTATATAATGTCCTTCTTTGTCTCTTGTGACATATTTTGACTTAAAGTCTAATTTGTCTGATATAAATATGGCCACGCCTGCTCTCTTTAGGTTACCATTTGCATGGATATCTTCTTCCATGCTTTCACTTTCAGCATATGTGTGTCCTTAAATCTAAAGCAAGTCTCTTTTAAACGGCATCTAGTTGGGATTTTCTTTTTTTTTTTTTAATCTTTTCAGTCACTGTGTCTTTTGAGCATGGAGTTTAAATTATTTATATCTAAAGTAGTTATTGATAGGGAAGGATTTACTTTTGTTATTTTGTTAATTGTTTTGTCTTATAATTTTTTTTGTCTCAACATCTTTTGCTGTCTTTTTATGTGTTTTGATTTTTGTTTTGTAGTAACATGCTTTGATTTATTTCTCGTTTGTGTGTGTGTGTGTATGTATGTGTATGTGTTTTCTGTAGGTATTTTCTTTGTGGTTACCATGGGGCTCATCTAAAATGTTTTATAGTTACAGCAATCTATTTTAAGCTGATAACAATTTAACTTCAATTTCATACAAAAATTTTGCACTTTTATTTTTCCCTCCTCAATACTTTATAGTATTGATTGCACAAATTATATTTTTTTATATTGTGTTCTTTAACATACATTTATAGCTATAATTTAAAAAATATTTTTGTTTTTTAACTAATGTACCAGAATTAAAATGATTTATGTACCATCATTACAGTATTATAGTATTTTGTATTTGTCTGTGTATTTGTTTTTACCAGCAGACTTTATACTTTCATATGCTTTCCTGTTGCTGTTTAGTGTCTTTTTGTTTCTTGTAAGGCAGGTCTAGTGGTGATAAATTCCCTCAGCTTTTGTTTATCTTTGAAAATTTTTCTTTCCTTCATTTTGAAGGACAGTTTTCCTGGATACAGCATTCTTGGTTGGCAGGGTTTTTTTTTTTTTTCTTTCACCAGTTTGAATGTATTAATTGCATTTTTCCTGGTCTGCAAATTTTCTGCTGAGAAATCTGCTGCTAGGTTTGTGGGAGTTCCTTTGTATGTTGACAAGTACTATTTTTCTTGCTGCATTCAAAATTCTCCATCTTTGACTTTTGAGAATTTGATTATAATGTGTCTTGGTGTGGACGTATTTGGATTTATCCTGTTTGGGGTTCCTCCTATTTAAATTCTCTTGGGTTTCTTAAATCTGGATATCCATTTCCTTCTCCATATTTGGGAATTTTTCAGCCATTTTTTTCCTTAAATAAACGTTCTGTCCTTTCTCTCTCATCTTCTAAGACCCCAAAATGTGGGTATTAGTCCCTATAAATACCATAGGTATTTCATAAGCACTTTAGGCTTTCTTCACTCTTTTTTCATTATTTTTTCTTTTTGTTTTTCTGACTAGATAATTACAAACAACCTGTCTTCAAGTTTGTTGATTCTTTATTCTGCTTGATCAAGAATTGGTTGAACCCCTTTAATGAATTTTTCAGTTTAGTTATTGCATTCTTCAGCTGCAAAATTTCTGTTTGGTTCTTTTCTTTATCTCTTTATTGATATTCTGATTTTGTTTATGCATCATTTTCATAAGCTCATTGAGCATCTTTATGTCAGTTATTTTGAAGTCCTTGTCAGGTAATACGTATAACTCTGGTCTCTTTAGGCTTGATTTCTGGAGACTTATTTTCTTTCCTTGAGTGGATCATGGTCATGTGTTTTTTTGTTTTTTGTTTTTATGTTCCTTGTAGCTTTGCGTTGGTAACCACACCTGTAAAAAAAAAATGGCTACCTCTCCTAATCTTTCTGTACTGGCTTCATACATGGAAAGATTTTCACTATTCAGTTCAGCTGGGGATGCTCAGGACTCTCAAACCTTTTCTGTAGTTGCGTCTTTTTCACTTGTCTGGGTAGATTCCTGATTAGAGGAATTTTAGGTTTCCTTTCTGTAGGAGGGCAGCTTGTAATCTCTTGCTCCCTCTGGTGTCTGTCTGCTGTACTGTGGTTGCTCTGAAGCTGCAGCACACTAAACAGCTCTTTTTGTTCTCAGAAGCCACTAGGCATCTAGCATATGCCAGTTCCCATCAGCACCCTGAGTAGAGCTGAGCAGAAACCAGTCCCTTGGGCAATTCCCTGAAAAGCCAGAGTGTGCGATGCATGCTCCATTCTTCTGTGTCCCCATCTGTTGGATTTTTAGTTTTGTTAATACTGTTTTTCATCTCTAAAAGTTCTAAGGTTTTATCTTAGACCAAACGGGCTTTTTTAAAATATTCTGTTGGTCTTTGTTTACTGTTGTAATTTAATCTTCACTTTTTTAAACATTTAATATATAGTTATTTACATTCTATACCTAGAAATTCCATTACCTGAAGTCCCTGGGGATTTAGCTCTCTTGTTTGTCTACTTGTTCACTGTGACTTGTTTTTTTTCCCTTTATTTGCTGATCTTTGCTGATGAACTCATATTTGTCTGGTTTTATCTGTGTGAAACTTGGAAGACCAAACTGAGGATGATTTCCTGTATAGAAGGTCTGTGATTGCCCCTAATGGGGACCCGTACTGACCTGGGACACTTTTGTCTACTCTACGGATCCTGGCTCAATGAGGATGTTGTAGATTCAGCTTTCCCACCTTGTAGTGGGTCCAAGGCTTAGTATTTGATCCTAGGGCAATGGTGGCTTTTGTGGTAGCTTTCAGCTGGAGTTTGTCTTTTATATTAGTTTATTTGTTTTGTTTTTTTTCTTTGGATGTTTCTCTTATGCCTTTCAAGATCAGCAGTGCATTAAAAAAAGTGTGTTTTATCTTGGAGGACTCTTTACAATATCTTGCCTGCTATACTACAGAAAGGCTGGAGTAAGCGTTTTGAAAATGGGTATTCAGAAATTTTCATACTTATATAGTTCTATTACCCTAAACTGTGTCATTTCTGAAATTCTCATACCTGTATACTCTAAAATATGGACAGTTTTCAAACCTGTTTATAAATCTTGCAGATCAAAATCTTAGATTTTGGAAGCCATTTGTTACAATTATTTTTATTTTATTTTATTATTTTTTTTGCGGTACGCGGGCCTCTCACTGTTGTGGCCTCTCCCGTTGCGGAGCACAGGCTCTGGACGCGCAGGCTCAGCGGCCATGGCTCACGGGCCCAGCCGCTCCGCGGCACGTGGGATCCTCCTGGACCGGGGCACGAACCCGTGTCCCCTATATCAGCAGGCGGACTCTCAACCACTGCGCCACCAGGGAAGCCCTGTTACAATTATTAAAATAGTTACTTTTCAAGAACAGCTAATTGTCATCAGGAAGCTGTCTCCTAACATGACTTTTATAAAAATTTTTCTCATAATTGGTGGGTAGATTGAAATATGGACAAATGTAACCAGAGATGCACTGCTTTTATTTGTATGAGGTACTTTTTTTTATCCATGACAGTCATTGAGATCAAGTACTGACATAAATTTAACTTGTAACCAGTCCTTCAAATCTCTGTATTACCAGTTGTTAACCCAGGATTAAAAAAGTCAAGAAACATATTTATATTGCATAATATTAGTAATGTTTTATTAATTACTATAAAGTTTGCTCTACTATAGATTTAGTATATGTCCAAGAACTTTCACCTTTTTTATGTTATGTTTTTTAATGTACATAATCTGTTTGTAAAGTAATACATATATAATTTATAAATCAGTATTTCTAAAGTGGTCCATACTTAAAGGTTTTAAAGATTGGGCACTTGATCTAATGTCTGAAGATTCTATATGATAGAGATTAACATTGTTCTAAAATTCCTCTGTGTGTAAATTTTATCTTCCTAACTCAATTGGAAGAGCTCTGAGGTCAGCAATTACTTCCAAATTACTTATGTATATCTTATGTTACCTACCATAGTATTTGGCACATTTTTTGACACTCAGGATTTTAGTAAATCAAGGTTATTTTTTATAGTGAGTGAGTGAGTCAAATATAGTGAGTCTGCAGACCAGCTGGGGAGATCATTTCAAATTCACATTCCCTAAGCCCTTCTCTCTCTCACTCCATGTACTCACTTACTCAGTTTCTCTAGGGTAGGGCCCAGGTAGTTGTGGTGCTGCTATCCATTGACTAGGCTGTGTAAAACACTGCTACGATGATGATGACGACGACATTGTAATAAGTCTTATCTTTTGATTAAAATGAAGAAAGAACCATGTTTGATGGTTATTAAAGAAAGTGGGATAGGAGAAATGGTGAATCAGTCCTTTCGGTGGGTGATGACAGCAGTAGAAAATAATGGAATTGTCTTGCTTGGAGATTGTAAGGTACATGTGTAGCATTTGTGTGAGATGGAAGAAGGGGATAAGGAGGAATTTCGTGTTCCTTCCTTCCACCTCCCAGCTTTACATGGTGAACTCTATTTGAGGGGGAGGTGCCAACAAAATAAAGGGTGCCTTTGATTGTAGGCTGAATCTCTCTTCTGAGAAAGTATTATTTAGTATTTTTTTGACCACTGTATCAGTTTAGTTCAGGTTGTAAACAAGTCAGAAGCTGAGAAACAGTCCAAAGTCTTAATGAACTACCTGTAAGGGATATAGTAACAGGTTTGCTTTGAATCTTTAAAGCATGACTACCTTTCCTTTGGGGATCAACAGTACTGCTTTCACAATTTCAAAAGACGGTTTGCTTTTATTTCCTTTTCTATTTGTTTCATCTCAACTGGAGAGGATAGGGATACAAAGACCAATGAAACCTGTTCCCTGTTCTGGAAGGACTCAGAGCCTGCAGAGGGAGATAGACATAGAGACAAACAAGTGCAGTAGAAAGTTACAGCTCCTTGTCATCTGAGTGATCAGAACACAGAATAAAGAAGGAAGGGGGAAGCAGGAGGGAGTGCTCAAGCAAAGTTTATAGCCTTTGAACTAAGGCTTGAAGGATAAGTGGTGCTTTGCCAAGCGGCTCTGTGAAAAATTGAGTTGGTGGGAGGAAGATGCTAGCGTTATGCAGAGGCCCTGTGTGTAAGGCGGCTCAGAGGCAGACGGCAGCGTTGCATGAGAGGACCAGGCAGGAGAGGAGGCAGGGCCCTGCATGGGCGCCTCAGCAAGAAGTGGCCCTGGGGGCAGTGGTGGCCCTTGGGTGATTTAGGCAAAGGGTCAGCATGATTAGCTTGTGTTCTGGGTATGCTGGCATGTTTTAGAGACATTCCGGGTTTTAAATCCCGTGGCCTGCTTTCTCATGGCCCATGAAAGAGCTTTTAATATGGTGCTTATAAAAACTTTATTTGGCATATTGGGAGAAGGGTTTGGTAAAGGGGAGATGCTAGTGCTGGTGACAGAGGCTCTCTCCTTGATCACACTTCACTCGGGCTACTCTGAGCCTTCTTTTCAACTAGGCTTTGACCTCGGCCTTCCAGTCTGTCCTGTCCTTGCAGCCTGCGCAGTCCCATCTCAGCAAAGAATTCTGCTGGTCGGTTTAGCGAGAATCATTGCTGTCTGACTACCCTGCATATCTAATCAAGCTCCTCAGCCCCTACCTTTGATGTGTAAGCTCTTGACCTGCTTCCAGCAAGAATCCTGTTTGGCCAGTTTAGCGAGAATCCCCCTACCTTGATGTTTCCTCAGTAATTTTCCTTCCACTGACTCCCTCCCTGTGCTCCTTGGCTGTAAAATCCCCAGATGTCTTCGCTGTATTCAGGGTTGATCTCTCTCCCATATTGTAATATCCCTGTGCAAGAATCTTGAATAAACTCCTTCTACTGTTTTAACAAGTATTAGAATAATGATTTCTTTGACACCAGTTAAGAAAAGATTCACGTTTCATGATGAAATCCCATACACATTTCACTGTGGTAGTACGTATTCAGAATAAGGTTAGAGAAGCCCATAGTAACCTTAAAAAAATTACGAGGCCAGAAAGTAGAGCCTCTCCAGACTTAGGGCAGAAGAATAGGGTGATACATGGGGCTTAGGACAAGGATTTAGCAGATGCTGAGATTGGTAACTCATTATCCTTTCATTGCATCCTGTCTTTGTGAATTTTATCCGTGGTGAATACAGTTGACCTAAGGGGGAAGATTATTTAGCTGCTAATGAGTCACTAGCTAGTTATCTTGGGTAAGTCATTTACCTTTTCTTCTGGCACTTATTGGTACACCTCATTTTGGTACTTTCCTTTTCACTGTAGAAATTATTTGTTGACTGAATAGCGCTACTAAATTATGCCACTGGTCCTTCTGGCCACTCTAGATTCTTTCTGCTTACTGCTTAGATACTAAAAACTAGAGGGGAATAAATTCGGTATCAGTGGCCGCTTGTTTAAACCTGAGGATTGATTTTTTAGTAAGTTCTTAACTACTAGTGGCCAAAAACCATGCTAAGGAGGAACGCCTTGAATAGAAAAGGTTGGTACCAGCTTGGTTGAATACTTCTATTCAACCTTTTTCTTCTACCTTCCCTTCCTCTCCAGGAGAGAGAAAAACCAGGGGAGGGAAGAGTATGTCAAATAGGGGACTCTGCTGTCTGTTCGGCCAGAATTGAGTATTTATCATGCAGTTGATTCTACTCTGTGTGCTCTTAGTGACAGTCCTTTCACACTGTACTGTCATTTTTTTAAGCCTGTCTCACACACAATGCTGCAAACTCCTTGAGACTAAGAACCCTGTTACTGATTCCCATATCAGTCAAGTAGTGGTGCTGGTATAGTTGGCTTTCAGAATTGCTTGCTGTGTCCTATTAAACAGCAAGAATATGTCAGTAAAACACATCCCCCTCTAAAAGTCCTTTGGTACAGTCCTGTACACACAGTAGCTACTTGATGGGTGTTCAGTAAATATATACAATTGAGTCACTCATTCTCTGGAAAATGTTGAAGTACTTTAAGAATCTGAAGTGGTGCTATGTAGATATGGTATTTGCCTTTTAAATTCTGGTCATTTTAAAAATGAACTTCTGAGGTGTTTTTCAGAGAGGTTTCCCCCTACCCCTCATATTCATGTTCATGAGTTAGAGTCATCAGTTAAAATTTTACTTTACTTTACAAAATTTATTCAGGAAGTGTGTTAACATTTAAGTTGATACGATTATTAGCTTATATTCAGGAATAATTACTGGATTTTGTTAGATTTACTAAATATATCTAAACTGGATGTAGTCTTTAGTCAAAGATTAAAGCTTTGGGACTTCCTTGGTGGCGCAGTGGTTTAGAATCCGCCTGCCAATGCGGGGTTCACGGGTTCAAGCCCTGGTCCGGGAAGATCCCACATGCCGCAGAGCAACTAAGCCCGTGCGCCACAACTACTGAGCCTGCGCTCTAGAGATTGTGAGCCACAACTACTGAGCCCGCGTGCCACAACTACTGAAACCTGCGCACCTAGAGCCCGGGCTCTGCAATAAGAGAAGCCACCGCAACGGGAAGCCCGCGCACCGCAACGAAGAGCAGCCCCCGTTCGCCTCAACTAGAGAAAGCTCGCACACAGCGACAAGGACCCAACGCAGCCAAAAAAAAAAAAGACTAAAGCTTTGACTACTAGAGTGTTAAGTTAATGATTTAAAGAACAAATATCCATTGTAATTTCTGGCATGAGTTTGCTGTAAGGTTTTTGCATTTGTGGGAGTGAAAGAACTAGGAAGTTTCTAAAACAATATAATACCGTATTTTTAGATAAATTTAGGCAGATGTTTTCTTGTATCCCCTGGGGACTCAGTTGTGTTAGCCTGTAATGTCTTATGGCAAGCTGTAGTGAAAGACCTCCCAGAGGAATGTTTTGGGGTAGAGGAGAGTATCTTAGGGAGGAGTGCGTCTAGAAATAAAACACAGGTTCAGCCACTCCCTGTTCACCTCCTGAAGAGGGGTAGTCACCCTTTGTATACCCCAGTTCAGATACAGAAGCGACATCACTCCTTGGTTAAGGGCACATGCTCTAAAGTCAGACTGTGTGAGTTCAAATCCAAGCTCTGCCATTTACTAGCTCTGTGACCTTGGGAAGCCACTTAATTTCTTTATGTTTCAGGTTCTTTATCTATAAAATGGAATAACAGTAGTGCCTATCTTATAGGGTTGTTGTGAGGTTTAAATGACTGAACACATATAATGCCCTTAGAACAGTGCCTGGCACCTAGTAGAAGCTATGTAACTGTTAGCTGCCATTATCATTATTATTATTACACTTAGATAAAGGCAGTGAATATGCCAAAGTTTTAAGTGCTTACCTTAGGGCTACTGGATTACACATGATTTTAATTGTTAAGAATTTCTGTATTTTAAGTCATGGATTTACTCCTTTTTATACCCAAAAATGATTGTGTTAAATTTTAATACAAAAGTTATATTAAAGTTACAGTGTGAAGTATAACTTTCTGGCGTACTGAAATGCTTCTTTTAAGTGTAAGAAAGCCAAGTGGGAATCCGAATTGTCCGCAGGTGGCTAGGTAAACAAGGAATCAGAGCAGGGCACAGAGGAGGATAGGTGTGTGGTGACATCAGTGTTCTCAATTGGCAGTGGACATACCTATGGTATGTGTAATGCTTAAGAGCATAAATTTTGTAGACAAGACATCCCTGAGGTTGGTTTATTCCCAGTTTAGTCATTTATAAGGTGTATAATTCCTTATCCATAAAATGAGTAAAATACATACCTGGTTGGATGGATTGTCAGTTTTAAGTTATTAGATACACATTACATGCTTGGCAATAGTTAGTTTTTCAGTAATGGTACCAAAGAAACAAAACCAAGGTGAAAAGAAGATTCACAGTTGCTCATCAGGATATATTTTTTCTTCTACTCCACAGTGTTGAAGATACACAGCTAAACTCATGTTCCTTGGGCTTCTTTTTTTCCTATGCTTACCATTTTCTTCACGTCAGTACATTCATTCTTCAGACTGAGTACAAATATACTTGCATGGATTACTGCTTTAAACATGCTAATGGAATCTCTCTCTTGAGACTGCATTGATTTTACTGAAACCAAGTTTAAAGGCAGGTTTTAAGTCAGGCGTTTACAAGTTGAGGGTAATTTTGATAGTGCCATCGTGTACTCTGGAATAGAATGTTCTTCTCTTGACTTTTTGGAATCATGAGGCTTATATTTTTGCCCCTTAGAAATGATAGATAATGGTTTGATGAGCAAGGTTTTGGTGGAGTTCCGAAAAGTTCTTCTAATTCTGTATTTGTCTTCCTTCTCTTTTAAGGAAATAGCATTTCTCTTCATCTTTCTAAAAATAATGCTTGATAGGTATTTTTCTCTTCAGAGGAGTTAATTTCACCTTAGTGAAGTTTACGTAATAGTGACTTAAATTAGAAATACAGTTCCATGTTCAACTGCCTTTTAAAAGTAAGAACATTGCAAGTTTACGTATATTATTACGTCTGAGTTCAGCCAGGGAAGCAGAATCCTATCAGCGATATAGATTAAGGCTTTTGCTATGGGATTAAAGCTACACAGTTGTGGGAACTGGTTAAGCATTCTCTATATGGTTGCTGTGCTGGAGTCTGGTATTAAGAGGCTGAAATCTGCAGGGCCATCCAGTTAGGAAGGAAAGATGAATGTGAAGTGGGAGAGAGCAAGACACATTGGAATCTCTGAGGACAAACTGGAACTCAACGTCTATCTCTCACTGCTTTCCAGCCTCTAAGGTGGGTGACGTGCAGGGTAAGCTGATGCCCTTCATCGTAGAGGTACGCAGTCACCTGGACCAGGATTCAGAGCAGCTGAAGTAGGTGATCCCGTGGGAGCTGAAGGAGCTGTGAAAGCCTGGCTGCTGCTCCGTGCCCACAAGACATGCCAACAGATCATCTGTGTCAGGCGTGAGCTGCAGCTGTGTCTGGCCCTGCCCTGCCCTTCAAAGCAAATAAATGTGCCAATACTAACCCCAGACCATAGAGGGAAGGGAATTCTGGGAAATATAGTTCCAGCTTAGCTAAGTTAACATACCAGAAGCCGCCACAGCCTGTCCCATGTCACCTTGGCCGTCTCTTTTAAGTATGGGATGTGGCCACACTAATCTTAACCATACTTAACTTCCAATGAAAGATAACAGCAAATTATGCTTTTGCCTAATATGATGCACCTATCCTAGGCAGACCAAAAACATGCTAATCCTCTCCTTAAAAGAAGATAGATATGAAGTCCCTTTATCCCTCTCTGGGTGATGTTCACTTCTGAGTCACACTCTCCTTTTATACCCTGTAACTTCAGTATTAACATAAGAAACTAGCTAATGTTAACACTTTAATATTGGGAGATAGGGAAATGGGGAAGGGGAATAAAAAGGAAGAAATAATTGGTGGATACATATGCAGATATATTTATAGCAATATAAGGAAGAAATATAAGTATTACAGTCCTTGTTTCTGCAACTAGTCGTGTGGTGATAGACGGTATTTATAATTACCTTCTTCTACTACTCATTCCATATTCCCTTTGCCCTCAATAAACACTTTAGTTGATGATAATTCCTTGCATGGTGAGGTAACCCAGGCTTTCATTCCTGAAGAGTCTGGGTCATCAGAAGTCTTGACTGTATTGGGTTATTGTAATTTTCCATGGACTTATCTCAGGACATGGGAGTAGTAAGAAGTGCCCCAGAGGATCTTCTGCATTTAGATATACTCCTCTTTAAGCCGTTAGGTAATAGCAACGCAGTTTCCCCTTGATAGTCAGGGTCAGTCACCCTAGCTAGTATAATAACCCCCTTCTCCGCCTATTGATTCACTGCCATGAAGCAGTGTCAACTTGCAACTTAATGGATCATTGCTACGACTTCTGGTGGAAGCATTCCTCCCTTAGGAGGACTTCCATGGTAGCAGAACCCAAAGTTGCAGAGACTGGAAAGAAAAAAATTCACAGGTGGATCACTAAGGATAATAGTGAAAGGAGCTCCTCCCATTTCTATCTCTTGATTCCTGGACCTCTGAATCCCGGCTATGGAGGAAATAACACCATATATTTTGTCACTGATCCAGAGTACATACTGCATCCTGGAAGATGCACTAGCTCTGCAAAGTGTTGTCACCCATCTGGCATCATAACAGAATCTTTAAAAAGGCCATTCCACTGGTTTATCAAGCCAGCTCCTTCAGGGTATTGGGGAACATAATAAGACCAGTGAATTTTTCAAGCATGAGCCCATTGCCATGCTTCATTTGCTATAAAATCAGTTCCTTGCTTGGAAGCAGTGCTGTATGGAATAACATGATGGCGAAAAATATATTCTGTAAGCCTACCCATGGAGGTTTTGGCAAAAGCATTATGGACAGGGAAGGCAAATTCCTGTCTACAGCAAATATTTATTCCAGTGAGAGCAAAGCACTGCCTCTTCTATGATGAAACTAGTTTCATATAATCAACCTGCTACCAGGCTAACCTCACCCCCTCCTGGGAATTGCAGTGTCACTTTGGGACCTCAGTATTATTCTATTCAATAGGCCGATTAGCCTTGGTGAATGGTAGTCCCTGTTGCTAGGAAGATGGGTGGCTAGAGAAAGAGGCTGAGTGATATCTATTGCATGAGTCATCCTTGGTGAACTTTCACATGGGACAACTATCTCTACATGCTGTGCTCGTTCAGGGAGATCTATTAGCATACTTCTTCCTTGTCATTAATTTTCAAATCATGTTCCTTCCAAGTCCTTGACCATTCAGCCAAGCCAGTAGCACAAGTCTGTGAATCTCTGTTGATCCATAATTCACACTCTCTCTTTCTAGGCAAAATAAACAGCCAGGTGCACTGCTTAAAGTTCCACCCATGAGAAATTTTCTTTTTGCTATTCTTCCTTCAGTGCCACCGCAGAGTGGGGCTGTAGTGCTACAACTGTCCACAGAAACGAGTGTAAACTAGGTTTGAATTTTTTTCTTCCTCTAAGTGCCCCATGAGGCCAAAGGTGTGGATTTAGAATAAATATATAGAATAAGCAGTGTACCTGGAGTATGATGGGCCAGGGGCACCTCAGTCACTTGGATGTGCAACTTGTGCCTTCAAGACCTGCTCAAGCCTTTTCTAATATACAGCGCTTCCATCTGGTAGTGGAATGTTGCTGTGCATGCCCCAGTTTTTGGCTTGATGAATCAGACAACACCCAGATCATAATGGGAAGCTCATGTTGAATGATCAACTAACGGTTCAGTCTCTCCTGGGGCCCAATGTCAAGCCAAAAGCTGTTTCCTCAAAAGAGAATAGTTATCTGCAGAGGGTGGCATAGTTTTTGCTTCAAAATCTTGAAAGTCTGCAGTGCGATTCACATATAGGGGCCTGTCAAAAGCTCAGTACTTGATTTCTTTCTGCCACAGATGCTTCAAGCACCAGTGAGTCTTCTGAATTCCAGTGGCAGAGCAGCTTGATGACAGCCTTAGATCTCTGCAGAGTCCTGTTTTTCTGGTCCCAGTACAAAACTGGCAAGCTTTTGGATTACCTGTAATGAAAATGAAGAATATATGTTGCCTTCAAATTCCGTATCCATGGTGTCCCTTTCTTAAACGTTGGGGAGACCAGATGCAGCAATTTATTCTTTACCCAGGAAGATATCTCAACACGTCCCAGACCATTAAACTCTTAGAAGTTTCACTGAGGAGCCAGGCCCCTGGATTTTTGTGGGATTTATTTTCTCTGATACACATATACCTTATCAAAGTATCAGAGTAGTTAATTCCTGCTTACCAGGTCCAATCAGCCTAGTATCATCAATATAACAGACTAGTGACATGTCCTATGGAAAGAAAGATGATAAGGTCCCTGTGGAGTAGATCAGTGGTTCTCAATTGTGGGCAGTTGGCAGAGGACATTTGGCAATGTCTGGAGACTTTTTTGATTATCACAAGTATGTGTGTGTGGGTGAGTGGGTGGGTGCTATTGTCATCTAGTGAGTAGAGGCCCAGGGATGCTTTTAAACAGTCCCCTACAACAAAGAATGATCTGCTCCCAAATGTCTGTAGTGCCCAGATTGTGTAACTGTGGACTAGATTATGAGATAAGGCTGGAGGTTTGAAATATCCCCGAAGTAGCATAGTGAGTGGAGCAGTAAATTGCTTCAGATGTTCTTTCTAAGAAGTATAGAGAAAAAAGCATTCACCAGCTGAGTAGCTGCACACCTGGTACCAGAGGGTATGTTGATTTGATCCAGCATGGAAACCACATGTAGAATAGCAGTTGTAATTGGAATTACCAACTGGTTAAGTTTTGATAACTTACTGTCATTTTCCAAGATTTATCTGTTTTTTGCATGGACCAAATAACTGAGTTGAAATGGAGATGGAGTGGGAATGGATATATGGGGGGGAATTACCATCCCTGTGTCTCTGTGCTGTCATTAATCTCTGCAGTCCCTCCAGGAGGCAGTATTGCTTTTGGTTTACTATTTTGTTAAGACCACATAATTCTAATGGTTTCCTGCCCTTCCCCAGTCTAATGCCCTTATATTAATTCACAGGCCTGGGAGCCAGCGTGTAGGTTCTGGTAGGTGCTGAGTTTGTATATTCCAAGTGTATATCCCAGAACTGGGGAGGTAACCACAGGACAGATTTGGGGTTATCTGGTTCCACAGTGAAATGAGCCCAGTTCTAAAGTTCATTGATCATCTGATTTCCTTAAGCTCCTGCTGTGACTGGTGGAACACAGTGGAGTTTTGGGTTTTGAGGAGTTATTGTTAGTTTGGAGACAGTTTGGATTTTTTTGCCCCACATCACCAGTGCATAGTCATCCTAGTAAATTAGCACAGCTCCACTTGGGGGAAAGCTAGGAGGAAGATTTACAGTATACATTTTGGGATAAGTAGTGTTGTTTTTCTTCTGGACGTATCCTTCCCTTCATTCAAGAGGCTCTGGGTCTTGAAAGTACTCAAGTCTGGGAATTGTTTGAAAGCTGTAACTATATTTTGATTCAAGTCAAAGTGTGAGCTGCAAAAGCACCTGACCTAGACCCAGAACATAACATTTCTGCCTTCCAAATCTTGCACATGTTCCTTATGGCCCATAGTAACTCTATAGAGTGAAGGGAATTTGGGGGAAACATGGCAGCTTAGTTAAATTGATGGTACAGTTGGTGGCACCGTTATGTTGAGTACAGGGAAGTTGTTATTCCTCGTATTGACCATGGGTAATTTAACTTTCCAGGCTGATCTGTGTTGCTTATATATAGTCATATCAATTGCTGCCTCAGTTTACTTACCCATTTGGAATAGCTGAGATCAGGGCCACTGTGTGTGGCTGTGTGTAAGTCCAGGGGTACCTTTGAAATGGACTAAAATGTGAAAGTTGTGCCCTGGAGTTGTGCAACACAGCAGCCTGGCTGCTGTGTGACTCTGTGTGTGACCAACATATAATAAGGATATTCCTGGCTTCTGATGGTTTAAGCTCTTTTTGATCAGAATGTTAGCTGGTGATGGCTTTTGATAGGTTGTGGCTTTTGATAACTACCTTTGCAAGGAAGTGAGAGTGTACAATTTGTTTAGCAGACACATAAGAGATGTTTTTCTCTATAAATTTTGGACAGTATTCAGAATGGTAGCTTTGGCAAATGAAATGCTTCTGAAAAAGTTTCCCCCCCTCCTAAAAAATGGCCGAAAATCTAGATGTTTTAGTACATGTATACTTAGAACAATTGGGTATGTATATTCCCAATATATATTCCAAAAGTATTCCACTTTGTGGTGTGTTTTAGCTCTCCTTAGTAAGTAAGCATCTAATGATCATGTGAAAACCAAGCATTTAAGTTACAGTTAAGTAAAAGAATGATGGTTAGTTGTTTAAATTAAGGTAACATTTACATATAGAGAAATGCACAGATATTTTGGCTACAGTTTAGTGAGTTTTGATAAAAGTATATACCAACCCAATCAAGATAAAGAGCATTTCCATTATCCCAGAAATTTCACTTCAGCCTTTTTCTAATGAGCACACTCCCCTCTTTATTTCTATTAGTATAGATTAGGTTTGCCTGTTCCAGAACTTCATATAAGTGGATCAAGCAGTGCATTTTCCTTATTTCTTTTCACTTGTCTGTGAGGTTCATCCATGTTGTGTATATATCAACAAGTAATTCATTTTTATTGCAGAATAGTATTCTTGTGTATTAATATACCAAAATTTGTTCATCCTTTCACCTGTTGATGAACATTTGGGTTGTTTCCAGTTTAGGGCTCTTAAGAACAAAGCTGTTACAATCATTCTTGTACACGTCTTTTTTTAACTTATATTTTTATTTCTTTTGGGGAGGTACATAGGAGTGGAATTGCTGGGTTGTAGCAAAGGCATATTTTTAACTTTTTAGGAAACTGACAAGATATTTTCCAAAGTGGTTGTACCATTTTACACTCCTCCCAGCAATGTGTGAGAGTTCTCACTGTTTTTCACCAACATTTGGTGTTGTCAGTCTTTTTTATTTTAGGCATTCTGGTGGGTATTTAGTGGAATCTCCTTGTAATTTTCAATTTATATTTCATTACTGACTAATGATGATATGCGCTTTTTTAGTGTCCTTGTTGGCCATTTGTGTATATTCTTTTGTGATATGTATGTACAAGTCTTTTGCCTATTTTAAAAGTCGGGTCAGTTGTCTTTTTGTTCTTGATTTGTAGGAGTTTTTAAAAATACATTTTCTGGATAGAAGTTCTTTGTCAGAAAATATGTCTAAAATCCAAGGAAGGGTCACTGTTGGAGATAAAAGTCTTGGGAGTCATGTGGTATAGCTAATATGGAAAGTCATACGATAGTAAATTCACCTAGGGAAAATGTGTAGTTAGAAAAATAGAGGGGAGTACCAATACCATGGTGGAAGGAATTGAGATGGTTCCTTCCTTCTTGCTACAAAAACATAGATTGGCTTAACTATAAGTTTTAAGGTATATTTGCTATACAACTGAGCTCTAAAGCAGGCAGGAATGGAGAGAAATCAAAGCCAGAAAGGTAGGCACAAGCTGACAGCATGACAGTGCTCAGGTCTTCTGGATACAGTGTAAGCATTGTGAAATGTGATTCCTGGGACTTCCCTGGTGATCCAGTGGTTAAGACTTCGCTTTCCAATGCAGGGGGTGCAGGTTCGATCCCTGGTCGGAGAGCTAAGATCCCACATGGCTCATGGCCAAAGAAACCAAAACACAAAACAGAAGCAATATTGTAACAAATTCAATAAAGATGTTAAAAATGGCCCACATCAAAAAAATCTTTAAAAAAAAAAAAGTGATTCCAGCACCCTCATATGGATAGGAGCAAGGAACAGAAGCATACTACTAAAGAAAATCATCAGACCACAAGGGAAGAAACAAAAATAATAAATGAATAGATAAAAGACTATAAAACAACTGGAAAACAAGTTAAAAAGTTGCAGTAAGCACATACTTATTATTAATTACCTTAAATGTCATTGGACTAAGTGCTACAAACAAAAGACATAGTGTGGCTGATTGGATGAAAAAACAGTAACCTTCAGTATGCTGCCTACAAGAGACCCACTTCAGGCCAAAGACGCACACAGGCTGACAGTGAGGGGATGGAAAAAGTTACTTCATGAAAATAGAAATGACAAGAAAGCAGGGGTAGCAATGCTCACATCAGACAAAATAGACTTTAAAACAAAGGCTATAACAAAAGACAAAGAAGGACATTATACAATGATAAAGGAATCAATACAGGAAGAAGATATTACACCTACTAACATATATGCATCCAGTACAGAAGCACTTAAATATATAAAGCAAATACTAACAGACATAAAGGGAGAAACTGACAATAATACAATAATAGGGATTTTAACACTCCACTTACATCAAGGGACAGCTCATCCAGGCAGAAAATCAGTAAGGAAACAGTGATCTTAAATGACACAATGAGCCAGTTGGACTTAATAGATATCTACAGCATATAACATCCCCAAACAGCAGAATACAGATTCTTTTCAGGTGCACGTGGATGTTCTCTGGCATAGATCATATGCTAGGCCACAAAACAAATCTCAATAAATGTAAGAGGATAGAAATTAGATCAGGCATTTTTTTCTGACTGCAATGGTATGAAACCAGGAATCAGTTACAGAAAGAAAAATGGCAAAAGCACAAACACGTGGAGACTGAACAACATGCTACTAAAAAATCAGTTGGTCAGTGAAGAAATCAAGGAGGAAATCAGAAAATACCTTGAGACAAATGAAAATGGCAACACAGTCCTCCGAAATCTGTGGAATGCAGCAAAAGCAGTTCTAAGAGGGAAGTTTATAGTGATACAGGTCTTCCCCAATAAACAAGAAAAAAACTCAAAGAACCTAACCTACTACCTAAAGGAATTAGAAAAAGAAGAATAAACAAAGCCCCAAATCAGCAGAAGGGAGGCAATAATAAAGATCAGAGAGGAAATAAATAAGGTGGAAATCAAAAAACAATAGGAAAGATCAATGAAACTAAGAGTTGGTTTTTTGAAAAGATAAACAAAATTGATAAACCTTTAGCTAGGCTTATCAAGCATAAAAGAGAGAGGACCCAAGTAAACATAATAAGAAATGAAAGAGGAGAAATAGCAACTGATATCACAGAGATACAAAAAGAAAATACTATGAGCAGTTATATGCCAACAGATTGGACAACCTAGAAGAAATGGACACATTTCTAGGAACATACAGCCTGCCAAGATTGAATCAAGAAGAAACAGACAATTTGAAGAGACTGATCACTAGTAGTGAAATTGAATTTGTAATTTAAAAAATTCCCAGCACAGGGATTTACCTGGTGGCACAGTGGTCAAGAATCCACCTGCGAATGCAGGGGACATGGGTTTGATCCCTGGTCTGGGAAGATCCCACATGCCTCTGAGCAACAAGCCCCTGCCCCACAACTACTGAGCCTGCGCTCTAGAGCCCACGAGGCACAACTACTGAGCCTGTGTGCCACAACTACTGAAGCCCGTGCTCCTAGAGCCCATGCTCCACAGCAAGAGAAGCCACCACAATGAGAAGCCCATGCACTGCAATGAAGTGCTGCATGCACTTCATTCACAGCAAGAGAAGCCACCACAGTGAGAAGCCCATGCACTGCAATGAAGCTGCTCGCTGCAACTAGGGAGAGCCTGCGCATAGCAACGAAGACCCAATGCAGCCAAAAAAACCCTCCCAGTACACACAAAAGTCCATGACTGGTTGGCTTCACTGGGGAATTCTGCCAAACGTGTAAGGAAGAATTAATACCAGTCCTTCTCAAACTATTCCCAAAAAATTGAAGAGGAGGGAAGAGTAACAAATTCATTTTATGGGGCCACCATTACATGACACCAAAACCAAAGACACTACAAAAGAAGAAAATAACAGGCCAATATCTTTGATGAATATGGATATAAAAATCTTCAACATAGTATTAATAAACCAAATTCAACAATATATAAAAAAGGATCATACACCATGGTCAAGCTCAATTTATTCCAGGGTTGTAAGGATGGTTCAGCATTTGCAAATCATCAGTGTGATATACCATTAACAAAAGGAAAGATAAAAACCATGTGATCCTCTCAGTAGATGCAGAAAAAGCATTTGACAAAATTTAACATCCATTCATGATAAAAACTCTCATCAAAGTGGGTCTAGAGGGGGACTTCCCTGGCAGTCCAGTGGTTAAGACTCTGCCTTCCAATGCAGGGGGTGTGGGTTCGATCCCTGGTTAGGGAGCTAAGATCTCACATGCCTCACAGCCAAAAAACCAAAACATAAAACAGAAGCAATATTGTAACAAATTCAATAAAGGCTTTAAAAATGGTCCACATCAAAAAAACTTAAATAAAAATTAAAAAAAAACAAAGTGGGTCTAGAGGGAACATATCTCAACATAATAGAGGCCATTTAGGACAAACCCACAGCCAACATCATACTGAACAGTGAAAAGCTGAAAGCCTTTCCTCTAAATTTGGAACAAGACAAGGATGCTCACGCTTGCCATTCTATTTAAATAGTATTGGAAAGTCCTAGCTATAGCAGTCAGACAAGAAAAACAAATAAAAGCCATCCAAGTTGTAAGGGAAGAAGTAAACTCAGTATTTGCAGATGACATGATACTATAAATAGAAAACCTTAAAGTATCCACCCCAAAACTATTAGAACTAATAAATGAATTCAGTAAGGCTGCAGGATACAGTAGCTGCTTTTCTATACACTAATAATGAACTATCAGAAAGAGAAAGTAAAAAACCTGTCTAAAATCACATCAAAAAGAATAAAATACCTAGCGATAAACTTAACCAAGGAGGTGAAAGACCTATACTCTGGAAAGTATAAAACATTAATGAAGGTAATTGAAGATGATACAAGGAAATGGAAAGATATCCCATGCTTTTGGTTTAGAAGAATTAATATTGTTAAAATGGACATACTACCCAAAGCAGTCTACAGATTTAATGCAGTCCCTGTCAAAATAACCATGATATTTTTCACAGAACTAGAACAGATAATCCTAAATTTCATGTGGAACCACAAAAGACCTTGAATTGCTAAAGCAATCTGGAGAGAAAAGAGCAGTTGGAGATACCACCCTCCTAGACTTCAAACTACACTATAAAGCTACAGTAATCAAAACAGCATGGTGCTTGCACAAAACCAGAAACAGAGATCAATGGAACAGAATAGAGCCCCCAGAAATAAACCCACACATGTATGGGTTTATTAATTATGACAGTTAATCTGTGACAAAGGAGGCAAGAATATATAATGGAGAAAATGGAGTCTGTTCAATAAGTGGTGCTGGGAAAACCAGACAGCTACATGTGAAAGAATGAGATCAGAATGTTGCCTCCCACCCTGTATAAAAATAAACTCAAAATGGATTAAAGACCTAAGTGTAAGACCAGAAACCATAAAACTCCTAGAAGACAACATAGGCACAACACTCTTTGACATAAATTGTAGCAATATTTTTTTTGGATCTGTCTCCTAAGGCAAAAGAAGGAAACAAAAATAAGTGGGGCCTAATTAAACTTAAAAGCTTTTGCACAGCAAAGGAAACCATAGACAAAAAGGACATCCTATTGAATGGAAGAAAATATTGCACTTGATATGACTGACAGGGGCTTAATATCCAAAATGTATAAACAGTTCATACAACTCAATATCAAAAAAACAATGCAATTAAAAAATGGGCAGAAGACCTGAATAGACATTTTTCCAAAGAAGAATACAGATGGCTAACAGGCACATGAAAAGGTGCTCAACATTGATGCTCAAATAAAAACAATGAGTTATCACCTCACCTCACACCTGTCAGAGTGGCTATCATCAAAAAGCCAACAAATAATAAATGTTGGAGAGGATGTGGAGGAAAGGGAACACAGTAATTCCATTCCTGTATATATATCTGGAAAAAATGAAAACACTAATTCAAAAACATACATGCACCCCAGTGTTCATAGCAGCACTACTTACAATAGCCAAGATATGGAAGTAACCTGAGTGTCCATCAAGAGATAAATGGATAAAGAAGATGTGGCATATATAATAATGGAATATTACTCAGTCTTAAAAAAGGAAATTCTGCTATTTGCAGCAACATGGATGGACTAGAGAATATTATGGTTAGTGAAGTAAGTCAGACAGAGAAAGACAAATACTGTGTGTTGTCACATATATGAAATCTAAAAAATGATACAAACACACGTATATAGGAAAACAGAAACAGACTCACAGATAAAGAAAACAAGCTAGTGGTTACTGGAGGGGAGAGGGAAGGAAGAAGGGGCCAGTGAGGGGTATGGGATTATGAGACACAAGCTACCATGTATAAAATAGATAAGCAACAAGGATATATTGTATAGTGCAGGGATTTTATAGCTATTAGCTAGTAATAACTTTTAATGGAGTATAATCTGTAAAAATACTGAATCAGTGTGCTGTACGCCTGAAACTATTAAAATATTGTAAATCAGCTGTACTTCTATTTTAAAAAGCAGCAGATTATACCAAGCTGAAGATAGACTTGATGGACTAGAATATAGATCTGAGGAAATGATTTAGAATGAATCATAAAGCAATAGACATTGAGAATATTAAAGAGTGATTAGGAAATATGGAGCATAGAATGAAAAAGTACACTGTACCTTTAGTAGACATTCCAGAAGGAGATAATAACAGAAATCTTTGAGAGGCTATATTTGAAAAGATGATGGTTGAGAGTTATCCAGAATTGAGGAGATACATGTCTTTAGATTGGTACATACTGAATACCTAGCAGAATAGAGAAATCCGTACCTAGTGGAATTGCTGAATACCTAGCAGAATAAATAGAGAAATCCGTACCTAGTGGAATTGCTAAGTCAAAATAGAAAAAAAAAATCTGAACAGCAGTCCAAGAGAAAACATTTCCCAGGTAACAATAATTGGATGAACAGTAAAGGTCTCATTAGCGATAATTAATATATTAAAATTGGGATAATACTTTTATATAATGTGTGAGAGAATAACTATAAACCTCACATTCTCTTCTTAATTAAACAGTCCTTTAAGAGTAAGGACAAAATAAAGGTATCTTCAGACAAAGACTGAGATTTTTCCACCTACACATCCTGACTTCTTGAACTACCAAAAAATGTTGTTCGGGAAGAAGAAAATAGAATCTAGAAAAAAGGAATTGGATGCAAGAAATAATAAGCAAAGAGTTTCAGGTTGATAAATATAAACATGGATTGTAACACTAACAAAAAGAGTAATTGCTTATTTTTAGGATGTTGGGAAAAAATGAACAAAAATGCTAGATAAGAATAACATGAACAATGCAGGGGAAAAATTGCAGTGAAAACTTCTGAGGCCTTGGTTTACTGGGGAGAGGATGTAAAATGGATTATTTGAAAGTTTAAGGCATATCGTACATTTTAAATTTTAACTAAAAGAAATAGAATGTATGCCGGCTTGTAGTGAGAAGGAAAATTAAACTAAATCCAGTAGAAGGGAGAAAAGGAAAAAAAAATTTGGTATAATAATCACAGAATAAATATAAGGGGATTAAACTCCCCAGTTTAAAGAAAGGGTTTCTTAGCTTGTATAAAACCCTAACTCCAACAATTTAAAAGTGACTAAAGCTTAATGTGAATGAAATGTTGAAAGAGCTAATTAAAAATTTGGCATATTAACATTAATATCAGACGAACAAGATAAAGGGCAATATTAGAGGTAAAGTAGATCTTTACCCTAAGTAATCAAAGGTGCTATTCACGTGGATATATTACTATATTACTCTAAAACACCTTAATATTATATATATTAATATTATATTAATAATTATATCCTATAATTTTACCATATTACTGAGTCTAAGTATACACAACATAGCCCCCAAATATATAAAACAAAAATTTGTCATTTTAAAGAAATTGACAAATAGTTTTTTGTTTTTAAATCTAAAGATGAAACAAACAAATAAAATGAGTAAGAATAAACGAAATTTGAACAAGCAAAATGTTTTATTCAGTGGATGTGTGTAGAATGTATACTCAAAACAGAATATACTCTTTTTGAACAGATATAGAATAGTTCAGCTAAAGTATAATTAAGATGAACATTTGTTACTCTGAATACACATATTGGAAAACAAGGGACTAAGAATTAATTAGAAAAAAATGAAGTAAGTTCAGGTCAGTTTTGCAACTTAAACTTAGCAGGTTGAACATAAGGAAAGTAGAAGGAAGGAAATAATGAAAATTAGAGCAGACAGTAAGGAAATAGAAAAACAAAAACGAGAGACATCAGTAACACCAAAAAATCTTTGAAAAGATGAATAAAATATGTTTAGGATAGGGCTGTGGTACATGAGAAGAGGAGCAAAGGGCACTGAAGTAACTGTTAGTAGGTTAGACGGAAAATCTGGAGAGTGTTTTGTTGCAGAAGCCAAGGGAATAAAGAAAGAGTGGGCAACCATGTCAAATGTAGTTGGGTTTTTCGACATAGAGGTTTTTCGACTGGTGACCTTGAGAAGACTAGTCCCAGTGGAATGGTGGAGACAAATCTGGTTGGAGTGTGTTGAAGCAAAGATTGAGAAGTGACAACAGTAATTTACAACCACAAAAGTTTCTTTTGATACTTTTTAGGTGTAGGGGAGCAGAGTTGGAAGGGAAAATATGGTCACAATTTTCTCTTTTAAAAATTAGATACAAGGGTATGTTTATATGATATTGGATGAAGTCCATTTGAGCGGGAGTAATTGATGACTCAGGTGAGGAAGAGTAAGTACAGGAACAAAACCTTTGAAAAGGTGAGACTGAATGGGATCCACAGCATGGGAGGTGATTTGGGTTTTTGATAACATCAAGGACATTTCATAAAGGTTGTTGATAGGCTGTAGTTTTGATGTGGGTAAAACATTTGAGTGGCTGTCTAATTGTTTCCGTATTATTAATGAACTATAAAGCAAAAACATCATTTGGCAAGTGGGGTTATAAGAGGAGGGAGGAGAAAGCATGAAATGGAAGTTTTAAAGGGTAAAGTGAGAGTTTGCAAAGTATAATATAAAGGATTGTCGGATGGTGTTGAGCCCTCACTTGGGATTTGTGGTCAAAAATGTAAGTGAATCAGGTAGCCCACTTGTAAATGTGTCTCTAACGATGTTGAGTTGATGCGGAGTTGAAGCATAATTGAGTTTCACAGTAATGAGGGTTTGCCAAGCAAATGTGAAAGAGGAACTGGAAAGCAGGAGTTAAGGAATTTTGTAAAGGAGCAGTTATAGAAAAGGGTCATGGCATATCGCCTGGATAAGGAGATACATGAAGACCTGACAGGGATGAATGGTGTGAATGGGGAAGGGTCAGTGGATTAGAGGTTTTGAGGTTGAAGAAAGCTTTGAATATTCCAGTGCAAGATTATTTGAATATTCTGGGGACAAGAGCTAATTACATCAAATCAGTGCTTCAGGTGCTCTCAACATCTCTGTGACAAGACTTACTTAGGATACATGAAAAGTAAAAAAGTTACAAAGTCGAGAGTATAGTTTGATTATAGCGTTTATATCAGTGCATGATAAGATTTAAGCATTTTCTGGGAAGGTCCATACCATTCCATTCTCAAACACATACACGATGAGGAAAATTGTGTAAATATTGTCTGAGTTATAATTTAGATCTGCTCAAATAGTGTAGACAACGGTTATGGACAGATGGCTAAAGAAAATTGGGCTTGGGTGAATGAAGAGACAGTGTGTTAATGAATAAAAGATCCAGGGCTTCCCTGGTGGCACAGTGGTTGAGAGTCCGCCTGCCGGTGCAGGGGACACGGGTTCGTGCCCCGGTCCGGGAAAATCCCACGTGCCGCGGAGCGGCTGGGCCCGTGAGCCATGGCCGCTGAGCCTGCGCGTCCGGAGCCTGTGCTCTCCCTGTGCCACAATGGGAGAGGCCACAACAGTGAGAGGTCTGTGTACCGCAAAAAAAAAAAAAAAAAAAAAAAAAGATCCAGTATTCTGCATTTGGAGTTTGGCCAGGCTGCTGTTGTGTTCTGAATGTTCTAGATTTCAGAATTTCACTGATAAAAAAATTTTTTTAAAACAAACAAAAATAAGAACGTTTTTGTTTGTCAAGTAAGCAGGGGGAAAAACTCACCATGAGTTATCAACATAATTACTTTACAAAAAAGGATAGCTTAATATCAAATGAGTAGAAGGACATCGCCTCAGAATAAAGAATGGTCCTTTTAAGAGAGAGCATTTGGCAATCTTATACTAACAATGTATATACATTAACATACACACACCAATATATTGTCCTTAGTGTGCTGAGGACCTGTGTAAACGTCCATCTACTGGGGAATATTTCAGAAACACCTACCTTGCTCATTTGAGAACCTACCTAGGCAGTAGCCTAGTTTGTCTCATTATTGTTATCAAAAAAACAGTAGCTAAGGTAGAATTTTAGCCATAATGAGTTAAGGAATTTGAAGTTCCACATTGAACCTTGTGAGGATTTCCATGAAATGGTCAGGACCTTTACAAACTCCCACCTCCCCCAATCCAATTACATTCTGCACAGGTCCTTATTCCTGCTCATACTGCATTTAAGTAGGTAACTTGGCCAGAGCCAGGCACAAAACTAAGACACAAATGTCTTGGCTGACTGGGACTGTCTTTCATTGCTGTATCTACAGAATGTGGATCATAGTATGTTGCTCAATAAATGTCTGCAGTGAACTTCAGTGAAGTAGTCGATCCCAATGGCAGCTCCTGATAGTGGAAGGAAAAAATCCTTTCAAGCTGTAAATTAATGTAATTCTTGATTTTGGTGAGTAGTAAATAAAACCTGTAAGGGCAATGAGAAAAATTTTTTAAAGATATAACACAAAAGCCTGAATTATTTACCTGGATAATAATGGCTAACATTTATTGAATGCTTACGAAGTACCTCTCCCTGTATTGTGCGTTCTTCATCCATTTACTCAACAAATATTTATCAAGTTCCTACTTGTGCGTAATGAGCACTGCTTCTAGGCACTAGGGATATAGAAGTAAATAAGACAGACAAGATTTTTACTCTTAAGAGAGAGGTCATATGAAAGCAAGTAACTTGTAAAGTAGCAGTTTTAGTTAGTAGTAAGTAATATGAAGATAATAAAGAAGAGTTAAAGAATGGAGAGAAACTGGTGGGAGGTGGTTAGAGAAGACCCGCAGTGTAGGTGGGAGACAGTTGAACATAGCTCTTTGAAGTAGGTCCTGTCATCACTGTGTTTCCCAGGTTAGGTAACTTGCCCAAGGTCACACAGCTGTTAAGTCTCAGTGCCAGGATTCAAGTCAGGCAGCCCGACTCCAGACCCATTTCTTTTAATCGCTGCGCTAGGGTCTGTGGAAGTGAATAATCAAATCATGTTTTCAGTGGAAGTGTTTTTATTTGAACCCAGCCATTTTTTGCTTTAAAAACTGATAATCCTGTTTATCCAGACTGAATGCTCTCCTCCTTCATGTGCTGTTTTCCTTTTGGTCATTTCACGCTTAATCAGCACTTCTGTTTGAGGATAGCAGTAGAAAAGAGAAGGGTTGCCAAGTTAAAATGGATTACATGCTTATTCATTAAAAACATTAGTTTGCTGAGGGACAAAGTAGAAACTATTGCATTAAGTGGCTTTTAAATGGTCTGTGGATTTAATTTCTCTCTGTTCTCTGTGATTTTCACTTAATACAAATACTTCGGAGTTTTTAGGATATTTTGGTTTGTAATTTCTTTTTGTGGCTTAGAGTTGAAACTATATTTAACTGAAGGCTGTGTATAACCTAATGAGGATTAGAGGCTGCATCGAGGAAGTCCATCATTGTATGGGTCTTATATTTTTGGATGTTCGCTCATTCATTTCACACGAGAGCCCTGTAGGCCAGGTTGTAGGCCAGGTATCTTGTACAAGGTGTTTTGCTCAGTGAGAGACAAACAAATCAGCACCTTTTCTGTCCCCTGGAGATGTACAGTTATTTAATTATAGTGACAGTTGCTAGAAAGGTGAAAGACCAGATGTATATGCAAATTATTTCCTATATATATTATCCAGATAGGTTCCAGGTGGTACAAGATGGGCAAAAGAAGATTTACTGAGTTACAACTCAGGTGGCCAGAAAATAACTGTTTGTTGTTGGAAAACAGCTCTAGCGGACAGTAAAATAACATGCTATGTATACCTATTAATAATTACCATATCATATCAAAACTGTATTAGTTTTTCCCACTAACTTTTAATATTTAGGGCCATTTCTTGTTATCATGTTCGTTCAGCAATTGTAGGTTCTCAATTAATGTTTGTTAAACTAAACAATGTGATGTTGAGGTATACGGGTTTCATCTTATTCCTGAAGTAATTGAAGTAATACTATTTTTTCATCTTTAAGACAGTTTATTCAGATACCAAAGGGGGAATCCTCCAAAATAATTGACTCTTTATTCTCATTCTGTTTTTTACTAGATTACCTTTCCTCCTTTTTTCTCTTTTTTTTTTTTTTGAGGGAGAGACATTCTGCTTGTATTATAGTTTAGGCCAGTACAAAGCTACCCATTTTATGCAAAAGGATATAAAATTCCAAGTGTGGAACATTCTGCTTTTATATCTCGATAAGGCATTGTTTGCAACAGTTTTTGCATTAAGAATGGAATAGTAGATGTGAAAAATGACTAGATTTTAAGGGGGAAATTAGATTACTATATTTTGATCACATTCATGAGATATTTTTCCATTCCTTTCTAACTGAGCATTTAAGCTGTGAAATAGATGATTGGTTTTCTTAGCAGTGACCATCACTGAGAGCCTGTGATTAGCTAACAGCCAGTTTCAGATGGTGCCACAGTAGTGAGGTTGTTCTGATGGCACTGTCGGGAGAGCACTGCTTTGACACTTGCTTCGGTAAACTGGTTCACACTCTCAGTTTGTTGACATTGTCCTCAGGGTTTCGGAGGTGTAGAAGGAAATGCTGAAAGATCAAAGTGTGCTTTTACTTGCATTATTCTGTGAGGGTTGGCTACATGGTGAGCCCTTGGTCTTGGGTCTACTGCAGAGTGGGGCATTTGGAGCAACAAAGTTTACTGGGAGTGGGTGGAGGCAAAGACCTCCCCAGACCAAAAGCTCTCGCCCTGGACTCTGCTGGAGCAAACCACCCAAGTCATGGTGGCCAGTGAGCGATACAAATGGGATTTCTCCTTGTCCATGTCCTTCAGAACTCTCATCAGATCTTTGATCTCTTCCTCTTTCCATCTTGATTTTAGCTGTTGGCAAGTCTGGGCAACCATAGGCCTCTGCCAGCAGCTGAGCCTCCCTGCAAATGAATGAGAGTTGATAAGGACGCATGTTCTCTGTAAGCGCTCACCTCGGAAAAGGGTTCCAGAAGGACTGCTTTTGCTATTTTCAGACCCTGTTAATTTGGGGATAGGAGGAGGGTTTGGGGAGGTGAATTAGCATTCTAGCGAAGAGCATAGGCTTCAGGGTGAGCCAGACCTGGCCTCGACTCCTAGAATTGCCATTTCCTAGGTATGTGGCCACTGCCAATTTGTTTTACTTGCCAAGTTTCTGGTTTCTCATCTATAAAGCGGGTAATGTTTTCAGCTTCTCACGTATACCCTGAGGATTAAATAAAATCATGTCTAAATAAAGCAGTCACCACAGAGGACATTGTCAGTACGTATTGAATAAATGATGGCTGCTGTTATTGTTGGTAGACTGGTAGTAACGTTATTCCTGTTTTCAGGGATTACAAGTAGGTGCCAGTGTATTCTGGTCATAGTAGAGTTAGGATAAAATGAGGGAGGAGCAGCCAGATGAGAGAACCACCATTTGAGAGGTAAATATAACCTGTTTATTCTTGATTGATCTGTTAGTGGGTCATACGGAGCACACCATTTCACCATAGCTCTAATCACTAGAATTTTCTGGTTTGGATCTCCGTCTGTAGACCAGACTAGTCGCACTTGAAACTATTATTGATAAGGCACATTGCTGAGAGCAAACCATTGCTAGGGATTTATTTTATTTTATTTTGAAAACTAAGGTAATGTGAGTGGTGTAAATACACTGCTTGCCATGCTCAGTAAATGTGGCTTTTAGTTTGATGTAGACCCACTTGTTTATTCTTGCCTTTGTTGCCTTTGCTTTTGATGTCAGATCATAAAATTGAAGATAAAAAAATGAAAACATCATCATGTAGGAGGTATGCAGTTAACATCTGGTGAATAAATTCAGGCAGACTTTACCTTGCTTGTCACTGATAGAAACTAACTACTCAATAGTCTTTTTACTTTATTTAAATATTTTTGATGACAGGTGATGTATTCAAATACGTGAAAAGTTTTAAAGTTTGAAAGAGTATACCTTTTGCTAATCTAGTCTCTAGTTATCATAAGTTTTTTCCAGAGATATTTTATGCATTTATAAGCAAATATAGATCTCCTCCCACCAAGGTTTACACAAGTGGCAGCCCTGTGATACTCAGTCTTTCCCTTGATTTTTTTTAAGAGTGTGTCTTGGAGATTATTCCATATCACTAAATAAAGATCTTCTTTAAAAAAATTGCTTAGTACTCTACTATACGGATATATTTAACCAAGTTTCCCACCGATGGCTATTTAAGTTGTTTCTGACCTTTTGTTATTATAAATGTTATGTTGCAGCGAGTACATCTGTCTTATAAATGTCACTTCGCATTTCTCACTTACGGGAGTTTATTTGTAGGCTAAGTTCTTAGAGCAGAGTAGGGATACTGGCTCAGTGAGTAAGTACTTAAGAAGCCTCTGACAGGGCATAATAAATATTTGTGTTTTACCTGAGAGGGAAGAGAGGATAGGTTGTATGCTAGGCCTTTTAACATTAACGGCTTCTTTATGCCTCTTCAGGAAACTGAATAGATATGTGAAAGCTAGAATTGCTAATCTGGTGTTCCCTCCTACTGTTAAAACAACTCTTATAAGGACTATAGTTTTGGTATCAGAAATACTGAAAGATATTTGTTCCATTTTGGTGTATGACGAGGGCAGTGATTACAGTATGTTCCAGTATTGATTATATGCCAGACACTGTGTTAAATGCTTTGTTTCATGTAATTCTCATTAAAAACCCTTCGAGGTATAAGTAATACCGCTGTTTTATAGATGAGTAAACTGAGGCTCAGAGAAGCTTCCTAAATAAAAGTCACAGAGCTATAAAGTGGTGTAGACAGTTTGATCCTAGATCTCTAGTTTCAAAGCTTATCTTCTTATATACCACATGACCCCTGCTTTCTATCCATGCTGGTGTTTGGGTACATTCTGTTACTTTTAACTTTTTTTTACTCCATTTGTTTTATTCTTTGTTTTTATTTTTTTTTAACATCATTATTGGAGTGTAATTGCTTTATGATGGTGTGTTAGTTTCTGCTTTATAACAAAGTGAATCAGCTATACATACACATATATCCCCATATCTCCTCCCTTTTGTGTCTCCCTCCCACCCTCCTTATCTCACCCCTCTAGGTGGTCACAAAGTACCGAGCTGATCTCCCTGTGCTATGCGGCTGCTTCCCACTAGCTATCTGTTTTCCATTTGGTAGCGTATATATGTCCATGCCACTCTCCCACTTCGTCCCAGCTTACCCTTCCCCCTCCCCATGTCCTCAAGTCCATTCTCTACGTCTGCGTCTTTATTCCTGTCCCGGCCCTAGGTTCTTCAGAAGCTCTTTTTTTTTTTTTTTTTTTTAGATTCAATGTGTATGTGTTAGCATATGGTATTTGTTTTTCTTTCTGACTTACTTCACTCTGTATGACAGACCATGAGTCCATCCACCTCACTACAAATAACTCAATCTCGTTTTTTTCATGGCTGACTAATATTCCATTGTATATATATATGCCACATCTTCTTTATCCATTCATCTGTCATTGGACACTTAGGTTGCTTCTATGTCCTGACTGTTGTAAATAGGGCTGCAGTGAACATTGTGGTACATGACTCTTTTTGAATTATGGTTTTTCTCAAGGTAAGTGCCCAGTAGTGGGATTGCTGGATTGTATGGTAGTTCTATTTTTAGTTTTTTAAGGAACCTCCATACTGTTCTCCATAATGACTGTATCAGTTTACATTCCCACCAACAGTGCAAGAGGGTTCCCTTTTCTCCACCCCCTCTCCAGCATTTATTGTTTGTAGATTTTTTGATGATGGCCATTCTGACTGGTGTGAGGTGATACCTCATTATAGTTTTGATTTGCATTTCTCTAATCATTAGTGATGTTGAGCATCCTTTCGTGTGTTTGTTGGCAATCTGTATATCTTCTTTGGAGAGATGTCTGTCTAGGTCTTCTGTCCATTTTTGGAATGAGTTATTTGTTTTTCTGATATTGAGCTGCATGAGCTGCTTGTATATTTTGGAGATTAATCCTTTGTCAGCTGCTTCATTTGCAAATATTTTCTCCCATTCTGAGAGTTTTCTTTTGGTCTTGTTTATGGTTTCCTTTGCTGTGCAAAAGCTTTTAAGTTTCATTAGGTCCCATTTGTTTATTTTTGTTTTTATTTCCATTCCTCTAGGAGGTGGGTCAAAAAGGATCTTGCTGTGGTTTATGTCATAGAGTGTTCTGCCTATGTTTTCCTCTAAGACTTTTATAGTATCTGGCCTTACATTTAGGTTTTTAATCCATTTTGAGTTTATTTTTGTGTATGGTGTTAGGGAGTGTTCTAGTTTCATTCTTTTACATGTATCTGTCCAGTTTTCCCAGCACCACTTACTGAAGAGGCTGTCTTTTCTCTACTGTATACTCTTGTCTCCTTTATCAAAAATAAGGGGACCATATGTGCGTGGGTTTATCTCTGGGCTTTCTAACCTGTTGATCTGTATTTCTGTTTTTGTGCCAGTACCACACTGTCTTGATTACTGTAGCTTTGTAGTATAGTCTGAAGTGGGGGGCCTGATTCCTCCAGCTCTGTTTTTCTTTCTCAAGATTGCTTTGGCTATTCGGGGTCTTTTGTGTTTCCATACAAATTGTGAAAATTTTTGTTCTATTTCTGTGAAAAATGCTCTTGGTAGTTTGATAGGGATTGCATTGAATCTGTAGATTGCTTTGGGTAGTATAGTCATTTTCACAATGTTGATTCTTCCAATCCAAGGACATGGTATATATCTTCATCTGTTTGTATCATCCTGAATTTCTTTCATGAGTGTCATAGCATACAGGTCTTTTGTCTCCTTAGGTAGGTTTATTCCTAGGTATTTTATTTTTTTTGTTGCAATGGTAAATGGGAGTGTTTCCTTAATTTCTCTTTCAGATTTTTCATCATTTGTGTATAGGAATGCAAGAGATTTCTGTGCATTAATTTTGTATCCTGCTACTTTACCAAACTCATTGATTAGCTCTAGTAGCTCTCTGGTAGCATCTTTAGGATTCCCTATGTATAATAACATGTCATCTGCAAACAGTAACGGTTTTACTTCTTCTTTTCTGATTTGGATTCTTTTATTTCTTTTTCATCTCTGATTGCTGTGGCTAAAACTTCCAAAACTATGTTGAATAAGAGTGGTGAGAATGGACAATGTTGTCTTGTTCCTGATCTTAGAGGAAATGATTTCAGTTTTTTACGATTGAGAACGATGTTGGCTGTGGGTTTGTCATATATGGCCTGTATTACGTTGAGGCAAGTTCCCTCTATGCCTACTTTCTGGGGTTTTTTTTCATAAATGGGTGTTGACTTTTGTCGAAAGCTTTTTCTGCATCTGTTGAGATGATCATATGGTTTTCCTTGTTCAATTTGTTAATATGGTTTATCACATTGATTGATTTGCATATATTGAAGAATCCTTGCATTCCTGGGATAAACCCCACTTGATCATGGTGTATGATCCTTTTAATGTGCTGTTGGATTCTGTTTGCTAGTATTTTGTTGAGGATTTTTGCATCTATGTTCATCAGTGATATTGGCCTGTAGTTTTCTTTCTTGGTGACATCTTTGTCTGGTTTTGGTATCAGGGTGATGGTGCCCTCGTAGAATGAATTTGGGAGTGTTCCTCCCTCTGCCGTATTTTGGAAGAGTTTGAGAATGATAGGTGTTAGCTCTTCTCTAAATGTTTGATAGTATTCACCTGTGAAGCCATCTGGTCCTGGGCTTTTGTTTGTTGGAAGATTTTTAATCACAGTCTCAATTTCAGTGCTTGTGATTGGTCTGTTTATATTTTCTATTTCTTCCTGGTTCATTCTTGGAAGGTTGTACTTTTCTAAGAATTTTTCCATTTCTTCCAGGTTGTCCATTTTATTGGCATATAGTTGCTTGTAGTAATCTCTCATGATCCTTTGTATTTCTGCAGTGACATTTGTTACTTCTCCTTTTTCTTTTCTAATTCTGTTGATTTGAAATTTCTGTCTTTTTTTCTGATGAGTCTGGCTAATGGTTTATCAATTTTGTTTATCTGCTCAAAGAACCAGCTTTTAATTTTTTTGATCTCTGCTATTTTCTTCATTTCTGTTCCATTTATTTCTGATCTGATATTTATGATTTCTTTCCTTCTGCTAACTTTGTGGGGTTTTTTGTTCTTTTTTCTCTAATTGCTTTAGGTGTATGGTTAGGTTGTTTATTTGAGATGTTTCTTGTTTCTTTTTTTTTGTTATTATTTTTTTGAAATTTATTTATTTTTTATTTTTGGCTACACTGGGTCTCTGTTGCTGCACCCGGGCTTTTCTCTAGTTGAGGTGAGCGAGGGCTACTCTTTGCTGCGGTGCACTGGCTTCTCATTGAGGTGGCCTCCCTTGTTGCAGAGAGCCGGCTCTAGAGTGCAGGCTCAGTAGTTGTGGCGCACGGACTTAATTGTTCCGTGGCATGTGGGATCTTCCTGGACCAGGGCTCGAACCCGTGTCCCCTGCATTGGCAGGTGGATTCTTAACCACTGCGCCACCAGGGAAGCCCTGTTTCTTGTTTTCTGAGGTAGGATTGTATTGCTATAAACTTCCCTCTTAGTACTGATTTTGCTGCATCCCATAGGTTTGGGTCGTTGTGTTTTCATGGTCATTTGTTTCTAGGTATTTCTTGATTTCCTCTTCGAGTTCTTCAGTGATCTCTTGTTTATTTAGTAGTGTATTGTTTAGCCTCCGTGTGTTTGTGTTTTTTACAAATTTTTTCCTGTAATTGATATCTAGTCTCAAAGTGTTGTGGTCGGAAAAGATACTTGATACGATTTCAATTTTCTTAAATTTACTAAGGCTTGATTTGTGACCCAAGATATGGTCTATCCTGGAGAATGTTCCATGAGCACTTGAGAAGAAAGTGTATTCTGTTGTTTTTGGATGGAATGTCCTATAAATATCAGTTAAGCCCATCTTGTTTAATGTTTCATTTAAAGCTTGTGTTTCCTTATTTATTTTCATTTTGGATGATCTTTCCATTGGTGAAAGAGGGGTGTTAAGGTCCCATGCTATTATTGTGCTGCTGTTGACTTCCCCGTTTATGGCTGTTAGCATTTGCCTTATGTATTGAAGTGCTCCTATGTTGCATGCATAAATATTTACAATTGTTATATCTTATTGGATTGATTCCTTGATCATTATGTAGTGTCCTTCTTTGTTTCTTATAATAGTGTTTATATTAAAGTTTATTTTGTCTGATGTGAGAATTGCTACTCCAGGTTTCTTCTGATTTCCATTTGCATGGAATATCTTTTTCCATCCCCTCACTTTCAGTCTGTATGTGTCCCTAGGTCTGAAGTGGGTCTCTTGTAGACAGCATATATACGGGTCTTGTTTCTGTATCCATTCAGCTAGTCTGTGTCTTTTGGTTGGAGCATTTAATCCACTTACATTTAAGGTAGTTATCGATATGTATGTTCCTCTTCCCATTGTCTTAATTGTTTTGTTATTGTAGGTCTTTTCCTTCTCTTGTGTTTCCTGCCTAGAGAAGCTTCTTTAGCATTTACTGTAAAGCTGGTTTGGTGGTGCTGAATTCTCTTAGCTTTTGCTTGTCTGTAAAGGTTTTAATTTCTCTGTTGAATCTGAATGAGATCCTTGCTGGGTGGAGTAATCTTGGTTGTAGGTTTTTCCCTTTCATCACTTTAAATATGTCCTGCCACTTCTTTCTGGTTTGCACAGTTTCTGCTGGAAGATCAGCTGTTAACCTTATGGGGATTCCGTTGTATGTCAGTTTTTGTTTTTCCCTTGCTGCTTTTAATATTTTTTCTTTGTATTTAATTTTTGATTGTTTGATTGATATGTATCATGGCGTGTTTCTCATTGGATTTATCCTGTAAGTCACTCTCTGCGCTTCTCGGACTTGATTGACTATTTCCTTTCCCATATTAGGGAAGTTTTCATTTATAATCTGTTCAAATATTTTCTCAGTCCATTTCTTTTTCTCTTCTTCTTCTGGGACCCCTGTAGTTCAAATATTTTTGCGTTTAATGTTGTCCCAGATGTCTCTGAGACCGTCCTGATTTCTTTTCATTCTTTTTTCTTTATTCTGCTTTGCGATAGTTCTTTGCACTATTTTATCTTCCTAGTCATTTATCCCTTCTTCTGCCTCAGTTATTCTGGTATTGATTCCTTCTCGAGAATTTTTAAGTTCATTTATTGTGTTGTTCATCATTTTTTGCTTGCTCTTTAGTTCTTCTCGGTCCTTGTTAAACATTTCTTGTATTTTCTCCATTCTAGTTCCAAGATTTTGGATCATGTTTACTATTATTACTCTGAATTCTTTTTCAGGTAGACTGCCCATTTCCTCTTCATTTGTTTAGTCTGGTGGGTTTTTACTTTGCTGCTTCATCTGCTGTGTTTGTTTGCTTTCTCATTTTGCTTATCTTACTGTGTTTGGGGTTTACTTTTCACAGGCTGCAGGTTTGTAGTTTCCGTTGTTTTTGGTGTCTGCCCTCAGTGGCTAAGGTTGGTTCAGTGGGTTGTGTAGGCTTCCTGGTGGAGGGGACTGGTGCCTATGTTCTGGTGGATGAGGCTGGGTCTTTTCTTTCTGGTGGGCAGGAACGTGTCCGGTGGTGTGTTTTGGGGTGTCTCTGACCTTATTATGATTTTTAGCCATCCTTTCTTCTATGGGTGGGGTTGTGTTCCTGTCCTGTTAGTTGTTTGGCATAGGGTGTCTAGCACTATAACTTGCTGATCGTTGAGTGGAGCTGGGTCTTAGCGTTGAGGTGGAGATCTCTGGGAGACCTTTCGCCGTTTGATATTACGTGGAGCTGGGGGGTCTCTGGTGGACCAGTGTCCTGCACTCGGCTGTCCCACTTCAGAGGCACAAGCTTGACACCTGGCCAGAGCACCAAGAGTCTGTCAGCCACATGGCTCAGAAGGAAAGGGAGGAAAAAAAGAAAGAAAGAAAGAAGAAAATAAAGTCAAATCAAGTTATTAAAATAAGTTAAAAAATTTTTTTAAATAAAAAAAGTTTAAAGTAATTAAGAAAGAGAAAATAAAGAAAGAAGAAGGGAGCAACTAAACCAAAAAACAAATCCAGCAATGATAACAAGCACTAAAAACTATACTAAAAAAAAAAAACCAAAAAACGGACAGACAGAACCCTAAGGTAAATGGTAAAAGCAAAGCTGTACAACCAAAATCACACAAAGAAGCATACACATACACACTCACAAAAAGAGAAAAAGGAAGAATTATGTGTATATTTATATATCAAGATAAAAAGAGAACAACCAAATCAGTAAACAAATCTACCAGTGATAATAAACTCTAAATACTAAACTAAGATAGACATACAACCAGAAACAAATTAGATGCAGAAAGCAAACCCCAAGTCTACAGTTGCTCCCAAAGTCCACTGCCTCAATTTTGGGGTGATTCATTGTCTATTCAGGTATTCCTGGGATGCAGGGTGCATCAAGTTGATTGTGGAGATTTAATCTGTTGCTCCTGGGACTGCACGGAGAAATTTCCTTTTCTCTTGTTTGTTCGCACAGCTCCTGGGGTTAGCTTTTGATCTGACCCTGCCTCTGCATGTAGGTCACCCTCTGGCATCTGTTCTTCACCCAGACAGAGAAGGGCTTTAAAGGAGCAGCTCATGAGGGGGCTCTGGCTCACTCAGGCTGGGGGGAGGAGGGGTACGGAATGCTTGGTGAGCTTGCAGCGGCAGAGGCCAGCATGACGTTGCAGCAGCCTGAGACATGCCATGTGTTCTCCTGGGGAAGTTGTCCCTGGATCATGAGACCCTGGCAGTGGCGGGCTGCACAGCGTCCCAAGAAGGGAGGTGTGGATAGTAACCTGTGCTCGCACACAGGCTTCTTGGTGGCAGCAGCAGCAGCCTCAGCATTTCATGCCCGTCTCTGGTGTCTGTGCTGATAGCCGCGGCTTGCGCCCGTCTCTGTCTCTAGAGCTCGTTTAGGCGGTGCTCTGAATCCCCTCTCCTCGCGCACCCCGAAACAATGGTATCTTGCCTCTTAGACAGGTCCACACTTTGTCCCAGAGTCCCTCCTGGTTAGCTGTGGCACCCTAGCCCCCTTCAGGCTGTGTTCATGCAGCCGACCACAGTCCTCTCCCTGGGATCCGACCTCCAAAGCCCGATCCTCAGCTCCCAGCCCTGCCCGCCCCGGCGGGTGAGCAGACAAGCCTCTCAGTCTGGTGAGTGCTGGCCGGCACTGAACTTCTGTGCGGGAATCTCTCCGCTTTGCCCTCTGCACCCCTGTTGCTGTGCTCTCCTCCGTGGCTCCGAAGCTTCCCCCCTGCCACCCCCAGTCTCCACCAGTGAAGGGTCTTCCTAGTGTGTGGAAACCTTTTCTCCTTCACAGCTCCCTCCCAGAGGTGCAGGTCCCGTCCCTATTCTTTTGTCTCTGTTTTTTCTTTTTTCTTTTGCCCTACCCAGGTACATGGGGAGTTTCTTGCCTTTTGGGAAGTCTGAGGTCTTCTGCCAGCATTCAGTAAGTTTCTGTAGGAGTTGTTCCACATGTAGATAGATTTTTGATGTGTTTGTGGGAAGGAAGGTGACCTCCCTGTCTTACGCCTCCGCCATCTTGAAGGTCTCTCCCACTCCATTTGTTTTAGAGTGTCTCATAGGCAGCATATAGGTGAATTTAGGCATACTTCTCCCCCAGTGTAAAAGTCTTCCTTTCGAATAGTTACTTTTAAATAACGCACTTATGCTCCAATAATGAGATACATTTATTTAGTTTTGTTAAATTATTTTATTTGAACCTTTTTAGTGCTTCTTGATGTTTGTACATTCTCAGGCATTTTAGGTACAACAGTAAACAAAATAGACAAATACCTCTGTTCTTATCAGAGTGAGGGAGGGAAGAGAAAGCTAATATATTAATAAATAAGTAGAGCAAGGGGGTAATGTGGTATCAAATAGGTCAGAGTAAACCTCACTGAGAGGGTGAAATTTGGGGAAAGATTTGGCTTGCTGAGGGAGTTGGCCAGACGGGTATCTGAGAGAAGAATGTTCCAGGCAAAGGGAATAGCTAGACCAAAGGTCCTTTTGTACAAGTGTGCCAGCCGTGCTTGAAGAACATCTATGAGCCCACATTGGCTGGAGCAAGGTGAGTGAAAAAAGGGGAGTGATAGCAAATGAAGTCAGAGAGGTAATAGGGGGTCAGAATTTGTTGGGCCATTATAAGGACTTGGATTTTTACCCTGAGTAGAATGGGGGAAGGTTAGAAACAGAGTGACATGTTAGGAGGCTCTTAGGAGGCTAATGCAATAATCCAGGTAGCTCAGACTTGAGTGGTAGCAATAGGGATGGTGAGAGTAGCTGGATTCTGGATATATTTTAAGGTAGAAGCAGCAGGATTTCCTGACAGATTGAATTTAGGATGAGAGAAAGAGAGAGAGGGAGGGAGGGAGGGTTGGAAGGGTCCGAGTTAAGGATGACCCTAGAGTTTTGGGTCTGAGCACCTGGAAGGATGGCTTTGTCTGCAGTGAGATGGAGGGGGCTGTGTTGGGGCAGGTTGTGTAGGAATTGGGGATGGAGACCAATTTGGGACAAGCTGAGGTTGGGATATCAACAGAAATCTAAATGGTCATGTCAAGGCGGCAGTCTGGAGTTTGGGAGAGTTGAATGGAGATAGAAATTTTGGAGTTGTCTGCACATACATGTTACTTAAAGCTATGAGGCTGGGTGGAATCACTAAGGGAGTTAGTATAGTGTGGACAGAGACGACAAAGAGTACCAAGGTCTGAATTCCTGGAGCCCTTCAATATTAGGAAGTTGGGGAGAAGGGAAGGAAGCAACAAGGTCTGAAAAGGTGCCTTCAGGCAGGAGGAATATGTGAAAGCAAAGTAAAGAAAGAATTTAAGGGAGGAAAGAAGGATCAACTCGTTTAAGAGATGCTTGTGAGTCAAGTACGATATTTTTCCTCTGTTCTGGTCTCTGGTTTTCATCTCTTTCCGCCCCCTCCCCTCTTAATTTTCCTTGTTTGAGAGGTGGTCTAGAATAGTGGTTGAGAACATGACTCTTGAAGCCACACTCCCTGGGTTTCAGTCCCAGCTCTGCTATTTAGTAGACAGCTGAGCGACGCTGGGAGCCCTGTCAGGCTGGCTTCTGACACAACTTCATTAATAATTGCCACCTTTCTTGCTCCTGGCACAAGATGTGTCCCAGGTTTATCTTGTAAATCTCCTGCCCCCCAGACCTGGAATCAGCCATGTTTCTAACGAGGGTGCCATTGTAACTCGGTTGTCTGCGTCTCTAGGCCTTTTTTGTGGCCAGGATCAGGAAGTAGGCATTTTGTTAAAGTAAAAAAAGCATGAGTTCATACTGATAGTAGTACTTCAAATTTAATACTACATGATTTTACTTTGATTTTATACTGAAGTTTTAAAATAACATGAATACATATTGTGATTATTTATTTGCTTTATCATATTATATGTATATATACATATATAAAATACAGTCTCCAAATAGTATCACTATGAATCAGACTACTGAACGATATTTAACAGTTCTTTGTCTAAAAGTGTTGTTGCTCTAAGGATATGCAGTCCAAACACAGTTCTAAAGTCACTTAAAGGAATTTTTTTCTTTTTGGTTGTTTTACCAATTTGACATATAGTTAAGTTCATGTGTTTCATTTTGTTTTAAGTATTTCAGGGTTACTTTTTACTTTTAGTTTTGATTTCGTTGGTTGGATATTTAAAACATTTACATGGTTTCTAAATTGAAGCTGTGTAACAAGGTGTATTCAGTGAAGTCTTACTCCCTCCCTGTCTCTCATTCTCGTTCCCTCCCTCCCCCATAGGTAACCATTTTCCTCAGTTTTCAGTTTATCCTAGTGTTCTTTTGCAAATACAAGCAACTGTGTGTATATGTTGTAGAGAAGGTTTAGCTAAAGTGGTGGGGTTTTTTTTTTTTTCTTTCCCGTTTCCTGGAGTAATTCTTCCTGATTTCTTTATAAGTCCCCCCGCCTCCCCCGCCATCCAGTGTCTAAGCATAGGTACAGCGTGGGAATCTTTTACTTATAGTTCATCCTTTGGATGGGGAATTTTATCTAGACGTGCTTTTTGCTCAAGAATAATGTGTGTGAATTCTCCTTGACTTGTTTCCCCATTTAGTGGAAATAGAACTTGAGCTGACAGCTCCGTTTCATTATATATGGGTTCATAGCCTCTTTTCAGTTCTTAGTAGCTTGAAGGAAGTGGTGAGTGGTAAGGAGATTGAGATTATGGTGGAGGTTGGCGCAGACGGGATCAGGCAACTTCATGTAAGGTGTAATTTCTTAGAATAGTTTCACTGAATTTTAAGGGTTTCAGAGTCACATCTAGCCCATTGGGGAATACTTCTTGGATTTTGGTCTTTCTTTCCAGAATGAGAAGATCTACAATCCTTTTTACTAGTTAGGAAATTGAGTTGGAGAAAGTTAAGACGATCTCACCAGATGGTTCTTTTCAGGTAGCAACTAGCCCATCTGCCATTTTTCGGGTGGTCTGCCTATACATCTGGTCATCAGCCCTCCTAGTTAGGGGTTATTAGTAAGGCCCCTCTGAAACTGTTCAGTTAGCATTTTTTATTAATTTGAAGTTTGAGAAATGGGGTTGTGGCTACATTATTATGATTATTACTTGTTTCTTTCATACTTCGTTAATTTTGGTTGGTTATAAAGAAGGAATTATACAAATGTGCTGTCACCTACCATTTGCCCCCAAAAGTTCTACTTCAATTTTTAATTTTTAAAAACGTGTCTCCAACTATATTTGTAGTTTATTACACCTGAGTTTGAATCCCAATAATGCAACTTATTGGATTGAATTTGAGTACGTTATTCAACCAGTTAACATATGGTACGGAGTGAACGTTCAATAAGTGCTGGTTCCCTCTTCCCTTGCCCATTCTCTTAGATAAACTTGAAAAAATCATTTGTTTCATTATATTGAAGAGTTAATGTACGTGCATATAGAACAACATTCCAAATATTTTAAAAGGTACATTAGAAAAAGCAAGTGTTCCCTCTATTCCTGATTCCCAGTACCCTAATTCCTCTCCCAAATGAGAACTACTTACACTTATGTTTCTTGTGTAATCTCCTGAAGATATTCTCTTCTTATCGAAGCATGGGGATGCTTATACATGGGCACACACACACATACAAAGAGCATACCTACCACACATACATGGTCAGTTCCCTATTGTTGAATATTGACGCTTGTTTTATGTTTTGCTATTACAGGAAGTGCTGCAGTAGATTTCTTTGTATGAGTTCATTGTTTTGAATCATTTGTGATTATATCTGTAGCATAAATTACTAGAAGTAATTCTAGTCTAATGATTATAGGAATTTCTTTGATAGATATTGCCAAACTCCTTTATGTAGAATTTGTATTAGTTTTCACTCTGTGCTATTTGAGTGTGCATATTTCTACTATAGCTTTAGCAGCTAATGCTGTCAGACTCTAATCTTTGCTAATCTGATAAATGAAAAATAGTATGTCTTTGTAGCTTAACAGATTTGTATTTGACTTGTTATGATTGACTGTCATATGAAAAATATGTTAGAAAGTGATGTATTTGTCCTTGTCTGTGAACTATTTATACCTATCCTTTGCTTATTCTCATTTTCTCTTTGAGTGTTTTTTTTTTTTAATGATTTGCCAAAGGTTTTAGTGTTTAAAAAATGAACGATTTGCTGGCCACATGTTACAAATAGTTTTTCTTGGTTTATTATTTCTCTTTTAGTTTGATTTCAGGAGAGGGTTTTTTTTTTTTTTTTTGTGGTACGTGGGCCTCTCACTGTTGTGGCCTCTCCCGTTGCGGAGCACAGGCTCCGGACGCGCAGGCTCAGTGGCCATGGCTTATGGGCCCAGCCGCTCCGCGGCATGTGGGACCTTCCTGGACGGGGGCACGAATCCGTGTCCCCTGCATTGGCATCAACCACTGCGCCACCAGGGAAGCCCGAGGGTTTTTTAAAAAAAATTTTACATTAATTTTTTATTGAGGTTTTGTTAATTTTTTATTGAAGGTGGTTTTGGTTTATAACATCATATAAGTTTCATGTGTAGAGTGTTAAGTTTCTACTTCTGTATACTGTACATGTGCTTGCCACCAAAAATTTAGTTTCTGTCTGTCACCATACAGTTGATCCCTTTTACCCCTTTTGCCCCCCTCCTCATGCTTCCCTTCTGGTAACTACTACTCTGTTCTCTGTGTCTATGTGTTTGTTTTTGTTTGGCTCTGTTTGTTCATTTATTTTATTTTTTATATTTCACATACGAGTGAAGTCATACTGTATTTGTCTTTCTCTCTGATTTATTTCACTTAGTATGATACTCTCAAGGTCCATCTATGTTGTCGCAAATGGCAAGATTTCATTCTTTTTTATCGCTGCATACTATCCCAGGGTATATATGTATACCACAGTTGCTTTATCCATTCATCTACTGATGGACACTTAGGGTGTTTCCATGCCTTGGCTATTATAAATAATCCTGCTATAAACATGGGAGTGCAGATATCTTTTTAAGTTAATGTTTTTGTTTCCTTTGGATATATTCCCAGAAGTGGAATTGCTGGATAATATAGTAGTTCTGTTCTTAATTTTTTGAGGAACCTCCATATGTTTTCCATAGTGGCTGCACCAATTTACATTCCCACCAACAGTGCACCAGGGTTCCCTTTCCTACACATCTTCACCAACACTTGTTATTTCTTGCCTTTTTGATAGTAGCCATTCTAACAGGCAAGAGGTGGTAGCCCATTGTGTTGATTTGCATTTTCCTAATAATTAGTGATGTTGAACATCTTTGCAGGTGCTTGTTGGCAATCTTTATGTCTTCACCGGAAAATTGTTCAGCTTCTCTGCACATTTTATAATTGGGTTGTTTGTTTTTTGTTATTGTTGTTGAGTTATATGAGTTCTTTGTATATTTTGGATATTAACCCCTTATCAGATATATTGTTTGCAAATTTCTTCTCCTATTGAATAGGTTGTCTTTTTGTTTTGTTGGTGGTTTCCTTTGCTGTGCAGGTTTTACTTTAATGTAGTTCTTATTTATTTTTGCTTCTGTTTTTCTTGCCTGAGGAGACATATCTAGAAAGATATTGCTAAGACCAGTGTCAAAGAACATACTGCCTACGTTTTCTTCTAGGAGTATTATGGTTTCAGGTCTTACATTCAAGCCTTTAATCCATTTTGAGTTGATTTTTGTGTATGGTGTATGATAGGGGCCTAGTTTTGGGGTTTGTTTGGTTTTGGTTTTTTGGGGTTTTTGTGCACATGGCTCTCCAGTTTTCCCAGCACCATTTATTGAAGAGACTGTCCTTTACCTGTTATATGTTCTTTGCTCCTTTGTCGTAAATTAATTATATATGTGTGAGTTTATTTCTGGGCTTTCTTCTGTTACATTGAACTATGTATCTGTTTTTCAGCCAGTACCAAGCTGTTTTGATTACTATGGCTTTGTAATATAGTTTGAAATCAGAGAGTGTGATACCTCCAGCTTTGTTCTTTTTTCTTAGGTTTGCTTTGGCTACTTGGGGTCTTCTGTGGTTCCATATACATTTTAGAATATTTTGTACTAGTTCTGTGAAAAATGTTCTTGAGATTTTGATAGGGGTTGCATTGAATCTGTAGATTGCTTTAGGTAGTACAGGCATGTTAACAGTGTTAATTTTCCCAATCCATGAGCACAGGATATCTTTTAAGAAGACTTTTTAAAAACTTTCCTGTGTTTTTAAAAGTTTTATGGTGTCAAATTTAACAAATTTTTAACGGCTTCTGTTGTGTGTCATAGTTAGGAAGGCATTTGCCATGCTGAGACTATAAAAACAGTTGCTAGCTTGTCATTTATTTTTCCTAGTGCTCATTTTTACAGCTTCTTTGTCTTTTTGTTTGGGTTTTTTTTTTTCTTATTTTACATTTATATCCTTAATACATTGGGAGTTTATTTTGGTGTAAGAAGTAATGCATCACTCCTAGACTTCCAACTTATTTTTTTCCTAGTTGATACAGTACCATTTGTTGAATAGTCTATTATTTTCCCTCTGATATAAAATGCTAACATTGACATCTCACTAATTCTCCTTTGTATTTGAATCTGTTCCTTAGATAAACTTTTGTCAAAATATTTTCACTTTTATTTTGTCACTCATGGGTCACCATTTCATTGTAATGACTTTCTGTTTATCAGTAAGTCATGATTCTAAAAAATTCAACCTTCTGAACAAATACAGGAGTAAGTGAGAAAAAGTTTCTTTGTACCCTATTCTGTTTCCAATTGAATTATTGTTTGTAGAAGTTAAAATAAAGAAAAATTAGCTACAACGATTTAGAAAGTGTATCACCTATCTGAAAAAAATTCACAAACTAGAAAAAGCGAACCTAAGGAGAAGAAATGGAGGGATGTAAGAAACTACCATGAATAATGTAATCAGTGAAAATTATAGATAATTAAAAATAATTTCTAATAACATGGCTATGAAGTTTAATGCAATTCTTTAAAACATTTAAAAATAGAATAGGCACATGGTAAAAAAGTCTGAAAAATATGCAGAATAATTCTTGGTGATTTTAACAAAACATTCTATACTAGTAGCATCTGGTAATTGTCCTTCCAGTTATCACCAGTCTAATCACCTGGATTTGTTACTACAGGTACTTGGCCATCTGGTGGCTTTCTTAGCTAGTCTTGCTGTAATTATTCTCTGATTTCACTGAGCCTTCCAGTATATTGGCCTCTACTCCCCATCCATCAATTTTTTGTGTGTTCCATTATCTAGCTTAGATTTATGACCCGTCATCTCAGTAACTTGCCAATAACCTAACTTGTCTTGCCTTGTCGCTTTCTCTTTGGTGGTACTTATTTGACAAACTCCAGGCCAGGATGAACTCATTTATCTGCTTCCTTGGTAATCTGTGTGCATTTGAGTGTTGCTGAAAAAAAAAAATGACACAACAGGACAGATTAGAGCCATAATAAATTCATGGTCACTGATCTCAACTAGGCTGTCCGTACTGCCCAGCAGCCCTACCCAACATCAGGTTTCTTTGGTTAACTTGTTTTTTCTTTTTCTAAAGAGATTTCAAATCTTTTTTTAACTCTCTGCAAACCTCTGTGGCCTCTCTTCACTCTTAACAGGTGACCTTACCTTCAACCACCCAGAGAAAGTAAGAGCCATCAGATCGGAACTCCCTCAGCTTTCTACCATTAAATGTATGCACCTTTCTACATCTAGATCTAAATTCTCTTCCTTTCTACTTGTTACAGGAGAAGAGATGTCTTTCTTCCCGCATAAGGGCAATCTCTCCATCTGCGTGCTCTGAATCTTCTCACTGTCCACCTTCCCAGGAACTTCACTTATCTTTTCCCTCTCTCGTCTCGTCAGCAGCTCCCTCTCCACAGGATCCTTCCCTTGGGATTTAAACATGCTCAGGTCTCCTCCATCTTAAAACAACATGCAAATGAACAGTAACCTTCTTCAATTCCACACCCCTCTTTCTTCCCCAGCTGTCATACTCCGCCTCTAATTCACAGGGAGACTTCTCAGGGTCATAATCTGCCCTAGCAGCCTCCATTTCCTCACTTTCCACTTTCCCCCGGCCCACTGCACCTTGACTTTTACCCCTAAATTTTAAAAAAATAATCAACAGTAGAATAGACACAGGAGGTAGAGCTTCCAAATCACTGGAGAAGAAAAAAAAGAAACAAAGAAAATCCAATGAATATAGAGAAAAATAAAGACAAGACACTTAAAGTAAAAACAGAACAAAATACAGAAATAAGTCCAAATATGTCAGTAATTGCAATGAACATAACAGGTTATAAACTCTGCATAGTGTTATCTATGCAAGAGTATAATATCAGAAAGCAGATCAATGAGAGGAGGGCATTGACAGCAAAGGGGCACAGGGAGATTTTTGACATGATGAAATGTTTTACATATTAATTGATGTTCTGTTTCATGACTTTATATGTTTGTCACAGCTCATATACTTAAATTTGGTGAATTTCATTATGTGTTATTTACTCCACAAGGAAGCTGCCAAAAAAGAAAGTTTAATAGAAGCATCATAATATACTACTTGGTTTCCAGTGAGTAAGTATTTACAAATCATTATCATGTAAACAATACTTTTTCAACTGAAAATTTAATCATATTACATTAGGAAGATGAGAGGCTAAAAGATCTTAATCCTAATTGACAGTAGTAGGAAATTGAGAGAATGTCTGATTGATGAACTAAGAATTAGCAATGAAAGCATTTTGTTTAGAAACATTTAAGTCAATTTTAGAAGAAAAAAAAACAAAGAAAAAGGCACTGGGGAGCAGGCTTGACGTTTTAAAGGCTGGTACAGGGGACTGATCTTTTTGGTTAGTAACCTACTAGAGGTGACATTTTTTACCATATGCATATATCATTTTAGTAAAAATTAATTTTAAAATTTGGGACAATACATTGCTAGAAATAACTATAAAAAGACCAAAAATGGGTATGGAACCCAGCTTAGTTGAGGGTGGAATCGAAGCTATACAACGCATGGCTTTTCCTGGGAGGTAATGTCTAAGCTGAATATGAAAGGATGAGTTAAGAGTTCACCAAATGATTCTTTCAGAATGTAATTGATTGTTAAGGATGTTTCCTCTCTTGTAGCTTTGTTGAGCGCAAGTAGTACTTCCAAAAGATACTTTATTAATTTACATGCATTTTCTAGGTTTATATTCAGGTCAGCAGTGGAAAGATGATACAAATAAATCTTTCCACTGCATTTTTCTTCTTAAAAAGCATTGCTGGTCCATCTAGCACTACTATAATATTGAGTATTTCAAGGGATGTTCTTGTTTGTGTTTATATGGCTTATCACTCACAGCTACTCTTATGTTTTTCAAATTGAAGTGCTAAGTTGTAATATTTTTCTTGTATAGTTAACTTTGCCTTCTTAGGTCATATACCTAAATGACCGTAATGATAATTCTTTAATGTTACTGAGTGATAGTAGTGAAGATTTTCTTTAGGTTTCTTGGATCTCTGTATAGTAGAGAGGCATACCTCAGAGATGTTCGGTTCCAGACCACTGCAGTAAAATGAGCACATGAAGATTTTGGTTTCCCACTATATATGAAGTTATGTTTACACTACACTGTAGTCTATTAAGTGTGCAATGGCATTATGTCTTTAAAAAAAAAAAAAACAATGAACATAGCTTATTTATTTATTTATTTTGATTTTTTTTTTAACATCGTTGTTGGAGTATAATTGCTTTACAATGGGCTGTTAGTTTCTGCTGTACAACAAAGTGAATCAGCTATACATATATATATATCCCCATATCTCCTCACTCTTGCGTCTCCCTCCCACCCTCCCTATCCCACCCCCCCATCCCACCCCTCTAGGTGGTCACAAAGCACTCAGCTGATCTCCCTGTGCTATGCGGCTGCTTCTCACTAGCTATCTGTTTTCCATTTGGTAGTGTATATATGTCCATGCCACTCTTTCACTTCGTCCCAGCTTACCCTTCCCCCTCCCCGTGTCCTCAAGTCCATTCTCTACGTCTGTGTCTTTATTCCTGTCCTGCCCCTAGGTTCTTCAGAACCTCTTCTTTTTTTTTTTTTAGATTCAATGTATATGTGTTAGCATATGGTATTTGTTTTTCTCTTTCTGACTTACTTCACTCTGTATGACAGTCTCTAGGTCCATCCACCTCACAACAAATAACTCAATCTCATTTTTTTTATGGCTGAGAAATATTCCATTGTATATATGTGTCACATCTTCTTTATCCGTTCATCTGTCGATGGACACTTAGGTTGCTTCCATGTCCTGCCTATTATAAATAGAGCTGCAATGAACACTGTGGTACATGACTCTTTTTGAATTATGGTTTTATCAGGGTATATGCCCAGTAGTGGGATTGCTGGGTCATATGGTAAGGAACATCCATACTGTTCTCCATAGTGGCTGTATCAATTTACATTCTCACCAACAGTGCAAGAGGGTTCCCTTGTTTCCACACCCTCTCCAGCATTTATTGTTTGTAGACTTTCTGATGATTGCCATTCTGACTGGTGTGAGGTGTTACCTCGTAGTTTTGATTTGCATTTCTCTAATGATTAGTGATGTTCAGCATCCTTTCATGTGTTTGTTGGCAATCTGTATATCTTCTTTGGAGAAATGTCTATTTAGGTCTTCTGCCCATTTTTGGATTGGGTTATTTGTTTTTTTGATATTGAGCGGCACGAGCTGCTTGTATATTTTGGAGATTAATCCTTTGCCAATTGCTTCATTTGCAAATATTTTCTCCCATTCTGAAGGTTGCCTTTTCGTCTTGTTTATGGTTTCCTTTGCTGTGCAAAAGCTTTTAAGTTTCATTAGGTCCCATTTGTTTATTTTTGTTTTTATTTCCATTTCTCTAGGAGGTGGGTCAAAAAGGATATTGCTGTGATGTATGTCATAGAGTGTTCTGCCTATGTTTTCCTCTAAGAGTTTGATGGTGTCTGACCTTACATTTAGGTCTTCAATCCATTTTGAGTTTATTTTTGTGTATGGTGTTAGGAAGTGTTCTAATTTCATTCTTTTACATGCAGCTGTCCAGTTTTCCCAGCACCACTTATTGAAGAGGCTGTCTTTCCTCTACTGTATACTCTTGTCTCCTTTTTCAAAGATAAGGTGACCTTATGTGCGTGGGTTTATTTCTGGGCTTTCTGTCCTGTTCCATTGATCTGTATTTCTGTTTTTGTGCCAGTACCATACTGTCTTGATTACTGTAGCTTTGTAGTATAGTCTGAAATCCATGAGCCTGATGACTCCAGCTCCATTTTTCTTTCTCAAGATTGTTTTGGCTATTTGGGGTCTTTTGTATTTGCATACAAATTGTGCAAATTTTTGTTCTAGTTCTGTGAAAAATGCTGTTGGTAGTTTGATAGGGTTGCATTGAATCTGTAGATTGCTTTGGGTAGTACAGTCATTTACACGACGTTGATTCTTCCAATCCAAGAACATGGTATATCTCTCCATCTGTTGGTATCATCTTTAATTTCTTTCATCAGTGTCTTATAGTTTTTTGCATACAGGTCTTTTGTCTCCTTAAGTAGGTTTATTCCTAGGTATTTTATTCTTTTTGTTGCAATGGTAAATGAGAGTGTTACCGTAATTTCTCTTTCAGATTTTTCATCATTAGTGTACAGGAATGCAAGAGATTTCTGTGTGTTAATTTTGTATCCTGCTACCGAAACAAATTCATTGATTAGCTCTAGTAGTTTTCTGGTAGCATCTTTAGGATTCTCTATGTATACTATCAGGTCATCTACAAACAGTGACAGTTTTACTTCTTATTTTCTGATTTGGATTCCTTTTATTTGTTTTTCTTCTCTGACTGCTGTGGCTAAAACTTCCAAAACTATTATGAATAATAGTGTTGAGAGTGGACAGCCTTGTCTTGTTACTGATCTTAGTGGAAATGGTTTCAGTTTTTCACCATTGAGAACAATGTTGGCTGTGGGTTTGTCATATATGGCCTTTATTATGTTGAGGTAAGTTCCCTCTATGCCTACTTTCTGCAGGATTTTTATCATAAATGGGTATTGAATTTTGTAAAAAGCTTTCTCTGCATCTATTGAGAGGATCATATGGTTTTTCTCCTTCAATTTGTTAATATGGTTTATCACATTGATTGATTTGCGTATATTGAAGAATCCATGCGTTCCTGGGATAAACCTCACTTGATCATGGTATAAGATCCTTTTAATGTGCTGTTGGATTCTGTTTGCTAGTATTTTGTTGAGGATTTTTGCTTCTATGTTCAACAGTGATATTGGCCTGTAGTTTCCTTTCTTTGTGACATCTTTGTCTGGTTTGGGATCAGAGTGATGGTGGCCTCGTAGAATGAATTTGGGAGTGTTCTTCCCTCTGCTATATTTTGGAAGAGTTTGAGAATGATAGGTGTTAGCTCTTCTCTAAATGTTTGATAGTATTCACCTGTGAAGCCATCTGGTCCTGGGCTTTTGTTTGTTGGAAGATTTTTAATCAGTCTCAATTTCAGTGCTTGTGATTGGTCTGTTTATATTTTCTATTTCTTCCTGGTTCATTCTTGGAAGGTTGTAGTTTTCTAAGAATTTTTGCATTTCTTCCAGGTTGTCCATTTTATTGGCATATAGTTGCTTGTAGTAATCTCTTATGATCCTTTGTATTTCTGCAGTGTCATTTGTTACTTCTCCTTTTTCTTTTCTAATTCTGTTGATTTGAAATTTCTACCTTTTTTTCTGATGAGTCTCGCTAATGAGGTATGCCCATCAAGTGCTGTAGGAACACAGGGAAGAGAATCCACAGGGCTTCCGTTTTCAGCAAGTATTCTTTTTTCTGCTGTGTAAGTTTTTGACACTCATAAAACTACTATTTTCACTGAAATGCAACTCACCACTGCACTATTTAAAAAGAAATTTCACCTTGAACACTGAAATTGGGGAATGAAGGAGGCTTTATCGTATGATATCATAATAAAGGAAGTATACCATTTGAGAGAATTTTTCTGACAAACTCATTTATTGCCGGGTTCCTTATGAAATAGGCATTAATCATTATTAATGATATTTTCATTTCAGTCATGCGTTTGTACAACATGTAGATATTCTTTAAGTTGTTCTTTGACAAGCCAGAGTTGTCAGTATCTGTGTGCAGTTTTCCAGTAAGGTAATTAATTTGATATGTAGAGCTTTAAAGATCTGGAAAAGGGTTCTTGACATGGAGTCTGTGAACTGTGTGCTTCAAGAAATCTGTAACCCACCTTAAATTAGTAGTGTGTTCAGATCTTCCTTACCCTTACTGTGTTTTGAGTGAAATTCTTTAAACTATTGAGAGTGTTGTTAAAATCTCCAGTCGTAGTTGTGGATTTGTGTATTTTTTCCCTTTTCTGTTTTTGTTTACTGAAACTCGGTTATTAGGCACATACATATTTAGGATTGTTATAGCTTCCTAATGAATTGACCCTTGTATCGTTATGAAATGTGTGTCTTTATTTTGTTAGTACTCCTTGTATTGAAGTCTATTTTGTCTGATATTATTATAGCTTTTCTAGCTCTCTTTTGCTTACTGTTTGCATTAGTATGTCTTTTCCATAATTTTACTTTCAATCTATCTGTATATTCATACTTAAAGTATGTCTTTTAATTTAAAAATTCACTTAATCCTTTCTTTGAATTGAAATTTTTATTTACATTAAATATAATTTTTGATATTTGATGTCTTTAATTTTGCTCTTTTGTTTTTTTTGTTACATCTGTTCTTGTTTTCGTTGGTGGTGTTCCTCTCTTTTTTTCTTTCTTGTCTACTTTTGAGTTAATCAGATATTTTCTAGTATTCTATTTTAATTCCTCTGTTGACTTACCAATGCCTCTGTATCTTTTCCAGTGCATTTTCCCCCAGTGGTTGCTCTAGAGATTACCGAACGCACCCATATATTTTTGCAGTCTACATAGGGTAGTATTGTACCAGTTCAGATAAAATGTTAGAATCTTATAAGAATCTTTTAATTCCCCTGACCTTTGTGCTTTTGTTTTCACATATATTACATCTGCTTATGTTATAAAATTCACAGTATGGTGTTATAGTTTTTTGCTTTAAATAGTCATATGTCTTTTAAAGAAATTAAGAGATGAAAAAATGCATGCTGTTTTATATTTACCCACATATTTATCATTTCCAGAGCTCTTTTTTCCTTTCTGTAGATTCAGCTTACCATCTATGGTCACTTCCCTTTGGCTGGAAAAATTATCCTTAGCATTTTGTATAGCATATGTCTTCTGGCAGCAAATTCTTTCAGTTTTTGTTCATCTAAAAATGTCTTTATTTTATCTTTATTTTATTACATTTTTTATTGAAGTATAGTTGATTTACAATAGTTGCCTTCTTTTTTTTAAAGAATATTTTCACTGGGTAAAGGATATGGAGTTGCATTTGTTTTTTCTGCAGCACATCTAAAAACTTCCATTGTCACCTGAGCACCAGTTTTTCTAATAAGAAGTGAACTATCATTTGTATTGTCATTCCTTTGTATGTATTGTGTTGTTTTTCCCTGACTCCTTTTACGGATTTTTTTCCCCCTCTATACATGGTTTTTAGCAGTTTGACTGTAATGTACCTACTTTTGGTTTTCTTTGAATTTATCTGGCTTGGAGTTCACAGTTTGGGTGAATTATATGACCATTATTACATCAAGTAAGTTTTTCTCCCTCATTTCCTTCGTATTCTTTCTCTAGTACCCCATTTACAAATGTGTTAGTCTGTGTGATATTGACCCAGAGATCATAGGGGCACTCGCTTCATTTTTGTTTAATCTTCTCAGTTCTTTAGATTGGCTAATTATTCTTCTCAGTTCTTCAGACTGGCTAATTTTTATTCATTTGTCTTCAAGTTCACTGACCCTTTCTCCTTTGCAGTCTACTGTAAGTCTTTCCAGTGAATTGTTCTTTTTAGGTATTGTACTTTCAGTTCTAGAATTTCTATTTGCTTCTTTACTATAGTTTCCATTTCTCTGCTGATATTTTCCATCTGTTTGAATTTTCCAATCATATTTTCCTTTACTTTTAGAAACGTATGTATGTATGTAGAAACGTATGTATCATAACTGCTTTAAAGTTCTTGCCTGTTGTCCAACTTCTAGAACATCTTGGTGTGTATTTCTATTGACTGCTGTTTCTCTTGACAGTCTCATTCTTCTGTTCCATCGCGTATCTAGTAAGTTTTGGTTATACACTGGACATTGTTGATAATACTATACAGAGACTCCGAATTTATTATCTTCCTCTAAAAAGTGTTGATTTGGCAGGAAGTTAATTTGGCTTAACTCAGACTTCAAATTTAGCCTTCCCTTCCCTACGGTGGGCAACAGCCAAATCTTTGTTATTTCCTTAACTTTCTAGCTGTCTCCTTCTGACATGTTCCTTGGAGTTTCTCTTGCTCACATTTGGTTTAGGGCTCAATAAAGAAACTGTAGTTTATATAAAGATTTCAGAGTTTTATTCTTTGTGACTTTATTTTTGCCAGTTTCCTTTTACACTCTCCAGTTAATTTTTTTTAGCCCCCAGCTCCATCCTCTGACTCCTTTAGCCAGTAAGACTGTTGCTTTGTGCTTAAATTTCAGTCACTAGGAATAGGTGGACCAGAGTTTGCCCCCAGGTAGAAACTGTAAAACTAAAAATTTCACACTATTTGGTTCCCTTTTTACAAAGATCAGTCTCCCTTCAGTTTTTGCCTGCTTTTTGTGGCTCTTCCAGGCCACGAAACAATTGTTTTTAATATTTTGTCTAGACATTGTATTTTTATCTGCTGATAGGTTAGTCAGATACAAACTATTCATCCATTATTGGAAGCATAATTTCCCTACTTTTTAAAAAATGACTTTGAGAAATAGAAATTTGGTTATTGTTTCTAAATTGTCATGGCCTGTAATGGTGCTATCAGCTGACCAAAGAATAGTTGTGGTGTGCAAAAGCAGCATGTTCTAGAGTCCTGGGAAGTGAGCTGTGGCATCCCTAACTTCAGGTCTAATACATGATATGACTAATCAGGAACATTTGAATATTCAGTCACCCAGTAGATTCAGTGGCTGTTATAAAAGATCATGATTTACTTTGATATTAGAGTAAGCTTTAATAAATTGATATGGTTTTATAAAAATAAAACCATGATGCTAACCATAGCTGAGAATAATGAACCATATTTATTCACTGTTCAATAATTTGGAGAGAGTTTGTTTTCTTTCTCTTTTTAGTATCCCCCTCAGTCAGTATCGCCTTTTCAAGTGTGGCCAGAGGACATTCACAAAGGAGAAAATCTAAATCCATTTTGAAAATTAATAGGTTTTCTTATCCTCTGGTACATGTTTGCTCCTTCTTCATGGTTGGAAAATACCTATCCTCAACTTGAAAAAAATGTTCAAGGGATCAAGATGAGTAGAATTTGGGGGAGTGTGTTTATGTGTACACACACACATGGGAAGAGACAACATATAAATGTAATTTTATTTTTCAACTTAGATGTTTCAAAGGGAAAGGTGAATGTGAAGTGCTTATTTTTGCAAGGAATTACTTGCAAATTAATATCTCCAGCCCAGACCTCTGTTGATTTCTAGACTCGTTCATTTCATTCAGGCCTCTTCTTAAATGTCCTCTCATCAGAGACCACCCATGACCACCCTTACTTTCCAGTTCCTTACCCTCCCTGGTTTCTCTTTTTATACCATGAACCACTGGTTGGCATTTTATCTCTTTATTGGTTTGCATACGTATTACCCTTCTCTCTTCCTTTTACCTCTCCCTCTGCTAAAATGTAAACTTTATGAGGACCGGGACTTTTTATATTTAGATTTCTCTCAATTCTCTGGCACTGTAGGATACGCATATAGTAGGTCAAAGTAAATTTTTGTTGATTGAATGAGTGAGTAAACGAATCACTGAGTAGTGAGATGGGAGATATAGTTCAAAAAATAAGATGAAGCCAGAGGCTTTGGAGTTCCTTTGTTGACTTTCTGTTGACTCAGCATTCCCAAACTCCATTGTGAGTGCCCTGTGGGAGAGTGCTTCCTACTCACTTGTCGCTAATTCTGTGTCTGGGGAGAGGTAGTACTTGCCCTTTTTAATATCTGATTTGACAATCATTGATGGATAGTGAAAATAATAAAAAGAAATAAACCTTATCCAAGCAGGTGAGGGAACATGTGGAAAAATATCTTCCTTGCCTAGGAAAACACCTAAGTGTAATACATCCTTGTGGGAGGATCTGAGTTTAGCAATTAAAATTGGGACCTAATTTCAAGGTATATTTACCTATGGCATGAATACAATGAGCAAAATTGTGGAAGTTTAGATGCTGATTGACTTCTAAGGTGCCTGTTTTGCTTTGATTTTGTAAGCCACATTCAGTTTGCCCTGAACTTTGTAATCTCCAGGCTACTTTCCGGTTTTAACAACAAAGTCAGAAAAGTTTAGTCAATTAAAAAGCTGCACCCAAAATAAAAAGTTTTCCTTTGGGCTTCCCTGGTGGCGCAGTGGTTGAGAGTCCGCCTGCCGATGCAGGGGACACGGGTTCGTGCCCCGGTCCGGGAAGATCCCACATGCCGCGGAGCAGCTGGGCCCATGAGCCATGGCCGCTGAGCCTGCGCATCCGGAGCCTGTGCTCCGCAACGGGCGACACCACAACAGTGAGGGGCCCGCATATACCACAAAAAAAAAAAAAAAAAAAGTTTTCCTTTTACTTGCACTTAGAGCATAAACCATCTCATTTTTCAAAAATAGGACAACCATCTCTATTTCCTCAGAATTCCAGCTATTTGGCTAACTCTACTCACTATGTAGTTTAAATGAAATGAATGCCAGTTTTCTTTTTGATATGTGACTAGTGTGGTCAATATTACTCCTGGGAGTTGGTAACTTTATAGATGACCATTACACTAGCAATGTTAGGAATAGCATAAAATATGTCCAGTACTTTTTTGTTTGCTTTTGCTTTTGAAATTTTTTATCCAGAGAAAAGCACATGAAGGTAGAAGCTCCATAAGGATCACAACCCACCCCAACATACACATATATGCACTTTAATTGATATTTATGTAGAACCTGGCATTAACTAGAAGGGTCAGGGTCTAATGGTACATAACCTCTCTGAGCCACTATTTTCCCTATCTCTAAAACAGGTCATCAGGGACTTCCCTGGTGGCACAGTGGTTAGAAATCCGCCTGCCAATGCAGGGGACAAGGGTTCGATCCCTGGTCCAGGAAGATCCCACATGCCATGGAGCAGCTGAGCCCACGTGCCACAACTACTGAAGCCCTCGCGCCTAGGGCCCGTGCTCCGCAACAAGAGAAGCCACCGCAATGAGAAGCCGACGCACCACAACGAAGAGTAGCCCCCGCTCGCCACAACTAGAGAAAAGCCTGCGTGCAGCAACAAAGACCCAACACAGCCAAAAATAAATAAATTAAATAAATAAATAAAACAGGTCATCATGGTATGCTTCTTGACAGAGCCGTTGTGAAGATTAGAAGAGGTAATGCATGTAAAACATCTAATACAGCTCTTAGCACACAGTAACCCTTCAGTAATTGATAGCTTTTTTTTTTTTATTTTTTTTTTTTACCATTTTCCCTCTGGATAACTAGGGTATTGCCATTCTCATTTAGCAAAAAATTATGAAAATGGAAATCCTAGTCCCAGCTAGATTTTCTTTTGATCTAAACAATTGTTTGATTCAGGCAAAAGAGAAGAACTACCTAGAAAGAAATTAGGTTGTGAGATAGAGATGTGGCTTATCTTTAATGGTTTCTTTTTTTATCATTTATTTGTTATTTGATTCATTCATGCATTCACTTATTCATTCATTACCTATTAGTAAGCAAGCTGCACCTGCTCTTACCTTTTAAATCTGACTCTGTATGGTCAAATGTACAGGGCTTTATATCTGTAACTTAAACAGTTTGAATTCCAATAGTATTCAGTTGGACATCTGAATTTTCAAGATGTAGCCCTTTGAAAAGATGTCCCATATAATGTACCATTTTATTAGGTACGTTGCTTCTTTGAATTTACAAAGTATGATCTCACCTTGGGATTTTTCTGTTTATTCATTTCACTGTCTGGATTGCTCTTCCCCTGTTTATCTAGCTCCTTTTCATCTTTCAGGTCCAGCTCAAACATCATTTATTCCATGTACTCTATCTTAGGTATCACTCACCCCAACTCCTTCCATAGTCATTCCTGTCACATCATCTCATTTTATTTCCTTTTTGCCCCCTATTACCAAGTATAGTTATTTTATTTTGGCTATTTGCATAGTCTTGTTTTCTTTCACTATAATATAAGTTTCATGCTTCAGGATTTTTTCCGTCTACGAGTAGACTTCCAAAACTTTCTTTTCTATTTGACTTAGCCTGAGTTGTTTTCTGTTGCTTGCAGACAAGAAACCTGACTGATATTCGTACCAGGAGTGGTTGCAGGCAGCAAACACTCAGAGAAATAGCAGAAATTTGGGATGAGTGTTCTGGTCTAGGAAATGGGGTATTTTTGTTTATTTGTTTAGTGTAGTTTTAATTAACAAACACTTACATGGTTCTTATTACATACTATTTACACCTTTACAGAAATTATTTTATCTGATCCTCAGAATGACTATGAGGTAAGCTTTATTATTAGCTGCCTCTTACAGATTAGGAAACAGGCACATAAAGGTTAAACAACTTGCCCAAGGATGCAGGGCTAGTGAGTAGCTATTTCATTTCAGTTGGTATTGAAGGCAGGGAAAATTCTAGTATTATTCAGGAACTGAAGTCTGGTAATCCATGGGATGCAGCTTTGAAGAACTAATGAAACCATTACCTGTAATTACTTTGAATATGCTATGTACTCAGGGCCAGCTTTAGGGTCATGTTGCCACTGCTGCAGAAAAATGAAGTTCAGTGTCTACTGGATTGAGTGGACAACTTGAAGAAAGAAAATACAAGATCTGAATTTGTATTTTCAGCTAAAGATGCAGACTAAAACTTACAGATATTATATAATTGAGCTCACATAATGTCTTATATCTGTCAGCCTTAGGGCTGAGATAGTTCTTATTAACACTATAAATTCAGCCCATGAACATTAAACATTTAAAAATTAAACATTTTTTCCAGGTTTCCTATTTGAGAAAGAATCTATTGATCAGGAAGGGGTGAGATCAGTTATCCCAAATTACCCTTCACAAAGTTTCTTCAAGGAAAGATTCTGCTCCTGAGTGGTGCCGTGGCAGTCCAAAGGAAAGATGAGGGTTTGAGGGGAGGAATATTTGTTTGGGTGGGTGTTTTATAATTAGAATTATATAATATAAAACATGTGCTATATATTCTATTTTAATTTCTAATTTAAGACTCATATAAATGCATTCTTTGTAAGTTGATTGGCTCTTAAAATGGTCATGCTTAATGTTGAAAGTTAGGAAATCATATATATATATATATATATATATATATTTTTTTTTTTTTTTTTGCGGTACGCGGGCCTCTCACTGTTGTGGCCTCTCGCGTTGCGGAGCACAGGCTCCGGACACGCAGGCTCAGTGGCCATGGCTCACGGGCCCAGCCGCTCCATGGCACGTGGGATCTTTCCAGATCGGGGCACGAACCTGTGTCCCCTGCATCGGCAGGCAGACCCTCAACCACTGCGCCACCAGGGAAGCCCCACTCTGAACTCATTCTGTTGGCCAAAGCGAATCACATGACTGGATGCCCAAAGAGTGAGAACCATACCCTGTCCTCAGTGGGAGAACATTGGAAAGTTACCTGGCAAAGGTTGCAAAAAATTTGGAGCTAATAATTCAGTCTGTCATAGTTTGGTTTATTTGAGGATATACTCTGCAACCAGCATTGGGAGCTGGGTTACAACTCAAATATTTTAACTCATCCTGCTGTTATACGCATCAAAGACCTGGACAGCAAGGAATCATCATTCCTCAGAAGTCATTCTGAGTATAGGTGTCAGGGCACAAGGACCCTAAATTTCTTCAACTTAACTAGTATGTATTTAGTGTCTTTTTTGTGCCTAACACCATATTAACTTCTGGGGTTTAAGGAGCTTTAGGTCTAACAGTGAAAACAGACCATGGACAGGACTTAAAAGGTGGTGTGATAGTTCAGTAACAGAAGTTTTTACTAGATATAAAGATAGCAACAGAAGAGAGGGGTAATCAACTCTGCTTTATGAAAAGGCATAGAAAGTTTGTTGAGAAGGAGATTAAATTTTGAGTGTTAGACAAATCCACAGTCCTTACAGAACAAGTTCAGGTAGAGAAGTATTTTTTGTAGGAAATATTATAGCAACCTGTTAACTGTTAGAAATTGATTATAGTTAAAATCTCTTGTTTATGCCCGGATAATAGGAAAGTCTCTGAGAGCCAATGAATAACTTTGTATTTACCACCTTCTTGCATTATTTACTGCAGTAGTTTTCAAACTTTGGCCTGCATCAGAATCACCTGGAGGACTTGTTCAAACACTGATTGCTGGATTCCACTGCCAGAGTTTCTTATTCAGTCGGTGTGGAATAGGGTCAGAGAATTTGCATTTGTAACATGTTCCCAGAGGATGCTGATGGTAGTGGTCCAGGGACAATACTTTGAGTACTATTGATTTATTGAATCTTTCCTATGTATCTGGCACTCTGCAATGTGGTGAGTATATAAAGGTAAAAAGAAAACGTCCCTGCCCTCAGATTGCTTGTGGTAGGGTGGCTGGGACAAAGAAGTGAATGTGTAATGACAGTGCAGTGGAATGGACGCTGAGATCCATGGAAGTACAGTTTTCTGTGGAAATACACCAGAAGGACACTAACTCAGACTGAGGCTGCAGGCTGCAAGTGTGTGTAAAACACAGAAAATCCTTTAACCCTGAGCTGAGTTTTTTAAAAAATCAGAAAGTAATAACAAGTAGAGAAACGACCGTGAGTCATGCTTTGTGTGAGGTTCGTAAATGGAGTCGTCTTCGAAGTTGCCTTTAAGAAATTTCTGATCAGAATTTTTTAGACAAGCTTTTGGTGGTGTAGGTGGGACAATGTATGTCTGAATTAGTTACTTTGCAAATAAAAATTATCCCCTTCTTTTGCTAATTTGTTCTACTCATCTTCATCTATTGTTAAGATGCCAGTTAGATAAAGATGTTACATTCTATGTTTTCACAAAAAGAGCGAGAAATTTTATTTATGTCAGAATGCAGACAAAACTAGACAAGAGCAGGAACAATCAGAGCTTGGGAAGCAGGATTCCTTAGGCAGCTTTACCTGGGACTTGAGGTGCTGAGCCTGCAGGGGAACAGAGTCAGCTACTCAATGCGATTGTGGGCTAGCGTGAGACTAGGAGACAAAGTGACATCTCTGCCTTGAGAAGGGCAATGAAGAGGAATGCAGTGGATGTTAGGTAATGGATTCAGGCGGGGCTGTAGATAGCTCCTGCTTGGACATGGTGAGGTGGTGAGGGGACTGGGCAGGAATTGATTAGAGGTGTACCTACAGTGGGAAGCTGCTAGGTCAACTGGCCAAGTTATATGCCCAGCAAATGAAAGAGTGAACCCGACAAGTACTTGGGCTGGTTTAGAGAAACAGAGCCATACTCAGGAGGTTGTTTGCCTTGGCATTGAAGACGTTCTGCCATTTTAATGAAGCAATCTTGGATTGTGTTGTCCTCTCAACCCACAGGGGTAACACCCTTTCAGGAGTAATGGTCTTTGGGGCTCCTGGCTATCTAACCAGTTGTATTTGTTTTAAATCAAAAGCATATACCTAAAGCTATGCAGAACATTTCATTTTAAATGGTTATATTCCCACTGGCAAAGGGAGCTAAAGTCAAGTAGAAATTATGAACAGAATGCTCAAAATGTTTTAAAATCGTGCAGTACAACCTATTTTCATTGGAGATGAATTACTGATGAAAATTGTTTGTAGTTTTTTAAACTATCCTTTTATAATGTAGTTTAATTAACCGTGAAACCTTGTAACCTTTTTCTCAGCATACCTCTGTGGATGGATATACTGAACCCCATATCCAGCCGACCAAATCCAGTAGCAGACAGAACATCCCTCGGTGTAGAAACTCCATTACGTCAGCAGCAGACGAACAGCCTCACATTGGAAATTACCGTTTACAAAAAACAATAGGGAAGGGAAATTTTGCCAAAGTGAAATTGGCAAGACATGTTCTAACTAGTAGAGAGGTAAGTTTTCATGATTCCTTTTAATATTTACTTAGACCTCTGCAGAGTCTAGTTACAAAAGCTTTCCTACAGCTGATTCTGGGAATAAGTACCAGTTGCAATATGGTAAACACTGGGATATGTGTGAATGGAATGTATGTAGATAGAGTTATCTATACATGGCACAGAAGAATTGTCCTTATGTATTAGCATCTCATAAATAAGATGTGCTGCAGATGAGGTCTTCTCAGACTTCTGTCTTTCATTATATGGCTTCTGTAAAATTTTCTGATTTTTACCTGACCCCATGAACAGGGCTAGGATAACTTCTTCTTAATTACTGCTTACGCTGCAGTGAATACAGGAGCAGAAAATGAGGTTGTACATGTGAAACTTATATAGTGTTATAAACCACTGTTACCTCAATAAAATTTTTTTTAAAATTACTGCTTGAGGTAAATTAGGTATAAATGTGTAGAAAGTCACCCACTAATTTTTATCTATTTAGAAACCACATTGAGCAAGTGTTATACAGATGTTTTTCTCAGATCATAAGAGAATCGGGTTTCTAAAATCCCATGTGTTTCAAATCAGATGTATTTATATAGCAAAATTTGTTTTTAAAATAATAATTAATATATTTAATAACATATAATAAAGACTAAAAATAGTTAAACATCTAACACTCTATATTATATAATGTTTACTGGATCCAGTTAGGACATTATGAAAAATCTGTCATAAAATGTTTTTGTTAAGTTTCCATTTTGTTCTATACATAATATTATTGTCACATATGGTTAAATTTAGTCCTCTCTGTCCATTTTGACCGCAGGAGCTGTTGGGACACAGGCTGTATTAGACAGAGACTTAGAGGACATTTAAATCCGTTCTGTTAGTTTGCTGTAAGGAAGTTAGGGTGTCCAATCTCTCTACCCACATAATACTTAACTTACTAAAAGTTTATAAGCCTCTCCCCTCTGATAATTGTAACTTATCAAGATCATGAGTAAAAGATGAAGATACAGATGACTTTTACTTTAAAAGGGGAAACCTGGAATGACTTTAACAAAGGTGTAATTTCACTGACTCAGAATCAAATAGGTTAAAGACTTGGGTCAATAGAATATATTCTAAGGCTGCCTAATTATCAAAACTTTACCATCAAATTATGTGAACACCAAATACAGCTAAATTATATCTAGTTAGGGACGAAACAAAAGATGTTTTCCTTATAAATTTTATTCATTAAGATATGTATTCTCAAAGATATTTTAATGATTCTCTTTTTTTTAGGTTGCTGTGAAAATAATAGACAAAACTCAGCTAAATCCTACCAGTCTACAAAAGGTATTTAATTATTTTAATAGTAAGTAATTAGAATACGAGTTTATTAATATATGATACTCTGTAAATTCAGTTATTCTAAACTTCCTGTTAGGTACAATACTACATTTCCTCAATATATGAAGAAAAGATTTGATATAAAACATAATATTTACATTTAATAATATTTAAAAAATGTTTATCAAGTGTTTGAAAAATATCTGCTACTCAAATGCATGTGCCGTGTCAGAGGAACTTAGGTCTTTAATTCAGTAGAATAAAATTTTTCATATCAAATATTTTGAAGTAGTAAGGACTCTGCTTCGTTAAAAATCAACTCATGAGATACTGTTGTCCATAGGTGGGTTTCCTTTTATTGCTTCACTCGCTTTTCTTCCTTCTTCCACAAGAATTAGTCTTTCAACGAACTTACAATAAAAGATACGACCGTTTCTTCAAAGGGTGAAAATATAAAGCAGGAGAGGGACCAAAAAAAGCAGTTAGGATGGGGATTGACCTGGTAAAGCTGTTTCATGTTGTTTCATTAGTTATTTATGTGGGAAAATTTTCTCAGATGCACATACTAGTACTTTAAAAATGAAGCAAATATTTTAACATTTATGTCATATATGTTTGTATATAGCTCACTATATAATACTTATATATAATATATAAAGTACATTATGATTTTTATTAGAATATAATGGGATCGTGGTCACATATGTAAGTGTGATGTAAATAACTCTGGATTTCTAAAACAGAATTTTATAAGAAAATTTTAGTATAGTATGTTTAACTGCACCTGCTGTGATTTTAATATTAAATTAAAAATTTGGGCCTGTGATATCAAGGCTTTCCACTTGTCTCAGTGCCAGATAACTCAGTTTATTTTATATATTTCTACTTAGAGATCTGTCTTTGTACTTACTGAGATTCCTTTTAAATTTGACAACCAATATAATTTTTCATAGCATTAGTATTTCTCATCTGTGAGAACATGAAAGATTTGCTGGATTTTTTTTCTCTCTGAGTATGAGGTAATAATACTTTATTGGATGTTTTTTTGGAGAAACTTCCAGCGCCCATCTTTCATCTTTCTAAATCATGATTTAGTGGTATGCGTTATAAAAAGGCATCCTCCCTGGGCAGACGAGTTATCCAAAGATGCTGTGTTTTCCTGGTCTAGAGCCACAGTGGGGCAAATTTTTGCCTGCCCTTCTCCTGGGAGTCCTTTTACAGTGCAGACTGCATACCAGCCCAGTGGCCCAGTCCATGGCCCACCTAGCCTTGTCACTTTTCCTAGGTTAATCTGTGGGTTACTCTGGTAAATTAAGTGGTTTTAAGTGACATTTAGAACTAGTACAGGCCTGTTGTGCTCGTTGGAGGCACAGTAATGTGACCCCCACTCTGTCTTTCCCGGGGGGACCAGAGAAGGTTGTAGAACCAAAGTCACGCTTATTGAAACATGTGGACATGCAGACATGAAGGTGGACTGTTATTCAGATAAAAAATATACTTGTTGATGTAATTTCTATTATAAATTCTGCTAATCTTGCTGATAAATTGTTGCTTTTCCAAACAGGCATATAAAAAATGGTGGCAATTTTGTTTTCTTTAATCTGTAAAAATAAAAGCAAAGGAAAGATTGAAATTTGCTAAATGTAGCCAATACACTGTGTGTATTTTGTTGTTTTCAAAATAATTTTTATTTGTGTTCATAGATACGCTTTTTGTTGAAAGGTTTGGAAAAAAACAGATCGAGGCTTGCTTAGTTTTCGTGCATTGTAGAACGTTCAACATTTGGCCTTACGCATTGAATGCTGGGAGCATCTCCCAGTCAGTCATATCTAAAAAATGAAAATGTAGAAAACGGAATTAAAAGTAATCATTTTTTTTTCCTTAGCATTGACAGTCAAGCCCTATAGGTAAAAAATAGCAAAATGGCTCTCCATGTCTTAGGTGTGCTTGTTAAAAGGCAGATAATGGCAGCACATACATTTACAGTAAGGATTCATTTTAATCTCATCTCAACCCAAAAGTGTTCGGTTAAATCTTGTTCTGGACTTGGTCTGAATTTAAGCTGGTTCCCCTCCTTTACTCTCTTTTGTGTATAACGTATTTATAGGAAATATTACTTTCCTTTGTCAACATCAATGGTAGATAAAAGTAATCTAAATTTGATACCCCAACTGTTCCAAACTTCTAAAATACAAAGTTCTTAAAGACAGTTTGGTCTTTGGAATTGTTAATCATCTTTGGCTTCAACATTCTTTACGTAATATGCTCCTATTATTTGTATTACATATTTTAGATTAATGGAATCCAGTTTAATAAGTTTTCATAGTTTAAGAGCTATTTGATATACGTGCTGTATTTCCTTCTTCCTCTTTGGAGCATGACTCCCACCTCATATATTAGTGGTTTTTTAGGCTAGGGTCTATGAACTATACTCGTGATTCCTGGGGATCTTTTAAGCAACCTGTTACTGTTGGAGGAAAAGCAGAATGATGAAGCAATTTTATTCCTAGTTCACATACTTGAAATGTAAGATTAGTTATCGTTTCCTCTGAAATTCCACCAAGTTTGAAACTTGGACACATTAGTTTATACACAGATGACAGAGTTTGTGTTAGCTTGTCTCAGATCGCAGTCACCAGGGTGCAGTTTATCTGTCTACTGTGTATTGCTTGTTAATTTGCATTTTCTATTGTTTTACTGTGTTGCATTGTATTTCAAATTCACAAAAATAAAGGTTCAGAAGTGATCTGCTGAATAGTAAAACCTGTAATGAAAACAGAAACAAGACTACTACAACTCATTAAATAATAAAGAGGAGTGCTGCATGCATCCCAGTTATAAAGAATGAAAATCCTTGTGACAGTGATTTTGCACAAGCAGGGCAAGTGTAAAAAAATTTCAGTAACCGACATCTGGAAATTAGGCTTAAGTGAATGATCCACTTACTGCTAGTGTCTAGTGTGTTACCTGTTGTGTAAAACGTTGTCAAATGGTGACCTAAGCCATTTATACTGTAGTGAGTTTTCAGATAAAGCCCAGAGACCTCTCTGGTAAGCTAGTTAAGTTTTCCAGAACATCTGCAAAATAATCTTTAACATGCTGATGAATTTGGTCACTAAAGGTAGAGCAGAGGACAGAACCATTGAAGCAATTCAAAATTACATTTCTTTTAGCAAATTATCAAGAAACCAAACTTGTAAAAGAAATCGTATAATTATTGAGAAATATTTTTGATCAAGGAGAAAGCAGGAGCTTCTTGGCAATATCCCTTAACAGATCTCTCTGTTGGACATAGGTTGAAGTACCAGTTACTCTCACATATGCGTGCTTGATAGCATATTTCACTTTGTAGCTGCACAAAACCACTTACGTGCTGAGTACTTCTTCCATACAGTTCTTTTTATGTGTCTGGATCATTTGAAGGAAAAGTCTTGACCAATTCTTTTGTGGATCAGTGAAAACCTAAGTGAAAAGAGAAGGGTTAGCATTTAGTGAGCTGGGTTGTAGACTGCAGAAGTTGTCTTTGAATCATTACTGAATTTTTTAATATATATACTGCAAGGAATGATTCTGCTATGTGAATAAATAAGATCATACCTAATGCCCAGTCACTCATTGCTTCATTCTCCATGACATCTGTGGTCAGTAACATAACCTCTGATCTTGATTCGGTTTTAAAGGAATACTGAAAACAGGGACTATCATAAAATCTTGGCTATTGAAAGATGTTTCTTTAGCATACAGTGCGAAGAATTGGTGGGAAGTATATCTTTCACACTGAAATACAATGGATTTGAGGGAGAAGTTGTTCAAACAAGTTTCTTTTAAAAGGTGATATCAATAATGTTAATGTCTAGCTAAAATATCAACCATTTAAATGTTGAAGATAAGATAACCAGATTTTCTGGAAAGACCAAACTGTATTTCATGCAGTTCACTGACCAAAAATCTGACTTTTCTAAACCCTGTTTTAGCCCTCATTAGTTATTGGACAAAGGGTTCAATGACATATTATTGGGCAAGTTTAACATACAAATGTTACATCCAAATATGAAGAATACCTTCCAACGCAAGCATATCCAAAGAGTATATTAAGAACCGATTGTTATTACCCCTCAAATTGAAATTTCCAATCTTCTAACCTTTTAGTGTGATTAGATCAGCAGCCTAGAATTTGTCTGAGAGCTGGGCATAGTCTTCTTGGAGAAATGCTTTTGTAAGGTTGGATCCAGTTATTAATCTGAACGTCTCTGACACATCACCCAATGCTTTGTTCCTTCCCCCAGTCAGTGATTGTGACTTAGGATTTTTTTTAATTTAATAGAAATAAAAAGTAAAAAAAAAAAAAAGTAAAACTAGAAATGGAAACTGTCTTGTGGTTCAAGCTACACGTCGTGGAGCCCAGTACATGCGTTTATTAATTAATTCTTAATCTAACAAGTATTTATTGAAAGAAGATTATATTTCTCCTTATGTTTTCCTCTGTGTTTTTGGCCCCTCCTTTTCTGTTTCCTTTAAGTGGACTCATTGTCCTTTTTGTGGGCCACTCAGTGTTGGAGTTTCACAAGACACGGTCCTAGGACTTCTCTTTCTGTATTCTCTTCCTAGGCTGTCTCAGAGGTAACTCTGGTTTAAATTACCACCGGTAGGCAAACTCACAAATCTATATCTTCAACTCAGACCTCCCCTACGTTTGCTTGTAATCCCTCAAAGATAACCCAAACTTATTATGTCCAAAACTGAACTCATGATCTCCACCCCACCTGCTTGGTACATTGCCCACCTAGTGCCCTTCCAGTGTCCTCTCTCAGTGAATGACACTGTCCCCAAGTTGTGCAAGTCAGAAACCTCAGAGTTATCCTTGACCCCTCCCTCTCCTTCCTTCTCACCATCTAGTCTGACCTTGAGTTGTGCTGATTTTATTTCTTACATATCTTTTGAGAATGTTTGCTTTTGTCTTTTTCCGTCATGATCCTCTAGGCAGCACTACTATTATCTCTCCTTGGACTACCCCAGTAGCCTTCTAACCTGTCTTTCTGCACTTTGCATCCCTGCGTGCGTGCGTGCGCGTGCGCACACACACACACACACGGGTGCACACACACAGAGTTTAAAAAGTCATCAAGGATGCAGAATATGTCTGATTATGTTATCCTTCTATTTAAGCTTTTAGTTGGCTTTCCCTGTTTTTTGTAGTCTAGAAATCAAATTCATTAACATGGTGTACAGGCCCTACTTTGTTCCTCCACCCCATGGTCCACCAGCTCTCCCCAGCTTCTCCCTGCTCTCCTCATCCCTTACTCCTCCAACTTCACTGACTTTCTTTCATCTGCTCCTATTCCTACTCTTTATTCTAGCTACCAGGCCTTTGCAGCTTTTCACCCCACCCTATGCATAATCCTTTATCACTCCCTCTTCACTTAATTCTTACTCATTTCTCACATTTCAGCCTTAGAGTCATTTCTTCAGGGAAAGCTTCCTGTCTCAACAACAGTGTTAAATTCCCCTGCCCTTCTTAAAATTAAGCACTCATAACCAAGAATTATTTATAACCAATCACTTTAGTTTTTATTTGTTTTGGTTTGAGTAGTACTGTTTGGATTTTGCTTTTTTTTTTTTTTGACCGCATCACGTGGCATGCAGGATCTTAGTTCCCCTACCAGGGATCGAACCTGTGTCCCCTGAAGTGGAAGCACGGATTCTTAACCTCGGATTGCCAGGGAAGTCCCTGCGTTTTGCTTTGGATTCTTGTATTCTGGCTCTGACTCTGAAGACCTGTTTTAATTGCTTGGTCTTTTTTGGCTGTAAAGCGTACATCTATTTCTGTATTCTCAAGAAAGTACATAATATTTTCTGAAATAAATATGGAAGAATTTTCTCTTGGAAATGGAGGAAGCTAGAAATCTTTAAATCACCTATGAATTTTAGACTAACTGTCTGGCTGTTTTAAAAATCATATTTGCATTTAGTTATTTTGAGTCATACTCCTGTTTTTTCTAAGTTCAGTTTGTTGATACAGTACACTAGTCTATTTTTAATTTTTGGATGGAGACTTCAAAACATCTTTCCCATTTTAAAAACTTGCTTTCTCATGATATTTATTTATTGGACTAAAAGGTTTCATTTCTAATCTTTTTTTTTTTACAAGAGATGCAGTTGAAGTCCTGTGTGCCATTTCTTGGTTCTATTCCTGTATTTTTCTACCTAGAAATAACTACTATTCTGAATTTGGTCTTATTCCCATTTTTTTTTTTAATTTCACATGTGTATCTGTACATGAAATACTATGTATTATTTATTTTTAAACTTTGTATTCTTCTGCAACTTGCTTTTTTCATTTAGCATTGTCTTACAGTTTTAGTCATGTTAGTCTATATAGTCTAGTTCATTTATTTTCACTATTATTATATGCCATTGTACAAATAAGCCACAGTTTACCCATTTTCTTATTAATAGACATCTACTACACTTAGTTCATTTCTGTTAGTTTATATTTAGATTGTTCCTGTTGTTTTAGTGTTTCTTTATTTTTCCAGTTAGCTTTTTGGTTTTGCTGTTACAGACAATGCTGCAATGATTCTTATTATGTATATCTTTTTGTGAAGATGTATAGAAGAGTATATCTCTCCAAGTAGAATAAGGTTGAAGGACATGCATATCCTCAACTGTATTAAATAATGTCAAATTGCTCTTCAAAGTGGCTGCATCAATTTCTACTTCTGCTAACATTGTATGCGATTTACTTTTGCTTCACATTCTTGTCAGCACTTTATATTATCAGATTTCTTAATTTTTGCCAACCTTATAGAAGCAAAATGGCATCTTGTTTTAATTTCCATGATTTCTTTATAGTGAGATTGGACATCTTTTCAAATTTAATCTATTTTATGTTTAGTATCTTCTCCCTGAAATTATTTGATTTGGTATCTCAAACAATTTTATTTACTTAGCACCGACTTGAGCCCAGAGTTGTACAAGGCCTTGGGAAAGACTCTAGTACTATAAACTTGGTACCAGTTCATAAGAAATAAGAATCTTACAATTCATGTACGAAGACAAATTTTGGCAAAGTGGCACAGCCTATTATTTTGCAATGAATAACTGACTATAAGTTGTCAAGTTTGGAAGTAATACTAAACAATCATTTTTTTAGGTAGAAGTCATCACTATATATGAATTTAATTATGTTCAGATTTCTTTTTCTGAACTACTGTTTCATGGGAAGAACTTAAGAAATTAGCCTAAGTTGTTATACTGGTACTAGCAATAACTTTATAAAATATTTTGGTGTCCCAATACGATGTCTCAAGTAAAGGAGGAGTGAAATGGTGATCCTAGAAATTAAAAAGCTGAGAGTTTAATCTATAAGATTCTGTTAGTATAGCTCTATGACTGGCGTCTCCGAGACAAAGTCTAGACAAGGTCCTCACTGTCTCTTGGAGCTGAACGTCACCTGCAGGGTACAGCACAGCACCCACACTCCACATTAATAGGCCAGTAAACTGCTGTTGAAGATATAGGTCGAATTTTTACAGAGTTTACGGTGAAGGTAAAGAAGGCCTTCTGCCCCTCCTCAAACCCAAATCAGAGCAAAGTACTTGAAAGGCCAAAAAAGGTTGTGTTAAAAGACACAAACGTCACCCTCTTTATGAGCTCAGTCTACTATGACTTTGATGACAGCCTGGAAGAGCTCTCCTGGGGGGAACAAGCTTGACCACAGCCTTTGTCAAGCTCCCCGTGGCCACAGAGTTGTTCCCCATCTGCCTCAAGATCAAGGAAGTAGTGAAGAAGTCCTGTGACACTGATGAGTCCAAGGGCAGCATGGTGAGCAGGGCTGGTAGAGAGAGGATGATAGGTGTTCGGCCCCTGGCTGTGCTGCTTTGAGAGTAAATAGAATGGGGATTGTCTAAGCCATGTCCACTTGACTGCTTCTAAATAGAACAGATTTTTCCACCATCAAAAAAGGGTAATAGTAGGCAGAAGGAATGGAAGAGGTAGGAAGGAACAGAGTAGTTGAGAGAAGAAATAATTAAGGCAAATATGTATTGATTAACACTAATGGAGTTTGCCTAATCCTGACCCTAAGCTCTAACCAGGAAGGACTGAACTGGAAAGTAAATACCTGTCCACAGAATTGAGGATTGTTCACTAACTTCAGTTATCAAGAACAAAGCCAAGAACCAAGGAGAAAACAATAGAGGCCTCTGAACAACTAGAACAGCTGTCACAAAGTCCAAACAGTGAAGTCCCTGCCATTTAGTCATAGAAGACCCATCTCAAGCCTTCTCTCCACACTTAACTTCTTTAATTCAACACACAATCTTAGCAAACTATGGCCTTAATTTTCAGCTGACAGCAAAATTGAAACAGTAGTTTGAAAGGCATTAGTGAATTCAGAGCCCTTCTGCTAAATTTGGATATGCTAGGAACATCATGATGTCACAGTTTAAAAATGAGAAAGGAGGGCTTCCCTGGTGGCGCAGTGGTTGAGAATCTGCCTGCTAATGCAGGGGACACGGGTTTGAGCCCTGGTCTGGGAAGATCCCACATGCTGCGGAGCAACTGGGCCCATGAGCCACAACTACTGAGCCTGCGCTCCGCAACAAGAGAGGCCCCGATAGTAAGAGGCCCGCACACTGTGATGAAGAGTGGCCCCCGCTTGCCACAACTAGAGAAAGCCCTCGCACAGAAACGAAGACGCAACACAGCCCAAAAATAAATAAATAAATGAATGAATGAATAAATAAATAAATAAATATAAAAAGGAGAAAGGAAAAATAGGACTAAAAATTAGAATCAGGAACTAAGATAGTAGTGTGGGCCTATTTAATATATTCACAAACTTCTGTTTTCCTTACTTGTGTCTGGATGTACAATACATACAATAATTGACTTTTTTTTTTTTTTTTTTTTTTACAACAACTCTCCATCTCAGGGTAAACTTCTTATCTTGATCTAAATGTTCAGCTCTCCTTTCCCCCTCACCTCTTTCCCCCTCTCCTAAGGATGAGCAAGCACAGATGAGGTTGGCATCCTTGCTGGTAAAGGTCTCTTCTGGGTGAAAAGACCAAATATGTATAAGGAGCTCACTGTCTCTCCCTCTTCTGCTCCCTTTGACTCAGTGGGCTAGTGCAGAAGACTTTGACATTAGTCCAGTCTCTTTCCTCTGTACAACCAACTAGAACATTAGAGTTTAGGAAGAAGTTATGGGGAGTCAGGAAGAGGAAGAAACATCATAGCGCTTTACTGAATCCACGTGCTAGTACTATTCAGTTGGCCCCGACTTTCTAGATTTAGAACGTTAATGACAAACCTGGCTGACAGTTCAAGTGTTTCCTTGGGAGTAAGGGTGATTGACGGGGCAGAATTCTGGCATTTCATTGTCCCGAATCAATATACCACTTAAAACCCCCTCACCACTTCTTCCATCGGCAACCACTCTTCCTCTTTCCACAACTGCTTGTCACTTTTAGCCAGCACACACTCAGCTTATACACACATTCATGCCGTTGCTTGTTTTTATAGTTTTTTCTCACTCCTTGTCAAAATCTACTGAGGGATAAAATAGATAACCAACCAGGACCTGCTGTAGAGCACAGGGAACCATACTCAATATCTTGTAATAACCTATAATGGAAAAGAATCTAAAAAAGAATATATGTGTATATATATGTATGTGTGTGCGTATAACTGAATTACTTTGCTGTACACCTGAAACTAATACAACATTGTAAATCAACTATATCTCAATAAAAAAATTTTTTTTAAATGCTGAAGGAGAGGAAACTATGGATAGAACAATGTATTCAAGACATTGAGATGTAGGAACCCGATGACTGTATATTATTGTGTTAACTGGAATAAGAAAGTCCTTTCTGATGAGAAAGGGGTGGTATTTCTCTGGCTTCATCTCCAGGTGGAAGTGGAGCAGCCTTCTGTTCAGGTACGGTTTTTGTTAAGTGCCCCACTTTTCACAGGACAATTTTAACACTGTTCCCCAGCTCATCTCGGTTCTCCGTAGAACAAAAGAGCTACGTTCTAGACTCCTCCAGTCAAAGACTAAATTCACGAATTCAGTACCACTCAATCAAGTAAAGAAACAAAAGACAGTGTTTATAGGGGAATGCCTGAAGGATGTGTAGCTGTCCGATTACTTATTCTCAAACATGGAGCTGCCAGTATGTTTTAATTAGTGATCAGATATGTCTCAACCAGTTTGCTTCTAAGAATAAACTACTGAACTGGCCGATAACGTCATAAAAATTAACGAGTAAATTCAAGATTACCTATGTGACAATTTTGTTCTCACTCTGTTGCAATTTGATGTTCTTTCTTGAGACAGAAGAGAAAGAAGATAGAATGAAGGAGCCAGTGTGGCATACTCATGCTACAACTTAATGGGCCACACTTCCTGGAGGTACCTATGCCAGTTACAAAGTAAGGCAGAAGCCCTCTTCCACGGGGCAGTAAGGACTGGTAATCGAAAAAGTAGGTTAAAGTGAGGAATTATTAAAAATTATATAAGCATTTAACATTTAAAATGAGTACATAAATATACGTTCATCAACCAGTCCTTTCATTTAGGTGCAAAGCTTTATTTATTTATTCTTTTTCTCTTTTAAGTTTGGGTCTACTGATTGGCTTTGTTTATCTTGCACAAGTCATACTCTGTAAACCCATGTTTGCTGCTATTTCTAATTGGTTTCTTATTTTAATTAATGGAGAATTTAAAGACTCCCGGGAAGTGATCTGAGAGCACAATCCTAGATTTTCTTTTAATCTTTTACAGTCTTCTTGCCCACACCTAACAGGACAGCAATCTCTTTAACAGCTCTTATCTAGTCTTTAGAAAGTATTCAATTTGGTTTGTTTTGTTAAACAGTGTACTTGCCCTTCGTTGGTTTATGTAAATTTAATCTTGTTGGACAGACCTTAAGGCAACCCCAGTGATCCCTGCTTTCTGGTGTTCACACCTTTGTATGATCACTTCCCTTTGAGTGTGAGCAGGATCTGTGCCTGGTTTCTAACCAGTAGAATTAGGAACAGGTGATGAGAGTTCACTCTCACGATCACATTATGTTATATAAGACTGTCGTGCTAGCCAACTTTCTCTAGAGATTATCCTTGCTGGCTCGATAAACTAAACTGCTGTGTTGGAGAAGCTTACTTGGCAAGACCTGTGAGCAGTCTCTAAGAGGTCAGGGCAGCCTCCAGGAGAGCCAGCAAGAAACCAGGGTCCTCAGCCCTAGGGCTGTAAGGAAATGAATTCTGCCCACAGCCTGGGTCAGCTTGAAAGTAGGTTCTTCCCTGGTCGAGCCTCTAGGTGAGAGTGCAGCCTGGACAGCACCTTGATGGCAGCCTTGTGAGACCCCCCAGCAGTGGACCCAGTTAAGCCGTGACCACAGTGCACAGTGAATACTGACACACAGAAACAGTGAGATAATAAATGTGTGTTGTTAGAAGTTGCTGGGGTGTGGTAATTTGTTACTTAGCAATAGAAAACTAATACATTAGTTGAATGATCTATTTGCAGTAACAACTGCAACTGACAGACATGTCTGAAATCTAAATAACCTTTGGTAAGCATGCTGCTTAACCGCGGAAGTGTAGGGGCACAGGAAGCACCTCGAACAGTGAGCATCGAGGGTGCACAAGTGTGCTCAGCAGGTTTTGCAGAGGCAATGCCGAGTGACAGTTGGTTTCATGGAGGCCAGTTACAGAGGCTTCTGTACTGTAGTGCTTGTGAATTGTGACTGTATAGTCACATCTAACAACTTAATAGATAAAATTTTAATAAGAAAGTAACACTCAATGAAGAAAACAGAGGTAGTTCATTTACATGTAAGTATAGGAGAACAAGATTGTTATTGGGGACTTTTCTATTAGAAATACATAATACTACTACTTAGCCATAAAAAGGAATGAAATAACGCCATTTGCAGCAACGTGGATGGACCTAGAGATTATCATACTTAAGTGAAGTAAGTCAGAAAGAGAAAGACAAATGCCATATGATATCACCTATACGTGGAATCTAAAAATATGGCACAAGGGAACTTATCTACGAAACAGAAACCGACTCACAGACATAGAGAACAGAATATGGATGCCAAGGGGGACGGCAGGTGTGGGGAAGGATGGAGTGGGAGTTTAGGATCAGCAGATGCAAATTATTATTTATAGAATGGATAAACAACAAGGCCCTACTGTATAGCACAGGGAACTATATTCAATATCCTGTGATAAACCATAATGGAAAAGAATATGAAAAAGAATATGTATATATATGTATAACTATCACTTTGCTGTACAGCAGAAATTAACACAGCATTGTAAATCAGCTATACTTTAATAAATTTTTTAAAAAGAAATACATAATAGTGATAATACTAATGAATGCAAATGAAACTTACAATAATGCTACTCATATTAATAATAGGTCCAATAACTTTAAAATCTATATAGGACAGCAAAACCAAAATAGGGACTATCTGTATTTATTTTTTATAATACATTCCTGGGGTGCAGAGTGGAGATTCAGGAAAAAAAGTCAATATTTTTAAACAATAAAGTTTAACATTTAAAAAAATTACTTTAGTTACAAATAGGTATATTTCTTATAAAATATTTTAAATGTTTAAATGGACTGTTTTATTACTCAGTGCTTATAAAATGGGTTTATGAAAGCCATGGAAAAATAAGAGGCAGGCATAATATATGACTTGTTTTTCTGGAGAAAAAAATTCTGCTGATAGTAGAACCTAGGATCATCAGATTTGTGAGTTATATAAGTTTTATGTGCTCATATTATGTGTGAATTTTATCTGCTAATGTGCCATGATAAGAAAAAAAAAGTTGAAACCAGAAGTACAGATTCTCTGAAAATCTAAACTACAGAGTCTACCTCTGCTGTCAGCCCAAGGAATCCGTGGGCAGAGGTCAGCTGATGCGGTGCCCCCTTACTTCCTCTTTGGTTTTCTCAGGGAAGTGAGGGCCTTATTTTTAGGGGGGTTGTCAGGTAAGCAGAGTGAGGAGACCCAGGTGGTGTCAGAAACCAAGATAAAAACCCTGAGTGCATTCTGAGGGGACTACCCACCAGGAATACAGGAGACCCCACAGAGCTCTGCCCCTGCTGCCAATCGTGAGAAACGTCGGGTATTGGTGGCATCCCCTCTGTCTTGGTATAGGAGGTCCCCTCAATCCTCCCTCTGAATATTCACAGGAGTAAGATTCCACACTCCCCTCTGCTGACCTGAGGCCACCCAGCTCACACCAAGGCCCTTACCCCTCTGAGACCCCTGAGGAGGAAGTGAGGGTGTGTGACTTCCGGCTCCCTCTGCCCAGGGCCTCCCGGGCTGCTCATGGGAAGGACATATTCTCTGACGTCGCTAACTAGAATCTACATGGTATTTGATGAGTATTCCATGCTTACTGCTGTCCACTGGCATCTGGTATTGTTGAGGTTTGGAAAGAGTTTGGAAAACGAATAACTGATTTAGAAATAGTCAAATGATCTGAACAGAGGTCTCATCAGAGAAAGTATATAGACGGCAGATAAGCATATAAAAAGGTGATCAACACCGTACATTATTAGGAGTTGCAAATTAAAACAACAGATAGGGGCTTCCCTGGTGGCGCAGTAGTTGAGAGTCTGCCTGCTAATGCAGGGGACACGGGTTCGAGCCCTGGTCTGGGAAGATCCCACATGCCGCGGAGCAACTAGGCCCGTGAGCCACAACTACTGAGCCTGCGCGTCTGGAGCCTGTGCTGCGCAACAAGAGAGGCCGCGATAGTGAGAGGCCTGCGCACCGCAATGAAGAGTGGCCCCCGCTTGCCACAGCTAGAGAAAGCCCTCGCACAGAATCGAAGACCCAACACAGCCAAAAATAAATAAATTAAAAAAAAAAAAAAAAAAACAGATACCACTACACACCTGTTAGAATGGTGAAAATCCAAAACACTGACAACACCAAGTGCTGACAGGGATGTGGAACAACAGGAACTCTCATTGCTGGTGGGAATACAAAATGGTACAGCCACTTTGGAAGGTAGTTTGGTGGTTTCTTATAAAACTAAACATACTCTACTATACCATCCAGCAATCATGCTCCTTGGTATTTACCCAAGTGAATTGAAAACTTATGTCCACACAGAAACTTACACATGGTTTGTACAGCTTTATTCATAATTGCTTATAGTCTGATCAACCAGTAGAGGTGATTAAAGAGTCAGGCCCCCCAAACCCCAAGGAAGGTTTTTTTTGGATAAAAATCATGTGAATGATCATTTAGTTTCATTCCCACAGTGTTTTTCTTTTATTCCTAGTAATGAGTATTCAAATAAATGTTTGTTTTACTGTATATGGTATATTCACATACACACACAAACACACACACACACACACAGAACCATTTGAGTTCATTAGTTAAAATTGTCCTGGGAACCAAGTCTCAGCAAAATTAGAGTTGGGACTGTGAAGTAAATCTCTTATTTGACCAGAATCCTGTAGTGTCTTATAAGCAGATAAATGTCTTCAAATAGATGTTTTGATTGGTTCTCTGCTTGAGTGTTCTTTTTTAACAAAATTGTTTGCTTGTTTTAACAGTTGTTTCGGGAAGTACGAATAATGAAGATATTGAATCACCCTAACATAGGTATGAAATTTATGTATACAATTAACGATAAAGTATTTTCCTTAATTTGAGGCTATTTGAAAGGATACAATTTTAAGGATGTTTTATATAAAATGAGGAAAAGTGATAACCTCAGAAAGTGATACTTTGGGTAAAAATAGATTATAAAGAAGTTAACTGAAGGCTACAAATTGTAGTTTTCTCCTACCTTGCTGTCTTCTGCTTGTCACTAAAATAATATATATGACTTGGAGTTAAAGCGTATAAATGATTTTTGTATCTCCTTACTAAATCTCTCTAAATAGAGATTGCATGCCATTTAGGTATTTATAAAAAATAATTCCAGATATTTTGATAATAGGCACTTGGGCTTGATCATAGTTTATAAGCAAAATAACTAGTTTGAATTTTAGAGAAAATAGAGTTGATTTCAGTTTTAGTGAATTTACTTCCGTAAGTTCTGTTTTTCCCCCATATTTACAAATAAGTTTATTGATTACATATATTATACAAAATCATTGGATTGTAAGAAGTAAAAAGCAATTCTTCTTTTAATCTGTTTATTTTTGAATCATGTGTTTCTTGCACATTAAAAAATCTTATGTTTATTAGAGACACTCATGCAGTTACTTGTGGTGTATAATTTCAACTATTTGTCAATACATAAGTCTCATAATTTAGTATTTTTTTAACCAGAAACTTAAAATATCACATAATTATAAAATTTTTTGTTTCTGTACCAAAGATTATTTAACATTTTTGATAGGCTTATTATAATAATAGTGTCTTTTTAAGCTTTAATTAAAATTTTATTATTTTGATTTTAAGATTTTCTTTTTTTATTACCTTATTCTAATTAGAAAAGGAATTATTTTTTTAATCCCAGAAATTTAACTCTCTTTTGACCCAGCAGTTGGTTCCAAATCACTTCACAGTAAATAGTTTTCTTCCATAGTCGTAATAACCCTTGAGAAAATTTTAAACTTTAAATTGTAATTAATAATTTTTAGTAAATACTCAAATTTTCCTTTAGTTTAGTGTTACCTTAAAGTTCCTTAAAGCATATTCAATACGTGCTCACAACCACAGAGTTATATCTCTAATTTCTTTTTCAGTAAAATTGTTTGAAGTTATTGAAACAGAGAAGACCCTCTATTTAGTCATGGAATACGCGAGTGGAGGTAAGGATGGAAGGGAATGAAAAGTTATCTTTGATGAGACATATAGAATTAATTAATACCAGTCATTAACATTCATGTCTTTTTTGATGTTAATGAATCTGTAGTTTCATAAAATGCCTTTAAATGGTATCTTAAGGAAAATTCAGTGTTTAGTTTCAAGACCTATTGATCCTACATTTAAAAGTAGGATTTTGGCTTATTTAAAAATTACTTAGGGACATTTTTCAAAACTCTAAATTTGCATTGTTATCTATGAATGTTTCGATTCTTATCTAAATAATATAATATATAATAATATTAGTAGTAGTAGAAGCTCTTGGCTATTAACAGGAAATCTCAAATTCAGAATGTATTTAATAAAGTTTAGAGTAAAAGCATGTTCTAGGTCACATGTTTATTTCACTGATTGTTCATATATGACAGATTCTCCATATACATACATTTTCAAGAAATCCATAAAATGTTTCAATTTAAACAAGTATTTATATATTTTATAAATTAGGAGACTGAGTTGATGGGGAAATAGTAAGATACATTTCTAGTAGAATATAATATTGGGCTGGCCAAAATTTTGTTCAGTTTCTTTGGGAAGATGTTATGAAAATCCCGAATGAACTTTTTGGCCAAGCCAATATATATTCTGACTATATAGTGTTCAAAATAGGAATGATTTTTAAACACTGATATATAATAGAAAATCATTTTCATATACTTTCCCTCAAATGAGAGATATATTGGCTCAGATTCACTGTTCTTTTAGGCATAAGACTTAACTTTCTCAGAAACAGGTTTAAAATTTATGGAATTAAATCATTTAATAAGTAAAATGAAGATACTTGAAGGTTTTAAGGGCTCAGAGAATTTAAGCAATTGAAGAAGAGAGAGGACAGCAGAAATTATTTAAACCACTTTGGCTAATCACCTTTTTTCGCTAATCAATTGAAAAACTTAGTGTTGAATTTAGTTTTGAGCTCTTCTAGCTAATAAAGTGTATAGATTTTTGTGATGATTCAGATTTTCTGTAACGAGAATGAAGATGATTTATTTTAGTCTATAGCATCTAGGCTATGTATTTTTATACCCTTTCAGATTTCTAAAAAATTTTACTACAAATATTAAACGGACTTTAATTGCTTTTTCAGTTTTTTATGTAGATTGAAAGTTTTAAAAGGTTTAGTTTTTTGCATAGCTTTTTTTCATCATGAAGATATTTCATTGTAGGTTTTTTACTTAACCTGGAAACCTACATCATTAATGTTTTTTATTATTGTAGGATTTTAAGAAATATTAATACAGCCATGCAAATTTGCATAAAATGTTAATCTATAATAAAATTAATGAACCTACAAATACCACATAATGAAACTTTCTCTACTTTTCTATCCTGTAGTTAGATCTGTGTATCAATTCATCATTGTTGAAACCCTGAGTGTTTATCCAGTTAGACTTTTTTTTTTTTTAGCGATCTAAAGTCTAGAGAGTGGGGCTAAACATGTTTTGATACGAGAAATTATAGACAGCTAAAGATCTGTGGGCATTGTTCTATTTTTATGAAGGTCTGCCACAAGGCTGTGTTAATGTGCATACTGCTTTAACGATTAATGGTAAGTGCAGTCAACTCTTTATTGGTGCTGATGAAGGGGAGCAATGGCTCGAGTAATAGACAGCACGTAGGGTCCTCACTGCTCTCCTTCAGTAGCATTGGGAGGGGCAGAAGGGTCTAGTGTAGTGTAGAGAGGTGTGTACTGGAGCTCAGCCAGTGGCCCCTTATTCAGTTCTGATTCCTAGGGTTAGGTGTTCTTTGAGTCTTGCCAGTCAGTGATCCTGTAACAAACCATCTTGGTTCTGTAGCAGTAAATCTAGAATCATCCTCTTGCCTTTTTAATCTATAAATGGCAAGGTGACTCTAGAGAATAAAACGCTTAATATTTTTCCTCTGAAATTTCTAGATATTTTAGGATTGAATCTGACATGCACACGAGAATCCTAGCATGAACAAGGTTGAGTCAGACAACTGCCTCTTTGCCAGAAGTACATCTATTGATCCTGGTTCACTAATGGGGCAAAAGATCTTCGGTGATTAGAAGGGCAGGGAACTCCTTTATGATTTTGAACCATGTTTCGTTCAAAGGAGCCTATTAAAAGTAGGCGTCAGGACTACTTTGGAATAGTGTGTTTATACCTTCTTTTGCTCATGCAGACATTTATTAAATGTTTACTGTGTACTAAGTGGTATTCTAGGTGCTAGGAACACATGGGTGAGCAAAGACAAGGTCCCTGCCCTCAAAAAGATTACAAAAGATTACGTTCTAGTTGGGGAAGCAAATCATAAACAAATAATATATAATCAGTAAAGGACTGAATCACGTAAACATCCAGGGGGTGTGAGCGTTCCAGGCAGAACTTAAGAGTAGTCCAAATTTTTGAACTCCTGCCGTATATCTTTCCCCGCCTAAACTCACATATCTAGAATTAACTGCTATGATGGGTCAACTAGAGCATCTGTTCATTTCTCTGTTTTCATCATCCCATTTAATCATTTAAGTATGCTTGATATAATATGCTAACATTGTAGATTTATTAGTTTCATCTGACATACATCATTACATATTTGATTTTTAACATTTTACTTATGTCCTAGGATTGATACTGCATATATGTATATGTAATATATCTGTATACCTAGATACAAATATATAATTTATTGAGTGCTTACTATATGCCAGTCTCACTGTGCTAATAAGCACGTGCATTCTTTCATTTAATCCTCACAACACCCATGTGAAATAGGTAATAGGGAGAAACAGGGTCTAAACGAAGTTAAGAAATCTTCCTAATGTCTCCCAGTAGCTACTTAGGGCTAAATAAGGATTCATATTAAAATTGGTCTGATTCTAAAACCTGAGTTTTTAAGCACTTTGCTATACTTTACAAGAGCTCTTTAAGCCACTTTATGAGTTTTTAATATACATGTATATATCTATGTGGTACAAATTATAAGGATATAAAAATTTTATCCCTTACACTGAGATATTTTATTTTTGATAGTGTAACTAAATATTAGTTGGTTTATTATTATTATTGATTGGAGAAAAATGAAAAAAACATACAGACATGTAAAGTAAAAGATCTATTAGAACATTTTTATGGTTTCTAGTATCTTTAAGTTATTTCAACAAATATGTATTGTCTATCCACTTTGTGTTCTGTCATGCGGATGGGGATACAGGTAAAGTATGGGTATGATGACAGCATTCAAGGAGCTTGCAGCTCATCTGGGGTAATAGGAGATGCACACAAGGATGATTTCATTCTGTATAATAAGTAGTTAAATACCAGTGCAGATGATATGAGTACTGTGAGAATGAGTGTAATCGGTGTAGGAAGGAAAAGAAAGAAATCAATGTGGATGGAGGTAGAGAGATGGAATTTGACCAAGTCTCTATGACTAGTGGACTTTAAGAGAGTGAGCCAACATAATATGACTTCTGTTATTTTATTTGAAATGTAGGCCCCAAATACAAAGCCAAATGTAATTTTTGATTGCCCATGCTGTGGCTTCCCTTTATTAGGATGGATAATAAAGAGTTGACTGTATTTTTACATAATACTTGAAAGCAGAAAGTAAGTTCTCTTATGTTTTTTATGACTTTCTATTAAAAGAGTTTTGTTGAATCATAAGCCTCTACCCATATTCAATTTTACATGTATTTTTTTCCTTTTTTCCTATTCATGTAATAGTTGTGATTTATATAGAACTATCAGAAAAGTGTGGGCCAAAAGCTTCTTTAAAAACAAGGCAAAAACTTGACATTGCATATATTGTTAACTGAAAAATCTATGTATATTTTACTGCCTGCTTTGCCTTTCTGATTCAGGTGAAGTATTTGATTACTTAGTTGCCCATGGAAGAATGAAAGAAAAAGAGGCCCGTGCAAAATTTAGGCAGGTATGGAAAGTAGTTTTCAACTTTGTTTTGCTGATATTTTTAGTGATGTACAATGGACAGTATCACAAACTGGAATTCAGAGTACGTGGTACTTTAAAAAGAAAAATTCCTGCTTTCTTACACGTTTTAAGAATGGAAAACTGAAAAAGAAATTTGTTCTTCCTGAATTTAAATTTAAAATAGTTGCCATTGGTTACTTCTAGTTCATCATAAATAGTAAAATGTTTATAGGTGAGATTCTTATTAATAACTCTTTGAGAGTCTTGGAAATACAGACTAGAGTGAGATAGAAAGTAAATACTTAAACCTTTATCCAGTAATTATTATCAAGTATTATTAGCTTTATGTGTACAGTATAAATGTGTACTGTTTAAAGAGGTTTTTGTATTTTTTAAATAATTAAAGATGTCTTAGTTTTGGAACTCATATTTTTGTAGACTTAAAGACTATGATCAATTTTATTTAGTCAAGTAGGGAAGGAACCTTGCCAGTGTGAAGAATGTGGTAAGATATTGATATTTCCAGGTCAACTTGAATATGATTTGTTACAGAAATGATAAAATAAGAAAAAGCAATTTAAGTTCATCTAAGATTTTGTTTTTAATGTTTAGGAATGAAGTATTTAAGGTTATCATACTTTATAAATTACTGTAGAAATGACAATAAATTGTAAATTGTCCACAAAATTTACTGAAGTAAAGTTTCAACAGACAACTTACTATATCCCAAACTTTACCTAAGTCAATTTAAAATATTCGTTCAAAAATGGTTCAGGGCTTCCCTGGTGGTGCAGTGGTTGAGAGTCCGCCTGCCGATGCAGGGGACGCGGGTTCGTGCCCCGGTCCGGGAAGATCCCACATGCCGCAGAGCGGCTGGGCCAGTGAGCCATGGCCACTGAGCGTGAGCATCCGGAGCCTGTGCTCCGCAACGGGAGAGGCCCCAACAGTGAGAGGCCCGCGTACCGCAAAAAAAAAAAAAAAGTTCAGTATCTCTTCTGTAAACATTATTCTACAGTTAAAGGGATCCTGTAATCAATAAGGTTGGGAAACACGGACTACTGATGTGAAATCTTCCTCTGTGAGATTTGACATATATGTTAACATATAAACAATTGGAGAAGTCCTGAAGAAGATGGGAGGAAAAAAACCTGTTCAACTTTTTTTTTTTGACGTAGCATTCTGCATATCGATCGTGGAGTGAGTTTATTTTGTGAAACCTCTATTATTAATATCTCACAGAATCACTATTTGGAACAATATACATGAAATACTTTAGACCAAAGATAAACATAGCCCTTATATTTAGGATAGATTCCTAAGAGCATTTGACTTAAAATAGCTGAATCTAAAGACAACTGGTAATGAGGAAGCAGCATTGAGAAATTGAATGGTATTCAGCTATATATTGTTAAATTCTTTTCTACTGTGGAATGGAAGTCCATGCTTACTTAAGTAAAGAGCTACAATCATCACTTTAAATATCATCGTTCTTTCCATCTCAGTCACACTAGTCTTAGTAGCCTATCAGGAAGAAAATTCCAATTGACGTTAAATATTTCCATTGGGATTTTAATATATATTTCAAGGACTGTCACTACTCACTCTTATTCTTTTTAGTCAGTTGGTTTTATTTATTTATTAAAAACATACTGTGGTCAGAAATTGTACTGGGTACTATATGGAATTAGAGAAGGTGCTGTTTTAAAGAGCTTACTCATCTCTACTGATGGGTGGGGAGCAGGATAGCAGGCTGGGACACAGATATTTTTCATAAAGATCCAAACAATTACTAATTGGCTCTTTTTTAAAATAAAGTCTGGATTACTTTGAAATCAAATCAGAGATTGAGTGTTAAATGAATGCTATTTAAAATGTAAAACAGTGGCAATTTAAAAAATAATTATCTATTTATTATAAATATTAAACATATTAACTATCTGTATGTGTTCCCCCCAAATTAAATAGGTAACCAACTCACATTTTTAAAAACCAGGGACACACACACAATTTTATAGTTATTTGGCAAAATGTTATATTTGTTTTTCAATTTATTTTTGCTAAGTTTATTTTTCTTTATAGGTGTAATTAAAACTCGAATAAATGTGTATTTACTTTTATTTTTATTTGCTCTGTATTTCATAAAATTACTTTAAAAACTTTAACAGTGAAAGGGAATGTACTGTATTAGTAAGGATATGTCCTTGACTCTACCATTAAATATAGCAGAGACACTAGGACAGTTCAAGACCAATTTAGCAGTCATTGCCCATACAATGCCTCTGCCTTCCTTAAGATTTGAGGGCCTGGGAGAGAAATCATAATATTGACTCAACACTTCCAGTATCAAGGCTACTACTTAAAGCTTGGGAATCCCTGACCCACGTATAAATAATTGCAAAGCATCCTCCCCCCACAATTGCACCTCATGGCAAAACATTGACATGTCTGGTCTTAGGGTCAGTGCAGGACTGATGGTCAATCATGTTTTCAAGATCCATAACAAAAGGATTGTAGGGAAGTTTCTGCATGCTATTTGTGGAGGTACAGAATGTTTTGAGATGGGAGGGTCTGGCCATAGACTAATGCAGTAAAACTTGGGCTTGTGAATGGGGGTTCTTGCAGCGAGCGAGTCAGGAGCCAGAGCTTCTTTTATGGCAGAAATTGTACCCTGCTAGATAAGTGTGATGATATTATAAATTATCTTTCCCTTCTTAAGTCTTTAAGACTCAGGAGATTTTTATTCTAGAAGTGCCTATAGAACTGCTTTCATAGAAACTGTCTTGTCTAATGTGAAATGCATGTTTGGTAACCAAATCATTATCTGTAGCATGCCTTCTTCATTGTATCAAGAGAAGGGGACTTGAAGAAGATAATATCATTATCAGCAAAAATCTATGATGCAAAAATAGCGTTATAGTATGAACATCCTATAGCCTATATAGTATGTTCAATAAGATGTATTAATATTTACATATAAATGTATGTCTCTCTTAATTACATGGTAAAAATTGGATATTAGAATTTTGAAGCATATTGCTTAAGAAAACTAATACTACATGTATTCATTGTAGGATTTTGCTGTATTTGGAGGACTCACACCTCAAATTGATTATAATCATTCACAATTGTTTTGCTCAAACACAGTTCATGGTTCTGTAGTACCTGCTTAGTTTGGAATTCAGAGACTTTTACCAACTTGTCTATCAGGATTTAACTCCCAGTATTACCATTTTCCCACCTACTTTTCAAATACATTGTGTTGCCTCAACATCAGTGCAGGGCTTCCCTGGTGGCTCAGTGGTTGAGAATCCGCCTGCCAATGCAGGGAACACAGGTTCGAGCCCTGGCCCGGGAAGATCCCACATGCCGTGGAGCAATTAAACCTGTGTTCCACAACTACTGAGCCCATATGCCACAACTACTGAAGCCTGCATGCCTAGAGCCCGTGCTCCGCAACAAGAGAAGCCACCGCAATGAGAAGCCTGCACACCGCAACGAAGAGTAGCCCCCATGCTCGCCACAACCAGAGAAAGCCCACATGCAGCAATGAAGACCCAATGCAGCCAAAAATTAAAAAAAACAATCAGTGCATTTTACCACCTTACCTCCTACGTCCCCATCTCCAAACATCCACATTTTAAAATTTTACTATCCTTTATGGAGGGCTTAGATCAATTATCACCTAGTAACTGAGGTTATTCTTTATCTTTTATGATTCCCTCACTTCTTTGTAACTCTGCTTCTATGATTCTACTTTGTAGTATGTATAGTTACTCATAAACATGTTTTTTCCTCCTAATCAGACTGTAAGCTCCTGAAAGGCAGCGTGCATGTAGGGTGCATGAACACATTTTTGTATTCCCCTAGCAACTAGCACATTTTCTTGCACATAGCAGGCACTCAATAAACTGACTGTTGAATCAAAATGAATTTAATTGAATTACATCTTACTGTGTGTTGATTTTGTTTTGAATTCATGTCTTCTCTGTCTTTGAACCATTATAATATACATTAAAATAATTTTATAATACTGAAATATCAGTTTCACTTGTACTACTTTGAAGTTTTTTTTTTTCTAACCAGTATCCTATTAGCATGGTCATACTTCACATCACCTTTACACTTTCAAAAATTTCATTTCTGGGGCTTCCCTGTTGGCGCAGCGGTTGAGAGTCCACCTGCCGATGCAGGGGACGCAGGTTCGTGCCCCGGTCCGGGAAGATCCCACATGCCGCGGAGCGGCTAGGCTCGTGAGCCATGGCCGCTGAGCCTGTGCGTCCGGAGCCTGTGCTCCGCAGCCGGAGAGGCCACAGCGGTGAGAGGCCCGTGTACCGAGAAAAAAAAAAAAAAAAATTCATTTCTGTCCCCATTTGTTAATGCCTAACCAATGTTCAACATTCAAACTGTGTTTACGTTTAACTGAATCCACAGAATTGAATGTTCTGCTGTGCATTAAAATGGCCCTCCTATACATCAGATATACTTATATGTACAAAGTAACGCTTAGTTGATTGCTATCAGATTGTTTCCTTTTCTGTATTTTATGTAATAAAGCGTATAACTATCATAGAATTGCTTATAACCTATTTCTCACTGGTATCTTTGGCCCTTAAACCATTGGGTTCTTTCCTGTTTAGCACTTATCCCCAAAGAGCCCTATGTAATGGTTAAAAATTAAGATGGTGTACAAAATCTAGTTACAAGGGTAGAATGCTTTGCCCACCTGAATTAGTGGCAAGTTTAAGATTAGATTTCATTTTTACCTCTTTTCTTTTGATAATTAGGTTTCCTTTAAAGGCTCACAAATTTTTCCTTTGCTTTATACTATATGAAGAGACAAAAATAAGGTATTGCTAAACCCTGTTGATAAGTTCTTAGTCAGTTGACTTCCCTGAAGAAACATGCCTTGAACACATTTAATATAATTCCTAAAATACAGTTTTGCATTTTGCACTTGAGCCAGCTATCTTGGAATGCTGATTCATGTGTGCCAGAATTCTTATTTCAACAGTGGGATAAACCATTTGACCAAAACTACAAAGTGTATACATTGTATCATGTGAACAGAAATATAACAACCCATAAAGAAATCTTCATGGACTCTGACAAATATTTTAGTGTATTTTAGCAAGAGAATACTACTTTTGCACGTAGTCCACATTTAAAAGTGAAAATTTCATAACTTTAATATGTATGGTTTTCTGAAATAAAGGAACAGTGAAATTGCTAAACGTAACTTTAAAATCCAAGTTAGTAATTTCTCTAAATTGGAATGATAATTGGGGAAAAATTGAGATGTTTTTACTATAATAATTTTGAATCTTCTATCCAAATATTTATTTCAGATTGTATCTGCTGTACAGTATTGTCATCAAAAGTGCATTGTTCACCGTGATCTTAAGGTAAGTGATTGGTTTTATTACAAAAATTTCTTAATTATTAACAGATATGTGATACTACTAGAGATGTCTTTTTGATTGCCTAATTGTGCCAGGCACTGTACAAGGAAATTAGTTTTTATTTAATTCTCACAGCAACTTTTTATAAAAGGTAGTATTTTCTTTCTTTTTTTTAAAAATTGAAGTATAGTTGGTTTACAGTATTATGTTAGTTTCAGGTATACAGTGAAGTGATTCAGTTATATATATATTTTTCAGATTATTTTCCATTATAGGTTATTACAAGGTATTGAATATAGTTCCCTGTGCCATACAGTAAATCCTTATTGCTTATCTATTTTATGTAAAGTAGTATGTATCTATTAATCCCATACTCCTAATTTATTCCTCCCCTGCTTCCTTTCCCCTTTGGTAACCATAAGTTTGTTTTCTATGTCTGTGAGTCTGTTTCTGTTTTGTATATAGATTCATTTGTATTATTTTTTAGATTCCACATATAAATGATATTATGTAATATTTGTCTTTTTCTTTCTGACTTCACTTAGTATGATATTCTCTAGTCCATCCATGTTGCTGTAAATGGCATTATTTCATTCTTTTTTATGGCTGAGTAATATTCCATTGTGTGTATATACATACACACACACCACATCTTCTTAAGCCAATCATCTGTTGATAGGCACATGGTTTGTTTCCATGTCATAGCTATAGTAAGTAGTGCTGTTATGAACATTGGGGTGCATGTATCTTTTTGAATTGAGTTTTTGTCTTTTCCAGATATATGCCCAGGAGTGGGATTGTTGGATCATATGGTAGCTCTATTTTTAGTTTTTTAAGGAATCTCCATATTCTTCTCCACAGTGGCTGCACCAACTTACATTCCCACCAACGGTGTGCAAGGGTTCCCTTTTCTCCACACCCTTTCCAGCATTTAATATTTGTATACTTTTTGATGATAGCCATTCTGACCCATGTGAGGTGATACCTCATTGTGGTTTTGACTTGCATTTCTCTAATAATTAGTGATGTTGAGCATCTTTTCATGTGCCTGTTGGCCATCTGTATGTCTTCTTTGGAGAGATGACTATTTAGGTCTTCTGCCCATTTTTTTGTTTGATTTTTTTGATATTGAGTTGTATGAGCTGTTTGTGTATTTTGAATATTAACCCCTTGTTGGTCATATCATTTGCAAGTATTTTCTCCTATTCCTTTGGTTGTCTTTTCATTTTGTTGATGGTTTCCTTTGCTGCGCAAAAACTTTATAAAGTTTGATTAGGTGCTATTTGTTTATTTTTTTCTTTTATTTCTTTTGCCTTGAGGAATGAACTTAACCAGGAGGTGAAAGACCTGTACGCTGAAAACTATAAAACATTGATAAAGGAAACTGAAGATGATTCAAAGAAATGGAAAGATATTCCATGCTTTTGGATTGGAAGAATTAATATTGTTAAAATGGCCACACTACCCAAAGCAATCTACAAATTTCATGTAATCCCTATCAAAATACCCATGACATTTTTCACAGAACTAGAACAAATAATCCTAAAATTTATATGGAACCACAAAAGTCCTAGAATTGCCAAAGCAATCCTGAGGATAAAGAACACAGCTGGAGGCATAACCCTCCCAGACTTCAGACAGTACTACAAAGATACAGTAATCAAAACAGTATTGGTGTAAAAACAGATCAGTGGGACAGAATAGAGAGCCCAGGGAATTCCCTGGTGGTCCAGTGGTTAGGACTCAGAGCCTTCACTGCCAAGGGCCCGGGTTCGATCCCTGGCTGGGGAACTAAGATCCCACAAGCTGCGTGCGCGGCCAGAAAAAAAGAATAGAGAGCCCAGAAATAAACCCACATGTCTTCGATCAGTTAATCTATGACAGAGACAAAGGAGGCAAGAATATACAGTGGAGAAAAGACAGTCTCTTTAGCAAGTGGTGTTGGGAAAGCTTGACAGCTGCATGTAAATCAATGAAATTAGACCACTCCCTCACACCCTCACAAAAATAAACTCAAAATGGTTTAAAGACCTAAATATAAGGCATAAAACTCCTAGAAGAGAACATAGGCAAAACATGCTCTGACATAAATCAGAGGAATGTCTTCTTTTTTTTTTTTAATAAATTTATTTATTTATTTTTGGCTACATTAGGTCTTCTTTGCTGCACGCAGGCTTTCTTTAGTTGCGTCGAGTGGGGCTACTCTTCGTTTTGGTGCGTGGGCTTCTCATTGCAGTGGTTCTCTTGTTGTGGAGCGCAGGCTCTAGGTGCGTGGCCTCCAGTAATTGTGGCATGCGGTCTCAGTAGTTGTGGCACACGGACTTAGTTGCTCCACGGCATGTGGGATCATCCCAGACCAGGGCTCAAACCCATGTCCCGTGCATTGGCAAGTGGATTCTTAACCACTGCGCCGCTAGGGAAGCCCAGGAATGTTTTCTTAAAAGGCAGTATTTTCACTGAGGAAATGAAGAAAATGTGGATGAGAAGTTATCTAGCATTAAAGACTAGAGGATTTGATTGCATTAATTAGCTTCTTTTAATAACATAAATGAGGAACTTTGTCCCTAATTAAAAATGCCCGAGGCCGCATTCCATCAGAAGCAGGGTCAGGGCACAAATCCAGATTTGTCTGATGTAAGAGCCAGTGCTCATCCTCACATTAAAGTTCAAAGAAATCAGGGAAGTTTTAAATGTTTTTACGAATCTTGAATGCATATGATTAGTATAAGCTAGCATACTTTGGAATAAGAAATGTGTGATAGTCAGGAAATGTTTGTGGCAGTGAACATGGGAGCCATGTTTCATTTCATGGGGAAATGAAATCAGATGTCTTCTGTTTAGGTGTTTTGCCTATTTTTTAATCTGGTTGTTCGTTGTTTTGTTACTGAGTTACATGAGTTCCTTACATATTTTGAATATTAACCCCTTATCAGATATGTGGTTTGCTAGTATTTTCTCCCATTCTATAGGTTGTCTTTTCATTTTGTTGATGGTTTCCTTTGCTGTACAGATGCTTTTTAGTTTGATGTAGTCTTACTTGTTTAATTTTGCTTTGGTTGCCTGAGCTTTTGATGTCTAATCCAAAAAGTTAATAATACTGTATTGAATACTGGAAGTTTGCTAAGAGGGATTTCAGGTGTTCCCATCACACTTATCAAAAAAAGAGGTAACTGTGAGGAAGTATGTAGCTTGACTTAAGTAATCATTTCACTGTTTGTATGTATATCAAATTATCATGTGTTATACCTTAAATATACATAATTTTTATTTTAAAAAATAAAATAATTTAAAAAAAGAAAGAATGGTTGGGGCCAAATGGATTCTTTTCTTTTTGAACGAAGGTAGAAGATCCCTTGTCTAAGAAAGTTTTCTTTTTTTTTTCCTTTTTCTCTATTTTTCCAAAGTTAACTTGCATGTTCCATACCTAGGAGGTCTTTTTTTTTTTTCCAACTTCTTTTCCCATTGCCTCTGTCAATTACTAGCACTAGTTTGTGTTATATTTGAATACATTGTCCTAAACAGTTGTTGAAAGTCTCATCCTGTATTTTGACTCCATTGTTCTGAGCTTACAGATTTTCTCCTGCTCCAAATATTTCTGTTTCCTCCCTCAGCTATTTTAAGGGAAATCACTGCTTCAAAGAAAGAGAAAGAAGAGGGCAATTTATTTCCCTGCCTGTGTGTTTGACTCCTAGTTTGTCATCTCATTTCTTATATGGAAAATATCTGCAAAAAATCATGTTCATTACCCAGGAGTTTCCTGTATGCTCTTGGGAGGAAACCTCAAAACCCTCTCCATCTCTCCTCTTCTGAGGCAGCCTTGGGTACTTTGCTATCCATCCAGACATCTTTAGAGAGACTGGGAAACGTCTAGCTTGCTCCAAGACAGCCTCAGAAATTTACAGTGACCAGGCCCTTACATCAGAACATCAGAGTAACCTGGTTCTGTCGCACAGTCCATAATGTTAAGATCTAATATAAATCTCCCAAATCTGTGTGCTGTTATAATATTTATGTAATAAGTGATACCACATTTTTTGCATATTTTTGGGTGTTAGATGTGTATTTTCTGAAACAAGATGAAAACAAATATCCCAAGGTAGTATTCCTTAAAAAAGGAAAAGGAGGAAGTAGGCGAGGGAAGAGCTATATGATGGGCAAAGTGCTTGGGTCTGCTGACTGTTGGACCCTCCAGTGGTATAAACTGTAGAGAACTCTGATTTTCATTTTAGTCAAATTTTACTCCTTTTTGTAACCTGATAAAACACATCTACAAACTAAGCTATAACTTCATTTGTCTGTCAGTTGTAACAGAGTTTGAAACAAAACATGTGCAAAAGCAAATCCTTTATTGAATTGCTTGCATTTATAAAAGGTACATTTAAATTTTTTCATTGAATGATTCTGATTTAGGAAGATTTTAGAAAACCGGCATTTTAAAACATGGGAGAAATCACTTCTTTCTACCATAATAAACCCCTAGAAGAGAATCTAGTTTTAGAAAAGCAAACAGAGGCTTAAAACAGATAAGATCCAATGGAGGCTGTGTTGTGTTGTTTTCTTTTACTGAGAAAAGAACTTTGTTGAGGATGCATTTTGCAAGAAAGAACAAGGAATCAATTCAGTAGCCATAGAACCCCTGACTGGGAGTTAGTTTAAATATATGCTTGAGGCTTGCATTAACCAGTGATACTCTATTAAACAGCATATTTGGGTAAATTTGTTGGTTTAAGCCCAAGATGGATTAGTGTTATGTTGACTTACATTCTTTAGAATAGGTCATATTAAGGTGCAATTCCAGGATGTTTCTTACCATGAGGAAAAAAATTAGGTTTAAAATGACCTATGGAAGAAAATGATTTTTAAGTAACCTTTCTTAAACAGTTACATATATGCATATAAATGGAAGCTTCCTATATAGTGTTAAAATTCAGTTTTATATAAATGTAATTCTGAGAAGTTACACATTGAAGTACTCTACTGGGCTTCTCAATTTGATGTTACACTTAAAAACGAGAGACAAGAAATAGATGTTTGAGATCTGAAACAATTATAATGAACGTTTTATTTTATGTAGGCTCTTTACATTGTCCTTTTTATTATTTTCCTCTTAGGCTGAAAACCTTCTCCTTGATGCTGATATGAATATTAAAATTGCTGACTTTGGTTTTAGTAATGAATTTACAGTCGGGAGCAAGTTGGACACATTTTGTGGAAGCCCGCCTTACGCTGCCCCTGAGCTTTTCCAAGGGAAGAAGTACGACGGGCCTGAAGTGGACGTGTGGAGTCTCGGCGTCATTCTCTACACGTTAGTCAGTGGGTCCTTGCCTTTTGACGGCCAGAATTTAAAGGTATCAGCTAAATTTGATATTAATGTTCTATCCCCAAGCACAGTGATTTCATAAGCCAGTGATATGTGCTTTCTTTTGCTTTGTAAGGAACTGCGGGAGCGAGTCTTACGAGGGAAGTACCGTATTCCCTTCTATATGTCCACTGACTGTGAAAACCTCCTGAAGAAATTATTAGTGCTGAATCCAATCAAGAGAGGCAGCTTGGAAGTAAGTAATTTTTACCACTCCATATTTAAAGTCTAACAGTTAAAATATTCAAGGAACTACAGAGCGTTATTTCAATAATTTTTCCCCACGTTTTTTAAGGAAAATTGCCAAATCATCTCATTTGCCTTTTATTTAGATCTAGAGAAAGTCACATGATGCTTTCACTGCTCAAAGGTTGTGCAGTAGGTTTGGCTAAAGTACTCTTATTTCTTCTTTGTCCTGCAGTGAAGTCTTAAATTAAAACAACATCAAAATAGGGATAAAATTGACTTAGTTGAAGAAGGAGGAAAACCTAGTCTCTGTCACAAATTGCTTGGTCCAATATAGAAACCTTGTATTTAGTAAGTACAGATATTTCAAGGATAAAAGAAGATAGTGAAATTTGAATCCAGTGAATACTTCATGGCTGTATCTGATAGTAAAAAATTTAATAGAACCCTCTCACCATCAGTACAGAAAATTTGCAAATATTTAAGTAGAACATATTGGAAACAGGTATTTCATTTCTTACCACACTGTTGTGTTGCCTACATACATTCCACATATGTGAGGTTATTTATAATAACAGACGCTGTTAAAAAAGTACTAAGTATGTTACAGCCAGTAACATCAGAGGTTCATATAACCAAAATGTCTAATCTTTTTTCCTTGTGACACTGCAGTCAGAACAACTTATTAAGCATTTTTCCCATCTGTTTTTAAAAATATTTTAGCCTGTACTAAGATAATTTCAGAGATTCAGCATGTATTGTTCACCAGTACTTTTTGTCTTCATTTATTTGCCTTAATAGATAGGGTAGAAAATTCAGAGAATTAACCTCATTTAAACTGTACTTTTTTAGTGTAGCAATGGGGGCCTTCTGGCATGGACTCCATGCTGGTTAGGAGGCAGCCTTATAGTGAGCCATCCCTGTGTACAGAGCTCTCAGGCTAGTTTGGGCTTTGTAATTGTATTACCACAGTACTTTTCACTAAAAGATACAATATGATGTTTTGATGGAAGTTAAGGGATGGTGACTTCCATTGGGAAATTATTTTAAATGTTTTATACCAGTAAATCAATTATCAGATATTTTTTACTGAATTGTTTGTTTAAATGTGATTAGTTACTTCCTATGATTTTTGTGGGTTTTTTTCTTTGGGGGTCAAAGGATATGTTGTAATGCTTTAAAAGAGAAATCTGTGCATTAAAAAAAGCCCACGTTCATATTACCGCTCTTCTAAACTTACTTTCAACCATTATAATGGAAAACTGTGTGAAATAGTTAAAATTGTTGACACTCATACAAGTTCTAAAATTTTGTAGGAACATAAGCCTCCCTTGATCCTGCTTTATGACCCATTTTTATCATTGGAGCCAAGTTTACTTGAATGTCACTTAAAATGTCCAGAGTTGAGGCATCAGCTCAGCTAATGAGAGGAACAAAAAGACCATAAAGAACAAAGATTATTTGGGAGGAGTAGATTTTACAAATCTCTATGGACGATTGATAAGATATGCTTCATGTCTTAACTATGATTAATTTACAGTGGCCAAATATTTAAGTCTTTCATCCTTAGCATTAAAATATGAAGGATTAAAGTATTAGAATTCTCTGACTTGAATGTGAAAGCAAGTTATTATTATGAAAACATTTGCTCATCAGAAGCTCAACTTGATGTATTTGAATATAGTCTGGAACTTCCTGTTCCACCTTGTCAAAATTAAGTTTTCCAGCCATGGAACCATGAGTCTACATTGGAAATATTATCATAATATTGCAGATATCACCATACAAAGGCTGGTCTGCTTTACAATTCCCAGAAATCATTTTCCAGAGAAACCTGACACCATTGGGGAAAAAAAAAAAAAAGATTTCTTTATACCAAATCTTAAGAAACTCCCCTTGAAATAACAATGATGTCGAAAATTATATTAGTCTTCACTTTTATTTTCATACCTACTTTATTATCAACTTTACAACCAAAAAACTCATAAAGTATAAAAAGCAGCTGTTTTCAAAACACCAGTCTTCAGTGTGTAAACATAAATTTTTATTCAGTAATAATGTTTTCCTGTCATGTTGCATTCTTTTTTTTTAACTTAAACGTTTTTAGTATGTCCTCTTTGCTTTATCATGAGAGTGACTGCCTTCCCTGTCAATAGCTATGTTGTTCTCCTTGGATTATGTATCAAAGTTTATTTATTCTCTGCTTGTTCCACATGTGAGTTGTTCTCATTGTTTTTGCTAAAAATAATGTGATGTACTTTTTCCCTTTGGGACGTATGCTTAAGATAAATTCTCCAGACAGTAATTACTCGGCCAAAGGGTATAAACAGTCTGCTAGGTCCTGTGTATCATTGCCAAAAGATTGTGTGTTAACTAAGGCATTTGAAGGTACATATTCTGCACAGCTTGTTTCAGTATTGGATAAAAGTAATTTCTAGTATTTGATGCCTTTATGGTAGTAATGCAGTTTGTCATAATTGCTTTAATTTGTATTTCTTTCATTAGAGATAATGTTCAATATTTTTAATGAATAGGTTAAGTGTCCTTCATATGTAAGCTCTCTGTGTCCCTAAACTGCTTTTTTAAAGGAATCTGGTTAATCAGCTTTATAGACTTGTATCAGCTTTGTACATTTTGATATGAAATATTTCCCTGTTAATTCTCATATTTTAAGAAATGGAACTTGATGTATTTTTTCGGTGTTAGTTGAGTATCATGAGTTATTGATGAAACTGTAGTCTTCACTATGTAATTTGCTAATATTGAAGTTTGATTTAAAGAATCTTTATTTTAAATAATTTCACGTTCTACTTGCTTGACCCATAGTTGCTTCTAGATCTAAACAGTTAATATAATTTTTTCAGGTTGTATATATGAGTGCTGTCACCTCTTCCTAATTGTACTCATAATGGGGGGGACAGTATCACACATGATTTTCAAAGGATTTGTGTTGTATGTTGTATGCTGGGTTTTTTCCTATTTATTTGAATATTGGTGTGTCTGGATTTTTTTTAGAAAGATACTGAAATTTTTTCCTGCTACCCCCTCTTTGTATATTCTTTCATTTTTCCAGTCCTTAAGTAAGATGGACTGTGTTACCTTTCAAAATAATAACAAAATTTGAGCCTAAAGCAAAGTTCCTCATTATTGCCCTTTCTCCCTCATCTTTGGTCCTCCTCAAAAAGTATTTACTTTTACTTTTAACACCTTTTTCAGCCTCTGCTAAGATAATCTTTAAAATCTTGCTTGTGTCTGCCCAGTTCAAGTGACAGTAAAGCAAAAGACAATAAGAATAATAACCATTTTTCTAATGAAAATTTCTAAGTACAAATTCAGAAGCATATGGTATACTTTACAAAGGTTGAAACCATTTAAGAAAAATTATTTTCATCTGGCCAGCCTAAAGTCCATAATTTTTTAGTGTGGACCTATGTGTAGGGTGTATATTTCCATTGGTCATTTGTTTAACTCTTTATAATTCATCTGAATCAATTATTTTGTTAGAACTTCTCAGCAAGTAGTCATTTCTGTTCAGTGACAGTGATGGCTAGGGTAAACTTTCTTCAAGTTTGCAATCTTGTTGGACGTCTTGTTTCTCATGTTGAGATATCTCAAATGAAACCTGAAATGGACTAGTTTGTTGAACTGGTCTAGTGCAGTGTGTTGGCCAGTGGTTTACACTGTGCCTGAAACCACCAGGAATAGGGTTGCATGAACTCCACGGTCACCAGCACCACCATTTCCTGGGGACACTTACTTCTCCCTTGGCTTTGAATGTTAACCCTGCGATTCCCATGGAGGAATTTTGAGTGGGCGTGAGGTTCACACACTGCAGACAGGTACTTCCGCATGCTCTTCCCTTTCCTCTATCCCTATTTTGTTGCTCTCTGTGCCTTACTCCTCTAAAAGACCTTCAGATTTAGAACTAGAGGAGTTAATTCTGCTACTTTTTTCCCTTAAGCAGATCTTCTTTCTTCCTACTGTTACCTCCCACTCCTTTTACTGAAGGAAATTTTTCCTCAGATTATTTTTATTTTGCTTTGAAACACAACTGTTTTTAAGGAGACAAACTTTGCTACCTGGACTTGGCGACCCCCAGAGATCAGAACAGTTAAGACAGGAAAGCGAAACTGTGTTCTTTCTCTCATCACCGCCCAGCGGCCTTTTCTTTTCACTTTGATTTTCCACCTTCCCTGGATCAGCCCGGCCTCAAATCTGATTTTGTGTGAAGACTAGCAGAGTCAGTGCTCCTTCTGTGTTCCTCAGATCGTTCCTTTCCCGGTGCTGTTTCTAAAATGTTGCTTATCTTCTTCATTAATAAAATGTAGCATTTCTCCATTGCCGATCAGATCAAGATTAAATTCATCATCTGAGGATACTCACTTTATCTCCTGTTCTTTCATTGCATGTTACCTCTGTTCCAAGTCAAAGGAGAGGATGCCTCACTGTTCCCCCCTCACATCTTCCTTCACTTGTTCACCAGTCCAGATATTACCTATATTTCGAGAGTGAGTTCACCTCCTAACTTCTTGGGATTCCTTCCCTGAAAACTCCAGCCCACACTGCAAGTTACTCTTTTTCATCTTTATTAATACTCACTGCTAATAGCACACTCCTGAACAGTTAATTCCATTGTGTATTCAAATATTTTCAGGTTTGGTGAGTAAATCTTATTTCCCCAGATAAAAGACAAATTACCTCAGGGTTTAGTCCACATATATATATTTTTCCTTGATGTGGACAGATAATAATGGTTGTGAAATGAGCACCAAATACACACCATTTAATTGAGAAGCATCAGAAAATTTGGATTATCTTAATTTTGCTTTTAATATTTTGTCTTCCACTATCAAATCTGTTATTGCTCTTGTATTTTTTACTTAGGGATACTCTGTTCCTCCCGGCACCTGAGTTAAAATCCTCAGACCCCTCTTGGATTTCATCCTTTCCCTCATTCTCAAAACGAAATTTGTTAGGGAGGGTGGGAGGGAGGGAGATGCAAGAGGGAAGAGATATGGGAACATATGTATATCTAGAACTGATTCATTTCGTTGTAAAGCAGAAACTAACACACCATTGTAAAGCAATTTTACCCCAATAAAGATGTTAAAAAAAAAACAACGAAGTTTGTCATCAGGTGCTATAGATTGTGCCTCTACAGGTTTTCTCTCTTCTGTTTCATCCTGTCCAGTTCACTTCTCTGTTCTCTATCTCCTGGGCATTTTAGTGACTTCCTAAGCTGTCTTCTTGTTGTTAATCTCTTCTCTACATTTAATTTTACTCAAGGCTTCTGTCCAGGCTTATTTTAAAACACTGCCCTGTTCAAAAGCAACAAACAAGCATTTGTGCTGAGAAAGATAGTACAAGGCACAGTCTTTATCCTCAAGGACTTTAAATATAGTGAAGGAGCTGTGATAAAAGGTAGAATGTGATAACAGTCACAATAGGAAATATACAGAGCTCCATGGGAACACAGAGGAAGGACAGATGAGTAACACAGACAAGAGGTTTTATTCCTTCAGTCTACAAATATGCATTGAGCATTTAAGTGCTGGGTATGTTTAGGTGCTTGATATGCAATACTGAGCAAATCAGATGCAGGTCATTCTTTGTTTGGGTTTATGGCCTAATTAACAGGTAAACACAAAATATTTACATAATGACAGGTTGCATAATTGTACACAAAGATCAGAGTACCATGAAAGACAGTGATAGAAGGAGCCCAGATTTTGTGTGGACATTATAAGACAGATAAAAAGGAACTTAGGTGGAAAAAATAGGGGGAAACATTCCAGGCAAAGATCCTTATCTTCTACTCCACTAAGAAAACAGAAACCAGTAGTCATGAACTCTTCATTTCCTGCCATGATACTCTTAACGGTACTGTCTGAACCCCACCCACCTCCTTAGTTCCCTGTTGCAGTGGAGAGGTGTCTTCTCTTGTGCAATACTTACCCATTCATTCCGGTGCTGGATTTAGCATGTGTGATGTGCCTTCTCAGTACCTTACTCCTTCAGTAAAGCTTTCTCTTCTGTACCATCCTAACCTCCTCTGCTAACTCCTTTCCCTCAGCCTTTATCCATACCTAAAGAGCTTCTAGTTTTTTTAAAAAGGCATCCTTCAACCTCACAGTCCCCATCCAGTATTCTTTCTTGCTCCTCCCTTTCTGGCCAGACTTTTTAAAAAGTGTCTCCACCGGCAGTCACCAGTTTCTCATCTGTCCATTTGCCTCTGTGCGTTGCCTTCTGATTCCCATCTCCACCACTCGGTGAAGCCACCCTCAGTAAACTCACCTGTCTTTGTCGTAAACACAACAGATTACGTTTTTAGTTATCACCTTATTTGACAGGACACAGCTGCCTCCTCTTTGAAAAACTCTCGCCTTGCCTTGCATGTCACTCTGCAGATTTTTCCTTCCCCCATTTACTTTTGGGATTACTTTTCTTTGCAGCCCTTACATGCTGGTAATGCTGGCATTCTTTAAGCCTCTAGTATTCATTCTCCCTCGATTCACTCTTCTGGAGAATCCCACCACTCTGTCCTCATCTGTTGGCTGCTTTCTAAATCTCCATCCCTAACCCAGATTTCTCCTGGGCTTCAGAATAAACTAAGTGTTGACAGGACATGTCTGTTTGGATATGCCGAAGCACCTCACACTCAGTTTGTCTAAACCTGAGCTCCATCTTTCCCGGTCCATTCGACCTCTCTTCCCGAGTCTGGTGTCTCAGTAAATGGTATCAGCCTCTACTCAGTTGTCTAAACCAGAAGCCTCATCATCGCCTTCATTTTCCCTGAGCTCTTTCATCTCTCCCCTCACTTCCAATCACAGAGTTTTGTTGATTTTTACCAGCCAAATACTGAAACTGTCTTTCTTCCCATTGCCACTGCCTGCCCTTAGAGCGGGCTGGTATCTTCTCCCTCCTGGATTCCAGCGAAAGCCTCTTAGTGGATTTCTGAGTCTCCAGTGTTGAATGACTCTCCACACACTGGCTGGAGAGACTTTGCAAAATCACACTCTCCAAAGATATCCTTTATCCAATTGAAAGGAAGCCTCATGATTTGGTCCCTATTAATTTTCCACCCTGCTCTTGCTCCGGCACCCTCCTCGTGTAGTCATACTGACGTGCCGTCCCCCACATGCCCTCCTCGTTTGCCTGGATCACTCGCAGGCTTTTGCCTCTCTTCCAGTTCCTCCTGGCAGGATAACCTCTTACTTAACTCTTCCAGCATCTAACCTCCACTTACTTGGGATTCTACTATTTATAAATCTCATTCCATTGGTTGTTATTTTCAAACTCTTAATATTGTGCTCTTACAGGGAGATCCGTTGAGTGCTTTGTGACCACCTAGAGGGGTGGGATAGGGAGGGTGGGATGGAGATGCAAGAGGGAGGGGATATGGGGATATTTGTGTACTATGTATAGCTGATTCACTTTGTTATACAGCAGAAACTAACACACCATTGTAAAGCAATTATACTCCAATAAAGATGTTAAAAAATATATATTGTGCTCTTAAATTTGAGAACATCACTAAGGACTTAAGTTCAGCTCATTTGAAAAAGCAGAAGTATTTATGTCTAGCTTATGTTTGTTAGTTTTCTTGTTTGCCCATTCTCATTCATCGTAATAATAACAAACATTCAGAGAGCTGCCCCAAAAATGTAATGTGTTGATAAAAGGACAGTTAGATCCCTTTGTTTGTACTGATGTGTTTGTGTGGAGAGGTGGGGTTTGTTATAGATTTGGTTGTTGTTTTTTTAATTTATTTTATCGAAGTATAGTTAAGTTATAATGTCGTGTTATGTTATAGCTTTGTTTTAAACATTTTTCAAGACTTCCATTTTTAAGCACTATCTGAGCTGCCACCTCCACATATTTGTGCAGTCCAGCTGCAGAAGTGAGTAAAGTTGTCAAGGACTAGATGGGCTGGATTACAGGGATTGGTTCCAGGAACCTCCGTGGATGTTCAAGTCCCGTCTATAAAATGGTGTGTAGTATTTGCCTATAACCTGTGCACATTCTCCCATATACTTTAAATCATCTGTAGATTATTATGACACCTAATACAGTGTAAGTGCTATGTAAATTGTTGCTGGTATGTCAGGAATTCAAGTTTTGCTTTTTGGGACTTTCTGGAATTTTTTTTTTCTGAATAGTTTCTATCTATCGTTGGTTGAATCTGAGGATGCTAAACCCACAGATACGGAGGGCTGACTGTACTGTGTGGCTGTCCTAAGTGGTTCATCATATCCTTTGAGGATTTTTATGCATTCACCATGCAACCTAGGAAATTCTGCCAGCAACAGAATTTTCCTTCTGCAGATGCTGCTGCCTGATTACTGTCTAGGCTTCTGCCAGACATGCTATTTGCGAGGAGGCAGATGAGGAACAGGAAGGACTTTGATATTTTGGAAAATCATGTGGCAGGAATTTACAGCTCTGCTTTGCAAAATTTATTTTCTCCTGATGTGCACCCTCCCTGACACTTTTACTTTATTTATTTATTTTTATTATTATTATTTTTTTGCGGTACACGGGCCTCTCACTGTTGTGGCCTCTCCCGTTGCGGAGCACAGGCTCCGGACGCGCAGGCTCAGCGGCCATGGCTCACGGGCCCAGCCGCTCCGCGGCATGTGGGATCTTCCCGGACCGGGGCACGAACCGGTGTCCCCTGCATCGGCAGGCGGACTCTCAACCACTGCGCCCCCAGGGAAGCCCCACTTCTACTTTATTGATGAATGATCACTAAAGACTTGGTGATAGCATTGTTATTTTTTTAATTTGTAGTGAGTCTACTTTTATTTAAATTAGTTGGATAATGTACCTAAATTACCGTTGCTCAAAGTGGTTATAAGAAGTAAGTATGGGGCTATCCATCAGACATTTAGATTGTTTCTGCATCTTGGCTATTTTGAATAACACTGCAGTGAACATGGGTATGAAATATCTCCTCAGGATCCTGTTTCCCGTTCTTTTGGATAGGCACCCAGAAGTGGGGTTGCTGAATCATACAATAGTTCCATTTTTAGCTTATTGAGGAACCTCCATACTGTTTACCACAGCAGCAGCGCCATTTTACAGTCACATCAACAGCGCACAAGGGTTCCAGTTTCTTCACATTCTCACCAACACTTGTTAGTTTCGTTTTTTTCAACACTGGCCACCCTGACAGATACAAAGTGATATCTCATTGTGGTTTTGATTTTCCTGATGATTAGTGATGTTGAGCATCTTATATGCTTGTTTGCTATTTGTATATATTCTTTGGAGAAATATCTATTCAAGTTCTTTGCCCATTTTTTTAACTGGGCAGTTTTTTGTTACTGAGTTGTAGGAGTTCTTTATAGATTCTGGATATTAACCCCTTATCTGATATATGGTTTGCCAGTAGTTTCCTCATTCCATAGGCTGCCCCCTCTGGGTTGCCTTTTAACAGCCCCGGATTGACTGTTGTTTCACAGTCTCAGCTTAAATTGGACTCTGGTAATGCACACCAACGTCTGTTTTCACCCTGATTCTTACTAATTCCTAATTCCAGGCTTAAATCTTGATTGTTCTCTCTTCCCATATTCTCTGAGCTATATTGTCATTACTGACTCTGATTTCTATTTCCCATGATCTCTTCTTTCCTAATGTTTTAGTAAGTGATGATTTCAAAATTACAGGTATATATTTGGTGGAAGACCGGGAAAAAAAAAATCTCTTCATTAATCTCAAATGTAAAAATGAAGCAGAGGTTAAAATCAGTGGGCTTTTATGTTAAAATTTTCAAATGTGAAAATATTCCTTTTAGAGGAGCATAGACAGCAGGCAGTATATTTTGAATCCGTTCATTTGGTGAGTCTGTGGGGTGATGGTTAGAGTTGTCGTAAGACATAAAAGTATGTCCCAAAATCTTACACCTCCTGTTGACCTGCTAATCAAGCTAGAAACAGTAACTTTAGTTTGAAAACGTCACGATTCTTGTTGACTGAACCAATAAGTTTCACATTTACTAAAAGAGAGCTAACATAAGTGGTTGAATGTTCTGATTGGCCAAACATAATGTAGAGTTTATTTCCTAGCAAATAATGAAAGATCGATGGATGAATGTTGGTCATGAAGAAGAAGAACTAAAGCCATATGCTGAGCCTGAACCAGATTTCAATGATGCAAAAAGAATAGGTAAGTATTTAAGTACTGTGAGAGGGGTGGTCCCTAGGCTAAAAGTGAGAGTCCTTTAGTCTACCAAAACCGTGTTTAAAATGTAAATGGGAAGCAATTTTTATTTGAAAAATACTTGCTTTATCATCTTTTCTTTCTCCAGATATACACTAAACATTGCAAAATTCAAGTTCCTTATTTTGTTCTCATATATTATAACCTAAACCAGTTGTTGGCAACAGTGATATAAAAATTAAGATAACGTAGATAAACCTCATTCTTTTCTTTCAGCAATTCCTAACGGGAGGAATGACTGATTTAAGAATCAGCACTGATCAGACCGATAAATATCAGCAAAACACAGCATGCATTTTAACCAAAAACCTAGAGGCCCTGAGTTAGAGGGAGGAACACTTTGGCTCCCCCTTTGTTTCCCACTATCTCAGCAGGGTCCATCCTCCCACACCCAGTCAAGTGCTCTACTCCCAACCGGTTCCCTCTCTTCATTCCCAGAGCCATCAGCAACTCACAGTTGAGTCATCTCCTGTCTGGCTTGAAGGCAGAATGGCTGAGGAGGGGCATTGTAGGGTGTTAGGAATCCGATCAGAAAGAACTGTGGGATTCAAGCCTTCCAAAGAGTAAAGCAGAAATTGTTAAGAGATGAGAGAAACCACTCTATGAGTGGCTGAGGGTGTGTCGAGAGAGAGAGAGAAGGTGTTCTGTGTGTGTCACAGAGAGACAGATGCTACGTGGAGCTGGATAAAGGAACTCAGCTCAAGGATGTGCTGGGGAATGAGAAATGGAGTAGCCTGTGAATATATTAACCCACAGTGTAGATAATTTCTGCATGAAAAATTGGGGATGTACAGTATCTGTAACTACACAGTGTCTGTATATTAGTAATCCAGAAGTTTTATAATTAAAGTTACACTTTAAATGTTCAGAATTTAGTTTTCATATCCGATGTGGGCAAACTTACCCATTTTTGTTGGTTTCTTTACTAAAATAAACCCATTTTCAGAAAATTTGAATTTTGTTGTTTTTTATTTCTAGACATCATGGTCACCATGGGTTTTGCCCGAGATGAGATAAATGATGCCTTAATAAATCAGAAATATGATGAAGTCATGGCTACTTATATTCTTCTAGGTAGAAAACCACCTGAAGTAAGTTTTTCACCTTTTCAGATTAATGTGAATTATTCCTTGAGCTAAGTCACAGCTAAGTATAGATATAATGTTGGCAAATATATTTTAGGTTGTATCAAAAATAATACAAAGACCCTAACATTCTTATTTATCAGAAGTCAAAATTCAAATTGCTGAGTTGTGAACTCACCTTATTTCCAAATACTAAGAGATTCTGTTTTGAAAGAGCAGGCATAGTGCCTTGCTTACCTCTGAGAGGCCCTGTTCACAGTCACGTCTTTGAGAATGGCTCTGGCAGCCCAAGTGCAACAGCCCTGCCGGAGGTAACACGGTTATTTTGGGTGGGCAGAAAAGACAGCAACTGAAACAAAAGGAGGTGACAGCGTTGAAAACAAAATGTATAGGTGGGAACCCAGGAAAAGGTTTTTTGGTGATATATTTTGCCTTGTAGAGTGTCAAGTGTTTTGATACATTCAGTTGGAAATTCTCAAGGCCAGTCGAGGTCTATAATAGGGAGAGAGAGCAAGGAAGTCACTCTCTGCCAATTGTGATTGAACCTTTGATGATCCTTTGGGACAGCAAAATATAAAGGTATAAATCGAGAGTCAAGAACAGCCCAGAGCTTTGACAGTTGGTTGAAAATTAGACATCTGTGGGAGGCATTTTGTAGAGTAGGATGAAATTATTTATAATTAGATAGTAACTATTAGTGAATCGGTACATTCAGCTGACATTTATTGAACCTACTCTGTACCAGAAACTATGCTAAGTACTGGAATAGAAAGGTTGGAAGGTCTTTGCTCTCAAGGAGCCGTCAGTCTAGAGGGGAGAGAATCGGTCCACAGTGTGGTACAGTGTGGAACGTGCTCTGATTAGGGGGATGTACAGGATACTCAGGGACATAAGGGGTCAGGCACCCACAACAGGCCAAGACATGTAAGAGGTTGAATTAACAGTATTTGATAACCTGTTGGAAATGAAGGATAAGAGACTCTCAGATTTCTAGCATAGGTGACTGGTTTTGTAAGATGTATTTGCCAAGATAGGAAAAGAGTGAACCTTAGTGGGAAGCTGGGAGGTTTGTTCAGTTCCGGGTGGTTGAATTTGAGATTCCTGTTGGTTGGAGCTGTTCAGTAGACATTTGGATATAAAGATCTGGATCTGAAGGGAATGAGTTGAATAGCATGAACAGATTTGGGATTCATCATCAGAGGGCCACACGGTAATGTGCCAGGAACTGTTTTAAGGACTTTACAAGTATTAATTCATCTAATCCTCTCAGTGACCCTACCAGGTAGGTACTACTATAGCGGAGGAGAGGGATCTTCAGTAGAGATGCTAATAGCTAGGGAAGTGGCGTCAAAGAAGCCAAGCCAAGAGAATTTTAAGAAGTGGGAAATAGTACAAATGGTTATCTCTAAAGTCTTTGAACTGTCTCTACCTAGATTTTAGATTTCACTCCTGAGACCTTTAATTTTCCTATTAATTTAAGTATAAAGGAAACACTAATTTTATAAGCATACAACCCAGCCCATGCATGAATTAAAATGAAGTTTGAATTGCATTGACTATAAATGAATGAAGCTACTATAAGTAGTAAGAGCCTGAACTTTGGAACCAGGGTCACTGGGTTTGCATTCCCACCCCTCCCCCACCCCAGCACAGCCACTAACTAGCTGTGTGACTTAGGCAATTTAATTAATTTCTCTGTGCCTCAGTTTCCTGATCTATAAAATGAGGATGACAATAGTACCTATCTCTTAGGGTCACTGAGAGGGTTTAAAGGAATTAATACTTCTCAAGTCCTCGGAACAGCTCCTGCCACACTACTGTGTGCTCTGTGTTGGCTGTTATCTATTAAAATTTTCATCATCAGTATTTCTCTGCTCTTTATCATTAGCAACTTTACATATGAATTTCGATTTCCCATTAGAATGCCAGTGATTCAGTCAGAAGGTTGCTGGCAACAAAATACTTCTTTGTTACAGAGAGAGGGAAAGTGTATCAATCCCCAGTACACCGTGCTTAGCTCTAAGCAGATGCAATTTCTTGATCAGAGTCAATAAACCAAATTTTGTTCTGTAAATGTGGTGGAGAAAGCAAAACAAAACAAAAAATGTGTGTGTGTTTGTGTGTGTGTGTGTATGAAGTTGAAATTTTAGATTTCATCCTAAGTTTGAATCTCAACTCTACCTGAATTCGAATCCCAAAGATGTCTCTTGAATCTCTTAACCTCAGTTTTTCCATCTAAAAAGTACAGGTTAGTAGATCATAGGTTTGTTGTAATGATTAAACAAAGTAACATATATAAAAAGTTCAGCATGGCGGCTAGTATATAATAACCATTCAATAATTGGAGCTATTATTTGGACCCAGAAGGACCCAAAGCCATTTGTACAAGATAACAGAAGATGACATGTACTTGTGAAACGATGTTGTATCCAGTTCTCTCCCTTCCTGTTTGCCAACTTGCAGTTCTGTATCCAAACTTTTAAATTTTCTTAGTTCTGATTACTCCATGTACGACTTGGAATAAATTAGAAAAATCAAGCGTGCATATTGTTTCTATGAACTTTTTTTAATTTTAAAATGCTGGTGGTCTTTCTTCTTATAGTTTGAAGGTGGTGAATCATTATCCAGTGGAAACTTGTGTCAGAGGTCACGGCCCAACAGTGACTTAAACAACAGCACTCTGCAGTCCCCTGCTCACCTGAAGGTCCAGCGGAGCATCTCAGCAAATCAGAAGCAACGACGCTTTAGTGATCATGGTGGGGGAAAGTCAGATATGTGGAAAGACAGACTGAGTCTGCCCAGACTTGCATTTTTTGTTAAGCATTATACAGTTCACATGTTTATGTTCTTGTATCATTCCCGGTTATCACAGCTTTATATTATTGAATGATAAATATAATCCTGTTTTCAGGGGCTGACCTAATTTTTGTAATCAAACAGTTTAATCTTCGTTCAGAGTGTAAAGTATGCAAATAAAGATATTTTTAATAGAGTTTTTGTTCGTTAGAAGAAAATATGTCAGTTGCTTTTTAGCTAATTATGCTTTTTAAAAAATTACAGCTGGTCCATCCATTCCCCCTGCCGTATCATATACCAAAAGGCCTCAGGCTAACAGCGTGGAAAGTGAACAGAAAGAGGAGTGGGACAAAGACGTGGCTCGTAAACTTGGCAGCACGACAGTTGGTTCAAAAAGTGAGATGACTACAAGCCCTCTTGTAGGGCCAGAAAGGAAAAAGTCTTCAACTATTCCAAGTGTGAGTAAATATTCTGGCAAATTGCAATATGCTGTAGTTATTTGTTGTCAGAATTTTTTTGTTTAAAGACTTAAAAAAATTTTATCTTTTCTTTTCAAGTTTAAAAATATTAAAGTGAATTATACACTTAAAGAATGTGCAAAGGGGGCCAAGCTTCTAATAAATGCAATTTAAGAACAAAAACTGTGAATTCTTAAAATAACATTTAACCTTACCACAAAACAGTACATTAAACTTTCCTGCCTCAGTTTTTGTGTTTGTAATATTTACTTGATAGTATATTGGTGCATTTAATTTTATGTTTACAAATAAACTGTTGAATGAAGGCAGACTACAACAATAATTACTTTATAGAGTTAGCTCCCATTATCCACTTAAAACAGCAAACTATAGAAATTATATAATGGGAGCTGGAAGATAGATTGAGACGTCCCCCTATAAGACAGCAGCAGAGAATAAAGAGAAAATATAAAAGAAAACTAAGATATACAAAGGATAGAAGTAGAATTAGTGACGTTTAGGAAATAGGAGTATAGAAAGGAAAAGGGGCAAAATGAAAGGGAGAAAATATTTGAAGAAGAAATAATAATTTAAAAAGATGGAAAACTTCATATTAAAAGGTCTCAAAAGGGAAAACAGAAGCAAGAAGGAAAACCTACTCCTGGGCTCATTAAAGTGGGATATATGGATACCAAAAGCAAAGAGGAAAAACTTCAAAGGTCCCAGAATGAGACAGCAGGTGACCTTAAAAGGAGCAAGATGCAGACTGACATCTGATTTCTCAACAGTGAGATGGATGCAGGAAGATAAATGGATAAAAAATATATATATTTTTAAAGTATCAAAAGAAAAGCACATTGAACACAGAATTTTATACCCAACCAAACTGTCATTTAAACATAAAGGTACAATAAGCATGTTCTTATGAATAAAGTACCTCAACTCTTGTGATACAGTGACCCATTTGAAAACACTGTACTGTTTGAGGAAGTACTCTTACAGTAAGAGAAAGGTATGTCGAGTTTTGCCGTAAAATGTACGGGAATTGAAAGCAATCAACTAACTTATTAAAGTGTGTATGTGGTAACATACGCAAAAAAGAAAAAAAATAATGAAAATTCAGAACCAAAATTCTGAATAATATCCAGGAAGTGAGGATAGGGATAGAAATTAAAGGAAAAAGCATATGCCTTGGAAGGGAAGGTAGGGGTAAGGGTAAGAAATCGGTACAGTTGGCTCTCACTGTCCATCCGTGTTTGGTTGAACCTGAAGACACGGGACCTGTGGATACGGAGGGCCAACTATACTCGGCCACTTTATATAAGGGACTTGAGCCTCCATAGATCTTGGAATCCACAGGGGGTCCTGGAGCCAATCCCCAGCGGATACTGAGGGACAACTGTAGTGATAAGCAAAAATAAATTCAGGAACTTAAGGGCAAGAAATATAAGGACAAAACTAAAATGTATAACTTTTAAACCAACAGAAGAAAAGGAATTGATTTAGCTTATGGAAAGTAGGAAAGGAGAGAGAAAACATAAAGACACTTTAAATAGAAACATGAAATAAGGTACCAGGAAGCCCAGCATAACCTTATGTAAATGGGTTAAACTCCCCAATACCCATTGTCTTACACAGTTAATGGAAACCATATTTTTAAAAAAAATATGTGATTTGATCATCACCTTCTGGTCTATGAAACAGATGTATATAACCACTTTAAGGATGAACAGATACAGCCACTTACATTCCAGCTGGTCTGTTTGGAAATGATTTAACTATAATAGATTTAATACATTTTTTATAAGTAGTTTTTTAGACAAGTCATCGTTTCCTCTTATCTAAACATCAACTAGAGGACAGTTTCCAGAGTGTCATCACCCCATATAACAGAAAGAAAGAATTCCATCCCCTATTTCCTGCTACTCTGCTAGATTACCTGTCATTCAACTCAACTTGGTCATATTTTCCCATGAATATTCTCAGCTGTTTCCACCCGTCTTTATGCAGTGCTCTTGCTTAAAGTTCCCCCTGCACATTATGAAAATCCCATTTCTATAGATCATTTCGAGTCCTGCCTCCTGGATGGAGCCTCCTAGGACTGAACGCTCCAAAGTGATCTTGTTGGCCTTTCTGATTGCTGGACCACGTTATTTAGCTTGTAGCTATATGCTGCCTTGCATTGTTCACTGTTGTTTCCCCATATTTATATTCTCCTGTTACACACTGACACAGCAGCTTCCTCAGAATCATTAGTGATCACGCGCATAGTGGGTATTCAAAGCATATGTAAATTTTAAAAAGGCATAAAAACTAAGGCATTGGTTTAAATTTAAACTAACTATGCCACACTTACTTATCTTTTTTTTTTTAAACATAAGCTAAAAGATTCTGGTAGAGAAATTCTTCTCTTAGCCACTTAGTATTAGCATCACTGCCATCAAAGGGACAAGGCCAGGGAGGCAGCTTGTGAGGATCAGAAACCTGGAAGGCACAGTTTTGAAGGAGAAACTGTTCACCCGTCACACTTTGAGAAGGAAAGTAGTGTTACTGAAGACAGCCAGAAACGTTTTAGAGGTCTCTGAAGGATGTATGGTAGCATGATCTGACAAGGAATTTGTTCAAAATTAGGTTACTCATGTGACAGTTCAGCCAAAACAGTGAAATTATCAAAAGTGAATATTCTTATATTGCTACATTTGGTGCCCATGGGATAATTTTACAGACTTCTAGTAATATCTTGGTGGTTTTATACTTTTCCAGGATTTTTCCCTATTTTCTGTTATTTATTTACAGGATTTTTCCTCTAAATTTTTTAAAAATAAATTCATTCATTCATTCGTTCATTCATTTTTGGCTGCACTGGGTCTTTGTTGCTGCGCGCGGGCTTTCTCTAGTTGCAGCGAGCGGGGGCTACTCTTCGTTGTGGTGTGCGGGCTCCTCATTTCGGTGGCTTCTCTAGTTGTGGAGCACAGGCTCTAGGCGCATGGGCTTCAGTAATTGTGGCACACAGGCTCGGTAGTTGTGGTGCACGGGCTCTAGAGGCAGGCTCAGTAGTTGTGGTGCACGGGCTTAGTTGCTCTGTGACATGTGGGATCTTCCCGAACCAGGGCTCGAACCTGTGTCCCCTGCATTGAAAGGTGGATTCTTAACCACTGCACCACCAGGGATGTCCTCTCCTCTAAATTTTTAATCTCCAGTTAAACCTCCTCAGTAATCTATAGGAGCAAAGTAGGAAATAATTAAATGTTCAAAAATTAGTGATTTATTAGTTAAAAAAACACACTGTATATCTGTGTGTATAACTGTGTAGCTGAAGAGAGGAAGTATTCCCAGGGTGGCACTGCACACAGTGTTGGTGTCCTCAGCTGGGCCTGCCTGTGACCCTGGAGCTTTGGTCTCTTAACATCACCAGTGGCTGTGGGGTTTTCCCAAGCAGGTGCAGAAGGTTCACCCACAGGCTTCCAGGTGGCCTTCCATCTTCAGGGCCCCAGGTTTCCTGTTTGTAATGATAGGGTGGGGTGTCTCTCGTGCATAGTCCCCTCAAGCTGCCTGTGCCACTGTCCTGGCCTTCTCCCTATCACCAGCTTACAAAGGCATGAATAAAACCCAGCTTTTCCCAAACAACTGTTCACCACTGCTGTAGGACAGTAAACTAAGAAAACTGTGCGATGCTTGCTATGCTTTGCCTTTTATTCCTACAAGGGAGAGGGGTGGGAGATAGAATTTGTTAATATAAGATTCTGATAAATTAAAATTCTACCACAGATGTTTTTCAGTTATTTGAAGCTTAAATTCACTTCTCTGATTTTCCACAAATACAGTTAGAATATTTTAATGTGTTTTTTTTCCTTCTTAAAGAACAATGTGTATCCTGGAGGTAGCATGGCAAGAAGGAATACATACGTCTGTGAAAGAACCACAGATCGATACACAGCATTGCAGAATGGAAAAGACAGCAGGTAACTGTCACAGTGACAGGCAGGGCTACCTTTGTCATTGCTTTGCGTTAGTGCTCTGGGTAAAACTCCTGTAGCTGAATGGGTCAAGAGGAAAGGAAACACAAAACAGCTAGTTAGATCGCAACCAACCATTCTTACTAAGGCACCTCCTCATGTGTACCAGAATGGAGCAATGGAAAAATGTTTAGGGAAAACAGGAGATATGTCTTCACCTGTGATTTTTCTGAATAAAATACGATAGTAAATAATTCCCTGTAGCAAAACCTATCATAGCATCCTAATCGGATCTTCATTATTTGAGTCTTACTCTTTTATACCCTTGCTGCTTCCTTCTTCCCTTCTTCCTTCCCACCCACCCCCCATCAAGTCATCATTATATCCAAAGAGTGAAGGCTTTGTTTTCCTTCCTCTAAAGAAATGTAGCCATCTCAACTGATCATTGAGAAGCATACAGTTCTCGAAGGGGTTTATTTTAAATCATGATAAATATTTTATTATGGAAAAAATCTAAGTTCTTTTCATCGTGAGTTAAGGACTGCTCATCAGTATATGACAGAAGGACAGGGGGAGTCTTTTCTAATAAAATTCCATCGAGTTCCATCCATAGTCATTTCAGCAAACTTGACAGACCACTCTTACACTTGTTTCCTCTCAGTTAATAGGCATTTAAAGTAAATGTTATTATAAGGCATAGAAAGGTAAATGAATCCTCCTTGGACCTAAGATCCTTTAGGCTAGAAAGGTTGTTGGGAATTGATTTCTAACTTACTCTTTCTCCTGTACTAAATCCTAATCTCTAGCTCCTTTAGTCTACAACAGTTTAACCTATTGATGAAAGATATGAACTAAAAGTGTTTTGATGATGTTTCCAGAGATAGGGTTTTTGCTACGATTATGAATTCTTACTGAATAGCGGACAGTGAACCCCAGCAACACGCCACACCCAACTGTGATTGCTGGAAAGTGGAAACTGTCTCTAATCATAATCATTTTATCCATAAAAATAATGTCATACTTTTCGGATTCACATATATAGAACAAGAGTGTGTGAGATCTTTTCCATGGAAGGTGGTGGTAAATTCACCCTGTACACTTTTGACAAGAATATTGTTGTTAGTCAGTAATAATAACGCTAATGTTGATTTCTAAGTGTTTCAGTCATGAAAGGTATTAGTCAATTTAGACTTTTAAAAATCTAGTTCTTAAATTTTAGTAAACTGCAGTTTTTCTTCTTTTTTTACATTCCACGGTCTTCTCGACTGTCTTATGTTGAAAGCCTCACAGAGATGTCCGCGAGCAGCATATCCTCTGCAGGCTCTGCCGTGGCTTCCGCTGTCCCCTCAGCACGACCCCGCCACCAGAAGTCCATGTCCGCTTCTGGTCATCCTATTAAAGTTACACTGCCGACCATTAAAGACAGCTCTGAAGCTTACAGACCCGGGTAACATGCTCGTTGCATCTCATTTTGTTTGTCGTTAAAAAGAGTTTTAAAAAATGTTGCACCATACAAAAATACAAGATAGCCATCACATTACGAGCTTTTCGAAGGTTCACTGTTTGTGGCAGAGGTAAAGTTGAATTGTAACATAAACTTACTACATCCCTAGCAGTTATCAGAAATGTTGCTTACAATTTAAATCATTTTCTGGAGGAATTTTCTTCAAGGATTTTGTTTTAAATCTCTCCATAAAGTAAAGGGTTGTTGCCAAATTTATCATTCAGTTAAATTGAGTTTTTATGGTTTAAAAACAAACAAACAAAACCCCACGAGACTAGGGGTTGAGACCTCGTTAATCTTCTCGGCTCTGGCCAGTCACTTGTTCTTAAGAAGAACTTTTAGTTTTCCTGTCAGTGATGAAACAGATGATCATGAAGAGCCCTTTCACTTATAAAGTTAAATGACTATTTTTCTGGTATTTCTGTATGTTGAGATTTCTCAAATTCAGGAAAATGTTTGATAGTTAGATTTGTTAATCACGGTGGTGGTGTCCTGTAGCATTTGCTATCACCGAGGCTGAAATTATAAATAGGAAATGAGCCTTCAATTCAAAGGCTTTTTGATAAACAGTAAAATCTGTGTTCTACATTGCCGAATGGTTTAAGAGAATAGTTAAAAAAAAAAAAATTTGCATGCAGTGCCCCTTGTCTGGCATTCCTGCTACTGAAGAGTGTTTATCTTTGTATCCCCATTTCAGTAATTTCTTAATCGTTAGTAACTAAATTTTTATAAAAGGCATTTAGTTTGAATCTGAAATGTCATCCGTCTCTGGCGATAACAGTAATTACAGTCAACCCATGCATCACATCTGTAACGGGAAAGAATAGAATAGGGCCGAATAAAAGTAGCCATGGCAGTTTTCTTCTGGTTTTTAGCGTGAGTGAAACCTTTCTCTGCCAGTATTCTGAGAGATACGTCTCAATGTGTCCCAGCAGTACAGCCCAGCGCGCACCCGCTGCTTCCCCGTCTGCTCACAGTATCAGCACCACCACCCCTGACCGAACCCGCTTCCCCCGGGGCAGCTCCAGCCGCAGCACCTTCCATGGGGAGCAGCTCCGCGAGCGCCGCGGCGCTGCCTACAACGGGCCGCCCGCTTCCCCCTCGCATGAAACGGGGGCATTTGCACACGCCAGGAGGGGCACGTCAACTGGTATAATAAGCAAAATAACGTCCAAATTCGTCCGCAGGTCAGTACCAACATATTGTGGTGTTTTCTGTCCTCTAGGAATTAACAAAGAAGATTCGTTGTTTTCTTCAGTCTCTACAGTGATTTTCCAAAATGGTTTTATGACATTTCATTAGACGTGCTCTTTTACAGAAGTTGGAAGAAAAAGATCAAGGAAGACATAAAGTCTATTCCCTTAAGGAAAAGAAAAACAAAACAACAAAATGAGAATTTAAGAATACTGTAGAATAGAGTGGAAAGAGCAAAACTTGACATCGAAAATGTGTGTTCGAACAAAGAGTATCCCCTACTTAAAAACCTTGATTTAGAAAAAGGAATTAAATATGGCTTTACCTTTATCCTTCAAATAGTATTTCTTAAGAATACTCTTCAATTGCTCACTAATTATATATATATATATATATATATATATAAAATCTCGTTTACCTTTTATTCTTCCTTATAAAAAGCCTACGTATTGGAATCACAGAGATTACTTATGTAATTTAACATCATAAAATCCTAACATCAGAACACGGTAAACACAAAATGAATGCAAGTGTAGTAACCTAATCCAGTAGAATAATGAAATTGTACCCTTTTCTAAAAATAAAGCGTAAGTGGGTCACACACATTGATGATACACGTTGCTGAACACAGTACAGGTTGACGTAAGTTTGGTGTGCTGTCAGGTCCTACTAAAAGCCCATGAAAGTCCCGTATGAACCAAGCCCTGTGCCAGGTGCTGCACAGGATTCAAAGATAAAGAGGCAGCATCTGTGCCCTCAAGATTCGGACAGCCCCAAAAGGATCAGACTGGACACCACCAGCCACGATATACAATGAACGTGAACAGAAAGGAAAGTGCAGGCAAGGCACTGTGGGGTTCCTGACTCGGGAGGGAAGCTCAGGCTCCATAGCAGGCAGTTGTTTGAGGAAATAAGTTATGGGTAAGAAAGTTTTGTACCTGCAGCAAAAATAGTCCTTCAGTACTTAATTTTCAATGTTTTTAGTGTTCCTAGGATTTCAGATAGTGCGTGTGGCAAAGAGAAGCAGTGTCCTTAGCCTCTCACCTTTTCTTGGAGTTGTTTATAGACTGTTCATGGATCAGTTTGCCCAAGATCACACAGCTGAATTTATTACTTTAAACATAGCCCCATGCAACGTCCGTTTCTAACCATATCAGTCTGAGATTTTGTACCACTTGGGCAGTTACCATGACACATCGACAGAGAAAGACCTGAAAGCTCCCCTGCAGAGTCAGCGTGACAGTGGGACAGGAGGGCTGGCCGGCCGTCAGCAGGGTAGTAGTTAGGTTATCAGTAGTTGGAATTTAGCTGACAATTTAAATCCATTTTTAAAAACCGGTACTTTCTCCTGGTTAATCCACGATTAATCTTAAGGTGAAGAAAAACAGGTTTTGAGTTTAATGCTTGATTACTAACTGTACATTAAGCATTGTGCAAAATATTGCTCTTTACTTTGCGATAAAAATTTAGATTCTAGAGGGAACGTAGTAAGGAACATCAGACAAGAAGATTGCCATGTAGGCATGCAACAAATGTGAAGACCTACTACGTGCCAGGCCCTCTGCCCAGCAGCTTCTCCATTCCTGCGAGTCGCTGATGGTCTCACGACACTCCACAAACTGAAACCTTTTCCTTACTTGGCTTCCGCCCTCTCAGGCTCCATATCCCTTCTCAGGCTCCTTTGCTGGTTCTTTCGGGTCTCTTTGCCCTTCCCCCTGACCTCTAAATGCCAGCCTACCCTAGGGCATGGTCTTTGGACACATTCTCTTCTCTGGTTATCCTCACTCTCTTGGTGATCTCACTCAGGCCCATGACATGAAACTCCATCATGTGTTAACAATCCCAATTTAGATCTTTAGCCCAGGCCACTCCTCGGAAGGGCAGACTCCCGTATCCAGTATTCTGCTCTGCCTCTCCACCTCATTGTGTAATAGACTCTCAAACAGAACCTGTCCAGATTTCAGCTCCTGCTTCTCTTCCTCAAACTGTCCCCTCTCCTCCTTCATCATTTTAGGTAACGGTGACACCATCCTTCTGGTTGCTCAGACCCTGAGCCTGGATTATCCTTCACTTCTCCTTTCTTCCTACCACATGTCAGTTCCACGAGCGGTTGTGTTGGCTCTGCCTTCACGACAGTTCCAGGATTTAGCTGCTTCTAGCACTCCTACCACTGCCTTCACGGTCTAAACCACTGTTGATATTCCACATCCTCACAGGTCCCCTAGCTTCTGCCCTTGTCCTCCTGTTCTGTTCACAACAATGTAAGTCCTCAATTTAAACTCCTCAGCTTGGGGCTTCCCTGGTGGCGCAGTGGTTGAGAGTCCGCCTGCCGATGCAGGGGACACGGGTTCGTGCCCCGGTCCGGGAGGATCCCACATGCCGCGGAGCGGCTGGGCCCATGAGCCATGGCCGCTGAGCCTGCGCGTCCGGAGCCTGTGCTCCGCAACGGGAGAGGCCACAACAGTGAGAGGCCTGCATACCGCAAAAAATCCTTAGCTTGCTTTTCATCTCACTCAGAATGCAGTTCAGAGCCTGCCGGTGGTCTCCATAGTCTGGCCACCCGTTCCTGCTCTGACCTCATCTTCTCCCACTCTTTCCCTTGCTGGTTCCCCACCAGCCCCAGAGGGCACCTGACTGTCCTTGGGCACACCAGGCACGCTTGTTCAGGATTTCATACTCCGCTGATACCCGCGTGGCTGGCTTCTACACCTCCTTCAGGTCTTTGCGGGACTGTCACTTCCTCAGCGAGGCCTTCCTCAACCCCATGTTGAAAATTATCCCCTCCCCCTCCCAACACTCCCTTTTCCGGCTTTATTTTTTTCTCTAGCACTTAACACGACCTGAGATAGTATGTTTGCTTTACGTAGTTGTTCCTTGTCCATCTCTGCCGAGGAGACGTGCTCCGTGAGAACAGGAGTTTGCGGTTGACTCATTGGCTGGCTTTGTTTTGTGCTGAATCTCCTGCCGAGCAGTAGGTGCTCCCTCTGACGTGTACTCTGGCACTCAGTAAACATTCATCTACTGAGCGGACGAGTAGTGTGGAAGACAGTTTAAAAAGTAAACAAATAAGCTTGTAATACATTCTGATAAGTGCTCTGAAGGGGGCAGGTCCTGAAAGAGAGAACAAGGTTGAGGGAATAGGAGTGTTCAGACCCAGCCTGTGAGGGGAGTTAGCGTGGAAGTTTCTAAGGTTCCACCATGCCCTTATCACACTTTGAACAGTGTCATCTAGTAGAGGGTTTTGGCTGGGGTGGGGCAGGGGGTGGGGCTTGGTAGGGAAAGGAGGGAGGGCAGAGGTTGTTTGCTGTTCTTTGTCAGAAATTAGATACAGTTTTTTAATGTCTTGAGTTTTAACATATTTTAATTCTGGATTTGGTGAGAGAAGAGAAAAAATGCTCAATTCTTCTCCAAGGCCACTTGTCACCCTGCGAACACGTTTGGCTTTACAAGTATGTTTGCGTTCACAGCAGTGCATAAGGGTAGCATTTTGTGGCTCAAGATGACGCCATCTAATACCCCCCTGACGACTTAATGCAGGAAGACAAGCAAGCATGGGTTTCTGTCCCGGGGATGAACCTGCTGAGCTCTTTAGCAGCTGGCAGACGGGACGGGCAACTGATCTTTCTGCATTTGCGGCGTGTTGAGCTTTCGGGGGCTGAAGGCTTGGGGATAAGCTAGAGAACCTCTCAGTGCCTTATTATTTAACACTCTAAACTCAGCTGTCAGGTTATCGTCCTTCCCACTGGTCTCGTCTTCTTAATTCCATCCTGGGTTCAAGGCCGGCCTTTCTCTCTGTTCCCTTTGCCTTTCTCACTTCACTCTGCCTAAAGCCTGAAGAAATGGGGCCGCACGATGACGCCCCCGTGGGACCCGCACTGACACCCGGGGTGCTGGGGGGCAGGGCTGGCTCTGAGCACAGTGCGGGGGCCAAGATGCCTCCAGACTCGGGGACCAGCTAAGTCCCCAACGTGCCACTGAAGGCTTTAAAAGATGAAGAAAATAGGATTTTATAGGGGAAAAAAGTAAAGGAATTTGGGTTATTAAGCTTTAAGAAAAGAAGGATAAAGAATAGTCCAGAGTTAATCGTTCATGTATTTGAAAACCATTATCACAAAGAAGAAACCAGCTAGTAGTTCTCCTTGGCCAGTAAGAAGCTGGACACCAGAATGGCCACATGAGAGAGTTGTTTTCTGGTTTTAAGAAAGAACTTTCTAATTAGGAAAGTGATTTACACGAGACTAATCTGTCAAGGGAGGATGTAGACGTACTATTTCCAAAGTCTTTTAAATAGCATTTAGAATGATATGCTTTGGATCAGTGCTATATACCTACCGTACAAACAGGAGATTGGATCAAACCTTATGATTTTTTAACCATAGTTCTTACATAGGGAGTAACCTGATTGGTTCAGCTGATTATATATAAGATATTTGGCTTTCCTTTAAGTTTTAAATATTGGAGAACCATGCTTCACTGCATTTGCTGTTACAGCCAGCGGCACATTCTGTATCCCTAGATGCTTCCCACCATGGCTGCTTGGAGCTGACTTAACTGGACTATTTGAAACCATTGCCAAATAGCAGAAATTCTTCCAGTCAGTGTTCCTAGTGGCATCCAGGAAGGCAGGAACAGGGTATGGGAAACGATGTGACGAGTCAGTTGCTATTTCCACAATTAACAGCAAGGGAAGTAGGGTCTAAGGGGTGTTTCATTCCTAATGCTTACACTTGGGCAGCAGTCTGCTACCAGTGATTCATAAGGCAAAGTATAAATAGGACAGAAAAGTCCAGTGAGACTTATGTCCCTTCCTGCTAAAGGAATTTTATCTTAGCAGCAGGAATCAACAGCATTATTATCTTTCTTGCCCAGCTGGTGGACTGCCCTTCAGTACATCTACATGTAACTCAAAATATACATTTCACTTTGAGCCTGCTCAAAAAATGTTTCGTTTATTTCAGTGTGCTATAATAAAAATAGATTTATGTAGATGGCTTTGAACTTTTATTATACTTCCCAATGAAAATGCTAGTTATTAAAAATAGAAATTTAAGAAACCCCATTTGAATGTGAGAATACATCTTATTATCCTTTTTAATTCAGATAGGAAAATGGTTTTTACATAATATTTTTGTCAAGAAAGCCCTATAGTTAAAGACCCTGAGAAGCATATAAGGCATTCATATTTTTAACCATGAGTTGAAGTTTTAGAGCTTATTGTACTGCTGGATTTTCTTAATTTGGGGAATGAGGAAGGTGGCACTGATTTTATTCCTGTTGCATTTATTTTACGTAAACAATATAAATGTTACTGGAATGGTTAAAACATTAAGAAAATGTGGACTTAAGGGTTTAAGTTGGTGACTTTTCCAGCTATTTAATAGTATTTTGCTATCACCAGCCTTCTCTTAATCTATTTAAACTGGTTTATAACTTGATACTCCTATGTTAGATACTTAATTACCTTTGAAAATGACAGTTAAAATTTTGGCAGACTTCAAAAATACTAATTACATTCAACAAAAGAACAATTAGTGGAGTTTTCCTGGTTTTACTTCACAGGTGGATGTCCAGGTAAGATCAATGTTTCTGTTTAAGTTTGAATTCATGTCTTTAGACTCACCTGCTTGGATAGGCTGTTAGGTTTGCTATAATACTTTATCATGTGCATGAATCATTAGCATAATTTCTGAAATAAGTTACTTGCATATTTAAAAACTAGTATTTATTTTTAGAAATACTTATGTGTTGAGCTTTATTTCTAACTGCAAGATTAATTTATATTTTTCTAAATTGAGCGACTACTCAAACTATGTTTAATAACCATTATGAAGTTAAATCTTGCTGTTGATAATTATTAAACAGTTTTGACTTTAGATTGACCTAAGCTAAACCAGGAGGTAAATTATGACTTTAAAATCGTGGCTGGGAATTGGAAGATCACGTAAAAATCCTAAACCATCACCTAGCATCTCCTCTATGACAATATACCCAGTAGACGCTCAATAAATGGTAGTCAAGTGTGGTTGTGATGAAAAACATAAGAAATGGTATTAGACTGACTAGTCATAGAAATCTGTCATGCTAGAAGTTTGCTTAACAAGTTTATTTTAAAATCATTTTAGATGTAGGTTTTCTTGGTATTTTTTTCACTTTTATCATTAAATCTCAACCTTCACTTTGTTTTGAGGGATCCAAGTGAAGGCGAAGCCAGTGGCAGAGCCGACACTTCAAGGTGAGGAGCCACTATTAATACTTCGCTGCTATAGGTCCCTGTGTGTGAAGACGTACTTTTGAAATACTTACAGCGCTTAACAAACATGGATAGAACTAATAACTAGATAGTATGTGTATTTAAAATTTTATATTGGTATGGGTTTTCCTAATGTTGCCTAGCACTTATTAAGTTTATTAACTTTAAGTTTGTGTTTTCTAAACATTATTTTGAATTGTATGCTTTATAGCCTTTCTGTCCTTTAAAAGACATGTCTTAGCAGAAGAATTAATAGATTAAAATGTACTGATCCTTTTCTCACTAAAATGATGTAAATAAAATCAGTCTTGGGGCTTCCCTGGCAGTCCAGTGGTTAAGACTCTGCACTTCCACCGTAGGGGACACGGGTTTGATCCCTGGTTGGGGAGCTAAGACCCCGCATGCCTCGCGGTGCAGCAAAAAAAAAAAAAAAAAAATTAGTCTCAGTCAAATAATGCAGAACACGGAGGTTACCAAATACATAGGAAGATGTGATATTAGTAATATATTTTAGGGGACTCTTCATTGGTGGACCACATTTCAAAACTCTCGCCCTGCCGTACTTTATGGGTTACTTGACATTTAATACTGGTTGTGTATTCGTTCTGGCAGTGGGTCTCAAACTTGAGCACATTCAGAATCAGGCGGAGGGCTTGAGGAAGCAGGTGGCTGAGCCCCACCCCCGGGGTTTGTGATTGTCAGGGAGGGGCACTGATGCCGCTGGTCTGGGGCCCACATTAGTGACATGTTAGTCCTTGTGTTCATATTTATAAATGGGAAATTTAAGAAACGAAGGCATTCAATTATTTCGAGTGTACACCAGCATTAAGGGGTCCAGTATAAGTCTCAGAACCTTAACAAGCAGTTCCTCAGTAGGACAGAGGCCCAGCTTCACTCAGGAATTATATTTGACCAGCTAACCACAAGCCTCAGTTTAATTTATCCTTTTTAAAATTATTTGAAACATAAAACACAATGAGCTATGGAAAGACCTTAACGAGCATTCCTATGTAGTCTTTTTATTTTACGAACTGTGCTGTATATATGTTTAGTCATAGCAGTTGAAATATTTCTTTTTGAGTTAGGTACCTGAATCACCATAGTAGGGAGGCAAGGAGAGGCAGGACAGATATTTTTAATGTCCTTCTGCCTATTGAGTAAACATGCAGGACTCTCGTTTTCAACTCCTCCCTCACTTAGTCACTTAGTCTTGAGCCCCCTTCTTGCATCTCATCCTGTCTTTCTACTCGATTTTCCTCTGAGACATTTAATCGTGTGTAGGGTCACAAGTCGCTGCTGATGTTGCAGTTAATCTGCATGCATTTATCTTTTTAATGTGACTACGTGTCTCTCTTGTTTGGTCATGGTTGAATTTTGCTTTTTGGTTTTTTGTCTGTTTGTCTGTTTTGCTTTTGAGCAAACTTATTTGATACCTACTACCTATAAGGTACTGGCTGGTCATTTAATCCTCATAACAACCAAGTGAAAAGTATCCATTTTACAGATGAAGAAGCAGTAAGGAGCATCGGGAGGACCAAACCAGTTACAGTGAGGTTCTGTCCTTTCAGAGGGATTGTTGGGCACGGTGGTGAAGAGCAGACCGCGTGGGCATTGGCTGTGTTGTACCACTTACCTCGCTGTATACCTTTAAGAACGTTACTTTAACTCTTTGTGCCCATGCGTCCTCATTCTGACTGCCTCCTAGGGTTGTTGAGAGGGGTAAATGAGTAAATAATACATGTTAGGCACTTAGAACAGTTCCTGGTACCTAGTAAGTACTCAGTAAATGTTAGTTGTTACTATTGGTGTCAGTGTTTCCAGGCACTTTCTACAGTTAACGTTACCAGTGCTGATGCCTTTGAGATACAGGTAGAAAAATATCTTGTATGTGCCTGTTGTCTTAAGGTCACCAGGTTTCCTTGATGGAATGGAAGGAAAACTATACTTGGAATAAAACATCTGATTTCTAGTCTTCGCTTTCCAACTCATTAGCTCTATGACCTCAGGAAAGTAATTTACATTTCCTAGCCATCGGTTCTGTTTTGAAAATGAGCGTTCAATCAAGTGATGTCGTGGGTGCGTCCCCACCCTAGCAGGCTGATTCCATGGCCCGCATTGTACATGTGGTCCCAGTGAATGATACTGGTCGGATCTGCACACCCAGAGGCCTGTGATGCCATGGCTTAGATTCAGTGAGCAAAAAAAGAGAATAATAGAGAAGCCACTGAGATACATACTCTCCATACTTTGGAAATTTATTTTCTGTACTTACTCCTTTCCTGCTTTTCTCAGGCTTGCATAGTTGGCAGAGCTCTGTCAGCCCAGATATCTAGGAATGAGGAGGAAAGCATATGTAAATGTATACATAAAAATTGATACATATAAATGTATACGTGAATATACTTTATATGGTAGTGATATAAAATCTATAAACAGATACAAAATATTTATATAGTAGAATATAAACTTTCAGAGTACATCATATTTTTCTTTAAATCACATGTAAGTGAGACAGAGTAACAAGTTAAAATTGTAACATCTGTGGATAATTGCTCAACAAATTTAATTACAGCATCTTCTGAATCATAAGTACTCTATGCATTGTACCTTTCTTGGATTATTTGAAGTAGATTTTCCGATACTGTATTATTTATGGGAGACCTACAATAAGGAAAACCCAATAAGGTTCATTCATTTAACAAATATGTGTTAATCATCTACTGTTTGCCCAGCACAGTTCTAAATGCCTGAGATGCATCAGTGAACAAAACAGACAAAACTCCTTACCCTCCTGGCCTTTGCAATCTAGCGGTGGAGACAGACAATAAATAATAAACATAATAAATAAATGAATTAAATACTATGTAAGAATGTGATAAGTACTATAGAGGAAAAAATAGCAGGGTGAGGAGGTTGGCCATGCCAGTGTAGGAGCTGGGGGTGTGCAGTAGGGTAGTTAGGGTAGACCACATGGAGAAAGTGAGCAGAAACTTGAAAGAAGTAAGGGAGTTAGTCATGCATCTATGTGAGGGAAAAGCATTCGTGGCAGAGGGAACAGCCTGTGTTACAGCCATAAGGCAAGAGCATACCCTGTATGTTCGGAGAATAGTATGGAGGCCAGTGTGTCTTGATGGGCATGAGCAAGGAGGAAAATAATAGATGAAGAGTTGGGGTTGGGAGTTGGAGTATAGGTCACGTGGAGCCTTGTAGACTGTTTTAAGGATATCTTTAGCAAAACGTTGAAATCATTAGAACTGATGTCTACACTCCTGCGTGTGGTGTGGCCTGACATCTTCACCCCATTGCAGTACCACGTTCTTTCACAGCATCATCAGGTACACGTAATCCCTCTGTAGCCATTACTGCTCTCCTTGTCCCCAGTCCTTCTCCTACCCAGAAAAGGTAAAAAAGAAAGGAAATTTTTCATTGTATTTCAAAAATGTGTATTTATAAGCAGCATGCTAGTGGTATCCATTTTGTATAAATGTACAGAAAATGGAGGATCTGCCTTTTCCAACTTAAACGGAGAAATATGGAGGAAAAGTACTAAATTTTTTACTGTGGGATGCAAACTTATTTCCCACAAACAAATATATTTAAGAAAATGTGCTATTTTAAATGGAAGATATTAATAAAAGTCAAAACAGATGGCGTCCTGGAGTCTGGTTTTTGTAACAGCAAGATGATACAAATCTTTGTATCTGCTTGAAGGTAGTCTGCAAACTGGGTAGTTTTATTAAGCACTGGTTTATGACCACTTAGATTTTATGTGTGTTTTGATTTCTTCGCTGAATGGAATTTTTGTTTTCATTTTTTTCCCCCTCTGTCCTCTTATTCCAGAAGTACAACAGGGGAACCAAAAGAAAGAGACAAGGACGAGGGTAAAGATTCCAAGCCACGTTCTTTGCGGTTCACGTGGAGTATGAAGACCACTAGTTCAATGGACCCCAGTGACATGATGAGAGAAATCCGGAAAGTGTTAGACGCAAATAACTGTGATTATGAGCAAAAAGAGAGGTTTTTGCTTTTCTGTGTCCATGGAGATGCCAGGCAGGATAGCCTTGTGCAGTGGGAGATGGAGGTCTGCAAGTTGCCACGGCTGTCCCTCAATGGGGTGCGCTTCAAGCGAATATCCGGGACTTCTATTGCCTTTAAGAACATTGCATCTAAAATAGCAAATGAGCTTAAGCTGTAAAGAAACTCAAATTTATACAGGATCAGGGAAGATACATCCATATATGAGGTACAGTTTTTGAATGTACTGGCAATGCTTAATGTGATCGGCCTGTGAATCTCCCCATGTAGATTTTGCCCTTACTGCAATAAGGTTATACATAGTTATGAACTGTAAAATTAAAGTCAGTATGAACCATAATAAATATGTGTAGCTAAAAAAGTAGGTTCACATGTACAGGTAAGTATATTGTGTATTTCTGTTCATTTTCTGTTTATAGAGTTGTATAATAAAACAGATGATTGCTGAGAAACCTGTATAGTTGTCTAGATTTCTGCACGTAAATGTACGTTTGATGCTTTGAGTTGAAAATGTTCTCTCTGTTATTTACATTCTGGTGGGTTTTTTAAATTCTTACCTCCATCATGCAATTTTAAAAGTTGAGAGTTGTGTCCAGAATTAAAAGTGCACAGAAATAGTCTTTACAATTATAGCATGGACTTTTTAAAATTATTTTTAAATCATATTTAAATTTAAACCAGAAGCTGATAAATAGATCAGCTTTATTATACACAGAACTACTCCTGCTTATCTTTGCTCTTATCCTTGTTATCAGACAAGGTTTAGTTGAGAAGATACAAAATGTTTACAGTGTTGGCACTTAGCGTTTTTAAAATAAAGTACGTGAAAATAATAATAGCTTTGCCTTGAGCTAACTAAGAAGTACTGGGGAGGAGGTTAAACCTACATCAAATTTCTTTTGAACTTTAAAGTATTTTCTGGCCCACTGCTAATTGTAGCAGCAAAATTTAAAAGAATCAATACTTCATCTGGCTATTATAATGTAAAATGTCACTTAGGTTTCCTCCGTTCCAAATCCCACAGCATTAATTGCGGAAGTACAATAATATTGGGACTGTTTCATCGCACAAACTCATCTTTACAGTGTTGATCAATGCATCAGTTAAGAAATAACGCCACCTCAGGAATTAACTGGCATTGGGAGCATTTGCCTCATGCGCCTCCCAGCCTCTTCACCCACCCCCGGCACATATCTGTCATTACTTAAGAGACTTCCGAGCAAAACATGCTATTTATAGCAGTGTATTATTGATTTACGCTTATGTGGTTGTTCAGTTGGTTCCCATGTGACCTGTTTGTTTTTAATATTTTGCCAGATTTCTTGTATTTATTCCACATCATTGTGCCTATAATGTGCAGCTTTGTAATTGGCATTTGCCTACTTTTCTTTCATAATTAGTGATACATGCGATGTAAAACCACTAGTAAAGGTACATTTTAATACTTGTTATTTTCTACTGAATTAGCCTTGGAGGTTGACTGTGCAATGTTATTTAATGTTGTAATTACTGTAATATCAGCATATGGGCCCCATCTTCACACTCCTGAGAAATAGAAAGTGTATTCCAATTTTATCAGTTTAAAGGAAAATGAAGCTGTGATTAAATACTGTAATTCTAGCCTACATTAGAAAGCTCTAAGCGTAGGTGATGTGCCATTCCATGATGGCTTCCAGACTAGGGTGACCTGTACTGTAGTGTGATGTAGCTTTCTTCTGTAAAGTTCTGTTCTAAAACGAAGTGTATTTTTGCCTTAGCAAAGGATGGTGTTTGGAAAAAAAAAAGCCCAACAACTGTGTAGCCCCTTTTTAACCTAGTGTTCATTCAAAACAATTGACGCAAATCTTCATTCACCTTCACTGGTGCACACTGAAATTTTACTTGAACAGTTCTCATAATAAAGCACTTGTCTTTTGCTCTTTATCAGAATGTGAATTACCTGTTTTCTAGGGCAAAAGTATTCTGTATGGGGAGTTTATTTTGTGTGTGCTAAATTTAGTTGATGGGAAAGCTGTGTAGGTTTCCAAGATGTCATTATGACAAGAAAAATTTAGTCTTTTTTATTGGAGTTCCTATCAATTAAAACACTTTTTAAAAAATAGACATGCCTTTTCCAAGGCAAAAAACTGATGTTCTTTTGCATTTTCTCACTCTGGTTAACTCTTCTGTGTTTGTGGGCAAGGAATTTTACTTCAATATTTTTTATGAACTAAAAATGAAATCTTAATATTCACTTTAGATTTTCCCATTTTATATGGCGACATAACTTTTTTTTTGAAGATTTAGAGGAATTTTATAGTATGTTTGCATAAATAAATACCAGTTTATGTTCACTGGCTATGTGATATCAGGATTTCCTTCATTGCTGTTTAAGTATGATTTGCTATAACATCCCTAATATTAAATTATTTTGTAGAGACTTGGGCACAGTATTTAATTTGATAAATAAAAATTTGGTAAATAATAAGCTGAAATACACTCTAGAATCTTGACCCAATAAGATAGGCCTTGATTTAAAACCCAAAAGACCTTATTGTGAGGTGATTTTCACCAATGGTACCATTTCACAAGGTGGACAACAAAATGGCATGTGATGAGTGAGACATCAATTTACTATAAATAAGTGATTTACAGCATGTGTCAGTTAATCAAGATCTCTGCCTTCATTTTTAAAATACCTATTGAGGTACCTACTGTGCCTTAAGGTATATAAAGAAATTGTAAAAGAGAGTTCCTACTTCTCCAAAATTTGGTCCATTTGGGAAGACAAAATATAAACATGCACAAGGCAAAAAAACACGCACTCAAATAGGAGACAGTGAAAGTGCTCAATCACAAAGAATAGATGCTATAAGAATTCAGAGGGGGCGAGTGCTGTATGAACATGAGAAAGGAAGGAATTTGAGGATGGTTAAAATTCAAGGGGCAAAATGGAAGGAACATGTGAGAAAAGGTTTGAAGTTAATAATGGCTGTAAGACACATGTGAGAAATGAATCACTTGTTCTAGGGAGTTGACAGGGTTCACCTAAGTTGATGGATAGACGATTATGTAAAGCATTGATTGGCAGCCTCAGCTTGGACTTGACCTGTGGTCAGAGGGGAGTAGTTAGGGCTTTCAAAGCCCAGGAAATACCTAATAAATTGGTTGTAAAAGAAGAGCAATTCATTAATTCAGCAATTTTGTCAAGTACCAATATACGTCAGATTCTAGGTTCTGGGAAAACAGCAGTTAAAAAAAAAAATCTGTAATAGAAATTTGTGGGATGATTGAAGACTAGATAGAGCCAGGAAGATCTTTTCAGAGACTATTAGCAATAAAGCACGTATGAAATAGTCTAGATAGAGGTGGTTAACCCAGGATCAAAAGGAGCATATATTTGAGAGACCTTTCAAAAGATGCATCAACAAGATAGCATGAGTAGGATATGGACTATAAAAGGGAGGAGTGGGTGGCACAAAGAGCTTCCTGGCATATGATTCAGGTTTGCAGCTTGCATATGAAGACTTCCACTTTCATCTAACATGGATAACAAGTACTAGAGTTACCCTTCCACCTAAAACAAGAAAAAGACAAAAATATATGAAACAACAGATTCATACAGTGTTTTCATTGTGATGAAATGTTTTCAGGACATTGTGTGTCAGTCAATGGAGGAAGTGATCCCTAAGAGGAAACACATGAACCCGGGGACTGACCCAGCTGTCTGCCTCAGGAGAATTTCTGGGCAGTGGCATATGGAGGGGAAATGCAGTGGAAGCTCCTCATTAAGGAGTCAGGGCTGAGAGACCAGGGAAACCAAGACAGCTAAAGTCTGGAGGGGAGAGAGCTGTACCAAAACCCCAGAGATATGCAGAGATTGGTGCATGCATGTGAGAAAACTGCATGAAGCCAATGAAAGAACCACCTGAAAAATTGGAACAATCATCAAACTGCATACAGAAGTAGTGCCTGCTCCAATCAGCCACAGTGAAAAACCTCATAATTCATGGGTCAGTGGGTACTCAGTTTTGCCTAAGTAGTTGGAACCAGTTAGCCCTGGATTAAATACTGCATTGGTCCTGCTTAATGAAGTTTAACAAGCAATATCCAGGAGAACTATTTCTAAGTAACTTATGTTCCAGAACAGACCTCAAGAATATTAATAGGAATACAAAGTGTGCATCACCTGACATGGTAATAATATTCACAATATCTAGCCTCCATTCAAAAGTTTTCCAGCATGCAAATATTAATATTCTAACTGAATTATTGTAAAAAATTAGATCATATATTTATATAGAAACTGGTCTACATAGCATTTTTAATACAATTTTTTTAAAAGCCAGCATGGTTAAAAATTAAATATTTTTTTCACTCATCTCATTGGTCTGTAACATCATTGCATTTTCTCTGTATGTAACAGAACACTACATTTTCATGAGTATAAAGCAAGAGGTGTGGAAAGGAGAAGGGTATATGATAAGGAGGAATTATCTGAAAAGAAAATTGGGGGGCTTCCCTGGTGGCGCAGTGGTCGAGAGTCTGCCTGCCGATGCAGGGGACACGGGTTCGTGCCCTGGTCTGGGAAGATCCCACGTGCCGCGGAGCGGCTGGGCCCGTGAGCCATGGCCGCTGAGCCTGCGCATCCGGAGCCTGTGCTCCGCCACGGGAGAGGCCACAACAGTGAGAGGCCCGCGTACTGCAAAAAAAAAAAAAAAAAGAAAAAAAATTGGTAATATTACAGCCAGTACATATTTCAACTTTTTTCAACATGCTTAGCACATACTGTATGTTATGGAAATAAGTCCCAAAAAACTGTTTGTTGATATGGAATATCATATGTAAAAGACATCATCTTTAAAAAAAAAAAACAAAACTTAGATAACTAATGCTCAACTATATTATTATTGCAAACAGACATGTTTCCTAAATAATTGCTTCTCACTCAGCTTACGCTCAGTGGTTTGAATGGTACATTTGATGGTACACTCACTAAAATTTCTGTTAAAAGAAATTTTAGTGATATTCACTTTGAATTGAAATATGAAGTTGAAAAAAGCTGAGGAAAACTAGTCTCAGATCATCTCTAGGTAAGTCATATTTTAACTTAGATGGTGTCATGGATATAATAAAGCAAGTAAAACAATAGAAAACCCCACCTGTTTATTGTGAGAAATCAAAATTTTTTAAACATATGTCCAAGTCATGTCTATTTATATATAAACAAAGCCAACTAAAGTTTACTGTAGATTCTCAAAATGCTAATTTTATTAAGGTGGAACCTGAGTTATATTGGGTTGATTATTTTTCTCTATGCCATCAGTAGTTAATTTATTCTACATGAGGCATTCTGAAGTTTGATATCACCATAAACACTTCAGACAAATTTTTCAACCCTCATAGAAATTTGTATAGATTATTGTTATCCACGTCTAGATTAATTGATAATAAACTTAGTCCAAGAATCAAAATATCATGATTGAAAGGCTCTTATAATGCCGAATCTAAGCTATCCCCCAAAACTGGTCATGCTGATGCTGCTTCAGCAGAGACAAGGCTAACCTGCCCTAAATATTTGCGGGTCCAGACACAGAGTAGAAGACCACATCCCAAAGCACACCCCTCTTCTTCCCCTTCCTTATCCCTCCCAGCTTCATCCTGCACTGGGAAGTGCAAGCACATGGAGAAATGAATCTGCACGTATTTCGTTTAACCAATTATGAGTAATAAATCTATTATTCAGCCCACTCTTCCATGTTTTGATTTTGCAAAATGTTCAGCTTAAATCTAGACATACTTCCCATGGTACACGTTAATGATAGCAATAACAACAACAAAACAAAAGGAAGAAGGGAAAGTTTATCTGATATAATGTTTCATTAGTGAACTCATGCTAATTGTTAATAATTATCTTTCATTTTCATTCCCAAGTTGTTACTTCCTAAGTTGCTGAAAGATTTTTCCTAGATCAATGTTTACCTGTTAGAGTAGTGTCTTAGTGCCTCAGTTTTTTCTTGGCTCAGTTTTGCAACGGACATTTATAGCAATTCAGAAATTTCATCTGTTGAGATGTCCCTTGAATGTTACCTGTCTATCCAAGAGTCATAAAATATAATAGCAATAAAAATCTTATACTCTATCCTGTTTAAAGAAATAATAAAGCCTTTTATTCCTTTTCATAAAAGTGACGTATGTTCAAAATTTTTAGAAAATATTGATAAGCTGGTTCTTGTTCAAGATGGTGATGTGGGAGGAACCTGAACTCACCTATTTCCATGGATACACTGAATCTACAACTAAATATGGAACAATATCCTTTGAAAGATATCTGAAAACTAGCAACTTGTATACATTGGGCAAATGAGGAAAAAACCCACATCAAAATGGGTAAGAGAGGCTGATACAGTCCCACAATAAACCCCACACCATTGCTCAGCAACTCATAATCAAGAGGGAGCTCAACTCCTAGCTACTCCTGAGTAGCAAAGAGATTGAATCTCACATCTGGCAACCCAAATTTTAAGACCTGAAACCATAAAACTAGAAGAAGACGTAGGTGGTAAACTGCTTGACTTTTGTCTTGGCAATGATTTTTTTGTTTTGACAACAAAAGCAAACATAAACGAATGGGGTTTACTATATTAAACTAAAAAGCTTCTGCACAGCAAAGGAAACCATCAACAAAATGAAAAGGCAACCTACAGAACTGGAGGAAATATTTACGAATCATATATCTGATAAGGGGCTAATATGCAAAATATATAAAGAACTCATACTACTCAATAGCAAAAAATTAAAAATTAATAAAAAACAATTTAAAAATCGGCAGATTCTCTGAATAGACATTTTTCCAAAGAAGATGTATAAGTGGCCAAAAGGTTTATGAAAAAGTGATCAACATAACTAAAAATCAGAGAAATGCAAATCCAAATCACAGATATCACCTAACGCCAATTAGAGTGGCTATTTTCGAAAAGACAAGATAACGAATGTTGGTGAAAAGGTGGAGAAAAGGGAACATGTGCACTGTTGGTGGGAATGTAAATTGATGCAGCCACTATGGAAAACAGTTTCCTCAAAAAAATTAAAAATAGGGCTACCATATGATCCAGCAATTCCACTTTTGGGTATTTATCTAAAGGAGGGAATGGGAAAAGGTATTTCATGAAAATGGAAATGTAGAGAAAGCTGGGGTAGCAATACTTATATCAGACAAAATAGACTCCTAGGATATAGGGACTTCTGTGGCAGTCCAGTGGTTAAGACTTTACCTTCCAATGCAGTGGGTGCAGGTTTGATCCCCAGTCAGGGAGCTAAGATCCCACATGCCTCATGGCCCAAAACATAAAACAGAAGTAATAGTGTAACAAATTCAATAAAGACTTAAAAAAAAAAAAACCAAAAAAAACTAGGCTATAAAAGAAACAAAGAAGGGCATTCCATAATGATAACAGAATCAATCCAACAAGTAGATAAAACAGTTGTAAATATATATGCACCCAACAAAGGAGCACTTAAGTATATAAAGGAAATATAAACAAACATAAAGGAAGAAATTGACAGTAGCACAATAATAATAGGGAATTTTAACACCACACTTACATCAATGAACAAATTATTCAGACAAAAAATCAATAAAGAAACACTGGCCTTAAATGACACATTAGATCACGTGGCCTTAATAGATACATAGAGAACATTCCATCCAAAAGCAGCAGAATATGCATTCTTTTCAGAGCCCATGGAACATTCTCTAGGATACATCACATGTTAGGCCACAAAACTAGTCTCAATAAATTTTTAAAAATTGAAATCATGTCAAGCATCTTTTCCAACCACAACACTATCAGACTAGAAATTAACTAAAAGAAAAAAAACTGCAGAAAGACAAATATGTGGAAGCTAAACAATATGCTACTAAACAATCAATGGGTCACTGAAGAAATCAAAGAGGAAATCAAAAAATACCTTAGGACAAATAAAAATGGAAACACAACAACCCCAAATCTATGGGGCACAGGAAAAGCGGTTCTAAGTGGGAGGTTAATGGCAATACAAGCCTACCTCAGGGAACAAGAAAAATCTCAAACAACCTAAAATTACACCTAAAGGAAATAGAAAAAGATGAACAAAAGTATCCCAAAGATAGTAGAAGGAAAGAAATCATAAAGATCAGAACCAAAAATAAATAGAGACTAAATAAACAACAGAAAAGATCAATGAAACTAAGTGCTGGTTCTCTGAAAAGACAAACAAAAGTGATAAGCCTTTAGCCAGACTCATCAAGAAAAATAGTGAGGGCCCAAATAAATAAAATCAGAAATGAAAAAGAAGTTACAGCCAACACCACAGAAATACAAAAGACCCTAAGATTACTACAGAAAATTAATACCAATAAAATGGACAACCTAGAATAAATGGATAAATTCCTAGAAACATACCATCTCCCAAGACTGAATCAGGAAGAAATAGAAAATAAGAACAGAACAATTACCAGTATTGAAATTGAATCAGTAATATTAAAAAAAAAAACAAAAAACTCCCAACAAAGAAAAGCCCAGAACCAGAGGGCTTCACAGGTGAATTCTACCAAACATTTCAAGAAGAGTTAGCACCTTTTCTTCTCAAACTATTCCAACATATCAAAGAAGAAGGAATGCTTTCAGAACTCATTATATGAGACCAGCATCACCCTGATACCAAAAAAGGTATCAGACAAAGACACCACAGAAAAAGAAAATTACAGGTATATATCACTGATGAACATAGATGGAAAAATCCTCAATAAAATATTAGCAAACTATTCATGAATACATTAAAGGGATCATACACCATGGTCAAGTGAGTTGTATCCCAAGGATACAAGGATGGCTTGATATCCACAAATCAATCAATGTGATACACCATATTAACAAATTGAAGAATAAAACTCATATGATCATCTCAATAGATGTAGAAAGAGCTTTTGACAAAACTAAACATCCATTTATGGTAAAAACTCTCCAGAAAGTGTGCATAGAGGGAACATACTTCAACACAATAAAGGCCATATATGATAAGCCCACAGTTAGCATCATACTCAACAGTGAAAACCTGAATTTTTTTCCTCTAAGATCGGGAACAAGAAAAGGAAGCCCCTTCTCACCACTTTTGTTCAACATAGAAATGGAATTCCTAGCCACAGCAATCAGACAAGAAAAATAAATAAGAGGAATCCAAATTAGAAAGAAATAAGTAAAAGTATCACTGTTTGCCGATGGCATTATACTATATAGAGAATATCCTAAAGATGCCACCAAAAATGCTATTGTAACTATTAAATGAATAGTTTAATAAAGTTTAAATAGTTTAATAAATAGTTCAATAAAGTTGCAGGATACAAAATTAACATACAGAAATCTGTTGCATTTCTATACACTAACAACGAATTGTCAGAAAGAGGAATTAAGAAAACATTCCTATTCACAATAAAAGAATAAAATACCTAGGAATAAATCTAAGCAAGAAGGTAAAATCTGCACACCAAAAACTATAAGACCCTGTAGAGAGAAACTGAAGACAACACAAACAAATGGAAAACTGTACCATGCTTATGGATAGGGAGAATTAATGTTGCTAAAATGATCATACTCTCAAGGCAATCTACAGATTCAGTGCAATCCTTAACAAAATACCAATGGCATCTTTCACAGAACTAGAACAAATAATTCAAAAATTTGCATGGGAACACAAAAGACCCCAAATAGCCAAAACGATCTTGAGAAAGAACAAAACTGGCTGTATCAAACTATACACCCTGTTTAGTTTACATCCTCCCTGATTTCAAACTACAGTAATCAAATTACAAATCTACAGTAATCAAAACAGTAAGGTATTGGCACAAAAACAAACACATAGATCAATGGAACAGAATAAAAAGCCCAGAAATAAACCCACATGTATATGGTCAATCTATGACTAAGGAGGCATAAAATGGGGAAAAGACAGCCTCTTCCATAAATGGTGTTGAGAGAACTGTACAGCTACATGCAAAATAATCAAACTGGACTACTTTTCTTACACCATATGCAAAAATAAACTCAAAATTGATTAAAGACTTAAATGTAAGACCTGAAACCATAAAACTTCCAGAAGAAAACATAAGCAGTATGCTCTAAAGTGAAATAAACCAGTCACAAAAAGACAAATATTGTATGATTCCACTTATGTGATGTAGCTCATAGTTAATTTCATAGGTACAGAAAGTAAAATTGTTATTTTCAGGGACTGGGGGAAGAGGAAATGGAGAGTTGTTGTTTAATGGGTTTAGAGTTTCAGTTTTATAAGATGGAAATAATTCTGGAGAATGGTTGCACAGCAGTGTGAATGTACTCAACAACACTGAACTCTACACTTATAAATGATTAAGATGATCAATTGTATATGCATACCTTACCACAATTAAAAAAAAGAACAGCAACAACAACAAAGGGCAGAAATAACCCTAGCTCGTAAGAGTCATGCCCTCACTGTAGGTATGCACATACTCTTAATTATTATTGTTTTCTAAAATCAGCTTGGCTTCATTTAGCAGGCCTCTTTCAATGTTTTCCTTTCAAGATAGGTGATTCCAAATTTGTATACTTTCAGGTAACTTTGTGTCTTAGAATTGCCTTTTGTCCTCCCTTTAGAGTGGACTGATTTGGGGGAAAGAATACCTGGCAAGTACTAGAAAACATGATGCTGGAGATTCTTCCCCAGTGGCATTTCAATTTCACTAAATGACCTCCAAATAGATATGCAAGAGACATATTTTTTTTTTCTTAGCTACTTGTGAAGGGGCTGGACAGGGTGAAATAATCCAAGCACTTTTGCTTCAGATGTCAAGTACAAAATGGGATCTAAAACTTGAGCAGTAAATTAATGCTTTCTTTAAACCACTTCTTTTAAAAGTTATGATCCTGTTTGTTAAAGGGATTTTATTAACTATGGAAAGAAATGAACCCATGAAATGAAACCATGTAGAGCTCTTAGAATATGCCTGGCACTTTGTAAGACCCTAATAAATGTTAGACACAAAAGAAGTTTGCTGTTATTATTTTTCTTATTTGTTGCCAGTATTTCTCAGCTTGTTGTTTGTCTTTGATTTCTCTTAATGCTGTCTTCTGAATTACTGGTCTTTCCTTTATAATTTCTTTCATCACTCTTAACCATAAAAAGTCTTCTCCAATCCAGACATTTAACAAATGTTTATTTTCTTACAGTTATAAAAAAAGAAATGAATCCAGACTGAGAAATTGGTTCAGATTTTTAAACTCTTGTGCATGTTGTATTCCCAGAATATCATGGACAGATGTGACCTGAGAAATCATTTCATTCACACCCTCATTTCTCTGATGAGGAAACAGGATTCAAAGATGTCATAATGATTTGATCCAAAGTCTGGCCCAGGAAGGTTTTACACTCTGGTCTCTGTGCTGCCAGTGCTTTCCAGCATCCTCACCAACATCCCCTTTTATATTTCTCTTTGTGGAACCATCTTCAGAAAAGTTTGGTCTTTTGAGCTGCATTCGAGTAATGGTGCATTTGTCAGTCAAAGATTTGGGTCAGGGTGAGATAACCCCTGCCACCATATTGAATGGATATAATCCCAGCCCAACGCACAGAAATGCCATACCAGTTTTTAAAAAATCTTTGACACGTTGAAATTGTTGTTAGTTCCAGTTATTACCAGAGGGAACCACTAGAGGTCACAGAAAACCACTGTCCGGGATGCAGTGCTTGTGTCCTACTACCCACGGTGGTTGGAACACTACAGACCTGTCTATACAACAGACACCCCGTTGCCCTAGAGAAGTGCTTGGTCTTGTGGCCCACATTCTTTAGATTTAACTAAGAGAACGTTTATTTCTTCTGCCTACTCACGGATTTGAGGCTAACATTCTTTGCTGCTTCAGTTGAATTTTTCACGTTTTTGATTCACTCAGGTTGTTTAAAATGTCCTACCATCTGGCTACAAAGATACTCTCAACTTCATTCCATTGGATCCCTCATATCAAAATGTAATGGTTTTATAAATTTTCTGGAACTTGATGGAATTCTGCATTCTTTTCATATTGTGTGAGTCTAATAGGGTCAAAAACCTAGAGATATTAAAATAACATATTAAAAAATCCCATAGTCTTTTATAACCACATTCTTTTCATACCGTACACATTTTTTCTCTTAGAATACTGTGATGAGCCAATGGCTTTTCATTGACTCAATTTGTTTCAATTATTTGTGGTCATTAGTTGTATGTGTGTATGTGTGTGTGTGTGTGTGTGTGTGTGTGTGTCTTTGACCAAAATGTTATGTTAGCTAAAGCAGTCCTTTAACTGGCCCAGGTAGCCTAAAATGCACAATATTTACTTGTCTTTGCTTTCTAGTAACAAGATATCCCAAGCCCATCTTACACCTTCTGTATCCCAGACATGCATTTGGCCAATTTTTCCTAAGCCGCGTTTCCTTTCCATGGAAATTGATATTAGAAACCAAACTCTGAGCACTAGAGGTGCTTATCTGACTTTGTGCTATTAGGATGATGTGAGCTGTAGGCCACTTCAGTAGACAGAGATGGAAAAAAAATACCTCTCTATCTATCTATCCATCTATCTATATGTACACACTCATATGTAATAAGTTCATAGCCATTTTCAGTTTAGTCCTAACATTACTTCACAGCTGTAATATTTAAATTCTTAATTTTATATCCAAACTATAATTATGCCTTCTTTTATCATAAATGACACATATAATTGTCACTCTGAAGCTCTTGATTTATAACAAATCAAACAGAATTACTGATTTATTTTACTTGCCAATAAAAGAAAAATGATCCAAAATAGTGATACCAGTATTAACAGTAACTATTAAACTGCTAAATGAAATTCAAACTTGTCTCTGTACTTACTTGTGTCCTTAGAGTGCACCAAAGGATATAGAATAAAATTACTTTGGTCTAGAGAACTCTGAAATAATCCCTCATTCTGTGGGTTAGCAAAGTTCTGTTCAAATGGTTCCATTCATTTTCAGTTGAAGGGGTCAACATTTGACAGTTCTGAGTTCCTAATATTTTAGTTTCTGCTTTTTACTTTGGGCTATATTCAGCCACTGGCAAAAGGGTAAGTCAGTTTTATTACTTCGCATCATGAAAATAAATAGAAATACCTCCACAGTTCAATCTTCTGAGTACTGAACAGGAATTTCATTTAGTCGCTGTCTGCCTCACTTACAATGACTCTGTGCAGAGCTATATGTGTGAGATTTATATATGTGCATTCTGGACAGACCCAGACAAACCCATTCTGGCAAACCCATCCTATTCAATTTGTCTTAATACATTTGGAATCTACAGTTTCATGTCTCCAGTTAAAGTTTCATTGTACTAAATTCTATCCTAAAATCAGAACTTTTTATTGACCTCCTTCCCCCACCTCACCCTCTGCCAGCTTCAAGTTTTTCTTTTCTCTTCCATATACGATAGCATTCCCTTCTAATCAATACATTATTTGTGCTAAGTATTGTTGTATCAAACTAAATATTTACTTGGTTTTACTATATATAAGCCAAGATAGTTTTCCATGTTGCCGTTTTCTAAATACAGAACCAGTTATTAAAATATCTTAACCCACCTCCAGGAAATACATGATATTTTTATTATGTATTATATTCAAATATATATATATAATTGAGTGATGCTCTGTTGGCAAAGGAGAATACATATCAAAGCAGGTTTTTCAGGTTTTGTCAGAAATGTTTGTTTTCTTTTAACTCATAAGGTCATAATTCTGACCTTTTTTCTCTACACATACATTTTTCTATTATCAATATTCAGCGCAAATAGCTCAGTGGTTTTCTAAATCTTCAGTGGTTTTTTAATAAATCCAACCAAATAAGATACAATTCCATTATAGTGTTGAAGGATGATTTTGAATGTTATATATTACACTTTAAAGCTTCATCCACAGAAGACTTCTGATTCTGCTTCTGATGGAGAATGATGCACCAGTGGGGGATGCAGGGATGCCTTGGTGAATGGAATTCCAGAGAGGGACAAGCCTCTCACGGATGGGCAGCGGGCGTGCAGCCTTCACTCCCGGGCAAGTCGCTGAGCTGGGTGCGGGGACCCGAGGAAGGGGGCTTGCCTGGTACTGAGAGGTGACACCTACAGGTGAGGGGGGAAGAGCCAAGCTTTTTGTTACATGTGGGCTGGCAAGCTAGACTGGAAACTGGATGAGCCCCAGATAAAAAGTAAACAAATCACTTGGCCACACGATGGTCCTCTTATCCCTGGAATTGTGCTGAGAAAGCCGCAGAGGGGCAGCTCTGGGAAGCACGCGGGCTTTCTCGAACTTTCCCACCGTGGTTGATGCCAGGGCCCTGCTGGAGTTGAAGCCAGGGTGAACAAATGCTGACACTATGCTCCAATCTCCTTCCAGCCCCAGTGCTGATAAGATCAACCGCTTTGGCCTCTTGATGGTGGTGGCCCAGAAGTTTGAGGCTTGGGTTTATCAGAGGTGAGCTGGGTCTAATTTGAGCCGTGGCCCAGCCCAGCCTGGGCTCAGATGACTCTGGATGAGCTCCAAATGGTCAGCCCCTCACAGTAATCACAAGACAGGAAAAAGCTTGCTCTCTCTGGGAAAGAGAAAACAAAATTTTAAAAAAATTCTTCAGATTTCAAAGAGAAGAAATTTATGGAAGACCCTAGTTTTTACAATTGTAGTAAATTTTAGTTGTAACATCCTTTAACTGCAGTCCCAGGTTTACATTGTATTTACCTCAAATCTCTGATCTTTATCTTTGGTGCAGAAATCCAACCCCTTAAGTGAAATAAAAATGTGCTGTGCCTGACATTCCCAACTTTGCATTCACTGGGATCTGCATGAATGGGATTACCACAGATCAACTACAGATATATTTTTTAAGAAAGTACTGGACTTCCCTGGTGGCGCAGTGGTTAAGAATCTACCTGCCAAGGCAGGGGACATGGGTTTGATCCCTAGTCCAGAAATATCCCACGTGCTATGGAGCAAGTAAGCCCGTGCGCCGCTACCACTGAGCCCATGCACCACAACTACTGAAACCCGCGCGTCTAGAGCCCGTGTTCCACAACAGAAGCCACCACAACGAGAAGCCTGTGCAGCGCAACGAAGAGTAGCCCCTGCTCGCCGCGACTAGAGAAAGCCCCCGTGCAGCAACGAAGACCCAATGCAGCCACAAAAAAAAAAAAAAAAAAGAAAATACTTAAAAACTTAAATGCAAATGTTAAATTTCCTCTTCCTATTAAGCCATCTGTTTTTACCACCTTTTGAACTAAATGATAGTTAATGTAGAAGGCTCCAAACTTAATCTTTAAAAGAATTTTTTTTAACATGAGAAAAGGCAGGAGTAGACCATCCTCCCTTTTGGGGGCTGTCCCAAGACTGAGACTTAGCTAGGATTCAAAACTGCTCTCCCTCTCACTTTACATTGCAGTCTTTGGAAAATTAAACCTGTTATATCTGTTCCATTGTTTATAACCAGCTCTTTTCACCTCCAGAGATATGTTTCTTCTGGAGTCTAAGCCTACACAAATAAACTAACAGCTTTAAACAATTTTAATTCATAAAACTTGAGGTCCATAAAGATCCCTCCCTTTCCTTTTTTTTCTTTCTTTCCAAATTCACACATTTATTACAAAACAAAAGATGAAAACATAAAACCTTTATATGTCTACAGATGGAAACTTTGTTTTCAATTAAATATCTGTAACTGTCTTATGCAAGCAATTACTTTTAAGACTCTGAGGTGTCTAAGTATTTTTTTTTTTACTCACTAACTGATGATCTATTTTCATGAATCTTAGCCCTCCAATGCTTTTGCTCCTTTGAAGGTCAGGCTCCTAATTCTTACCAGGAAGGAAAGATTCCTATGGATTGGCACTCAGCCCTTTCCATTCTCTTTCCTGTGAGCAGAGGCTAGGAGATGAGCATGTTGCAGAGTCCTTTGGGTCCTGGAGGGAATGTAACAAGCCTGCTTATAATCAGGTGCGCTCCCTGCTTTGAAAAGCAGACCGGGGGGAAAGCCACGCTTCTGCTGTTTTCCGTCCTTCTGCAAGTAATCACAGCCCTGCAGGTGCTGAATTTTTCTGAGGGAGGAGAGAGGCTTAACTTAAAATCAAGTTCAAGCCTCTGAGTATTACATGGAATTGGACATTGTAAGATTTAAAATTATATAAACTGAGAACATATTTGCAACTTGGGGATTTTTGATTACCACAGTGAGGTCAGAAGAGTTATAGGACTGCTTAAGTAGTCACGCAGGAGCAAGGGAAGCGCTCTTCACACTGAATAACTTCTAAAGACACAACGGTGAGAGCAACATAAAGGTGGGTTCTTATTACATCTCCTTGAGCCCTGCTTGCTCACTGATTATAGAGACAGTCTACGGATCAGTTTTCAGGTGCTCTAGTGTTTTGCTTTTTATCAGGCAAGCTAAATGTTTTGATATTTGAAATGTATTTTGTATGGACAAAACACACTTTCCATCCCATGGACGATCCACCTATGTCTCCATTTATTATGTCGTCTGGGGGGTTCTCAGAAGTCAGTTTTGCACGTAGAAAAAGGACGGTTAGGGTCTGTTTTTGTTTATAAGTTAATAGTTATTTTAGTAAAGTTGCAAATCCACAGGTCAAGCTTCCCATAGCTTTTAAATTCAGTATTGTTTTATTTCATTTACAAACCTAATAGAATTTAACAGTCACTGTAAGGGGTTTTTATCATTCACTTAATTTAATTATCTTAAACATTTTAAGTGACTTTTATAAATTTAATATATGTGATTTTCTTTTCAAGTACTTCAACTATGTACAGGACTATGTAATTCTTATAAATGCAGTAAATTAACTTATTTTTGTATTCCTTTCAAGTTAAACTTATAGGTCTAAGTAAACTACTTGATTTTACATTTTATGTTGAAATCACCAGTAATTTTTGATATTCTAATATGTTAAATTATGACTATTTTATGTACTTAGAGCAGTATAACCAAATCATTCTTAAACATATCACACATTTTAATAGTATTAAAATATTAATGAAATAATAACACATCATTTTATACTTAACTCTAAGTTTCCAAGAATTAAAAGATACGTACCTACATAAGAAAGTAAGGCATCCCAAACAGACTGAGATTCACAGTGACCTGAGAATGCATATCTACCAGAGTGATATTCTCTGTTTTTCCCCCAGAGTGATATTCTTGAAAATCGTGATTTTAATGATTACTTCGTATGATATCATATGCTTGCACCAGAATTTCACCTGCCCATCCCCATTGGTTTCCTTCAACTTTTCGCTGAAGTCAGACTGTGATTAACACCGTGGACACACTGCTCTGTGTTTCTGAATGTTTCCTTAACATAGGCACCTAGAAAGGTATGGCCGTTTTTCAGAACTCTTGATAAATATTTGCTGATTGCCTTTGCAAAAGCCTGTCTCCAGTTTGCGACCCATGAATATTGTATTATAACCATCCTCTCACCATACCCTCACCAGCATTGAGTATAATCTTTTTTAAAAGATTCGTTTATTTATGTATTTATTTTTGGCTGCGTTGGGTCTTTGTTGCTGGGCGTGGGCTTTCTCTAGTTGAGAGGAGTCGGGGCTGCTCTTTCTTGCTGTGCGCGGGCTTCTCATTGCAGTGGCTTCGCTTGCTGTGGAGCACGGGCTCTAGGCACGCGGGCTTTGTAGTTGTGGCTCCCGGGCTCAGTAGTTGTGGCTCGTGGGCTCTAGAGGGCAGGGTCAGAAGCTGTGGCCCAGGGACTTAGTTGCTCTGCAGCATGTGGGATCTTCCTGGACCAGGGCTCAAACCCGTGTCCCTTGCACTGGCAGGCGGATTCTTAACCACTGCGCCACCAGGGAAGTCTGAGTATAACCTTTATTACTGTCGTCTTTTTCATCACCATCATCACCATCATCATCACCTCTCATCATCTCTGCCAGCTTGCACGTGTGCAAAGGAAGTCTCACTATTTGGGGTTCACTTATTTCGTTGCAAGTGTGGTTGAACGTGCTTTGCGTGTTCATTGTGCATTGAGCTTTGGAGCATCCCTCACCCCTTTGGCCAGAGGATGGGATGCTGGCGGCTGGGCCCGACCCCCAGAAAGCCAGGCCTGGGTGGAGCCGCCGCCATCCTAGAGCCAGGGGGCGCTGCGATCCCAAGTTTCCCATCCACCTCTCCCCCAGCCCCCCCGCCCCGTCCGGACTGGGCCGGGCTGGGCCGGGCTGGGCAAGGGCGGGCGGCGGGGGTGGAGGCGCAGGCTAGGCGCAAAGGTTGGTGTCTTCGTGCACCGACCTCAGCCGCAGGGCCCGCGGCACCATGACGGTGGGAGCCAGGCTCCGAAGCAAGGCGGCGAGCAGTCTCCCGCGCTGCAGGCCCCTCGCCCGGGGGCGAGGGCGGACGGAGGGGGACGAGGAGGCGGCTGCTATCCTGGAGCATCTGGAGAGCGGGGCCGAGGCGGCGGAGAGCGGGGCGAGCGAGCAGCGCCCGGGGACCCGGGGCGCGCGGAGGGTGCACCTCGCGGTCCTTCCCGAGCGCTACGAGCCGCTGGAGGAGACGGCGCCGGACGAGAAGCCCAAGAAGAGGTACCGGCAGAAGCTGAAGAAGTACGGCAAGGTAGGCATCCCACCGCCGCCACTGTCCCTTGGAGGTCGGGGAGCGCGGGGCGCCCGCCCTAGAGCTGGAGTCGGCTCCCCACCGTCTGACGGTCTCAGCCTCTCTGCGCTGCCCTGCACCCCCTCGGCCTCCCACGAGCACCCCTTCCCGGCATTCGCTCCTGGAGCCCCGAGACTGCTCACTCTGTGAACTGGGCAGTAAGGGGAAAGTGAGCTGCGGGGAGTGATAGAAATTAAATCAGAGGTTTCCCTGCGCACCGCTCCACGGCTATCCCGATGCTGGCGGGTGGGTAACTTTCCCAAGGGGTCGCTTACCCAGCTGGTTCTTGTCCTAGGTGTGTCCTCCCACTCCCTTGTGTAGTTGGTAGGACAGGAATCAGTATCCCTATTTTAAAAGTGGGAATACTGAGGGATTAGCGTGGTTAGGTGACTTGTAGAAGGTGACCCAGTTGGAAAGCAGGGAGGTACAGCCCAGTTTGTCTGTTTTCCCGCAACGCCTTCTCGAGGATATCCTACTAGCTGAGAATTGTTTGGGTTATGTCTCCCAATATTCTCAAGGTGATTTCCAGGGCCTGGGAGCTCAACACTCCGTAAGTATTCACTTGTGGGGTGGGTGGGAGAGAGAGACAGAGGGAGAGAGAGAGGTAATATGAATATGGGACAAAATGGTAGTTTCCTCCCTAGAGATCAAAGCCCCAAAGCAGTTCCCAGGTGCTTTGGCCTGGAAACGCTTGAAGCTACTGCTGCCTCTGGTCCCTGGGACTGGACAAGGCCACCCAGAAGATAATCACAAAACTCATTCTATCCTGGCCAAAGGGCAGGGGCCCCATCTGATATATTATCCAGTCCTCCGGTGACCTCTTATCATACCTGAAACCGACGTCGCCACACCTAGAAACTTAGCTTTATCATCTTCTTTAAAGGTATGTCAGCAGCTTTGGGAGCAGTAAACAAGCAGGCAGTGGTATAGTATAATAATAAAAACTATAAAGTTGGGCCTTTCAGGCTTAGAGTCATGCTAGGACGAATTATTCTTCTTCTTGGTCCCAGCTGATCACACAAAAAAAGCCATCGGGCTCCCCTGGTGGCGCCGTGGTTGAGAGTCCGCCTGCCGATGCAGGGGACGCGGGTTCGTGCCCCGGTCCGGGAGGATCCCACATGCCGCGGAGCAGCTGGGCCCGTGAGCCATGGCTGCTGAGCCTGCGCGTCCGGAGCCTGTGCTCCGCAGCAGGAGAGGCCGCAGCAGTGAGAGGCCCGCGTACCGCAAAAAAAAAAAAAGCGTCATTTGCCTCTCAGTTGGTGAGCTGATAATGTGGAAATCTCAGCTCAGAGGCTGGCTGAGCTGAAGACGCTTTGAAGGTTCTCACTATGTGCCAGGCACTGTGCTGAGCACTAGAGACACAAAAATGGATAGGATGCAGTCCTGCCCTAGAGGAGGCCACAGCCTCCCAGGGAGACGCTGCCATATGGGGCACCACCATGGAGCTGCATGGGAAGAGCCTCAGCAGTTAATCTTCAGGGATGAGGTTGTAAAGTCAGAGAGGTTTTCAGATCAATGATGACATGGAAACTGGGCACAGAAGGATGAGTCAAGGTTTCACAGGTTAATGTTGAGGTACTAGTTCACATCCACTAGCATAGCTATTATTAGGGAAAAAGAAAACAGAAAACAGCAAGTGTTGGTGAGGATGTGGAAAATCGGAATTCTTGTGCATTGCTGGTGGAAGTGTAAAATGGGGCAGCTGCCGTGGAAAACAATTTGGCCGTTCCTCAAAAAATTAAACACAGAACGACCATATGATCCAGCAATTCCACTCCTAGGTACATACCCCAAAGAATTGAAAATAGATACTCAAACAAATATATATGTACATGTTCGCAGCAGCGTTATTCACAATAGCCAAAGAGTGGCAACCACCCAAATGTCCATCAATTGGTAAATGGATAAACAACATGTGGTTCATACACACAATGGAATACTATTCAGCCGTTAAAAGGAAGGAAGTACACGGCGGACACACAAGGTCACATATCGAATCTATGATTCCATTTATATAAAATATCCAGAATAGGTAAATCCAGAGAGATGGAAGGCAGATGGGTGGTTGCCAGGGACTGAAGGGAGGGAGAAATGCAGGGCGACTGCTTAATGCGTGTGGGTTTGCCTTTGGGGATGATGAAAATATTTTGGAAGTAGGTAGAAGTGGTGCTTGCGTAACACTGTGAACGTGCTCAATGCCGTTGAGTTACTCACTTGACAATGGTTAATTTTTACATTATGTGAATTTCACCTCACCTAAAAAAAAAAGAATTTCACCAGGTAAAGAAGGGGTGGCATCCAAAGCGGAGGGCAGAGTGCTAGCAGAGATGAGGCAGGTGAGAGCTCTGGAGTGAGTGTTACATGCTAGTTCAATAGACCAGGAGGCCAGGCGGGGACGCTGTCACGTTGGAGTTGGATGTGCCCTTTCTGCCCTTCAACTTCCATTTTCTTGATGGCGACCAAGAAGGTCGACATCTAAGCTCCAACATGGAGGAGGCAGATGGTCCACCCTTCTGTGTTGAAAATCCATGAGAATAGCCACGTCTCCGCTAGAAATGTGGGGAGGTGACTTTCCCTGCTTTGGTCACCAGGTGAAATTTTATTGCACTTGGGCCATTGGAATAAGGAATGACCTGCAAATAGCTCAACCCTTCAAGGAAGGGTGAATAAAGTTCCTTTTTATCTGTTAACCGCTCAAATCCTTCACCCAAGTCCCTTCCTGCTTCTATTTAAAGAAAGGTGTTTGGCTTTTGTGAACTGTCCTAGGATAGGTTCCCCTTCCCCTGCTGCCCCTTGGCCCCAAGCAGGGTCGACCCAATGCTGTGCTGGGTCCAGTCTCTGGCAGGAACCTTTGGGCTCGAAAGGCTGGGTGCCTGGGACTCTTGGCAGTCAGTGGCCCCAGTTGATTTTTTTTTTTTTTTTTTTGGTGGTACGTAGGCCTCTCACTGTTGTGGCCTCTCCCATGGCGGAGCACAGGCTCCGGATGCGCAGGCTCAGTGGCCATGGCTCACGGGCCCAGTGGCTCCGTGGCATGTGGGATCTTCCTGGACCGGGGCACGAACCCGTGTCCCCTGCCTCAGCAGGCGGACTCTCAACCACTGCGCCCCAGGGAAGCCCTAGCTTTTTTTTTTTTTTTTTTTTTTCCCCAGTTGATTTTTAAGTAATGATGTGAGTGTTCAGATGGGCAGGAGTTGCTGGGAAAGTGCTGTTTTCTGGGTGCAGGGAAGGGGAAAGTGTGTGGGTCTGCTGTGCTCTTACAGGCTGCGGGGTGCTCTGGTGCACATACAATGCACAATTACCTTGAATCTTCTCAACGACCTTAGAAAGCCATGGACTCCCATTATGCAGTGAAGGAAACTGGAGTTTCAGGAAGTTAAGCTCTTTGCTGAAGGCCACACAGCTGGAGAGCAGAGCTGGGAGTCAGGAGTCTCCCCTGGCCCCTGCCGGCTCAAAAGCAGTTAGGGTGGAGGGAGAAGGGGGGTGAGGGAACCAAACCCCAAACTTAGCTTCAAATAGGAAGTCGCCTTTCCCAGGCACCTCTGAGAGCCACAAGGAGAAGCACAGATAAGGAAAGTTATTAAATTTTATTAATCGGGCAGCTAGGAGGGGGTTGGAGAAGGGAAACACAGGGTGTGGAATAACCTTGAGCTCAAGAGGAAGAAAAATGTCCCACGTCTAAGTAAGGGGTTAGGACAGGGGCCCTGGAGCCAGACTGCCAGGCGCCAGCTGTGCTCAGCCTCCTACTGTCTATGTGACCTTGAGCTCTGCTCTCCTCTCTGCCTCGGTTTCCTCATCTGTCACATGGGTTAATACTAGGGCTGTGGTAAGGAGTAAATGAGTGTAGTCCATGTACACGTCTTGGAACGCACCTGGCATATGGCGAGGGTCCTGTCGTTGTTGGCTGTTATCTAAGGGGAAGGAGGAGAGGTCGCATATGACTGTTTCTTCTCTGATCAGTTTTTAATGAGCTCTAACTCAGAAAAAAATCAACTTCTGTAGCTGACAGCCCACCTCAGCTTTGTGCCTGGGTCCTGACCAAATTTCACAAGGGAAGACTTGATTTTTATACTTGGGGGAAAGGGATCTTTGTTGAGAGCTGATTCCCTTTTGGAAACTGGGGGTGGGGACAGGGAATCCCCGACATCTTTGGGGTTACCCGGGAACCCCCAGAAAAGCCTCACTCCCTGTATTAGTTTGCCTGTAACAGATTACCACAAATATAGTGATTTAAGGCAACACAAATTTATTCTACAGTTCTGGAGGCTAAAAGTCGTCTTCCCTGAGCTACAGTCAACAGGCTGGTTCCTTCTGGAGGCTCCAGAGGAAAACCCTTTCTTTGCTCTTTTCAGCTTCCAGAGGTCCCCACCTCCATGTTCAGGGCCAGCATCTGCAAGTCTCCTTCTCTCTGTCTCTCTGCTTCTGGCACCGCATTGCCTTCTCGCCAACTCTTCCTGCTTCCCTTCTGTAAGGGTGGTCGTCTTTATTTGGATCTTTATAAAGATATAAGAATCCTTATATGGGCTTCCCTGGTGGCGCAGTGGTTGAGAGTCCGCCTGCCGATGCAGGGGACGCGGGTTCGTGCCCCGGTCCGGGAAGATCCCACATGCCGTGGAGCGGCTGGGCCCGTGAGCCATGGCCGCTGAGCCTGCGCGTCCAGAGCCTGTGCTCCGCAACGGGCGAGGCCACAACAGTGAGAGGCCCACGTACCGCAAAAAAAAAGAATCCTTATAATGATTGGGACCCCCTGGATAATCCATGGTAGTCTCCCCAATTCAAGATCCTTCATTAAATCACATCCACAAAGTCCCTTTTGCCATATGAGGTTACATATTCACAGATTCTGGGGATTAGGACATGGGCATCTTGAGGGGAGGGCATTATTCAACCTACCACACTGTCCCATGATCACCCAGGCCCCTCCGCCCCTCTGAGAGATTATATGGGTTGAAACTCTACTCAGATCAAAAGATTTCAAAATCTGCTCCCTCCAATGACACTGAAATGGTCGATGCTATTTTACATTTCTTTGCATCACATTTCTCAAATCTGTGTTTTGACTGTGTTCTAGCTAATGAGCTATTTTAGTAAGTTTTTTTTCTCATTTGCAAAGATGAAGTGACAAGCAGTTTTTTAAAATAGCAGGCTGAGGGAAATGGATGTACAAATACCCAAAATGTCAAGTTTAATGCAGGCCATCCATGATTCTAGGGGCTTGGCTTATAAAGGATGCTCTGGACTGTTAATACTTACTCCAGGAGGACAGTTTTTGTCGTTGTCGTTATTTCTAACAGGTACGTAAAATTCTCCCACAGAATCTTATTACACATTTACAGAGATGTTTCTCTTAGCAGCATCACTGCCTCCCTGCTCCCAACACACACCCTAGTGTCTCCTTGGGAAGTTGACGAGGCAGTGTCCTGGGAATCAGTGTCTAAAGAGGCCATCAGAGTGACCTTCCTCTCCCAGAACTCCTCCTTTGGCCTGAGAACAACCAAAGGAAACACCAGTCCCTTTCTGGATGCTGGGCATACAATACTGAGCACGACCTCCTTCTGTTATTCTGAGGTCTCTGAAAGCTGACGTAAGCCAGAAATCATAGGAAAGTGCCGTCTTAAGAAACTTTCCTGAACAGATAACAAAATATCTTAGATTTCAAAATTACCACCACAAACGTAAATTACTGTAGAATAAAAAGAGGCAAAGGTTGTTTTCCAATAAAGATAGCTGACCTTGGGGGGCCAGTCCTACTGCCTGCATTTGGTGCCAGGCACTGTTCTAAGGGCTTTCCTTGCGTAAACCTTTTTAAGCCTCTTCACCCAATGAGGTGGTTACTAAATATGCCCATTTTATAGGTGAGGAAACTGAGGCCAGTGAAAATTAAATAAGTGATTGGGCTGGAATTTAAGCCCAGGCCGCAAGCAATCAATTGCAAGGTTACACACTGCCTTCCTTAAAGAAGGGAAGTGTGTGTGGGGAGTAAGGACACAGGCCCTGAGGTGAGATTTCTTTGGGATTGAACTTCAGCCCTGCCTCTTACCAGCTGTATAATCATGGATAAATTTAACTCCTTGGTGCATCCTTCTTGTTGAAGCCTGATAGCCAAAGGCCTCTAGGAATGCACTAGTAGCCAGTCCAAGTTAGATCTGTCTGTTTGTTGCAGCAAGGAAGAGTGTAGGTCAGAGGGATCTTGAGGCCTCAAAAAGTAGAGCCCTCAAGTAGAGAACTGAATATTTGAGTCTGAGCTGAAGATATAAATATGGGATTTATCAGCATACAGGGAATTCTTAAAGTCATTGGAAATGGATGGGACCACCTGTGGAGAGATTCTAGCCCAAAATATTTTTTTAAATAAAAAGTAAAGAACAGTACTGAACAACTCCAACATTTTATAGTTTGGTAGAAGGGAAAGAAAGCTGAGGAGGGGCATAAAAAAGAGTGAAATAATGCCATTTGCAGCAACATGAATGGACCTAGAGATTATCATACTAAGTGAAGTAAGTCAGACAAAGACAAATATCACATAATGCCACTTAAATGTGGAATCTAAAAAAAGATGCAAATGAACTTAATTACAAAACAGAAATAAACTCACAGGCATAGAAAACAAACTTACCAAAGGGGAAAGGGAGGGGGGAGGGATAAATTAGGAATTTGAGATTAACAGATATACACCACTGTTTATAAAATAAGCAACAAGGGGCTTCCCTGGTGGCACAGTGGTTGAGAATCTGCCTGCTAGTGCAGGGGACACAGGTTCGAGCCCTGGTCTGGGAAGATCCCACATGCCGCGGAGCAACTAGGCCCGAGAGCCACAACTACTGAGCCTGCGCGTCTGGAGCCTGTGCTCCGCAACAAGAGAGGCCGCAACAGTGAGACGCCCACGTACCGTGATGAAGAGTGGCCCCCACTCGCCACAACTAGAGAAAGCCCTCACACAGAAACGAAGACCCAACACAGCAAAAATAAATAAATTAATTAATTAATAAACTCCTACCCCCAACATCTTCTTTAAAAAAAATAAATAAATAAATAAATAAACAACAAGGACCTACCGTATAGCACAGGGAACTATATTCAATATCTTGTAATAACCTATAATGGAAAAGAATCTGAAAAAGAATATATACATGTATGTATATATATATGAATAAGTGAATCGTTTTACTGTACACCTGAACCATTGTAAATCAACTATATTTCAATTAAAAATTATTTTAAAAAATGAAAGCTGAGGAGGGGCTTTATGTGAGATAAGGGAAAACCAAGAGAATATGGAGTCAAAGAGGCCAAATGAGCGTTTCATGAAGTTTGTCCAAAGCTGTTGAGAGTCAGGGGGAAGACAGAAAAATGCTCATTGGCTCAGGCAGCATGGCGGTGGCAGACGGCCATGACCAAGCAGTCCTGGATGGTCAGGGTTGAGGAAGAGGGAATAAGAAGGGAGGAAGTGGAAGCTGTGTGTGTAGATGGCGCTTTCCACTGGTTTGCCGAGAAGGAGAGCAGAGACCCAGGCAAGACCTAGAGAAGGGTATGGAGTCAGGGGGACAGCGGAGCATATCTGTAAGCTGATAGGAATGATGCAATGGGGAGGAAGAGGATGGTGATATTGGAGAAGGGAAAGCTGGGGGCAAGGTGAGAAAGGGTACCAACAGCAAGTGTCAAGGGAGTGCCTTGGGGGAAGAGGGCCATTTTCTCTACTGGGACACCGGCAAGGTGGGAGGAGAAGCTGGGGCAGGTGTAGACAGTGGTAAAGGATGAACGGGTTCCCTAATGACTTCTGAGTCAGTGGGAGATGAAGTGGGATCATCTAATGAGGGTATGGACACTGTGTGTGTTTCTCTGTGTGCATTGGGGGCAGAGAGGCTTGTGGAGAAAGGAAAAGGTAAGAAATAATATCTGGGAGAGAGGGACAGTCAGCCTACTGGACTGACAGACTAGGCTGGCCATGCAGTGTTGGAAGTCAAAGGCAGGTTTGTGATTGTGATCAGGGAGCAGGCCTCTCACTGTTGTGGCCTCTCCCGTTGCGGAGCACAGGCTCCGGATGCGCAGGCCCAGCGGCCATGGCTCACGGGCCCAGCCGCTCCTAGGCATGTGGGATCTTCCCGGACTGGGGCACAAACCCGTGTCCCCTGCATCGGCAGGCGGACTCCCAACCACTGCGCCACCAGGGAAGCCCCGTGATCAGGAATTTTAAGTGGTGATTGGAGTTGGAAAAATCGAGGGTGTAGAGACAAGATGTGTGATGATGTCCAGGTCACGTACATGGATGTTGTCGTCATGAAGAAGGATGACGGAAGTTGGGGGTGGAGAGAGAAAGGGGGAGGGGCAGCAGCACAGTCAGTGTTAGTCGGTGGTGGTGGTCTTCATTTTTCTGTTGCGATTCCACTTGAATCCCTTGGATGCCCTCAGTCTAGCACCAGGCCTTGAAGAGAAGGAGGAGGGAGAGTGGATACCAAGAAAGAAAGGCCCAGTCGTTACCCTCAAGGAGTGTAGAATTGTATTGGGAACCAAGACTTCCGTGGATGCAGCAATGACAGAACAGTAGGAGATTTTAAAGACACAAATGTGGGTCAGAAAGGGGTGTGCCCTGGAGGCAGAGGGAGGACTGGGTGGGCTTTCAGATCAGGTGAATGACGGAAAACTCTCGACCCAGCCTTCAGCAGAGCCAGTAACTTAGCTGGAACAGAAGAGAATGGGCTTTGGTTTAAAAAAATACAACAAAACTGGTTTGGTTTTAGAAGTAGCAGCTTCGGGCTTCCCTGGTGGCGCAGTGGTTGAGAGTCCGCCTGCCGATGCAGGGGACGTGTGTTCGTGCCCCGGTCCGGGAAGATCCCACATGCCGCGGAGCGGCTGTGCCCGTAAGCCATGGCCGCTGAGCCTGCGCGTCTGTAGCCTGTGCTCTGCAACGGGAGAGGCCACAACAGTGAGAGGCCCGCGTACGGCAAAAAAAAAAAAAAAAAAAAGTAGCAGCTTCACTGCTGTTTCCAAGAAGATCTCTGAATGATCTGGAAACATGCGGGGCTGGAAAGCCCTTTTCAAGGTGCCGATGTCTGTGCTGAGTCCCCGAGTGTTCGTATGATGGGGTTGGGTGTGGGACACCAGAGAGCTGAGAAATGCTAGCTGGCTCATTTGCCCTGGGAAAATGAGGCGAAATGATTCTTTATGTATGGCACCATTGTGCATGGAAGATTACAAAGTTGCCTCGCCTAACCCTTTGCTTTTCTCTTCTGTTCCTAAAAACAGAACGTTGGGAAAGTTATCACCAAAGGATGCCGCTACATCGTGGTCGGCCTGCAGGGATTCGCTGCTGCCTACTCCGCCCCGTTCGGAGTGGCCACCAGTGTGGTGTCGTTTGTCCGCTAGTGGGAGCTGCCTGGGCAGACTGGAAGCCTCTGTTCCGGGAATAGTGCGAATCCGGGAGCATCTCAGACTTGAACTCACAAAATACTCGGAAGAAAGAAAACGTCTTGGTTGAATTGGATGAGTGTTTCCGATGAGTCATCCCCCTCCAACTGCTCAGCTCTCCACATGTCTGGGACACGGGTGGCCCTGGTGAACAATCCCGCAGAGAATTAGGCTGAGGTCAGGCTTGGGATTAGGGTCAGTTCGCTAAAACCGGAGCTGCTCGTGAAGGGGGCAGGGGCTGGTGTGGAGACAAACACTTGGCAGAAGTCCACGCTCTGGGTGGGTAGCAGAGTGGTGATTAGGGACACGGATGGGGGATTTGCATCTGGAGTGAGCTGATTTGCTCAATTCTAGAAAGCGCACAGGCTGACAGGACTCCCAGCCCTTAGCTGCTTCGGTTCTGAGGACACCCAAGGAACTGTTTGTTCCTGAAGTCATCACCCCATCTCCTTCCTGTACCCCTTTGCCACAAGGAGTTTTAATTACAGGCTTGAGAAGAAGGAAGGAAGAAAAACCTCTTTGAAGGCTACGATGCTTTGAAAACTGTGTTGACGATGTGTCATGACTGTTTCAAGTAGATGAAGGCTTGTCACTTTCACCTTCTCTGACATGAATGTGGAGGTGGTGATGAGGGTGTTAGGATCTGCAAGTTCAGGTACAGGTTGTTTGAGGGAGAGAGCACTCCTGAGGGCTGCCGGGCCCAGTCCAGCCCAGTCCAGCCCAGTCCAGCCCAGCCACATGGAGCTGGCCAGACTCTCTGGCAGGCAGATGGCTGGCCTCCTGACTCAGCTGCCTGGGGTACCATCAGCCCCCTCGTCCTCGACATCAAGCCAAGGAAGGGTGCTCTCTCTGGGGAGAGAGGGAGGTGCTATACCTGGAAATGAAAGTGTATTATTTAGAGAAGGAACCAGAAGGTAGGAGACAGGTATGAAGGAAGCAGAAGAAGGATGCTGGACGAGAGAAGCGGAAGCACAGGTGCCAGGTCTGCGTTATCAGCGCTGGAAAATCTTAAGCTCTGGGCGGGGTCCGGGGGAGGTTGGGTGACCAGAGACGCCGTGCTGGTGCTTCCAGACCCTCTGAGGCCTGTGAGCTCACATTGGCTGCCTTTGGAGCAGCCTTTCCTCTTCCGTGCTGCCCAGTTTGACGTCATCTCAGCTGGATTCAAAGTTAGGGGGGGTGAGGGTCCCGGGCCTGGAGGGTGACCTGTGGACTGCCACTGGACCATCGCACAGGGGGGTGCCCGCTGCCAACCTCCACGATAGGCCCCTGTTCTGACCTGGTTTCCAGAATGTCCCGAAGTCCAAAATAGTTATTACAGACCAGTCTGCAGGATTGGTGGCAACACCTGCTTGTTGCCCTGTGAAGTTTCCCGGGGCAGGGAAATGAGGGCTCAGTGCTCGTGCTTCACCCGTCAAACCCAGCCAGGTGGCACCGGGAAGTGGAGAAGGTTGGAAGACAGACAGATGGACAGAAAGAGGAACGAGTGGAGGAGAGCGTTGTAGCCGGGAAGCTAGATTGTGCTTCACGTTCTGGAGGCTTGTGTTGAAGATGAACTTGGACCCAATTCCTGCACCATTAATATCGGTGAGGAAAAGAGAAAACAAATGGTCTTGTTTTAGCTCAAATGATGAGAGTTGATGGTGGCACATTTTCACACATGTACGATAATTAGAGCGTGCCTGGCCACACTGGGAGTCAGGGAAGAGAGGCGACATCAGTGGAAGAAAAAGCAAAGCATCGTCTGGGGGGAAAGAGAGTCAGGCCTGCGCGACCTGCTGCTCACAGGAAAGGCAGAGGGGAAGAAGGAGCCTGTGTGGGTTTGAGGACGCCTGCCCGGTGGCCCAGTGCTGCTGGCCTGCCCCCAGAGAAGCCCGTTGAGTCTCCCAGGGGATGTAGAAGTGTGACCTGGGAGGGACGAGAGCGGCTGAAGCCTGTCCAAGGGAGAATCGCCCCCGCTTACCCCCAAATTAGAGACATTATAAGGCCAAGCACATTTGGCCCTCAATGTTTTAGAATTCTGGTTAAGAATTAATCCAGAAATTTCAAAAGTCAAAACCTTGCAGGGATGGTCCTGGGAGCCAGATTCGTGTGCACAGAAGATGAACTGCTGTAAACTGTCACTCAGCTGAGTTGTCATTTCCCCCAAGACAAGGCGCCCATGCTGCAGATTACCTTTTCGCCTTTTCTTTCTCTTTAGTTTTTAAAAAAATATATCAGCATCCACACCCTACTAAAAATTGAGTTTTAGAACCTTCCCTTTACACGATTGACCAAGAGGCTTCTTTTGTATGCTTTTCTTCCATATTCTGTGAATAAAAGCCCCAATTTATCTAATGTTTCTGTGCGTGAAGACTTTTTCACCCCTTCATGCAGTGGGGGACACCTCCCTGGGGCCCGCAGCACGAGCCCAGTGCTGCTCCCCAAGACCAAGGGGAGTGACAGGGCCCCTGACTCACTGGGGACTCTGCTTGGGTGTCAAAGGGGGACTGTTCTCCAGAGAACGGGTGTCAGTGTGCAGGAGCCTCAGTTCATGCATTTGTTAATAACGAAGATTTCCAGAACCTCTGATTTGGATCTAGAGAGTCTAGTGTGTGGCCAGGAAGCTGCATTTTCCACAAGCAGCCTAGCAGATTCTGAAGCAGCTGTTGCTCTGCCTGAGCTGGGAAATGCTGGACCCAGGGGCTGCTGCAGGTTGCATTGGCCAGTGGACTCCAAGGTGGGACCTCAGGTCAGCCAGGTGTCAGCCCCAGCCGGGCACGCACAGGATGCCCACTCACTGAGCCTTACAGAAGCTTCTGGAATTGCTGTCAGATTATCCACCCAGGCAGGGTTGGGGCCACGTGTGTCAACCAACCTTTAGGCTTAGGACAAAGCAGAAGCTATGTCCCTGATGTCTTCAGCTCCCCTGGAATCACCCCTACTGTCCCCCTGCTCAGCACCTGTGCTTTGTCAGAGAAGCTCCAACCGCTGTCTGTCACCGAGAAGTACCCCGAAGCAGGACTTGAACTCAGACCTCCCCCTCGCATCCACCAATAGTCCTCCTGAGCATGGCAGTGCCCTCAGCAGAAAGTGCTTGTGGGGCTGAGAAGCCATCAATGCAATTTTAGATTCAGACGGCTGCTGTGACAGGTTTTGCACCTGTGATGTACCCCCGTCCCTCTGCAGGAGCAGAGACGAACTGAATTTAACTTTGTGATGCCATCATCCCCAAAATGTTGTGAAAACTTTATAGCTTTTCCTGTACACTTACTTTATAATACAAACTATACTCAAAGTTAAAGAAAAACAAAACAAAAAAAGCGAATGCCCTCAGCATCCTTGTACAGGCTGCATTTGAGAAGTTCTGTGATTTTGCCAAATTCCCAGCTGGTTCCTGAGTAAAAATAATCTCAAATTCCCTTGACCATTCATGGAGAAATGGGGAAAAGTTAATATAACATGGGATCTTGGTTATTTTAGAGGCAAAGTTGTTTTTGAGCCAAACCACTCTATCGTAGCCAAAGGGAAAGAAGGTCTCTTCAGATTTTTTAGAGGGCTCACTGCCAGATCCCGGTGGGTACACAAACCACACAGGAGCGGAGGTAGAGAAGAGAGAGGAACAGAGGAAAAAAACAGGCTTGCTTGCCTGACGCCCCAGGGGTACCTGGTGCCTTGCACCCTGCAGCTCCATCTAGAGACAGAAATTAGGATCAGAACTCAGCACCTTCAAGCACTGGCTTTGCTTTTTTTGAAGGTGTTTCTCAGGTGATTCCTCTTGCACAATCTGTTGACAAGGCTTTAAACAAATGTATCTGGTTCAAAGCAGACAAAAGAATCAGAGCAAAAGTAATGACAGACACAGAGCTGAGAGGTCACACTTCCCCTTGCTTGCCCTGTAATTCCAGAGTAAACCACTTCCACACAGACTAGCTTTCTTCATTGAAAATGAAGGGAGATTACTTGTTTTTGTTTTGCTTCCTATGGAAGATGTTTATAACTGCTGCAGAAGTAGAAAGTGGTGATATAACCTTTCTTTTCCTTTTTTTTTTTTTGCGGGGGGGGGACTTACCTACTGGAAAAACCCTTGTTTATCTTCTTTAATCATTGAAAGAATCCTGAGTTAGGTATTATAATGCCTGCAGGCACGGAGCTAGGAAGCAGAGACACTTTATGTCGTAGACGATGATTTGTGTATCTGGAGATCTTTGGAGTTGCGGAGAAAATGGCATCTAAGTGATTTATGCACTTTTCTTCATCACCTCATTTTTCCGTACAAAATCAGACTTGAATTTGTCTTTCAATGTTTTCACTTCAATAAATCAGTGAGCCACTCCTGTGATCGGCCCCCATTCTACCTGCTACCCCTGGTCATGGCTCTGCTGCACGTAGGATCAGAGGGAAGCCAAGATGCAGCAAACATCTACTAGATTCAAGGCTGTCAAGAAAAAAATGTTGCCTGTCGTTCCAGTTCTACAAGGATCAAGCCATCAGCCCCTACAGTCACCCAACCACAGTGCCCCTGAGGGGAATTCAGGATGCAGAGAGACAAGAAGCCTTCTGCGCTTTGGATATACTGGTCCTCGACTAGTTCAGACGCATACCTAAGGAAAAATTTCAGTGACCCAAGATTCTTGCATCTTCTCAGGGATAGGAAAACACTAAAATCATTAACTTGAGATGTCTGTTCTTTGTGATTAGCAGTCATCCTTTTATGCTTGACTACATGTTTTCCCCAGCCAAAAAAGAAGTGCACGTATTTTTTGTTTGCTCTTTAACTTGGAATTTTAATTATGTACATAAATAGCAACATGTGAATGAGGCGTTCTAGAGGCTTATTCGGTATCTCTAGATGAAAGGATTTCAGATGGGTCCACTTGGAGTAGTGATACTTCTAGCGTCACTCACGAGAACAGAGGCCTCGCATAGTTCTCTCTGGCTCCTATCTTACCTCTTGTTCGGCTGCAGGCCGATGAGCCTTGTACTTGCCGAGCCTTGAGACCGAAGACAGAGCCTCAAGTCAGTGACAGAGACATCAAGGGTTTAATGGCTGGGGGAACGTCTGAAGCAACGTCCTGGGGTGACACCCCACTGTGTGCAACAGAGAGTGGGCAGGACAAGGCGGCAGCCTTCACTCCCAGGGGCAGGGGGAGTTTACCAGTTATAGGCGGAATTATTCCCCGGGGAATTGGCCCCCGTGGTTACCAGGGAAACCAGCAGAGCCGCTTGCCCTTTACTTCCCCTTTGATAAGCTGTTAGGAACAGTCATCAGCTGGGACCTGGGGCAAGTATGTAGGAAGGTCAGTCCTGTGAGTAGGCTGTAGGTGAAGAAGGCACTGGTCCAGCGGGAGGTTGGGGGGATGTACAGAGAGCAAGAGAACAGCCATCTTGGGTGGCCTGACTGTACACCTCTTCAGAGCAGTTCCTCAGAGCTAGCTGAGAGGCTGTTTCCCAGGCTATAGTCCTCAGTAAGATCCCCGAATAAATCATGACTCACAACTTTTGCGTTTTGTAGGCATTGTGCTGGGTGGCTTGATGACATCAATTTAATTCTCAATTTCATCTACTTCTCATTAACAAAGTCAACAAGATAGATATTATTATCTGGGTTTTATAGATGAGGAAACGGAAGCTGAGGGAAGGTAGGGAATTCCGCTCCGATGCGATGGCCGGGAGGCCTGAAACCAGGGCCCACAGCTTCCCTTTTTCTGCCCGTTTCAGCTCTCATTCGCTTTCCTCTCAGGCTCCTGTTACCACCAGCGACCAAGAGGAAGAGCAATGCTTTAAATGGAATTACATCCAGTGAGCATTCCTGGTTCCCATATTATCATCCAAGTAGTTAGAAACCCTCCAAAAAAAGACGCGAGGTGCTTGCCTGCCCATCATACCCTGGATTTTGGACACGCTGAGATTGCTTAGCTGCCGCTTTGCCATGGTCAAGGCGCAGAGCAAGGGGACGTGGGGCTGGGCTGGGGAAGGGATCTGTGACCCCAAGTCAGTCTGGTTGAATTTACTTTATTTTGCCAAACTTGCTTAGCACGATTCCTGCAGCCTCAGCTACTATTCCCATTGACTGGTAACTGTGTTTCTATGCAGCCAGCACTCTCTTGTTCATCCTGGGGTCCGGGCCCACGTGCTAAAGCACCAAGGCCAGCAGGAAGCCATCCTGCAGGATAGGAACAACACTGTCATCCCCAACCTGGCTTCAAATCCTCCAGCCCTGTGACCCTGGGCGAGGTCCCCAACTCCTTTGAGTTTCAGGATTTGGTTTAGTTTCCTTTGAAAAGTACAGTAAGTAGTATCTACTTCAGAGGCTTCTTTGGAAGATGAAGTATGGGGTGTATTCAGAACCGAGCGTGCAGGACATTAAAGGTTTGCCTTCTGCAGTGGCCCCAGCTCAGCTCTGCATGAGCCCTGACCTGTGGGAGGGAAGGAAAAGAAGGCCTGGGAGATGGGGGTAGGGTGCGAGGGAGGGAACCCAGCAGAACTGAGGTTGGGGGCAGGGAGGCAGCCTGCTTCCCCATCCACTCTTAGTGTTTTTCTCTCTTGCCCCTAAACCTATCCTTTATCTGCTGTGAGTGGCTTCCAGGGTCCTCCAGATCACCTAAGAGCCCCACCTTTCCCTTTGCTGGAAAACAAACCCAGTTGGTGCTGCAGGGGAGCTGGGCTGGAGTTGGGTGGTGTGCAAGAACAGCAGGAGGGACAGGATAGAGGGCCTCAGAGGACAGACAAGAGCAGGAAAGGGTTTGTTTATAGCTTCTAGTCTTTTCCAGCCACTGGAAGGACTCTGAACTTTCACCCTGAACTTGGTCTGGTTTGCCAGTGGCCTTGTTTCCGGATACCCAGACTGGCCTCGTCTGTAACATGGAGATGCAGAAGTCCTTTCAGTCCCCGGGGCACAGAGTGTTCAGAGGACAAGCAGGCAGCCTGAGCGTCAGTGGGAAAGCACGCAAATGCTCAGGACGGGTGGCGGGCAGGGGTCTCCGCCCCCCTCATCGTAAACATGCAGGGGGCCTGCTGGCTAGGTGTTATAAACAGTGAAGACCGGGAAGGGAAATACGCACTTTTGTTAAATCATCCAAGGAGTCTCTTCATTTATGTTCATTTATTTATTCAAAAAATATTTTTAATTGAAATATATTTGATATATAACACTGTGTAAATTTATGGTGTACATGTTGATGTGTTACATTTATATATTGGAATATGATTGCCATTGTAGCCATGGTTAGCATCTCTATCATGTCACGTAATTATGTGTGTGTGTGTGTGTGTGTGTGTGTGTGTGTGTGTGTGCACGCATGTGGTGGGAGTACTTAAGGTCTAGTCTTTTAGCAAGTTTGATGACTACGGTACAATATTGTTGTCTATATTCACTAGACTGTGCGTTAGATCTCCAGGACTTATTTATCTACTAGTTGCAAGTCTGTGCCCTTAAACATCTCTCCCATTCTCTTGCCCACCAGGCCCTGGAAACCACCATTTTGCTCTCTGTTTTTACAAGGTTGGCTTTTCTCAGATTCCACATATAAGTGAGGTCATACAGTATCTGTCTTTCTCTTTCTGACTTATTTCACTCAGCATAACGTCCTCCAGGTCCATCCATGTTGTCACAAACGGCAGGATTTCCTCCTTTCTCAGGGCTGAATAATATTCCATTGTATGCGTATACCACGTCTTCTTTATTACAGATACATTTCGAGCACTTGTGCTGTGTTCCGTGTCAACTGAAAAGAAAAATGCACAACATGAGAGTTGTGAGTTAAGCTTTATTTGGGGCAAAATGAGAAATATGGCCTGGGAGGCAGCCTCTTAGATAGCTCTGAGGAACTACTCTGAAGGGTTGGGGTGGGGCGTCAGCGTATATGTGATCTGGGGGAAGGAAGATGCGTGTAGTCAAGCACACATTTTGGCAGAGGCTGGCTGCTACTCTCCTGCAGTTTACCGCTAGTCACAAGGAACAGATGTCTCCTAAAGCACTAATGATTTTAGTGCTTGTGCTTTTCTAGATATGAGAAGATGCAAGAATTTGGGCTCCTGAAATCTTCTCCTGAAAATATCTAACTGTCTGAAGACCTGTTCTGCCAGCTTTCCCCAGAGCACAGGGAAAAACTCATTCCTGATCTCCACCCTGGACTCCTTTCAGAGGGTGCTGAAGGTCAGTGACTGCAGTGGCTGGTGATTTCATCCTGGTAGAGGTAGATGGCAAGTGTCAGTTTCTAGTTGGCAGCCGGCACCACGCTGGGTGGTGGAGCTGCTTCCCTGGAGGGCGACTGGATGGACGGTTACCGCTCTGTATCATGGTGTCAAACAGACCATTGCAGGTTGGAGATACATGTGCAGGGTGATTATAGGGTTGCCTTGGGATCAACCCCCAAGGAGAAGGGGGCAGGACTCAGCAGAGGGAGAAGCTGAGTTGTAGTGCAGGCCCAGTAAAGCCCTCTCCCACTCACTGGAGCTCTGATGCTAGAACGGCCCTTCAGGGTTGACCTGGCTTGTCTGGGAAAGGCCAGGCCTAATACCCCACATTGATCAGTCCATGGACGTGGGCTGCCCTGGGAAGGTGCGTGACTTTAGTTGAGGCTGCTCTCAGGGACTGAGGCAGTCTTGCAAGGACTCTTCAAGAGCCTGGAAAGCTCTCTGCACACAAGGATCCCAGCAGACAAATGTGGGTGGCACATTGCTGTGTCCACCACGCTGGCTCTGAAATCTGACTCCACGACTCACTGCCTCTGTGACCTTGGGCAAGAGGCTCAGCCTCTGGATCACAGTTTGCCCACCTGACAAATGAGGGTAATAACTCTACCCATTTTGTAGAGTTATCAGGAGGAGAGAGTGAGTTAATTCTCACCACAGTGAAACCCATAGAAAGAGTTCAAAATGTGTCATTGTGGTGTTGTTATTTCTAGAATAAACGAAGTAGGGTTTGGCCCTGGGGGAACTTGTAGTCGATCGTATGGCTTCAGACAACCCCGTGTGATGAGTGTGTGCATCGGGGGACCCAGGGGCCCATAGGAGGGGCCCCTCACCCCGTCTTGGGAAGACTTCCCAAAAGGCAGGGGTGGCTGGAGTGGGACGGGGGGAGGGTGGGTAAAGTGCAGCGGCCCCAGCCTGAGTCACCGACCTTGACCTTGGCAAACAAAGCCCTCTGCTGAGGACCTCCTTCTGCTGTGAGCGCGGCCCGTCCTGCTTTGCTCTCCTGATTGGTAGGGCTGGAGCCAGAGCTGGCAGACCTCCCGGGCCTCAGAGACAAGGAGGCTGGTGGGCAGGGAGGGGGTGGGCCACGTGGGACCCGTGTGAGGCTCTCCCTGCGACACGAGGTCTTCGTGGGCACTTGGGCAGGCGTTGGCCTGCGTGGCTGGGAATTGGGGACCATCCTCTCCTAACACAGGAGGGAGGGAGAAGGGACCTCTGCCTTTCCTTCCACCTGCTCTCGGCCCCAGGAAGTAATCTGATTGCTGTACAGAGTCAGGAAAGCAATCGGCTGTGTGGCCTTGTACCAGTCACTTCACCTCCTTGGATCTGGACATCCTCTTCTGTAAAATAATGAGGCTGGAGTGGATGGCGCCCGAGTGCCTCTTTGCTCCGGCATTTTGAATCTGAGTAATTTTCTCGTAGCCTGCTTCTTACAAGATCACGGGTGCTGTCGTTTGATCCTCGCTTAGCTTTTATTTCTTCAAGGGGGCTCTTCCTATTCTGCCTTCCTCTTGAGAAGCTCTCAAGGCCACTGACAATCAGAGACCTGCTGCGTCCTCTCAAGCAGCCCCCCACGGAGGAAACAGAAACAATAGGAATCACTTCCCCAGCAGCCTTGGTCCCCTGCCAACGAGAGGTATCCAAGTTGTTTTCCTGGCACCACGGCTGTTTCCCCCAGCTCCACCACACCCTCTGCCCGGCTCTCCTTCCAGACCAAGGTTCCCCGTGGGGAGGGCTGCCAGGATTGGCCAGGAGAGGCCACCCCTGGCCTTTGCCCCCTTCTGTCAGCCACCTCCCAGCCCTGCACTGGGAGTTCTGCTTCTCTCTCAAGGCTCAGCTCAAGGGCTTCTCCTCCATGCAGCCTTCCCTGAGCTCTGCGGCTGGAAAGAATTGGTTCTTCTGGACACAGCAGTGAGCCTTAGCCCCATTTTATTCTACTCTCTGAGTTGTTAGAATGAGTTGCTGTTAGAATGAGTTGTTAACACATGTGATCCCCCCGCTACTGCGTCCAGCCTTGTGTTTGCATATAGTAGGTGCTGGATGAGTGGTTGTGGCGGGGAAAGGAAGGGACAGAAACAGAACAAATTTCTATAGGAAGCTTGGTGGTGTATCTGGGGCAAAAATTGGTCCCTGTTTATTGTTTTATGGCCAACGTAAAACACAAAACAAAAATCCGTGGAGAATGCATGGGTTCCATGGACACCTCCATTGGATAACCTGGCTCGGGAATAAGGAAGTAGGCTATCATGAAGGTCTCCCTGTGTAGTTGCTGACAGCGCTAGAAAAGTTACTCAAAACGAACCTGCTGCTGCCCTTGGCTGCCCCTCACCCTGAGTGTATGGAGTGTGAATGGTGGGGATGGTGAGACCCTGGGCTTCAGTTCAGGTGTCTGGTCTTGGGGCTGCCCTATGTATAGTCTGGAAGGGAGTGGAGTTTGTTCCATGTGCTGCCTGGCCTGACTGAGGAGGAACAGGGTGCTCAGAGGGAATTGGGGGTGCAGTAGGAGGGGATGAGTTCAGGGAGGTGAAGGCTGGGGGCCGTGGAGCTAGTGGTGGGGACATCCTGCAGGGCTCTTAGTGTCAGGAGGCACTACTGCTGGCTTTGAACAGGCTAGGGGGGGACTTGATTTACGGGCTCACAGTGCCCTATGAGGAGGGACTGTCGTGAGCCCATTTCACGGATGAAGAGACTGAAGCAGAGAAGGTCAGGAACTTGCCTGACCTTCCCCCTCCCCAGCCGCCATCCACGGGTGTCCCTCTCCATCCCAGTGCCCTGCTCCCTGCCGTCCCACTCTACATTCGCTTCTCTCTCAGTTGCTCGCTCTTTGGGGGTCTCCCTCCCCGCTCTTGAATGCAAGCTCCATGACAGCAGGGGCTGTCTGCTTCCCTGCTGCATCCTCGGTGCCTTGAACAATGCCTGGCGCATAATAGGAGTTCAACGAGCCTTTGCTGACGAGGGGACAAGGACAGAGGACACGCCGACAGCCGGAGCTGGAGTGCTGGCACACCAGATGTTGAGTTCTCTTCAAGGCTCAGCGCTCAAAGTTCCCATGGGAAGTCCTGGGGCTCCAAGCCAGCCTGAGGTCAGATGTGTGGGTGTCTGCCTGGGACCTCTCCCCACCCCGCCATGGCACTGCATCTTGGAGGGTCAGACAAAGGTGCTTGGCTGTCCGCTGTCATTCATTTATCAATTTCTTCCTTCTTCCACACATTCAGTCCCTCAGCTGTCCAACAAGGGTTACCTGAACACCTCTTCTGTGCCCAGCACTGGGCTGGGACGGCACACAAGTAACCAAGGCTGCGTGCCTGCCCCTTGCATCTGTGGGGGGACAGACCAAAGGGCAAGAAAGACAGATGAGTAAACAACTGCTATGGAGGAAGTAAGGGGCCTTGAGCCTCCAGTGGGTGAGCGGGGAGGGCTGTTGGAGGAGAGGACAGCCATGGGGCAGGGGCTCCTGGCAAGGAGAAAGCTTCACCAAGCTGTCAGAAGCAGGAAGAGCCAGTGTGATGGGAGCACCCAGCAGGGGACAGGGCGGGAGGGAGGTTCAGGGGAGGGTTAGAGGCAGGCAGCCAAAGAGCACGTGAGCCTCAGCCATGAAGGGAAGGGAAGGGGGTGGTCCTCAGCAGGGGTGGGGAGAAGGCAGTGGGATCCACTCCACGGTGTGTAAAGACCCCCCAGAGCAGCAGTGGGGACAGGTTGGGCCCGGGGGGACATTGTAGGGAGCTCTGAGGGGGCTGCTGGGTTATTCCGCAGAGAGAGCCTGGGGTCGGGGCCGCGGGAAGGAGGGTGCTCACCGGAGCCTGGTTTAGAAAACGGACGTGGCAGAACTTGCTGGGGTGGGTGCCGGGCTGAGGGAGAGACAGGGGAATCAAAGAATTCTCTTGGCTTCTTGCCCCAGCCACCAGGGAGGCGCCGGCTAGGAGGAGAAACAGAAGAATGCCAAAAGGCTTTTGAGCTTAAGGCCAAAACTGCTGTTTATGTGTTGAATTTGTACAATGCCTCTTTGCTGGGCCAGAAATACAATATACAAAAGGAAGCCCTAGGGTTTTCTGCTGCAGCCACAGCATCTCCTGCGCTGGTTTTTACCTTGGAGCCTGGACAGTCATATGACTGGCCCAGTCCCTGGCCTTGGCCTCCGCAGGAGAGGCAGGGACTTACTGAACACGCTCTGCCTGCTGGTCTGCTGGCCTGTGCTGGCACGGGGTCTGCCTAAAGGCACATTCCAGGCCCTGGGTGGGGGGCAGGGAGGGATGCCTTGTGCACATGTGGAGGAAAGGAACACTCGGTAGAGTCCAGGCCCTGCTGGGCGCTTAATATCACATGTCACTTAATGACATAGATATCATTATCCCCATTATTTAAATAAGGAAACTGACAGAAAGGCCTCACCGGTGCGCAAAGCCCTGCAGGAGACGGCTCATTTCCCATAAATCCAAACACTACCTTCTCCGTCACGCTTTCCTTCCAGGTGGAGACTGAACCATTCTTTCTGCCCTGGTCCCCTTCGTTCCCCACCCTCCCACATACCTTATGCTGGACATCCAAGTGGTTTTTAACCTTAGCCTGGGAACCCCAAAGCACTCTACCCTCAGACCCTAAGAGAGGCATGTGCCCTTGGTCTTGTCTCTCTTTCTGTCTGTACCCTGACCTTACCTCCCTACGTGGACCCTTGGGGCATGGCATGTACTTCCTCTAGGACTGGTGAGTGATAATCTTCTCTGTTTCCCTTTCTTTTGTGGTCTATTTGAACGACAGCTCACCGTCTAGCGCTCTGTGCTCCACTTAACACATGCTAATTTAACAAAGTCATAACATCTATGCTTTGGTTACAAATGATGCTGCTATGAATGTTCGTGTACATGTTCTGGGTGGATATATGTTTTCAATTTTCTTCGGTATATACCTGTGGGTGGAATTGCTGGGTCACACGGCAACTCCATGTATAACATTTTGAGGAGTCGCCAAAATGTTTTCCATAGTGACTGTACCATTTTACATTCCCACCAAAAATGTATGAGTGTTTCAATTTCTCCACATTTTCAACAACACTTGTTATTATCTTTTTGGTTATAGCCACCTTGGTGGGTGTGACGTGATATCTCACTGTGGTTCTGATTTGCACTTCTGTGGTGACTAATGACATCTTCTCTTGTGCTTACTGGACATTTGTATATTTTCTTTGGTGTAATATCTATTCAAATCCTTTGCCTATTTTTAATTGAATTTTTGGTTTCATTGTTTTTCTTTATTTTTCCTATCCTCTATTTTATTTATTTCTGCTATAATAGTTATTATTCCCTTCTTTTTGCTAACTTTAGGTTTATTTTTTCTTCTTTTTCTGAAATCTTAAGGTAGAGGTTTAGATTATCAGTTTGAGATCTTTCGTTTTTAAAAATATCAGCATTTACATGTATGAATTCCCTCTAAGTACTACTACAGTTTTATCCCATAAGTTTTGGTATGTTGTGATTTCATTTTCACTTATCTCAAAGTGTTTTCTAATTTCCCTTGTAATTTTTTCTTTGAACCATTTGTTATTTAGGAGTATTTTGTTCAGTTTACACATATTCATGAATTTCCCAAATTTCTTTCTGGTATTGACTTTCCAATTTCACTGCACTGTGGTTGGAGAACATATTTTCTATTATTTCAATACTCACGTTTTTTCAGGCTTGATTCTTTTATCATAAAATACCCCTCTTTATCACTAGTAACATATTTTTAAGTCTATATTGCCTGATTACTAATAGAGCTACACAGGCTATACTAATACTAATTCAGGTTCTCTTCCTTTGTTCTTTAGGAGTAGAGTTACCATCAGCAGTGTTCCCTTATTCCAATACACTTTTGTTCCCAACAAACTCCTTTGTGCAGTGCTTTCATGGGTTGTTATTTGCAAGATGTATTTTTCAGGTTTATTTAAAAATACCTTTTGGACTTTTGAATCTAAAGTGTCTGTTTTATTGTTTTGTATTACACAAATATTTTCCAGTGTAACATTTTAGTTCCTTTAAATATGTATATTTCTAGTTATTTTCTTAGTGTTTGCCCAAGGGTTACAATGTGTATTTTAACTTAACAGAATCTACATCAGATTCATTCTAACTAAACTCCAGTGTGTTTAGAAATGCGAGTTCTATATACCTCTACTCTACACTCCCCTTTTTTGTGCTATTCTTCTTACTGTGCTTATGTCTACATATGTTACAAACCCAACAATACATTGTTATAATTATTACTTTAAATAATTTTATGCCTTTTTAAAAAGCTGAGAGAAGAAAGGAAAACAATATATATTTAGAGGATTTGTTACATTCAGTTTCTTATTTACCATCTCTGGTTCTCTTCATATGTTCCTTTGGGCTGGAGTTACCATCTGGTGTTATTTCCTTATTCCAAGGTGGTTTTGTTCCCACAAAACTTCTTTGTGCTGTTATTGTGAAACATATTATGTTTTATATGTTACAGTACCAGAAATACATTTATGTACATACTGTTTTATATAATTGCTTTTTAAATCAGTTAAGAGAAGAACAGAGAAAAAATATTCAATTATGCTGTCTTTAATAATTACTTACATAATTACCTCTACCAGCACTCTTTGTTTTTCTGAGTGGATTTAAATTACTGTCTGGAGTCACTGCTTTCAGTCTGAACTTCCTTTAGCATTTATCTTAAGGTTAGTCTGCTAGCAATGAATATTCTGTTTCTAATTATCTTAGGATGTCTTTATTTCAATTTTATTTTTGAAGGATAGTTTTGCTGGATATATAATTCTTGGTTGACAGTGTTATTTTTTTCATTCAGTACTTTGAATATGTCATCCCATTGACTTCTTGCCTTCATTGTTTTTGATGAGAAGTCAGAACTTAATCATATTGTGGTTCCATTATATACGGTGCATCATTTTCTCTTGGTTCTTTCAAGATTTTCTCTTTGTTTTGTCTTTCAACATTTTGAGTATAATTTGTTTGGCTGTGGATCTTTTTGTATTTATCATAATTGGAGTTTGTTGGGCTTTTATATTTGTATATTGATGTTTTTCATCAAATTTACAAAGTTTTCAGCTATTATTTCCTCAAATATTTTTTTCTGCTCCTTTCTTTCCTCTCTTTGGTATTTCCATTACTTATATGCTGATACACTTAATGGTATCCCACATTCCTCTGAGGGTCTGTTCATTTTTCTTCATTCATTTTTATTCTGTTTTTCAGACTGCATGATCTCTATTGATCTCTTCTCAAACTTACTGATTCTTTCTTCAGCTCAAATCTACTGCTGAACCCTAGTAAATTTTTTGTTTTTTGTTATTGTATTTTTCAACACTGGAATTTCCATTTTTTCCTTTTAAAAAAAATAATATCTATGATCCAGCAATTCCACTCTTGGGTATTTATCCAAAGAAAACAAAAACACTAACTAGAAAAGATATATGCATCCCTATGTTCATTGAAGCATTATTCACAATAGCCAAAATATTGAAGCAACTGAAGTGCCCATAAGTAGACGAATTGATAAAGATGTGGTATACATATATATACACACACACAAAAAAATATTACTCATCCATAAAAAGGAATGAAACTTGCCATTTGTGACAACATGGATGGACCTAGAGAGTATTATGCTAAGTGAGATAAGTCAGACAGAGAATGACAAATACTGTATTATTTCACTTATATGTGGTATCTAACAAAACAAAACAAATAAACAAATATAACAAAACAGAAACAGAGTTAAAGGTACAGAGAACAAACAGATGGTTACCAGAGAAGAAGGGGAGAGGGAGGAGGAAAGAAATAGGTGAGGGAGATTAAGAGGTGTAAACTTCCAGTTATAAAATAAATGAGTTATGGGTATGACATGCGCAGTGTGGGGAATATGGTCAATAACTATGTAATATCTATGTATGGTGACATATTGTAACTAGACTTATTGAAATATGAAATCACTATGTTGTGTAACAGGAATTTAACATAATGCTGTAGGTCAGTTATACTTAAAGAAAACAAAAAAGTCTGTCTCATTATTGATACTTTATATTTAATGAGACAATGTCATCATATCTTCCTTTATTTTTTTAAGCATCTTTTCTTTTAGTTCTTTGAGCACATTTATAATATCTGCTATGAAGTATTTGCCTGGTAAGTCTGACATCAGAAGGTTATCAAAGGTAATTTCTGTTGCCCACTTTTTTTCTTGTGTATAGGTCACACCTTCCCAGTTTTTGGCAAGTCTCATAATTTTTGTGTTGAAAACTAGACATTTAAAAATAATTTATTGGGGACTTCCCTGGTGGTGCAGTGGTTGAGAATCTGCCTGCCAATGCAGGGGACGTGGGTTCGATCCCTGGTCTGGAAAGATCCCACATGCCACGGAGCAACTAAACCCATGTGCCACAACTACTGAACCTGCGCTCTAGAGCCCATGAGCCACAACTGAGCCTGCATGCCACAACTACTGAGGCCTGTGTGCCTAGAGTTCGTGCTCCGCAACAAGAGAAGCCATGGCAGTGAGAAGCCCTCGCACCGCAACAAAGAGTAGCCCCTGATCGCCGCAGCTGGAGAAAGGCCGCACGCAGCAACGAAGACCCAACACAGCCAAAATAAATAATTTAAAAAATAATAATAAATAAATAAATAAAAATAATGTATTGTAGCAACTCTGGATATTGATCTACACTCACACAATTTATTTATCCATTCCACTGTTGATGGACATTGGGGTTGTTTTTGGCTATCACCAATAATGTTGCCAAAAATATTCTTGTATGTGTCTGAGTTTTCTAGTCTATTATTACTATAAACCAAACCTCTGTTTTTATAATGACTGTTGTTATGACTGCCAGAGACTCTGAGTCATTGCTTTCTCAGATCTTCAAGATATTGCAAAAAAGGAAGCGGTCAGTTTGGTCTAAATGAACTTGGGAAACATTATGGATCTCATCATGGCCACCTTGAAGGCAGGATTGTTTCTACCTGTTTATCTTTAGATCCTTAGCACCTACCAGATATAACTGGTTCCATGAATAGATTACGGAAGTGGGTTCTGTACCATGTCAAGCCAAGATAAAGTAGTGAAACTTTCCTGAAGTTTTTTAAGATGAGGCCTATGTTCCTTTATTGTAGTATCTTCTCCTAATTAACCCACTCTGTCACCGTTAACCCCACACACCACCCAACCAGGCTATGATAAAGAGAGCCAGCATGGGGAGATTCTGATGCTTCTCTTCTGAGTCCTTGTGAGTTTTTGGAATTTTTTTCCCATTAATATCCTAATAATTGGCTAGAAAAGTTCTAGTCTGTAGACTTGTGGGCTTCCTCTATGACCCTTGAAATCTATAAGGCCTTCCCCAAAGAATATAAAAATCCTAAGACACATATATTCTTATATATATGATTGGGGAAAGCTGGTCCTTTCCTCATTGTTCTTAAGTGTTAAAACAAGTTGTAAAAACTTTGAACTGGAAGGAAATATCTAGAAGCAGTGTAATTAGATTAGGAAAAATGCAGGATATGAGAGCAAGCATTTGTCATCATGATGCTTTTAATTAGGGGAACTAATTGGACAAAAGATGGGCTTTTAGGCCTTAAAAAAAGAACTACTCAAGCCGCAAAGGGAAGGAAATAAGCCCTAGATGTGACACATATAAAAATTCCCTCTTCCTCTAACTGGGTATCTAGCAACAATCACACCAAATCTGATTCATCTGACTGTGCATTTCCTTTTAAACTTCTCTTAATAGCTGTCCTGGCACTATGGTGAGCTCCCCATTCAAAATGGTACTTTTAAGGGGAATTCCCTGGTGGGCCAGTGGTTAGGACTCTGCACTTTCACTGCTGAGGGCCTGGGTTCAGTCCCTGGTCGGGGAACTAAGATCCCATAAGTCACATGCTGTGGCCAAAAAACCCCAAAACAAACAAAACACAAAAGGGTGATTTTTTTTTGGCTTTTTTCAACAACAAGGAAGGACTCTCTCTCTTGATTGCAGCCAGAAGTTATTTCTCCTTCTTTTGAATCACAAGATTTCAAACTCCCACATGACGTTTACGGCTTTCACCTTGTATTTTATTTATTTATTTATTTATTTATACATTTATTTTACACAATTGATTGTAAGTTTCTAGGGAGAAGAATGCCTCCAAATTTGTTTTGTAATCCTGTAGAATCTTGCATATAATAAATGCTCAGTCATAATTCATGTGTATCAATATAACAGTTTACGGTGAGCAAATAAAGAGTAAAAGTGATTTGTGCACGGAAGACAGAGATGGGGTAGGGTGGGCAGGATGTTACTAAATCTACTGGTCCCCTATTTTCATTACTGAAAGAGAGAGAGCGGCGGGGGTGTTGAGGGGCTACACATTTTCAAGCTGTCAGAGGCTCTTGTCCAAAGCGAGAGAGTTTATCTGACTTCCTATTTATCATGAAAGTCTCTTTCAGTGGTAGTGATCGTGGAGTTAGGTATAAAGCAGCATTCTCTGCCCAAGAACATTCACTCTCCAAAGCTTCTTTGTTAGAAGTTTTAATCTAAAATCAGCCAAGATTCCTTCTGTTAGTGTCAACGAGTGTTTTAGCACATCATTCAGGCAAATTTATTTCCTGTTGTGTTTTGCACATTTAGGATGGTGTCAGATTGACACCCCACCCGCAGTGTTCCTGCTTGGGCCTTATACAGATTTCAGTTCTGTATTCCCATTCCATACCCATGAAAACATACAACTCTGGCTACTTCTCAATGGTTGAGCCATGCTATATATGAGTTGTCTATTAAGTTGATGGAATTTCTATAGCAGGATGCATCGAACCCATTTTAAAATAAATTGGTTGATGATATCAGTGTTAAGTTTCATTGTATACTTTTAGGGGAACATGAAAAGAGGACAGTTCTAGAGAAAAATTCCCCTCTCATTTCTTCATTCTCTCTTTGACCAAACTCTAGCCAGGCTCCTCTGACTTGGCTAGTCCTCAACCTTGGCCTGTATAGGCTGAAGCAAACACTAAAACATAGTTTCTAACAGCTCAGGGCTGAACACCTAGAATGATCCTGGCTCCCCATTCACGTGTCTGCCTGAGAAACTCAAGGCTGCTGGAAGAAAGAATTTACTGTTTGTTCCAGCCAACATCTAAAGATAGGGCCCCTGTCTCTCAGCCTCTGTGGGAAGATAAGCCCCAGTTAGCAACCCAGATGATTTTCACAAGACTAAGCCCCCTTCTCACTTTTTGTAGTTTTTCAATTCTATGACCCTTCGGAGCCCCTGCTCACTTGCTTGCCTACTCTTTCATTCTCTTCTTAAACTGCCCAGTCTCCTCTGTACAGATAGAAGCTGGATTCAGTTCATGTTGGACTCGTTTCCTTATTGCAACAGCTGTTACTGATTAAAATCTGTCTTTACGATTTTAACTAGCGTTCGACTCTGTTTAACCTCTTTGACAATGTAAGTTCACCTAAGACCACCTAGACAATCCCTTAATTGCTTGGCTTAAGAATGAAAGGGATATCGGATGATAAGAGGTAAGAATAAAAGGTGGTTAAAAAGTACAGACTTCCAGGGACTTCCCTGGAAGAGAATTTGACTATAGTTAACAGTACTGTATTGTATTTTGAAAGCTGCTAAGAGAGTAGATCTTAAAAGTTCTCATCACAAGAAAGAAAAAAAAAATGTAACTATGCGAGGTGATGGATTTTGACTAAATGTTTTCTAGGAATCATTTAACAATATACACAAATATCAAATCATTGTGTTGTACACCTTAAACTAATAAAATGTTATAGTCAATTATATCTCAAGGAAACTGGGAAAAAGTGGGAGGGAGATTCATATATTGTTGGTGGGAAATGTAAAATGGTATAACCACTGTGGAAAACGGTTTAGTAGTCCCTCAAAAAGTCAAACACGGAGTTACCATATGACCCGCCTAATTCCGTCCTAGCATATCCTCAAGTGAATTGAAAACAAACAGTCTCACAAAACTTGTACAAGGATATTCATAGCAGCATTATGAATAATAGCTCAAAGTGGAAACTGATGCATGGATAAACAAAATGTAGTACATACATTTATACAAGAAGGAATGAGGTGCTGACACAGGCTGTAACGTGGATGAACCCTGAGAACATTACACTAAGTGAAAGACACCAAACACAAAAAGCCACACGCTGTATGATCCCTATTACATAAAGTGTGCAGAATAGGCAAATCCATGAAGACAGGAAGCAGATGAGTGGTTCTCAGGGGATGCGAGGGCGGGGGAGGAGTTGGAACTGACTCCTGACAGGTATGGAGTTTCTGCGGTGATGGAAATGTTCTGGAATGAGATAGAGGTGATGATTGCACAATACAGTGAAGTTTCTAAAGCCTACTGAACTGTACACTTTAAAACAGTGAACTTCATGGTATGTGAATTGCATCTCAATTTCAAAAAAGAACATGACAATGCTTGCTACTCAAGTGTTGTACCGTAAATCATACCTAAGCCGTTATTTTCCGGTCATACTAACGATGTTCAAGACTTAGGCAGGTTAAATAAATAAATGCATAAATACATAAGTACATACATACATACGTACATACATAAAATGAAAGAGGGCCCGGGAAATAGAGGTTATTTTGTGACTAATTGTGGGTGAGGAGACACCTTGCTTATTTTCTTCTTGGGGGACTAAGGGGAGAAAGGGACATTGGAGAGACACGGCAACAGGTATCTACGATAGAGGGGCTGTGTTTTGGAAAGGACAGCCCCAATCAAGGAGATTCTCTTCCCTTCCCAGACAACGGTATCCTGCTACAGCCTCATCCTTCACTCCAAGAAGAGCACGTGCTGCTCAGATGAAAAGCAAATCTCCCTGCAACAGCCAAAGAAAACAAACACAGAGGAAAAGCGACTGAAAACTGGGAGAGGAAGCAGGATTCTGCATCCTGGCTGATAACATCCTCACAATCAAAGGTGCAAAGACACACAGCCACGGCCATTGGAAGAGGTTGGCCAGAGGAGAGAAGGTCCTGTCCCTCAGGATCACTGGCCCAAGCCCCTACAGTTTTGCCTTTGACATCAATGGAATATTAGTGCCCTTCCCGTATAGGAAGATGCCCAGTGAATTCCTTGGATCATCTATTTATTCACCAAATATAAACTGAGATTCTACTGTGCCCAAGGTTCACAGGTAGGCACACAGTCCTAGCGCCGACGGAAGGCCACCTCACAACGAGGAAGTCGGCTGTGACGGACACGTCTCAAATTTCTCTGGCTCCGTATCTCCAGCCACATATTCTTGGTACCCTGGCTTTGTCCAGGGCCTTTGTCTCTCCACCAAAGGGAAAGTGTGAGGAAGCCACCGCGGTGAGGCACCTGCTGGCTGGGTGCTCTTAGGGTTGACAAGGGATTCTCTGTCTCACTGGTACAGAGACAGACACTGTATCCTATTTCTGACACAGGATTGCTGTGAGGACCAAATAACATTCTGTCTCTGACAGAACTGTATCGATTGCAAAGTATTATTCAAGTGTCAAGGGTAACATAAAGTGTGCTTTGTTTCTCCACCTTCTATTTCAAAATACTTGTCTTGCAAGTAGCTCTTGGTCCTGACTCAGTGGAGTTGCCTCAAGGGAGGTTGTGCATTAAGACTCGCTCTCCAGGAAGGAAAGGAGGGCTTCCTTTGGCTGCCGGGTAGAATCAGCTCCCAGCACTTCCTCCCTGGCCTTCACTCCTAAACGTTGATCACAGCGCCCTCTGGTGGAAATCACGAGCAATTGCGCCATAGACCCAGGGCAAACCCAAAGGCTCAGTGGAGTGAGTGGGGTTGAACTCAGGGAGGGCTGGAACTGGGGCCCTACACAGGGGGGTGATGCCTACAGGGAAGAGGCTCCAGTCACGTCCAGCTGACTATTGTCATGCAGAATATAGACCATGCAGTACCAGCTATTTTGATTTTTCAAGATAAGCTAGAAACTTCCTTCTTGAAAAAAACGAAAACCAAAACCAATTGTATAAGCCAAAGAAAACAAGCCGTGGGCAAGAGTTTGGGCCTGCAAACCATCAGGAAGCCTTGATTTCCGTGGAAAAGATGAAAAGTATTTATACTAGTTAATCCCAACATATAAACAAAGAACGGTCTTGGTAATAGAAACATTTTATATAAAATATAAAAATGGCAACTATGAGCATATTTGACAAGGAGAGAAAAAAAGAACAAGCTAATTCACTTGCTTCTCAGGTTTCCCATTTATATTTCCTTGTCATACTGATTTTTTTTAAAACTTCTTATATTAACCCGCTTAAGCTAGGAGATTTCAGTCAAAATTTTGGGAGGAAAAACACAAAATAGAAAATTTTCTTTTCATTGTTATTTTTTTCGGCTATTTGGGAAAAAAATACATTATCATAAAGGTACATATTCACCAGCTTCCAGAATATCAATGTCCATGAGGGTGTATTTGAAGATTTTGGGAAAGAAATCCATACTCCCCAGTGCAACATGCAAAGCCTGCACAATCTGGCCTCATCCTGACTGATGGCCTCACCTCCTACTATTTCCCATGCTGCCCTGATCATCATACCAAACTATCTTCCTCCAAGAATATTTCAGGCCTTTTCTGAAAATTCTATTTCTCTTTGAGGTGCTCTTCCTCTCTTTTCTATTTCTTAAAGCTCCTAAGCATTCTTCAAAACCCAGTTTACATGTTACTTCCCACCAAAACCCAATTTACAGGATACCTCCCCGAGCCTTCACGCCTAGTATGTTGCCTACCCCCAACCTGTGCTTTCAAAGTTCTAAGCCCATATCTCTAGGGTAACAATCACTTCGCTTATGACATGCTTATTTGTTTACACATCTCGGACATTGGGAATCTACCCGTGGGCTGTGTCTCGGAGGGGACATAGTGTTGAAAACACCTTATAGGTTAGAAACTGATAGGGTAGGTTTTGCTCACCCAGGGCCTAATATACAGCTACATTCGTTGTAAGTAGGATCGTTTGAAAATATATTTTAAAATGCTTTTATTTTTGAACAGTTTGAAGAAGTAATCATTTTCACTGTTCAAAATGCAAAAGGTTTAAATTGTGTACAAGTGAAGAGTTTCCATCCCTCCAGCTTTCCAGCCACCAGTTCCTCTTTTATCAGTAAATGATGTTACTCATCGTATGTATATCTGGATAAAGTCCACATTCCTTCGTACACAGTGTAATTCTTTCTACTACCTGGGCTGGTTTATCTACCCAGTCCTCTCCCTACACCCAGCCTTTGCCCCCTGTTTTCCAGCCTATGCTGAATTTAACTCCTCAGAATGCCCTGCTCTCTGTCACCCTCTTCCCTCACCCTCTCTTCATCTAGCAAAAGGTTTCTGATCAGTCGGACCTCAGCGTCTCTGTTAGCAGTGGGTGCCAGTGTCCAGTGGGTTCCAAGAACCCCCTCCCCTCCCCTCCTCTAATTCTTCTCCCCTTGTAACCTAATTGCCTATTTACTTATGTGCATCCTCAGCAGGCTCCTGGCCCCTTGAGATCTGAGACTAGTCATTATTAAAGGCTAAGGACCAACGTCTAGCACACAGCAGGGCTGGAGTGAAAGTTGCTCTCTCCCCCAATGGACTTCTGAGCCCTCAGCCTCTGGATGTTCTGGGATTCAGGTTTGGCAGCTGAGGCATTACTTCCCGGGGTGTCCCGACCACAGACCCCCCTAAGTCTAATGTAATCTGGATGGGTCTCCTCGTTGTAGCCTGAAGGGGAGGTGCCCGGCTAACACAAGTAACCCTGTGAGCTGGCGCTTCTCCCTGTTCAGTCCCCATTGGGAGGAAGAGGAGGTATTCGTCACACTGATGCACGAGCTTGTGGGCCTGCAGAGCTATTTCTCATTGCCAATAGATAAAAGAGCAGATTGGACTCTCTTCCCTGAGTCCAATCAACGTTTGGACACAGAACAGTTAGATGTTCTGCTTTAAAGGCTAAAAGGAAGATTCTGAGCCATGGTGAGTTTGCCTTGACCCCTCCACTCAGTGGGGACTTTATAGACCGACACACAGCTGTGTCGAGGTCATCCACCCACTCCTCCTGCCATCACAGTGCAACTTACAGCTTTCCCTCAAACTTCAACCCCTATCTCAAGGAATGTCAAATTACTCCATAAATGGTGAAGTCCTGTAAAATGCAAGGTGTTATGATCATTACCATTATCATTATTTTACCTAGCATTTTATTTACTTAATTTTCAAATTCAGAAATCTCCTTAATTTTTATGCTCACTTTACGTAGCTGCTTCTTCTTCTTCTTTTATTTTACTTTTGTTTTTTTCACGATCACTTTTTTTAAGGGGACCTTTGATGAAAGGTTGGCCTTACAGACTTTTGAACTGCATTCTTCAATGTATTGTTTTTCTTTTTAAGTACTTCAGCTGTTTGACTTACCAACAGACCTTCTCAAGTATTTCAATAGCTCTTGTAATCTAATAAATTAAACTTATAAACATGGAAGTGCTTAGGTTCCCTTAAATTTCCCAACACTGTTTACAATCCTAGGATATTTTTAAAGTTATGACATTTAGTCATTAAAAAAATCTAAATCGAGTAAGCAATTACATAATTTAAGTTGGAACCTCTAGTATTCCCAACTGTTCTGTAATATATTAAGCTCTCTTAAGTACTACAAATACTTACAATACCTAATACGCAAGGATCATTCCTGTATTTAACATTAATATGGTAACTTTTACTTTTATATTATCTCTGTAGTTAATTCTAAATCTTACCGTTATTTCATTGAGTAATTTTGGATTTTGGAGTTATTATCAATGAGATAATGAGATTTTAAGTTGAATAAAGACTTTGGTGGGGGACTTCCCTGGTGGTCCAGTGGTTAAGGCTCTGTGCTCCCAATTCAGGGGCCCTGGGTTCAATTCCTGGTTGGGGAACTAGATCCCGCATGTATGCCGCACTAAGAGTTCGCCTGCCACAACTAAAGATCCCGTGCGCCGCAACTAAGACCCAGTGCCGCCAAAAATAAATAAATATTTTTAAAAAAAGACTCTGGTGGGATGGGGGTTCTGAAGCTACAGATATCCCAAAAGATTTTTCTTATCCCTGGATACTACTCTTTTATCAGCTACTATGCCAAGCTGGAACTTCAAGTTCATGTCCTATTAATGGCGTGGCCTTTCCCCAATTCCACAGAGTTCTACTGATGAATATCCAATCACAGCCAGGTTGATACAGAACTTACTGAGTTCAAACAGTCAAGGTACTGCTTGATTCCATTTTGCATTCTTTTCAAATTCCTCCTCATTAGCTGGGCCGCACATCTTGCACCCCTCTTTATTTAATTTATATGTATGTGGCTCACTCTGTGGTCACAGTTTTAACGTCATTCCAAGACCAGCAAGATCCAAACTCAGCACCAACACCCTGCTCCAAACTTAAAGAGAAGATGAAACTGGTCTCTGGGAGAGGGTGTTACCCGAAGTCTGGAAACTCACTTGAGATAAACATTAAAACAGAGCCATTGGTGAGGGGGCAAACATGCACTTCTCTGCCCACAATCAGTTGTCTAGAAAGAAACCATTATGAGCATCAGATAAATGAAATGGTATCAGAATTAGATGAAATAAATTCTATTAATATATTAATATATCTATGTTTGGATATACATTAAGAGAAGTTGCAATTCTCTTCTGCAATCGTGATAATAATGCTTTCCTATCCATCAAGATTGGAACCAACTATGACCCCATACATTGTATCCCTGGTTTAATTTTTCTTCAGACTTTGGGTCTGAGGAGTAGTCAGTGCTCAGGTTATTGCTCCAGATGCTGGACTGGCTAGAATGGTGGTTAGTAATGCAATACAGCACACGCTTCTCTAAAGAGCTTCTAGGCTCAGCCTGGAAGGATTTATTCTATAGTCTCAGCTGAGGAAGGGTAAGTCTGAAACAGAAAAACGGGAAAGGTCTCAACACTCAAAAAAGAAGCAAACAAAAGATTTGGAGGTTGGGGATTGAAGCCTGACTGTATTACGATGGTGCGGTGCGATGATGGCAGTGTGCAACAAGAAGTTAAGTTGTAACAATGTCAACATCATATTATCATGCAATGATGCCTAGAAGCTGGGTGGGGAGGAGCCTCCTAATGTTCCATCTCCTAAGGGAACAGTGTGGGAGAGGGGAGAGGTCAAAGTGCATGTGGAACAGGTCATCTGTTCTGCAGTGTAGGCCAAATATACCTGTAGCCTGTAATCCACCATTCATTTCTCAGGAGTAGTTAAGACTCGGAAAACAAGGGTTATATTTCTGCTACTATTGATAAAATAAATAGAAATTAAACAATGACACTCAGAGAATGTTCAGCTTCTTACTCCCCAGCATTAAACTCTAAGAGTGAGGGTTAATACAGGCTGGGTGCTCTGAGGACACAGGAAGTGGTCATCACCAGGTACCCAGCTCCAGCACTTGCTGGGGCCATTAATGGTCTTCTCAGGATCCCAGCACAATCCCACCTGTGGGAACAGGGGAGCCAGAATATAGCCCTACTAAGTATTTACTGTGCTTGATCCTGAATGTCTGTGATTTAATTCAGATGACTGGAACAAACTGTGACTGCTTTCCTGAAGGGGAAAATCAGATTCATTAATTTCTGACCTCCAAAGTTTACTAGCTAACATATCTGGACCATTGGTTTAAAAGTTTTCAGATAAGCAAGGGGAAGGGTCTAGCATGATCTATAGGTAGTGGATTCGAGTTGGAGACGTCAGTATGAACTCATGTTTAGCTTAATAAAGATACAGATAGCTATCTATAGAAATATTTATAGATATGTGCATACATGGGTTTAGTACACACACATGTGTTTCCTTGTTCTGTCCGCTGGAAATCTGAAAATTCACTTAGTAGATTCGTTGCTGGTAGTGGTATTGTATAACTGAACTCTATTTTGTGTGCCTTGTAGAATATAATGATGTTGTTGGGGACCAGGTTCTATTGTGGAAGAAATGGGACAGAATATGGAGTGGAGAAAGATAAGAAATTACCCTGTGGTATAAACTTTATAATTCCTATTTCTGCCCACTGAATGGGTCTAGAAGCAACCCAATAGCAATAAGAACACCTGTAGTCCAGATCTTCGTCTCTAAATACCATTCTCTCTAAAAGGAACCAGATGTCCTTGAAGAAAAGGTTAATTCAAGGTTTGGGGCAAGGGATGTTAAAAGTGAGCCTACAGTATCTTATACTAGAAAACAGAAAGTGCTCAAAGATTAATGAGGTCAAGGATTCATATTGAAATTTCTTTCATTGGTCAAACTTGGTCAATTTGAGCATCAAAAATATTAATGGAGCTTCGAAAATAATCCATGAATCCATAATGCTACCAGAAATAAACGTGGGGGAGGAGAGCTCTTCTTCACAGAAAAATAAAAAAGCCAGGTAATAAGTGTAGAAGTGATAGTATTTTTAAAACCACCATTTTATAACTATAAACACAGTAATTGTTACAGGCAAGGATCATCAGTGGATGCTAAAACAACTGAGTGAAGTTTTGTTGTAAAACAAAAAATTCAGATAATCTCAAAATGTCAAGGCACAGATTACTTCTTAATTACAATGGACATCACCTTAATAACGTGACCAAACTTAGCATCATCATAATTGGATTAACTGACATTAGATGTCTCCTCATATGATGCAGTGGAAAGTGCAAAATGTCACCTGTACATTATTCTTACTAAATGTTTTACCTGAATCTAATCATGAAGGAACAATCACACCAATGTAGATTATGGAACTTTTTACAAGAGAATGATTTGGACTCTTCAAAAACATCAATGTCATAATAGACTTCCACCTGCCTCCCCCCCAAAAAAAAACGGACAGAGAGAGAAGGAGAGAGACACACACATGCAGAGAGACAGAGAGAGAGAGAGAGAAGAAGGTGGTGGTGACTATTCTAGATTAAAGGAGACTAAAGACACATGACAACCAAATGCAGTGTATAATCCATCATTGATCGTGAGTTTTAAAAAAAGCTATAAAAGAGTTCAGTAATAATTGGAGAAAGTTGAATATGGGCTGCATATAAGATAATATATTAATGTCAAATTTCTTGGGTGTGATGATGGTTTTGTGTTTATGTAGCAGCATGTTCTTATTCTTAGGAGATACTTAGATACTTCAAAGTGAGTGTCTTGATGTCTGCAACCTACTTTCAACCATTTCAGGAAATATACGTACATAGATGGAGGGGGAGAGAAATAAAGAGAAACAAATGTGGCAAAAGTTAACCATTTACAAATTTAGATGAAGGAGGTATAGATGTTTGTTGCATTATACTTCTAACTTTTCTGTAGGTTTGAAATATTTATGCATTATAAATTGGAATAAAAAAGATAGAGTGATCACCAGGGTTAGTGCAACTAAGGGAAGAGAGAGAAGTGTTCTCAGGGTGCATGGTGCTTGGTAAGAAACAGTCTGGGGCATGGGGATGGAAACCAGGTTGTGAGGGGTAATAAGTGAGGGTTGAGAAGGTGTTTATAGATGGTGTCCACAGACAACCGATTTAAAAGTGTGATTGTAAAAAAAAAAAAAAAAGTGTGATTGTAAAGAGGAGAAGAAGGGGTAGGTCAGGGAGAGTTTTTAAAAGATGAAAATTACTTGAGTGTGTTTAAATGCTGGAAGGAACTAAGTCAGTGAGAGGAGGTTGAAGCCTCCAGAGAGAAAGGTGATCATGTGCTGGTTGGTGAGTCAGTAGATCCCAGGGCAGGAGCAGGATCCCAGGCACCAAAGGCTGAATGAGCCTCGGGCAGCAGGGGAGACCCAATGAACAGGAGGAGAGGAAGAAGGGTGTACAAATGGGGGTGCGTGAGGGTGTGTACATTTAGGAGCTGGGGATTGAGGGAGTCATGTCTGATGCCTTCTATTGCTCTGTGAATTTGGAGGCCAAGTCATCTACTCAGAGTGAGTCGGGAGGCAGAGGGAGGAGGATCTGAGCAGAGTGGATAGTGACGAGACTGAGAAATCACCAAGGAGAAAACATGGTGTCGCTAGTAACCGTTCAGTGACCCTCCTTTCTTGTGTGCGTCTCCCATTTCTAATTTCTCAGGAGATCTAATTGGGTCACTTTTTTGCTATCCAATATGGATTTTTCTTATTTAATAAGGTTTTGAGTCAAGTCACTTCACAGATGGTTGGTTCCCTTATTCTTACTTCTGGTTTTGTAGCCAGGGTCGGAAAGGTGATTCCTTCATCCCAGAAGGCAAGTGTAATAGCAAGTTTGTACAGAAATAACCCCAAGGGGGCCTTTTCTCAGAAAGGGGCTGTGAGTGTGGCACCAGCAGTGGTAGAGATCACTAGCATTATCATTTTCAAATTCCCTCTTCTTGCTGGGAACAGATACACTCTACTTCCTCCTGTCCTGAACAGCCTGCCCATTCTCAATTCTCTATAGCTCTCTCCACATGTGGCTGTGGGATTGGTTTTTGGCTCACGGATGTGAGGAGAAGAATGTGCACCACTTCCAGGATCAGCCCAATATGAAACCTCCCACACAAGAGCCTTGCTCACTTTCTCCTCTCACTGAATGAATGGAGGGGAGAGCAACAACCTTGAAGGAGCCTGGGTCCTTGAATGACTAACTCCATTGTTGGTCTGCACTGAACTGGGATAAAGTGAGAAATAAACTTTTACTTTGTTAGACTGTTGAGATTTTGAGATGGTTACAACATTTTAGATTTTACACTCATAAGATTTCTTATGTGAGTTGAAGGTTGATTATCATCACATTCTGATAATCTTATTTGTACATCTCCCCAGGAGAGATATACTGCTGAGTGGCCCTACTAATTCTGTTGGTTGCTGGGGACCCACACTCCTGATAAAGGCCTGGCTAAACAAGAGCAATATTTGCATTTTAGACTCTTTTTTTCCCCTCTGCTTCCTGTGTTGGTACTGTAATCAACTGAGTTTTATTTAGTTATATCAGTGCCTCTAGGCAGACAGTGATGTCTTATGAAGCAGAAGTTGTCCCCAAACTGACGAATTAGGGGGGAAGGTCAAAACCCTGAGTCACATATGCTAAAAGTGTATTTTTATAAATTTACAAAAGTCTCTTATCAATCAACAAGAAAAATACAGACAAGACCATCAATCTCTGAACTCAACAGGGAAAAGAAAAGCAAATAACCAATAAGATTAATAGATCCTCCCCCTCCCATCACCTCTCACAAATTCTAGAAATGAAGATGCTAGGGCTGCTATGGTACACATTTCTGCTAAGGAATTTCCCTGCTCCCCTGAAATCACCCCCACCCTGAGCTCTGGTGAAATGGCAATCAGGGCAGGCTAGGTGCTAGGTAATGCTGGGTGAGGGTAGCAGAGACCTGGCACTCACCATGGCAAGGTTCCTCGCTTGATTGTCTGTTGGAGCCAATGTCAGCTAGCATGGATTTAGGAAATACAGAATTTTGAGCTGATATCTTAGAGGTCTATAGCCATTATTTTATAGTTGAGGACATGGAAGCCCAGAGGATTCAAGCTACCTGTCCAGGTAACTATTTGTTCTTCCACGTCCCACATATAAGTCACACTCACTGTTCACAACAGAGCTCGTCATCTTTCTCCCCATCAGCTTCTTCTCCTGAATTCTTTATCTCAGAGAATGGCACCTCCCACTGGTACCCAGACAGCTACGTCAGAGAGCTGGAAGTCACCGTGGACTCCTTCTCTCTCTCAATCACAGTGTTCGTCTGTCACCACCTCTTGCTAATTGTCTCCTATGTCTCCTATCCACAGCCCCTACTCCATCTTTTTTTTTGGCTGCACCGCAAGGCTTCTGGGATCTTAGTTTCCCAATCAGGGATCAAACTCAGGACCCCAGCAGTGGAAGCGCAGAGTCCTAACCGCTGGACCGCCAGGGAAGTCCCCCATCTCCATCTCCATTATTGTTTTTCCCTGTTTCGGGATTGCTTCAGCCTGATCTAGGGCATTAGCCTCTCATTTAACCACCTTTGGCATTATTCCTTCCCAGAGCAGCCAAAGTGACCTTCTAACACCCAAGTTTGATCACACCTCACTGCTGTTCTGAATCCTGAGGTGTCTCCACATTAAGATGAGACAGGCGCATCTGTGGTCTGGCCCTGCCCACCTGTCTTGCCTCAACTCCCCCTACCGCTTGCATACACAGGTACGTTCTAATAAAGCTGGATTGCTAGTGGCTGTCCAAACATGTCACATCCTCTTGTTCCTTCAGTCCACGCTGTACGTGCACCTTTGGCCCAGGATCCCCTCCTCGGGCCCCTTCTCAAAGCCTTTTTGTTAAAGTCTCAGCTCAAAAGCTCCTTCCTCTGAAGACACCACTGTCCTGAGATTTCCCTGCTTTTACCTCTCACTTGCACGGCACCTTGACCGTGACTGTCCTCCAACATTGTCCTCCCAGCCCGTCTTCCAGGGGCTCTGTGAGCTCCTGAACAACAGGGAAGCTTCTTCTAAACGTTAAATCCCCAGGGTCAATCTAGGGGGAATGATCAATAAATGTGTATGGAAAGGAACAGATACTTAATCAACAAGATGTTTCCCCTGTCTGTTCCTCCTCACTGACCGTGAGGAAGATGGGCTTATAAGGACCTCGTGCTGAAGGTAAACTCATGGGGTCTAGTGTCTGGAGAGGCGAAGGGGTCCAGGTGCAAGTTGAAATACACACCTCATTCCCAACACTACACTTGAAAAAGAAGTCCAAGTCTTGGCCTCTGAGTATGATGAGAATGTGTGCTTATTGAAGAGACAGAAGTCCACGGGCCTGGGATTTCAAACAGGGCCCGTTTGCAGGGAGATTTTGACTTTCACTTTGCACGAGGAGCTGCGGAAGGGAGCTTGTCTCTGGCTTCCCGCCCTCCTCTGCTCTCCTCCCAGCCTGGAGGGCGGTCCTCTTCTCTAGAGGATGACCAATCAGGACTGTGGGAGGCTACCCGCTGGTTGCCTCCGTAAACTCTAGAACCGTGCCGCAGGTTAAGGGACAATCTTTGAAAAATAAACAAAATAAACAAATGACCTCAAAGCTTAACTTCTCTAAGAAAATCCACCGTTTACCAAAGAGCTTGTATGAATGGAGCTGGTAAGGAGAAACAAAGCTGAACTTTCGTAAAAAACATATTTTATGCAGTAACTACTGATGAGCAGGGGAAAGGACAGCCCGGTGAGTGCAGAGGTGACTGGGTTTTAAAGGGCGAAGGAGGCCGGGGGGGCTCAGGTGAAAACTGACAAGGGTGGGGCAGTGGACCCGGGGTCGGCCAGCCGGTACCGATTACAGTTCCAAGGCCATGGCTCTCAGGTCCTTGAGAAAAACACTTCTGAGCTGTAGGAGGTTCATACACATCTGGAAGGGACAGAGGGAGTAAGTGCTCTAAGTGAGACAGGCTGGGACCTGGGACCCTTTGCTGCAGTTCTTGCACCTGGACAAACATCTCCTCCAGCGACAAAATACGAAGAAATTATAAGAGACTAAAAATAACCGCGTGCCTGCGCAATTGGGGCAAATTATGAACAAGATACAAAACGACCAAAAACTCAGCAAAATCAGGGGACCGCACATGCCCCGTGCACACAGCACCACCAAGGGGGTGGGCAGATGACCGAAGCCACGCCTCCAGTCCTACCCCCATACCCGCCCCTACACTCACCCGCCTCAGGGAGTAAGCAAGGGAACCTGTCACTTGTTTTCGCTCTCTGGTGCTGCAACTCAAGTCCCAAGAGGGCCTTGCCCGAATTTCTTGCCTGGCCTTTTATCAGTTTCTATAGATTAAGGAGGCCAAGAACAAAGGTCCGTAACGGAAGGAAAGGGGGTGAGAGGCCGGTCCTGGATGTTGGCTGGAACAGTGAAATCTCCCGGCAGCAGGGAGTTTTCTCAGGCAGGCATTTTAATGGGGAGCGAGGGTCACCCTTGGGACTTGGCCTTATGCGGCAAGAAGCCATGCTCATATATGGAATCTAGAAAAAAAAATGGTACTGACGAACCTAGTGGCAGGGCAGGAATAAAGACATAGACATAGAGAATGGACTGGAGGACACGGGGGTTGGGGAGCGAGGTGGGGGGGAGGGGAAGGCTGGGACGTAGTGAGAGTAGCATCGACATACATACACTACCAAATTTAAAATAGATAGCTAGTGGGAAGCAGCCGCATAGCACAGGGAGATCAGGCCCGTGCTTTGCGGTGACCTTGAGGGGTGGGATAGGGAGGGTGGGAGGGAGCCTCAAGAGGGAGGGGGTATGGGGATATACAGGTATGCACATGGCTGATTCACTTTGTTGTACAACAGAAACTAACACAGCATTGTGAAGCAATTATACTCCAATAAAGATGTATTAAAAAAAAAAAAGAAGAAGAAGCTACACTCGAGTTTGTTCAGAGTGCATAAGTTTCCACGGAGCAGGTTATGGGCCGAAAGTTCTGCAGTTCTCAGAGCGATCTGCCAGTAGGAGCTCCTGAACATTTAAAATCACCCATTCTGCAATCTACCATCCACTTGCACTGTTCCCTGCGCTGCAATCACGCAACAAAGTGGGCAGCACAGGGAGCGAAGGGGCAGTGGAGAGCCGGGGACCGTAAGGGCGGGTGAGGAGTTACGCTGAGTCGCTGGGCCCCGGGAAAGGGGAGAAGTAAAGCGAAAGTGACTGTTCCAGAGACAGTGGGCAGCCAGGCCTCTGGTGTGGGGCCTCCCGAACCGCCCCCAAGGGCACCCGAGCATCCCAGTTCGCTTTCTGCCTCGCTTCTCTCGGCTACTTCCTGGTCCTTGGCGCCCAGTCAGGCGTCCCCTCCCTGCGCACAGCCAGTCCTTTCGGCGCACGGAAGGGGTGCCAGGGCCGGTGCCTGGGCCAACTCTGGTTCCTTCCGCTCGCCTGCAGCCTTGAGCGCCCGGGCGCCCTCCCCACGCCAATCGCTGCCTAGTCCGCGCTCAGACCCACGCCCGCGATCGCTGGGTCATGGGCGCCGCCGGCTCGTCCGCGCTTGCCCGCCTGGGACTCTCCGCGCTGCAGCCCCGGCCCCGCTGGCTCGGGGTCGCCGCGCTGGGACTGGCCGCTGTGGCGCTGGGGGCCGTGGCCTGGCGCCGCGCGCGGCCCAGGCGGCGCCGGCGGCTGCAACAGGTGGGCACCGTGGCAGAGCTCTGGATCTACCCCGTCAAGTCCTGCAAGGGGGTGTCGGTGAAGGCGGCGGAGTGCACGGCCCTGGGGCTGCGCAGCGGTCACCTGCGGGACAGGTAGGGCCGGGCGCGGCGACAGCGCAGGACCTGCTGAGGAGGAAGCGGGGCTGGGGAGCTGGGGCCTGTCCCAGGGTAGGAGAAGGGAGGTTTGCCACGTGCGTGTCCTGGGCTGCTTTTTGGATCCTCTGCCTTTGATCCTGAAGCTGGAAAGGTGAAGTTCGTGTCTGGTGCAGATTTGGAAAGGTAGTGGAGGCAAGATGTTAGCGCAAGTTCCTGTGCCGGAAGACACAGTGAGGCCAAACAAACCGAAAGGTTGGAGTTTGGAGCAGAGAAAGGTTCATTGCAAGTCCACGTAAGGAGACGGGTGGCTCAGGCCCCCCAAGGCCCAGAGCTCCCTGAAAGGTTTTGGCAAAGCATTTTAAAAAGCTGTGACAAAGTGAGAGAGTGGCATGGACATATATACACTACCAAACGTAAAATAGATAGCTAGTGGGAAGCAGCCGCATAGCACAGGGAGATCAGCTCGGTGCTTTGTGACCACCTAGAGGGGTGGGATAGGGAGGGTGGGAGGGAGGGAGACGCAGGGAAGAGATATGGGAACATATGTATATGTATAACTGATTCACTTTGTTATAAAGCGGAAACTAACACACCACTGTAAAGCAATTATACTCCAATAAAGATGTTAAAAAAAAAAGCCAGGTGAGAGAGGGGCGTGTCACAGGGTATGTGATCAACTCATGCACAGTTCTCCAGCTGGTTGATGGTGAGGTAAGAGGACGGTGTCACAGGGGTTAACATCATCATTCCTTTGGCTCCAGGAGGCCTGGGGCTATGCACTTTTGATCATCAAGTAGTTAACATCTTCCATTTGATGGGGGGTTGTCACATCTGTAAAACAATTCAGGAAATGTGCATCAAATACTGTTATCGGGCTTCCCTGGTGGCTCAGTGGTTGAGAGTCGCCTGACGATGCAGGGGATGCGGGTTCGTGCCCCGGTCCCGGAAGATCCCACATGCCGCGGAGCGCCTGGGCCCGTGAGCCATGGCCGCTGAGACTGCGCGTCCAGAGCCTGTGCTCCGCAACGGGAGACACCACAACAGTGAGGGGCCCGCATAACGCAAAAAAAATAAATAAATAATACTGTTATCTAGGTACTTCAGAGAGGAGCTAAACCAGAGGATGTGGGGAAAGGGCCTGTCCTGGGAAGGCCTTGGAGAGTCCTGCTCGCTTACAAAGCCTCTGCCTCCCGCCCCCTGGAGGAGAGGCTCTGTAGAAGGACAGGGTCCGACCGGTTATCCCCAAGGCTCTTTCTAGTTCTAAGCTTTCTGATTCTTAGTATGAGCACAACCGTGGAAAAAGAAAACGTTATTGGCACTAGTGGGTAGATGGGAGCAATGTTGAAACCAAGTCTTATTCAAGGACACTGGCTTTGACCTTGCTGGGGCTTGCCCCTCACAGCTTCTGGTGCTGGGAAAGGCGCTTGGGAGACGCAGGCGGTGGGGGGCCTGACCCACTTTGATACAGAATGAGCAGAGTGAAGTCTTCCTTTGGGGAGAGGAGGTGACAGGTAGACTGTGCGTATAATACTTGCCATTAGAACAAAAGTGTGTCCCCTTCCCCCAGAGGCAGGGTGCTTTTCAGTGAAGAACTCGAAAGTCCCTACCTATACAGGGCCTGGCACATAGAAATTTCATCCTCCTCCCTCAGAAAAGAAAAGGTGCCCTGTCATTTTTCTCCCCCCAGAGGTGAGTCCACAGACACATGCTCATGGACACAGAATGGTGCAGCTAGATACGGGGAAAGCACCCTTGACAGAGAAGGATGCTAAACCCTGAAAAGAGTGAACAAGGAAGAAGGGAACCTCCTTCTTTGCTTCCTTAGGATGAAGGTGCTTTCCTGTTTGGCTTGGATGGATTAGCTGCGGTCCTGTGTCTAGGGGGAGGGAGGTTTGCAAATTGGTCGTTCAGGGAGCCTTCTAGAGAGGCTGTTTGCTGTCCTGAGTTCACTCCAGGACACGTGTATTCTCTCTTCTCTGAAGACTGCTGTCCTCTTAAAGAAATGTGTGCTCCCACGACACTGAAAGACATCAGCTTGCTGTAGAGCACCGCTGTGTGTGCAGACCATGTAACTGCTGTCCTCTTAAAGAAATGTGTGCTCCCACGACACTGAAAGACTTCAGCTTGCTGTAGAGCACCGCTGTGTGTGCAGACCATGTAACTCATGGGGCATTTTCCATCCCCTTTCACTTCAGATTTCTAATCCTGGAGAGTTTTTTTAAGACTACAATTTCCTGAGATTCCCATCCCAGACCTACGGACTCAGAATCACCAAGAGTGAAGCAAACTCATGTGGGGGGGGGGGTGTTTAAATCTCCCCAGGTGATTCTGATGCCATCATGAGAGGGTTTTCTCTGTGACCATTAAGAATAAGAGCATTTTTCAAGCCTATTCAAGTGTGAAGGCTTAGAAAAGGCTTCTGACTGCTGGGAAGACCTCAGGCAGAGTGAAGAGGTAGATTCTCAGGATGCACACCCAGAGAAAATGGACTTGTGCTCCTTCCTTCCTCATGTGAAGGACTGAGGTTATTTCACAGAGAGATTCAGTTCTTATCTGTGTTTCCTCTTTTCATCAGAATAACTGTTGCTTTCCCCCTGCTCATGGTCACTACTTTGCTGTGACTCTTGCTTCCATGGAAAGAGAATATTTGTCCTTTGCTTTTCTGCTTCTGTGGGCATCTGAAAATGGAGGGAACTGTATCAACTTTCCCTTGTTTTGAACAATAAATGCTTGGGATGGGGTGGTGTGGTATGGAGGCTGGGATGAGGCAGGGAAAAACGATGGAATAAACTTTTGTTCAATGGTTCACATGCAGCAGAAGCTTAACTAAGTCCTTTCAACAGATGATGTAATTTAAGCCTCAGAACGATCTTGTGGGCTAGATATTGTGTCCACTTTGCAAATAAGGTAACAGTATCAGAAAGAATGAGTATCTCACCCAGGATCACAAGACCATTATGTGCTGGAGGGACTTGAACTCAGATCTCTGAGTGCAGCACTCATGCCCCTCCTGTAAAACCAGCATGTGATTTACAAGGGCAAGGGTTGTGCCAGGGATCCAGAGACTTCAGGCGAAGTCACGTAACCTCTCTGAGCCTCATTTTTTTTTTTTTTACATTTGCAAAAGAGGTTGAACTTGAGGATCTCCAAGACCTTATCAAATCTAGATTTTATTTATTAAAGGATAATTGAAACTCGAAAGCAAGCTGGAAAGAACTCTGCTAAATGCTGTTATTCTCTCAACTTGAGAGTTCAATCACAAAACTACAAATAGTCTAGAATGCAGGAAAAGCCGGCCTTTATTTATTTCCAGTTTGAATCTGTGTCTTTGGAACTGTTCTAAGAAGCCGAGAGCGTCCTCTCTAAGTGCTCTGTGCCTTAAATTTCTAGAGCGATTTTGCTCAAAGCCTTTAGCATCTTTGTGCGAATGCTTGGCCTGAGAGCTCTGAGCTTTGAGCTCAAGTCCATCCAGCAGAAGGCTAACACTGGCTGCTTGCTACAGGTGCTGGGAGGGCATGGCTGCCCTCCCTGACCTTGTAAACCCTCACTTTCCTCAGCAACCATGTATGACTCGCCCATTGATAAATCCAGCCCTTCATTTCTTCTGCATAGACTATTACCTCTTGGAGACATGAGTCTGCTAAGTTTATTATCCCAAGTGTCATTCCCTCCTGCCCTTACCCTCCAGCTCTCTGTGGTAGGGCTCCTGTTTTCCCCCCTTTTCCAGCTCAGTCATTCCTACTTCCCAGGCCAGTTTGCCAGTTTAGAAATGAGACTTTCCAGCTGTCTTGGACTCTGCTTCCTGAACATGGCTGTTGGTTGTTCAGGGATGGCATCGCTGTTCTTTTAGAGACTCTGAGCTCTGGTCTCTGCACTGCTCTTCACGCCACATACTCATGTGTAAAACAAATGTGCTGGCTTTCAGGGTTGCAGACGAGAAAAAATGGGTGGTGAAAAAATCCGCACTCCAGACATATCCTTTCTTCCCGATCTGGCAGAACAGAGGTCATTATTCATTCCCTGGGCATCATTTGTGTGCAAGAGGTGAAAACTATCATCATCCCGGTCACAGGGTGATGGGGTGGCTGGCTGGGGTATGTTGCCGAGGGCACCTTTGCATCTTTTTTTTTTTTTTGCAGTACGTGGGCCTGTCACTGTTGTGGCCTCTCCCGTTGCGGAGCACAGGCTCCGGACGCGCAGGCTCAGCGGCCATGGCTCACGGGCCCAGCCGCTCCGCGGCATGTGGGATCTTCCCGGATCGGGGCATGAACCCGTGTCCCCTGCATCGGCAGGCGGACTCTCAACCACTGCGCCACCAGGGAAGCCCACCTCTGCATCTTTTATTGTGGTCTTCATCCTACCGCAGTGTTGGGCTGCTTGCAAGTTGCCACCTGCCCCTTCCATTGCAGGATTAGCACAGAACCTCTAGCCACCACTTCTCCTGCTACGTCCCAGGGCTTAACCCCCAGGTGATTATACAACAGGCAGGAGCTGGAGGCATGGCTTGGGAGCCAGAGTGAAGGGCTAAAGTTGGGGGATGGACGGCAGGTGAGAAGACTCAGCCCACGGAGGGGGCTGACTGTCAGAAATAATGGGCCATGGCGTGGTGGGGGGGGTGGGGGGGTGTCTCCTGTCTGGACATGTATCTGGTCATGTGCAGCTCTCAGGGCGAGCCTTGTCTCAGAGGGGGACGGGCCATGTTGGAAGTTCAAGTGCAGACTTTGGTGGAGTTCATCGAACAGGGTCATCCAGGCCTCTGCACCCAAGGATGAGGCTGGAAATAAGGAACGGGGCCCAGGCCTGAGGGAATAGGGCTGTAACAAAGTAGAAAGGAAATCCCTGGGTCACACAACCCACCCTCACCCCGTAGGTGAACGGGCTAGAGAACCCTGGGAACCAAAGATCCCTAGAAAGAAAAAGGTGGCCTCCTCAGAGGGTCGGAGACATACTACTGTCCAGCATCCTCAACTCCTGGGAAGAGTAGCCACGGCAATTCCTAAAATGCCTTTGCACTCTCACCATCCCCACCGCTGTACCCTCGCACCAACGCACATGCCAGTTAGCAGGGCTCAGGACCCAGCCCCTGTCTGCTGGCTTGGTTGCAGGGGAGGGGAGTTATCCAGAACCTGGACAGGGATAGGTTGCCTGACTGGGAGGTTCCAGAGGGCAGATTACCTGCCAGGGTCAGGAGACCCTGGGTTCCCTGCGCTGTGATAATAGCAGATGTCCTCACCAGGTTATTGTGAACGTTCCATCTGGCTCCAGTCATATTTTGAAATATCTCCCTCCTTCTGGAAGGGGCTGTCCCTTTTATCCTGCTCACATATGGGAGGCCCCAACGTTCAGTGGTGGCTCACTCATCAGAGCCCGCAGAGTTCCTCACCCACTGCACTTGCTCTGTCTAGAATAGCGATGTTGAAACTCCTTTCCCCTAGGGGTGGCACGTTTTTCTTTCTTAGTCATCAAATCATTTGTGCGGCGTCACCCCAAATACATGCTCTACTATCGATAAGAGCCTAGCCAACCTAAGCAGGTCAACCTCCCATTCCATTCTTCAGCTCACCCCGCACCCCACTGTCCCCTTGGATGTGATACACAACGTGTGAAAGCTGAGCCTAGAACGGGGGCGGAGGGAGGTGCTCTCTAGAAGGTGAATGGAGTTCCTATCTAACACATGATTTGCATGAATTTCTTTCTTCTCCAGCTTTATTGAGATATAATTGACATATAACATTGTGTGAGTTTCAGGTGTGCAATGTGATGATTTGATGCACATATATATTGTGAAATGACTCCCATGATAAGGTTAGTGATCACATCCTTCACCTCTCATAATTTCTGCTTTGTTGTTATGGTAAGAGCATTTGAGACTTTTCTCTCTTAGCAACTTGCAAGTAGACCATACAGCAGCGGTTCCCAACCTTTTTGGCACCAGGGACTGGTTTCGTGGAAGACAGTTTTTCCACTGACGGGCGTTGTGGGGGGGGATGGTTCGGGCGGTAATGCGGTCGACGGGGAGCGACGGGGAGCGACGGGGAGCGACGGGGAGCGGCAGGTGAAGCTTCACTCACTAGCCTGCCACTCACCTCCTGCTGTGCGGCCTGGTTCCCAACAGGCCACAGACTGGTACCAGTCCACGGCCTGGGGGTTGAGGACCCCTGCCGTACAGTATTATTAACTATAGTTGCCATAATCTCCAGAAATTTTTCCTCTTAGGATCTCTTTTCCCTCTTTGACCACCTTCACCCATTTCCTCCACCCCCAACTCCTGGCAACCACCAATCTACTCTCTGTTTCTAGCAGTTCCCCCCTTTTTATATTTCACTTACAAGTGAGATCATACAGTATTCGTCTTTCTCTGTCTGACTTATTCTCTTATTGCAACACCCTCAAGTTTCATCTGTGTTGCCACAAAATGCAGGATTTCCTTCTTTTTTATGGTTGAATGATATTCCATTGTATAGATATATTTTCTTTTTTTAAAATGGAGGTAATATTGGCTTATAACATTATATAAGTTTTAATGTGTGTATGAAGAAGAAAGGCTGTTTAGGGGTTTCCTGATCAGGGTCCACACGCCCCAGCAATTTAAACCCAGCAGAGGCTGGATTGCATCCACTGGAGTCACAAACATTCAAGACCTTTGTCTAGAGTTTCAGTCTGCTTGGGCCATTAGTTGGTCAACCCCATCTTGTTCCACAGCAAAAAGACCTGGAAGACATTCTGCTTCAACCAGAGACAGGCTCAGGGGAGTCTCTGACCAAAGCAAAGACCCAAAGTAAGCAAAGTAGTTGCCCCAGCAGTTGAGAAGGTCCCTACACCAGCCTCACCAGAAGGATTTTCAGGACTGGGGATTTTCATACATTGGCCAGATGTTCTTTTCCAGGGCTGTTTGTACCAAACAGCCAAAGAATTTTGGACCCCCAAAATTTGGCTAGACCTGGATACTGTCTGGAAAAAATTGTTGGGTCCTGAGTTGGGGCAGAGGGAGGGTTTTGATGAAATAGAAAGCTAGAGGGAAGCTATGGAGAGGGTGGTAGAAGATTTTCTGATGCGCCCTTGTTTGTTTCTTGGCAGGTTTTGGCTGGTGATTAAGGAAGGTGGACACATGGTGACTGCCCGGCAGGAGCCTCGCCTCGTGCTGGTCTCCACTACCTATGAGGATGATTGCCTTATCCTCAGGGCACCAGGCATGGACCAGCTGGTTTTGCCGAGCAAGCCACGTTCTTCAAACAAGATCCATGACTGCAGGTGCTCTGCTTGGGGGCCTCTGGGGATCTGTGACAACTGATTTCCCTTTAGGTTCCACCCTGTACTCTGCCTTGCTACACTTTGCATGCTAGATGATGAGACTGGCAAAGGGAATACTTAAGAGAAGTCTAGTCTATGTTGGGATCAAGCCAGGGGTCAGGTATGAGTGGGTGAAGCAGAATATTGCATTAAGGATATTTAGATTTGCTTTCATCAGATATGGCAAGACATGCAGATACAGAAATGACTGTCATGAAGAAAGAAGCTTTTTATATTCACAGATCCCTAGAAACAGGAGGCTCATACCATGCAGGGCCACATGGGGAAATACCAGGTCGGTCAGGAGGCAGAGAGGGCAGGGGAAAATGTGAACACGAGTCTTTATTCTGGTTTCTACAGGCTGTGGGAAAATTGGCTCTGGGGCAGGTGGGCTGTCCCTAGTTTTCTGGTACCTGGTCCTGGGTGATTAGAGCAGGGGACAGTGGCCAGGGTATAAAAGCACAACGGTACGGACAAGGGGTGAGGGCTCTGGGTTGGCTGGTTTGCCTATGAAAGCCTAGTGTTTTACTATCTCTAGGAATTGACTAGCCCTGGGAGGGGTAGTTCCTTCAGCATCACCAAGTCCCAAGATGTCAAAGCATCAAAAATATAAAAAGGAAAAAGTCATGATGAATACAAATATAGAGAGGATACAAAGGGCCAATCTTTAGGGTTTGTCTCCTTTTATTCAAGTAGGATGGACTTCTATTCAGAATTGCCAGGCAAACAAGGGCATTAGTGGAGACGTTACCACCTGTATCTCCTGACTGGAGATTGTGTTCCATCTGATTGGAATTGTATTGAATTGAACTTGAGGCTCAATTAGAGAAAATTGAAATGGATTCATATATTTATTTATTTATTTATTTATTTCAACTGTGCCTGGATCATCTCAGGCACTTAAATAAATGTTAGTGCTTACATAGTTAATATCATCTTTGTTGCATAGAGCCTCCCTATCCATGAACGTGTTATCTTTCCCCACTTATTTATGTCATTTTCCTCCCCATTTATCTATTTATTTATTTATTTGGCTGCATTGGGTCTTCGTTGCTGCGGGCGGGCTTTCTCTAGTTGCGGCGAGCAGGGGCTACTCTTTGTTGTGGTGTGTGAGCTTCTCATTGTGGTGGCTTCTCTTGTTGCGGAGCATGGCCTCTGGGCGTGAAGGCTTCAGTAGTTGTAGCAGGCAAGTTCAGTAGCTGTGGCTCGCGGGCTCTAGAGAGCAGACTCAGTATTTGTGGTTCATGGGTTTAGTTGCTCCATGGCATGTGGGATCTTCCCAGACCAGGGATCCAACCTCTGTCCCCCACATTTGCAGTAGGATTCTTATCCATTGTGCCACCAGCGATGTCTCTATTTATATCTTTTTTTTTAATGACTAATTTACTGAATTGTAGACTTTTCGTTTCTTTTTTCAAGCTTTTTATCGAAACCGTTTTCAGCTTGTTAGGAAGAAACATCTTAGTTTCAGATCGAAGTGGCCCACACAATTGCAAGTTTTTACCTTAAACTGTTTCAGACAGGAACTTTTTAATTTATTTAATTTATTTATTTTGGCTGTGTTGGGTCTTCGTTGCTGTGCATGGGCTTTCTCTAGTTGCAGTGAGTGGGGGCTACTCTTTGTTGCAGTGTGCGGGCTGCTCATTGCGGTAGCTTCTCTTGTTGCAGAGCATGGGCTCTGGGTGCGCGGGCTTCAGTAGTTGTAGCATGCAGGTTCAGTAGTTGGGGTTTGCAGGCTCTAGAGCACAGGCTCAGTATTTGTGGCACATGGGCTTAGTTGCTCCACGGCATGTGGGATCTTCCCGGACCAGGGAATGAACCCGTGTCCCCTGCATTGGCAGGTGGATTCTTAACCACTGTGTCACCAGGGAAGCCCCTACCCACTTATTTATATCTTATTTTACTTCTTTGAAAAGTTTTATACCCAATCAAAAAATGGGCAGAAGACCTAAATAGACATTTCTCCAAAGAAAACATACAGATGGCCAAGAGGCACATGAAAAGCTGCTCAACATCACTAATTATTAGAGAAATGCAGATCAAAACTACAATGAGGTATCACCTCACACGGATTGGAATGGGCATCATCCGAAAATCTACAGACAACAAATGCTGGAGATGGTGTGGAGAAAAGGGAACCTCTTGCACTGTTGGTGGGAATGTAAATTGATACAGCCACTATGGAGAACAGTATGGAGGTTCCTTAAAAAACTAAAAATAGAATTACCATATGACCCAGCAATCCCACTACTGGGCATATACCCAGAGAAAACCAAAATTCAAAAAGACACATGCACCCCAATCTTCATTGCAGCACTATTTACAATAGCCAGGTCATGGAAGCAACCTAAATGTCCATCGACAGATGAAGGTATAAAGAAGTTGTGGTACATATATGCAATGGAATATTACTCAGCCATAAAAAGGAAAGAAATTGGGTCATTTGTAGAGATGTGGATGGACCTAGAGAGTGTCATACAGAGTGAAGTAAGTCAGAAAGAGGAAAACAAATATCGAATATTAACGCATATATGTGGCATCTAGAAAAATGGTACCCATGAACCGGTTTGCAAGACAGAAATGGAGACACAGATGTAGAGAACAAATGTATGGACACCAAGGGGGAAAGCGGGGTGGGGTAGGGTGGTGGTGGGATGAATTGGGAGATTAGGATTGACATATATACACTAATATGTATAAAATAGATAACTAATAAGAACCTGCTGTATAAAAAATAAAATAAGATTCAAAAATTAAAAAAAAGTTTTATAATTTTCTCTATAATAGAATTGTACATCTTTTGTTAGATTTAGTCCTAAATATCTTAACTTTTTGTTCCTATTTTAGATGACAATTAAAATTTTTTTTTCTGTTTATCTTTGGTAGTATTTATTTTTTGATCATTGGTGGAAATTTCCAGTAAAACTGCCTGGATTTTCTTTATAAAAATCCATTCAAACTTTTATGTCTTCTTAAGTATTTTTAGTAAGTTATTTTACTTTATGAATTAGTAGATTACTAACTAATGTTAGTTCTATTGTACTCACACGTGGAGATTCAGGTTTTTTCTATGCGCAGTTGATGATGGAACATTTTGTATCAGAATGTGGAAGCAAGTACTTTGCATAAAATTCTGAGAGAACTCTTTTTTCTTTTTTGGCCACGTCGCATGGCTTATGACATCTTAGTTCCCTGACCGGGGATAGAACCTGGGCCCACGGCAGTGAAAGTGCTGAGTCCTAACCACTGGACTGCCAGGGAATTCCCAAATTCTGAGAGAACTGAAGAAGGTGGAATGGCAGAGGGATAGAGTCTGCTGCAGGGGTGGGAGGGAGGAAGGATTAGGGGAGGGATATGTTTCAGGAGTGGGAAGGGGCACTGGATAATCGGTTTTCCCTTGCCCCACTGGGTGCTTTCTACTTTTCAAAGTGCCCACACTAAGCTTATCTGAGTGGATGGAAGCTGAGGGTAGAAGTGTGCGCACTTATACACGAGGGCTCTGGTGAAGGGGTTGAGGGAAGTGCTCAGCCCAGGAACAGATACTTAAGGAGCTGATGAACGATGCAATCAGATCTGTGTGAGATAGTAGACTGGTTGGTTGAGGAGAGTTTTAGGGGAAAGGCTGAAGGCTCTGAGAGAGAGGACTATGAGACGGCAGGGGGACCGAGGCCAAACAGCAGCTCCAAGAAGGGGGTTTAGAGAGAAGGAAAAGGCCAAGAAACATCAGAAGAACGGCATGGAGATTTGACAGTAGGTGGGCTAGGTTGTCAGAGAATGAGGCGTGTGTAGCAGTCAGACCAGGACTGTGGGCCTCGGGGTCCACAGTCCACCTTGGATTCCCTCACATACATCACCCCAGGAGCCTTCAAGCTGGGAGAAGCACTCACACAGAGAGGTGCAAACACTTCCTGTGGTACCAGAGGGCGGGCAAGGGAATCAATTTCCAGATCCTCAAATCCCATAGGTTCTCCCTCCAACAGTGATCTTAGCTGCAGGGGGCAAGTTCTCCTCTCCACCTCCCCTTTGTACAGATGAAAGGCTTGCCCTCCCCATGTCTTAGTAGGGAGCACTACTCTGGGAGGGGAAAACCTATGGGGCCCAAACAATAAAATATACTGGTGTTGATAAAGGAGAATGTCTCCAGTGATGGGGTAAAGTCATTCTACAAGATAGTGGTTCAAAGTCTTTGTCTTACGCTAAGATTAAGGAGCCTCTAATCAAATTTGCTGATAAATTATTTAAAAAGACTTTTTGATGAATGATTATTAAGTGCCAAAGATCACAGAAGGGTTCAAAGGATGAGTGAAATTATTATAACTCAACTTCTTCCATTCCATCTATTAACACAGTGTATCCTTAGTTCTCATTATAAGGAAAAAAACTTAAAAAAAATATGAGATGATGACTGCTGACTAAACTTGTAATCATTTCACAATATATGTAAGTCAAGTCGTTATGCTTTACACCCTAAACTTACGTATGTCAATTATGTCTCAATAAAACTGGGAACAAAAGTTAAAAATAATTTTTAAAATGTGGACCATAAAAGAAGCCCTTAATCATTTATTTTAAAAAAAGATTGTTTTTAAAAATAGATATCAAACTAGCCTGGCATTGGGATTCCATTGCATACTTTTAAAAGCATAATTTTATTTTATTTAATATAATTTATATATATTTATAATACTAAGACATAATATATAAATTATGATGTAATTTTATTTTAAATGTTAATATTTATAATTCAATGGAAATTTAATCTTTCATAACAAATTAAACTTATAAAAAACATGAACAGACCTAGAGAATATCATACTAAGTGAAGTAAGACAGAGAAAGACAAATATTATATGCTAACATGTATGTGTGAAATCTAAGAAATAATACAAAGGAATCTACATACAAAACAGAAACAGATTCACAGACATAGAAAACAAACATTGTTACCAAGGGGAAAGTGAGGGGGAGAGGGAAAAATTAGGAGCGTGGGATTACTAGACACAAACTATGGTACATAAAATCGATAAGCAACAAAGATTTACTGTACAACACAGGGAACTATATTCAATATCTTGTATGGGGACTTCCCTGGTGGTCCAGTGGTAAAGAATCCGCCTTACAATGCAGGGGACTTGGGTTCGATCCCTGGTCAGGGAACTAAGATCCCACATGCCACAGGGCAACTAAGCCCATGTGCCACAACTACCGAGGCCACGCGTGCTGGAGCCTGCGCGCCACCACTAGAGAAGAGAAAACCCACGTGCCACAACTAGAGAGGAGCCCACGCACCACAACGCAACTAAGACCCAACGCAGCCCAAAATAAAATAATAAATTAAATACATAAATAATAAATAAATCTTTAAAAAAATTTGTATAAACTATAATGGAAAATAATCTGAAAAAGTATATATAAAACGGAATCACTTGCTGCACGTCTGAAACTAACACAATATTATCAATCAACTATATTTCAACTTAAAAAAAAGAAAAAAGTTTACACGCCAACTTGTAATTCTGTGAGGGGTACATAGCTTGTATCTTTTGGGGGCACTCAAGCAAAAAATCCTTGAAGACCACTTTGTTATCTGGTGGAATCTGTGTCCACCGTGTGAGGCAGGCGGTATATTATTATCTCCAATTTACAACTGGAGACAGAAGGTCAGAGGAGTTTAATGATTTGCTAAAAGTCACAGACTAGAGATGGCAGAGTTGCAATTTTTTTTTTTTTCCGGTACGCGGGCCTCTCACTGTTGCGGCCTTTCCCGTTGCGGAGCACAGCCTCTGGACACGCAGGCTCAGTGGCCATGGCTCACGGGCCCAGCCGCTCCACGGCATGTGGGATCTTCCCGGACCGGGGCACGAACCCGTGTCCCCTGCATCGGCAGGCGGACTCTCAACGACTGCGCCACCAGGGAAGCCCCAGAGTTCCAATTTTAACCGGGTCTTGCCAGGCTCCAAGCTCAGGGTGCCTTTACCACACTCCAAGCTCAGAGTGCCTTTACCACACCACCGTTCTTCTCCCCTTCTGAAAGTAACCTAAATCCTTGCTACTCAAAGTGTGGTCCGTGGACCAGCAGCCTGTAACTTGTTAGAAATGCAGAATCTCAGGCTCCAGCCCAACCTCCTGAACCAGAATCTGCATTTCAACGAGATCTGTGTGAGTTACAAGCCTATTAGGGTTTGACAAGCTCTTCCCTGCTCCCTCCCCCTCTGTTTCTGCCCAGCTTTGGCCCACAGACCACTTACTGGTCTTCTGGGAGAGTCAGGTCCCAGCAGCACTTCCCTCTTGACCCCATCACTCGGTGTGTTGATGAAGAAAGTAACCTCACTGCTCTCTGTGACCCTTCCAGGGTTTTTGGTCTTGACATCCAGGGCAGGGACTGTGGTGATGAGGCTGCTCAGTGGTTCACCAACTTCTTGAAAACAGAAGCTTTCAGGCTGGTTCAGTTTGAAAAGAACATGAAGGGAAGACCATCAAGCAAAATTTTCCCTTCTGTTGGCCAGAAGTACCAGGTGAGCTTGCAGAGACCTGCCCTTCACTTCTGGCTTCCTTCTGGGTCCACAGAGAGCCTCTCTTGGGGCCTCAGTTAGGAAAGTGTAGAGATGGTCCAGGGGAGTGGTACTGAGGGTGCTCCCTGGGCAGGTATCAGGGATGGAGAGGGAAGCGGATGAGAGCCTGGTGGGCTCTCCAGGATGCATGGAGGATGGAATATGGGAGGAACTGTGGAGGGAGAAGCCAGGGGTGACTCCCAGGGAGATGGGGACTCAGGAGAGGATGGGCTGGGAGGCAAAAGTGAAGTTTGATTGGGACTAAATTCAGGTTTCCTAAAAGCACAGAAGCAGACTTTCTCCAAGTCCTCCCTTCACAGCCAGTGGGGTGTGGTTGTTTCCGGGGCTGAGAAGTCACCTCCTCCTGTGTCAGCTACAGCCCCCAAGCCAAAGCCTTTCATTCTGCTGTGAGATGAGGTTCAAAATGCACCTCGGGAAGTCTCTCCTCACGATCCCTGAACGAAAAGTTCCTTGAATGCAGGGGTTTTGATCTGCTGTGTTCACTGCTATTTCCCCACCTAGGACAGGGCCTAATATACAGTTGGTGTTTAATAAATGCATGTGAGTGAATGGTGCTGCTGAAGGAAATCATGGCTAGAGTATAGCTGATTGGCAGGAGACCCTTGCCCTGTCCGGTGGTGGTGATGATGTGGCAAGGGGCTCACTGCTGGGCGCCTGAGGAAGAACAAGAGATGTGGCTGGAGGGTAACACTGGACCTGAGCCTGGCTGCTGCCTTCAGTGTGTGGATGAGGAGCCCCACCTGCGTCCGGGGTGGGCAGGAACCCTGACTTGGCCGTTTCCAAGCCCTCAGTGTCACCTATCCTTCCTGAGCACCACTCTCCCCTTCTGCACTCAGGTGGTTTTTCTTCTGGATTTTGCTTAGTTGTGCAGTTGGTCTGAGCCATTCCATGGGCAGCGAGGCATGATCATGCTGTGTCCTTGGCACAGGTGGCCTACCCGGACTGCAGCCCCATCATGGTCCTCTCAGAAGCCTCCCTGGCAGATCTGAATACCAGGCTGGAGAAGAAAGTGAAAATGGACAATTTCAGGCCGAATATCGTGGTGGCAGGCAGCAATGCCTTTGAGGAGGTAAGCGGCTTGCTGCTTTTACGCTTGATGCCCAGATGTGCTCCTTAGGCAGTGCCAAGTCAGGCCCTCTGAGGTTGGCAGCTGGGGAGGCTTCCTCCAAAGATCACCTTCGCCTTGTGTGGAGTTGTTCACTTATTACTGCTGCCATCACCTCGCTGGCCTCAGGGGGCGCTGTTCACTCTCTTCAGTGCTCAGGCCCCAAAGCAAGCAATGGCAACTCCAAATTGTAGCAAGTCTGGGACAAGGCTAGAATGTCTAATCATAGCTCAGAGATAACTAACGGGAAAAAAAAAAAAGATGAAGAGAACAGCCATCTCTCCTTTTCCTGTAGCATCCAGGGGTGCTCAAATATTTGAGACTTCCGGAAGCCCCAGACCCCAAAGTGGAGCCCCAGGAGGATATAGGAGATCTGCCTGTGAACCAGGACCTGGGGACATTCCATGCTTGGCCTGAGTTCTCTCCTAGAGGACCATATACTCCCCTATGTAGTTGAAACTAGAAATTTCCACCCTCCAAAGACTCAGCCCCTTGTAGCCATAAAAGGACAGCCACATCAGAGCCCAGTTGTAACCTGCGATCTGTACAAGAAATACATATAGCCGGGTGTTGCTCTGTAATGAGAAGGACCAGGAATCATATTGAACATTGGGAGTCAGCTCAACTTTGTAAGCACTGGAAATAACAACAACAAATACCATTTGCTGGGTGTTTACTGGGTGTCAGGCACAGAACCAATGAATGGCTTCATGCAAATTACTTAATTCGATCCTTAGGATCAAAGCCTACAGTCTGTGAAGTCTGTACTATTTTCTCCTTTTTAATAAGGAAACAGAAGCTTGCAGGTGTTACACAACTTGTTAGGCGTGGAAGTGGTGCCTTTGGATGAGAACCCAAAACTTGCAACTCCAGCTTCTGAGGAGCAGAGGTCATGGTTCCAGTCTAGAGATTCCAAGTAGTTAACTCTGAGGGGAGAGGCTCTTGAATACCTTATCAATTCTTTGCTCCCTTGGGTGACCACACTTTTTTTGTGTGAGTGAAATGTGCCCCTATTTGCTGGTAAAAGTTGCATTTTAGGGTAAACCTTTGCATGGAGGCTAGTATAAATCCGTGCACATGGAGGTACTTCATATTACTTGATAATGAAAAAAATAGCAAAGTATACAGAAGTTGTCTACTTGTTGATATTATCCTGTTGTTTGTTATCTAATTTCTTTAATTCCTCTCTACATTTTTAAAAAATGTTTTTAAATTGATCATCTATCATGGGCCGGGCGCTGTGGTCCATAATAAGAGCCCTGGATACAGAGATAAAAAGATATAGATCCTGCCCTTCAGAATTTCCCAACAGGAGAAGAATGGCTAGGAGGCAATGACAGCCCAGCGTGAGGAGTACTTTAACGCACTGCTTATCAGGTGCCAAGGATGCTTAGAAGTAGGGATGCCTAAATCTGCCTGGAGAAGGGGGGTGTGGGGTCAGAGAGGGGTCAAATCAAGCTACCCAGAAGCCATGCTGCGTAGCTGTGTGTGCTGACGAAGGGGAGTGAGGGTCATGGTGGGTAAAGGAGGCCACCAGTTAGGAAGCCTAAAAGCACGACAGGCCATTATATTAAGGGTGCCTGGGAGCATTTCAGAATCATAGGGACACTGGGGGTAAAGGAGAAGCGGCAGAAGGAGGGTGGACCTGGAGCTGCCTGAAGGCCAGCATGCCAAGGAGTTTAGATTTTATACTGTGGTAATAATTTTGAATGAGGAACTAATTATTGTTTGCATTCATCCAAGAAATATTGCTGAATTGCATGGTATTATGATTTGCACGCTGTGACTCTGGCCACTCTCTAGAAAGTGCATGGAAATTTAGGGAAACTGAGGCAGAAATATCAGTGCCATGCTTCATCCCCAGAGGGATATTAGCAGGACTTACCTGAAACCTGCATCAGAATCGTGATATGCCTGTGACTGTGTCGGCAGCACCATCCCAGGTGAATCTTGTGCAAACAGTGCCTGAGGAAGCACTGATTTAGGAGAGGTGAGGGGGTAAGGGTTATGGAGGGGGTGGGAGAAAAAGAACATTCTCAGACCATCAGCTCCTTGAGAGAAGAGACTTGATTTCTCCCCAGGAATAATCTAGATTTGGTGTGACCTGAAGTGGATAAAATTTGACGGTGCTCTTTAAGAAAAGAAAATATCAAAACCGAAATGAAGTGCAGGGTCTCGAAAGGGTCTGGGGCTTGAGGCTCAAGCCTCATTAGCAAAATTCCCAGTAAACCCAGCTATTTCTCCCCTGTTCTCCTTTCCCATGCAAATGAACAGAGGGTACAGAAGTATGGAGTCATTAGACACTTGTTAAACACCGAATGAAATTAGACTCAGTGTTAATAATGCAAGTTACTAAAGACTGATTAGAAATTAGTCCAGGAAGCAAATATTCTTGCACAGGACTCCTGTAACTGGCCCATTCTTTTCTGAGAAACTTTCTTTTAGGGAATACAGTTTTTCTTGATTTGTCTCCACAGAAGATAATAATTTTAGTTTAAGATCTTGAACCAGAGGAATAAGAAGAAAAGATAATCCATTCCCGGCTAAAGAATTTTTGCTTTTCTGTAACTTGTCAACTAAGAATTCTTGCTCACCTCTAACTTGTTAAACTGAACCTAAGGCTGATGTAAACCTAACTGTATTCTCTTAGGCAATTTGAGTGGGTGGAGCCTTTTTTTTTTTTTTTTTAATGTTATGTGACCTTGTGCCCCCAAGTCTGTTTGTTGTTTTGGTCCCGCATTGTGATGGATGGGCTTACAGAAATAGTACATGAGGTAGAATACTCTTATTTGAATAGAAGAGTCCTCTGGAAATGCACATTAAAAAATCTTTACTATAAAATGATGCTAATGTTGCTGATTCATTCTCCCTTAACTTAAACAGACAAAGAGTTAAGGGCCTGATGAGTTAACCTGTCTACGTGGCACCATCACACAACTATAACCCTTCCAATCAGTGGGACTCTGTTAAATATTAATGTAAAATGATAATGCAGATAAATATTTCATAGACTAACTAATAATAAAAAATATAGCAAACCTAAGCATGGTACAAAAATTCAGGCCATTATCTATTGCAGAATCAAAGAGTGATAGGAGGATGCATTGTGCAACATTTACTCTTTGTGACCCAAGGCACTTTGTACGTTTACTGTGTAACTCAGAATATGAAACAGATTTTAAAAAGCGGCTTCCTTTGGTCTAGTGTAGTGTGTTTGAACTCTGGGAACGTAGAGCAATCAAGTTTGAAAGTAATAAAATTGACCAATCCTTCTTATCTCTAGCTGACCATTTCCCATATACACCCTGCCCTCACACGTGTAGCCTCCCCCATTATCAACATCACTCACTAGAGAGATACTTTTTTTTTTTTTTTTTTTTACCAAGGATGGACCTATACTGACATCATAGTCACCCAAAGTCCATAGCTGACCTTAGGGTTTACTCTCGGTGTTGTGCGCATGTGGTGGACTGCAGGGGCTCCCCTCATCCCTTTATGGCATGCCTTTCAAGTAAGGGGTCCCGTTTTCATCTGGGGAGCTTTTCTGACATCCCCACTTTGATAGGAGCCTCAAGCAAGGACCTCAGGTAAATTAGTCCTGATTTCGAAAAGCTAACATGATGAGCACATGGGAGACAGGAGTCCTGGGTGGAGGGAGCAGTAATACAGTCACATTCCTGAAGAATTTGCCAACGGAGTTAGTGCCTTTACTTAAGGAGATCTCCTTATACATTTGCTTTTTTTGTTTCCGTCTCAGTAACTCGAAATATTTGCCACAGAGACTTTTAGGGGCTGAGAAAGAGAGAACAGAAGCATGTGAAGCCAAACCCTAGAGAACTTTGGCCCTTCTCATATAAAGGACAAATTGGAGGACGCTTCTTTGGGCTTCTTTCTGTACAGCCTCACAGAGCCCTTTCCATCACTGCATCCACGCAGTAAATAAAACACCCCTGAAAGCCCGCGGCAGGAAGACAAGTGGACTTAGAGTGGGAGGGAATGCGTAGAGATCAGCTTGGGCTGTGGTTCCCACACTGGAACAATCCCCACCTCGGGTCCCAGTTGCAGTTTGGGCAGAGGAGATTTTTTAAGCCCCCTGGTGACTCTGGCTTGAGCCAGGGCAGAGACCCTCTGGCCTGGGGTTTTCCTTGGGAGCAAGGTGATAATCAGATATGTCTGACTCCTGGCTGGAGACCAGGAGGGCCACATGGTCCTTCTGTCTCTGTGAGCTTGACCTTAACCTCCTTGAGCATCATTTTCTGATCTTAAAGTGGGCAAGTTTTACTAAAGGATTTTAAAGGTTCTTTGCAGCCCTAGAGCTGTACAATACCTGTTGCCTTTTTCTTCTCTCTGTTAATGTGAGTGTGTGTGTGTGTGTGTGTGTGTGTGTGTGTGTGGTCAAAAAGGCACTTTACCACAAAGGTCTCTCAGACCCCCTCTCCGACATGACCTCTTTTGTTGGCTTTTTTTTTTTTTTTTGTGGTACGCGGGCCTCTCACTGTTGTGGCCTCTCCCGTTGCGGAGCACAGGCTCCGGGCGTGCAGGCTCAGCGGCCATGGCTCACGGGCCCAGCTGCTCCACAGCATGTGGGATCTTCCCGGACCGGGGCACGAACCCGCGTCCCCTGCATCGGCAGGCAGACTCTCAACCACTGCGCCACTAGGGAAACCCATGTTGGCTTTTTTTATTGAAGTATAATTGATTTACAATGTTGTGTTAGTTTCTGGTGTACAGCAAAGTGATTCAGTTATACACATATATATGTATATATATATTCCTTTTCATGTTCTTTTCCATTATAGTTTATTATAAGATATTGAATATAGTCCCCTGTGCTCTACAGTAGGACCTTGCTGTTCATCTATTTTATACATAGTGGTGTGTATCTATTAATCCCAAATTCCTCATTTATCCCTCCCTCCCTTTCCCCTTTGGTAATCATAAGTTTGTTTTCTATGTCTGTGAGTTTATTTCTGTTTTGTAAATAAGTCCATTTGTGTCATATTTTAGATTCCACATGTAAGTGATGTCATATGATATTTGTCTTTCTCTGTCTGACTTACTTCACTTAAGTATGATAATCTCTAGGTCCATTCATGTTGTTGCAGATGGCATTATTGCATTTGTTTTCATGGCTGAGTAATATTCCATTGCATATATGTACCACATCTTCTTTTTCCATTCATCTGTCAATGGACACTTAGGCTGTTTCCATGTCTTGGCTACCGTGAATAGTGCTGCTATGAACACTGGGGTACATGTATCTTTTCTAATTAGAGTTTTTCTGGATATATGTTAGTTGGCATTTTTTAAAACAAACACTAATGTTGCACATACTATATTCCAACTTTTAAAAAAACGTAAGTTAACAAGCACATTTTAATCTTCCTAACAATTGCATGAGGTCTATTTCTCAAGACTTGCCTCACTGTGATTTTTCTCATTCATCCTTGGTCCTGAATGCACAAGCCCTTGAGTATGTAAGATCTTGTTGAACTGAATTCAACAAGGGGCAGGGATTTGACCATTGAATTTTGTTCATCATATCTTACCCACCTCTAAGTATGTTATTTTTCAGATCAAGGAGGAAATAAAAGCCTTCGATGACAGTAGTACATGGGTATTCCCTTTGAGCAGGTATGATCACACAGACATACACATCTGAACATCACGAGTAGGGAGTGGCCATTTGCTTTACAAAACACCCCTAGAGATGAGCCCATCGAATACAGATGTTGAAGCAGAGAAGGTATTGTAGAGGCGGGTAGGAGTCATCGTATGGACCCCTCCCCCCGCCCCGTATACCCAACCCTTTCCCTCTGTGTCCTCCGGAAGGCTGTGATTCACACACCTGGACCCAGATGCTGAAGAGCAGCCCAGGCTGCTGCCTTTGGGAATCGGGGCTGGTGGCTGCCTCTCCCAGACTCTGCTATTGGTGGGTGTGGGACCCCCAGCATCTCAGTCAGAAGCTGAACCCCAAGGGGAGACTAGGATCTCTTACTGTCCACGAAACACTGGAATCCTCAGGACTCTAACCACCCTGAGAGGAGCCTGGTGTGTGGATGGGACACGAGCAGTCACATCAGCCCCGCAAACTATCCCTCCTTGAATACGCATCAGAGAGACAGAAAGAGCCACATCTCAAGGTCTCTTCTTTCCTTTTTTGTTGCCTGTTACTGGTGTTCCGAAAAGTAGGTGACCCCTCCAGGGAACAGAAGCCTGCTTTGCTGGCTTTATCCAGCTTTGGGACGTCCTTCCCTTCTGCCTGGATTTTTCAAGTCCAAGTGCCTCCAAAGAGCAAATTCCTCCTGGCACATTTGTTATGCATTTAGGTTAACAGAAATGTATCTCCCGTAATTCTGTAGGATGTGAGGATGAAGTGATTTACTTCTTTGCACAGGGTTGCTCAGACACAGGGTCAGGAGAAAGCCTTGAGGTCATCTGGAACCAGGGCTGCAGAGAAGTAGAAAGCTTCTTAATGATTTAATTCAAGAATCTTTTTAAGATACAGTTAATTTTTTTCGGATTATAAAAGTAATTTTTTAAAGTACCACATCCTCTGTATACAGTTAGAAAAATACAGAAAAATTTAAAGGAGTAAAAATCCCTCACCATCCTACTGTCAAAAAGTAGCCAGCAATAACATTTTATTGTGTTTCCAATATTGTTTGTATGATATTGTATAGATAATTTTGAATCCCACCATTTTCACTTAATGTTATATGGTAAACACATCTCTATCTTTACAAATTCCTCGTCAGCATAGTTTTCCTAGTTCCATATTAGTTCATCACAGAACTAGGCAATAACTTATTTAGCCATTCCTGTATAATTGGGCATTTAGGCTATTTTCCATTTCCCCTTACATGAATAATGAACAGCTCTGTAAAACAGTCTTTGTCTACATTTCTAAATTTACTCTTCAGAAATGCTGAATCAGCACTTTAAAGGCACTCCATATACATTGCCAAATTGCTTTGCAGAAACCCTGCACCAATCTATATTCCCACAAGCTCAGTGGAAGTATGCCCTTTTTCTTGTACTCCTGCCAGCATTGATGCCTATAATCTTTACTTATCTGGTAAATGAAAAGTCACGTCTCATGTAAGTTGGTAATTCTCAGTGTATGGCATCCAGTGTTAGTCAGTCTGTGAAGGAAGTTTGACCATGAGGTAGAGTTTTACTTAAGCTAAGGAAACATTTCTTGCAAGTTCATATCATAACCAAGATTCTGGAACATTCCTGTTGATAACAAACATTTATTGAGGGCTTCCTGGGTGCTAATCTCTAGGATGGATGCTAAGATTATCAAAGTGACCTCACTGTGTCTGCCTGCAAGGGTCTCAGAATGAAGCAGGATGTAGGGCTCAGTAGGAGAAGGGTTGTGGTACTGGGAACATAACCATGTTATGTTTCTCTAGAGCCCAGAGAAAGGAGCACTCAGTTCAAAGTATGTGTGTGTATAGGGATCTCGTTGTAGGAAGAATGCCATGGGGTTTCTTTATAGGGAGATTCGAACATGACATTAGAGAATATCATTTTGCTTGTGTACCTTAAAAATAGAGAAACAGATTTTGATTTGAGATAGCTTAACTGTGCGGTGTAATGGGAAATATCTATTCGGTCTTTGGCCCCTGTTCCTGGCACAGCTCCTAAAACCCTTGGAATTTCCTGACTGACAAGGGTGACAGGAACGTTTTTTGTTAATAACAAGCCCCTTTCAATCACACCTAAGTTTATGGTAATGAGGTGAATGTCAGGATGGGTGAGGCAGGTAGATAGCTTCAGGAGGGAGCTTGGTCAGCAGAAAGACCAAGACATGATTACAGTGTGGAACTTTCAGCCCCACCCCAGACTTCCAGGGATGGGAGAGGGGCTGGAGGTTGAGTTTAATGATTTAATCAATCATGCCTAAGTAATGAAACCACCATAAAACACCTAAACGATGGGGTTTGGAGAGCTCACTGATTGGTGACACATTAGGGTGCTGGGAGGGTGGTGCATTTGGGGACAGCACAGAAGCTCTGCCTGTGCTCTTCCCCCATACCTTGCCCTGTGCATCTCTTCCATTTGACTGTTCCTGAATTGTATTCTTTATAATAAACTGGTAATAGTAAAGCACTTTCCTGAATTCTGTGAGCTCTTCTAGCAGAATATGGAGCCTCAGAGGGGGTTATGGGAACCCTTGATTTATAGCTGGTTGGTCAGAAGTACGGGAGACTTGGGACTTGCTGCTGGCATCTGAAGCGGGGCAGTCTTGTGGGACTGAGCCCTGAACCCATGGGGTCTGTGCTAACTCAGAGCAGTTAGTATCAAAATTGAGTTAAACTGTTGGACAGCAGTGAGTGTCAAAGAATTGCAGAATTGGTGTTGGATAAGACACCATGTATTTGTTGTCAGAAAGAATCTGAGAAACTTTCTAGACTAAAATGATGTTTTTAAATGTGTCGTTGGGATTATAATGCTTCGTATAAAAAGTAAAATGAAAAAAATAAAAGAAAAATTTATTACAAAAAGCAAATAATACTATTGAAACTTGAGAAGCCTTCCAAATATATTGCTATAAATATATACACACAGGTATTTAAACAGATTTGTTTTACATAGATGGAATCATCCTACATGTAGTATATATGTGTAGGTGTGCTTTTTTCACTCAGCTTGAACATATTGAACATTATTCAGCGTGAATAAATGGAGGTTCACACCCTCCTTTCTAATACCCAAACAGTAAGTCTGCATGCATATAGCCAGCCTCTAGTAGATAACTTTCTGAGCCTATGGTAATCTTGTCCAGTCATTGATACCAAGCCAGAAAATTACTTAAAGATTTCTAGACAAAAATTTTGTTTATTTACTTATTCATTCCTTCGAATTATCCCAACATAGCCTAAAACTTCTTCTAACAATTGTATGTATGACACAGTATAATGAACTGATGAGCAGCCATTAAAGAATCAGGAGCAGCGGAAGGAAAGCACCGATCATGTATCTGAGATTTGGGAGGGGAAGGGCTCAGGTGGTAGTAGGCGGGCAGGACCTGGGGTATAGGTGCCCAAAGGCTCTGTAGCTGTTGGTCTGATTAGAACTGCTGATCTGATCTGTGCTCCTCAGGAGAATTCCTTTGTAGACCATGGAACAGCAGACCCACTCAGGCTTTTGCCCTCTGTCTTGCCTTCTTACTTTCAAATGTCTTGTCTGTCTATGGTTAGTTGGTTATTCAAGAGCTTACCTGGGCCTACATTCTCACCTGGCACTCTCCTTTCTCTCTCTCTCTCTCTCTCTCTCTCTCTCTCTCTCTCTATATATATATATATATATATATATATATATATATATCCATAGAAAAATATGGAATATATAGATATATATCTATTTCCTCTCTACAAATATATGTATATATCCATGTATACATGTGTATGTATAGCCACAAGTATATATGTATATAATCATAGAACATATATAGAGAGAACCATAACATATACAGAGAATGATGGATAAATATTCTCTCTATATAGCTATTCCCTCTCTCTAAATATATGTATATAGCTGTGTATATATAGCCATATGGAGAGAGAGAGAGAGAGAGATTCATCTCCTGGCGCACCTTTAGTGTTTTGCTGGGCACATGTCCATATGCACTCCAATGAAGGTCTCCAATAAACAGACATCCTCCCCTGTGCTGTTCTGTGTGTTCCTCAGCAACGACTCCAAACCCTTCTTTTATGTCTTTCTCTGGATTCTTCTTGTGATAGGAAACCATGTAGTCTTAATTTAGTGTTTACAAAATGCCTGCAAATTAATAGTAAATTCTCAGGATTCTTCCACAGAGCTGAGCCCTTTATGTATAGTACTTTCCCCTTTCTCCCTGCTTTCTTTCCTCCTTTTCTTTCTTCTTCCATCTCAAAAACTCCATGGTTTTTTCTGTGTTCCCTCTAAATGGCCTGGATTTTGCCAGGCTGCAGAGAGGCTTCTTACCAGCAGGGGGAGCTGTAAGCTCTTGGAGCTGTTTCTGTGCTTACGGAAGGCACCTCGGGTGTCTAATAGAATGTAATGGAAAATTTAATTTCCTATATTCTTTAATTTAAATGTATTTTTCTACAATTTAAAATGCATTATTATTTTCTCTAATAACATAATTAATAAGTTCATTTAACTTAATTTGCTTAGTGCATTTTGTTTTTACTGCAAATAAGGCTTTACACCAAAAGGCTGACAATCAGATCAGGATGGGTGATGTTATCATATAAACTGATTAATATTTTAGGAGGTAATTAGAACTGGCATTTGGGGGGCTTCAGACAATTCATATGAAAACGTGTAATTTGTTATTCTAAACTGGGTACTTCAGTTGTGTAATAGCGTTAAGAGCAGATTAAATGTCTTGTTAAACTAGGAAACCTAACTGAACTTTTCAGACTTCCTGCTTTATATCACAGTCACGAGGCCGACTTTCCACAGATAACGCTGTTTTGAAATATGAGATTGCTCAGCACTTGTAAAAAGAAATTGAACGTTGGCGGGGGTGGGGTGCTACTTGGAAAGCTGAGTGGGGGCGTGCTTCGGCCCGGGCTGCCTGATGGGCTCACGTTCCTGTGGCCGCAGCGCCCTCGTGTGGCGACGTGCGTCCAGTCTTTTTAGCCGCTTCCAGGCCAGGGTACCACAAGGCCCATCACTTCCCGAGGCAGGAGCTGTTATTACTGGTCATATTCCACCTTCCTCCAGGAGGTTAGCTAGGCACTATGGCTGTCTTGCAGTTTTGCGTTTGAACATTGCTTGTAAAAAGTCCTGGCTAGGCTATAGAGATTCCATTTTATGTTATGTGGGTTTGCCTTTTACAAGGGTTACACAGTTCCCCCCTCAACGGGTTGTTTGGAACGCAGAGTTTATTTCCACACAGAAACAGTTTCATAAATGATGGTTGGGAACCCAGGGCGTTCACAGAGACCTCCTTACTTCAGTCATATCCCGCAGGAGATTTCTGAGTTGGGAAGACCCAGTTAGGTACTGGACTTCCTTTTGTGCCTTTGCTGAATCACCCCTATAGGCCCTGGGGGGTTAGTGTATCCCTGAAAGAGGACCCTAGCATGATTGGAGCCTGGTCATCAGTGGGGAGGGGGAAATGTTACATGAGAGGCCCCACCCCCTGCTCTGCCCTGCTTCCTGCAGGGACAGACTGCTCTCCTCTCCTGTCCTTGGGGGAGTGAGCCCAGTGGGTGAGAGGAATAGATGCCTCATTGCCTCACTTGGAAGCTGATTTCTCACCAAATCCGTTAGACTCATGGTCTCCGAAAACCTCACTTGGGTTGAGATCAGGGAACAATTTTTCAAGGGTCATTTTTTTTTGCATCTTGTTATAAGTACTGTTGGTTTATGGAGCCTGGAGTGAAGCCCCAGTGAAGCCCCGATGCCTCCAGCCTCTCCTCCGGCAGCCTGGACAAAGGATTGTCCTGTGAAATTCAAGCTTTGCAGATAGATGGCTTTCCTGTTAGCAAGAGAGAGCTGTAACATACCCTCCTCGTATATATATGTGTATATGTGTGTGTATATGAATGTGTATGTGTATATATGTGTATATAATGTAATCTGTATAACCTCCATATATGTATGTATATATGTTTCTATGTGTGTGTGTAGATAGATATATAGATGGGTATAGTTAGAAGCTGGGTGGTTAAAAGTCCTGCTTCAGAAACAGAAAGGTTTTCAAACGTAGCTGCTGCAACCCTGAAAAAACTTTTTAATCTCTCTTTGCCTCCTTATCTTTGTGTAAAAATGGGAACAAAATAATACCTCCCTCCAAGTCGTGAGGTTTGATGGAAGCTCTGAGACAGACGTTGGCAGGACCTACCATGGTTCAAGGGTGGGAAAGCAAAGCAGGGCCAGCGGCCATGACTGGCCAGAGCCGGGGGCAGGCTGCTGCTCTGCGGAGGTGGAGGTGTTGGATGGATGAGACTCAGAACTGACTTTTCTTGGGTCATGTCCCACTTATCAAAGAACCATCAGATTGTAACTTGGCTTCCATTGTAGCTTAGCAAGAGGAAAGAGTGGGCAGTCTTGCAAGCTTTCCGCTTCTCATTATCTATCATTAACTTGACCTGGAGTTGTTTACAGTCCTCATGGCAAACTACCCCCTAGAGAAGATCTATTTTTGCTGTGCTGAAAGGGGCAGGCTTCTGAGACCAAGTCAAGAGCTGGATCCTGGACTCACCAACACACTGCCTCCATTTGAGTCCTTTTTGGGGAATACTTCGTGGCATCCTCTTGCACTGCTTTCTTCTGCTAGCTTCATAGGACCAGCCAAAGAATAAACTGCTATAAAGACTGATGAAGCCTTAATTCAAAAAATACCTTTTTCTTTTCTCCTAGGACACCTGGGGTGAGCTCTTCATTGGCGACGTAGAAATGAAAAAGGTTTTGGCTTGTCCCAGGTAAGGACTCTCTGGCGCGTGGCATGCTCATTGGTTCTTAACTGTCCCCTAACCCTTTGTTATTGTGTGACAGGTGCATTATGACCACGGTGGACCCAGATACCGGAGTGATCAGCAGGAAGGAGCCGCTGGAAACCCTGAAAAGGTAGAACATCCACGTGTCCAGTGTATTTCTATATTATCCCCATCCTTGGAACCGCTTGTGGCTGTAGGTGCTCTGTCTGGGCACCTCTCTGCTCTCTGCTTGTTTTGTGTCTGTTGTTTAATGTACGTGAGTACTTGTGGCTTTCTCTTTTTTTTCTAGATGGGTCTTCGAGTGCTTTGGACACATTTTTAATTGTATAATCCTACATTTTGAAATTTTCGTCTCTCTCACATCAACTTTTTTTTTTTCTTTCGGTATGCGGGCCTCTCACTGTTGTAGCCTCTCCCGTTGCGGAGCACAGGCTCCGGACGCACAGGCTCAGCGGCCATGGCTCACGGGCCCAGCCGCTCTGCGGCATGTGGGATCCTCCCGGACCGGGGCACGAACCCGTGTCCCCTGCATCGGCAGGCGGAATCTCAACCACTGCGCCACCAGGGAAGCCCTCTCACATCAATTTTTAATAACCTTTCCATGTGTATTTCCAAATTAAGACCTCGAGTCATTTTATTTTTGTTGCAACTCACATTTATTTGATAGAATCAATGTCAAGAGTATGAGAATTGTTGCGGAAGCCTGGAGTTCAGGGCAGGTCCATTTTGAGATTGTACAGGCATTTATTTCCATGAGTTGTGAAGCTGGAAGTACACATGCAAACAAAGTATTTATTTTAAGCAACACATACAAGTTTCTTCTTTTGGGCTCAAAACAAAGCCATAGAAAAACTGTTCAGATTCTCAGGATACTTCTAGAAAAACCAGGATTATTTGCAGTTTGACTAATTGCCAAGACTTCTCTGTCTACATTTTAGAAAAGGCTTGCTGTTTATTTATAGAGAACCTGAGAATGAACGCTTGAATTCCACTGAGAGCACTTAGGTTATTTCCTCTGTGTGCCTAAGGGTGAATTTTTGCTTCTTTCAGCTACCGCCTGTGTGATCCTTCCGAGAAGCCCATTTACCAGTCATCCCCACTTTTTGGGATCTATTATTCGGTGGAAAAAATTGGAAGCCTGAAAGTTGGTGACCCCGTGTACCAGATGGTACAGTGACAGATCCACTAGGTAAAGGGCAATCTTTGCTTCTGGAATGCAGTGCCTTGATGCCATGGCCACATTTTCTTGTGTTGAGATGTTTTTACGTTTTGCTGCTTTAATTCTTGGGAGAAAGAACAGTTTGAGTTCTGATCTTTGGAGCTGGAAAATGCCCCTTATTTTTATTCCCCGCAGCAATCAGCATTCTTGCAGCCTCCTCCACCTCCCTTACCCATCCAGTTATAAAATGTGGATGCAGGAGCCCCAGCAGAAAGACAGGTTTGGGTCCCAGTTCATTAGGGAACATCATGAAGGAATAAGAAAGTGAAGGTGAGCGGCTCTGGAGAGTTCTGTATTTATTTTTTGTGTCTGTGATAGAAAAGTGAAGGTGAAATGTATAGACTATTCAAAGTCAACTTGGGGGAAATATGTTAAATCAAATGCTTGTTATCAAATGTATTTTTTTTATTTTTTATTTTTCGTGGTACGCGGGCCTCTCACTGTTGTGGCCTATCCCGCTGCGGAGCACAGGCTCCAGACGCGCAGGCTCAGCGGCCATGGCTCACGGGCCCAGCCGCTCTGAGGCATGTGGGATCTTCCTGGACCAGGGCACGAACCCGCGTCCCCTGCATTGGCAGGGGGGCTCTCAACCACTGCACCACCAGGGAAGCCCGTATCAAATGTTGTTTTAAAATATGGTTTACAGTGTGAAAAAAATCAGTTCAACAAGGTGCCTGGATTCTGAATCTTAAGGAAGAAAATAGTGTTTTCACGTTGAGTTCATTGGGCCAAATAAAATTCAGACTCCTGGAGCATAATGCCTACCCCCCAAATTATTGGAATGGGAAAGTCAGTCAGAGGACTTCAAATTGAAGATTATAAGTAACTCTTCTCATAAAATCTATAACCCCGATCTTAAAGTCCCTTCATCTCCAAAACTCTTGACCATTCTTCTCTTTAATTCTGACCTGGCTTTCACAACTTCTTGCCTGACCATCCTTCAGGACAACGTGGCACAGTGGTTTAGACAGTCTAGATCGATCCTTAAGCAGACTTGGGTTTATAATCCTAGCAGTTCCCTTTCCTGAGTTATTTAATCCCTCTATCCCTCTAAGCCTCAGTACTCTTACCTGCACAGTGGGAGTAAAAATAGTACTCACCAAAACAACCAATACAAGTTATTTTGAGGGTTAATTCATATGAAGTTGTAGCATTGCATGGAAGGTGGTCCATAAATATTAGCTACGATCTTTATTGTCATCATTGCAACAAGTACTCCATGTAGGGCCCAGTCTCAGGTGCCGTAGTGAATAGAAAGATGAGACAGGCTGGGCAAAAAAGAAAGAAACTTCTCCTGGCTATGGTCAGGCATGTACATAACCATATTACATCTTTCATATTACATCATACATACATGTTACATATTACATATTTCATCAGTCTGAGGATGCCTATCTTCCCCACATTTTAAAACCTCTGAAATCAGAAAGCTTCTTATAACATTTCAGGGTGTCTTCTAGAAAAACCTTGGTGTGCACAGAATAATATATCTTAGGGTTGATGTATCTTGGATTTGATGAAATACAGTAAATGCTAGAGAAAAAAATTGTGAAAGTCCCAAGTGCCTACCATTTCTAAGAGCATCTGGGGAAAATGGACCCAAGCCTGAGTCATCTAGCTTGAGTGGAACTGATCCTGTGTCCCTGATGGCCAGGCCGCCATTCACAGGACCTGGACGGGTACCTGAGCCAATATCTTTCACATGTTGTCTGCATTTGAAGGACCCATTGGCCTCTGAAGTACCTTAACAGTGAGGGGTCCTCCGTATTGCTCAGTCTCAGACCTCCTCAAAATCAGATCCTGTTGTGTTGCAGTGGACGGAGGTGAGTCCCTCCGTGTCCCACCCGTGTTTCACTCACATTCAGCCATTTCCAATCATCTTAGCTCCCAGAGCCCTTGTGTTAGAAAGCGTAAGATAATGTATTATCTTTTGTAGTCCTTCTAGGGTCTCTATGAGATAGATGTGATAACCAGCATTTTCCGGGGCAAGAAACAAAGGCTCAGATAGGTCAGCTGACCAAGAGGAGGCTTGAAGCCTATTATAGGTTCTTGAAAGTTAGTTTGCCGGTAAAGGTCGCTGTGGAAACTGTGTAAGTCCAAATCATGATCAAAACGGTGCGTTTGGAAGATCGTCCTGAGAGCCATGTGTGGAATGGACAGGAGGCAGGTGAGAGGGGAGGGGAAAGGCCAGGCAGGGGTGACAGCATGTGATTTAAATGGGGTGGAGGTCACGGGCGTGGAGAGGCAGTGTGGCGTGCCCAGATGCTCAGCATGACATGCGTGCTGTTTGCCCTTTGGTCCTAAGCTTCTTTTCAGCTTTTTTAAAATCACTTTTCAGCTTTTTTTAATCACCACTCCCCTGCCAAACCCTGAGCGCTTCCCGATGGCTCTGTCCTGCTTCTCTGCTCTGAATATTCTTCTACTCCACGAGTTCCCTGAGGGCCAGCCCTTCAGAGTCCCATCAGGGGAACATGGTCATCCCTGCTGCCTGCCCCCCAGGGCACCGAGAGGTTTCCTCTCTGGTGGGCATTTGTGTTGGGCTTTAAAAATAACAACGTTGCTCCCCTGCTTTGATTGTGAGCCTACTGTAGTTTCTGATTCTGGAGGGTCTCCTTTATCCAACAGGTTGGTTAAAGCCATTAAGAAAAATAGCTGTTAATAGTTGCACCAGGGTTACTTGAGTTGTTTTTTTAAATCCGTTTAAAATATAATTATACAAAAGTTTATCTGTTCCATTATAAATGCAATTCATGTTCATCACAGCAAATTTAGAAGACACCAGAAATGTAGAAGAAAAAATCACCCATTGTTACCATTTGTAAATTTTATTTTGGTTTGTTTTTTGTCTGTTTAAGGTAGCCATGATCTATATTATATCATGATCTGTATGATTATATATCATATGTAATGCAGATATATATTATATATAATTTATATATATACAAATATGTATCTGTCGACTGAAGAAAAATACACAACCTAAAAGTTGTGAGTTAAGTCTTATTGGGGGATTTTACTGAGGATATAGCCTGGGATACAGCCTCTGAGTTAGCTCTGAGGAACTGCTCTGAAGAGATAATGGAGAAGCCAGGATATATATGAGTGTTTTGCTGGGGGAAAAAAAAAATGTAGTTGAACTTCAAAAGATGACTGCTAATCACAAAGAGTAGACATCTCAAGTTAATGATTTTAGTGCTTTTCTGCCTATGGGAAGGTGCAAGAGTCTGGACTCATTGCAATTATTCCTTAGTTATGCACCTTAATGATCTAGGGCCAGTATTCAAAGCACGGAATGCTTTCTGTTTTTCTCCATCCTGAATTCTCCTCAGGGCACACCTTCCTTGGGCTTCTGCAGTTGCTGATGGCTTGATCCTCATAGAACCAGAATGGTGGGCAACATTTTTTGTTTACTGGAAGGGCAGGCAACATTCCCTGCCCACATATCATATGATAATATGTACACACACTTATGTATATCTATGAAGTATGAGCTTATGAATATGTATCTATGAATTACAAACTAGGTATCATAAACACTTTCATAGTCCTCCAACCTATTAAAATGTCATTAAAAAAATAAATTTATTTATTTATTTGGCTGCGTTGGGTCTTCATTGCTGCGTGCAGGCTTTCTCTAGTTGCGGTGAGAGGGGGCTACTCTTCTTTGTGGTGCGCGGGCTTCTCACTGCGGTGGCTTCCCTTGTTGCGGAGCACGGGCTCTAGGCGTGTGGGCTTCAGTAGTTGCAGCACGTGGGCTCGGTAGTTTTGACTTGCGGGCTCTAGAGCGCAGGCTAAGTAGTTACGGTGCACGGGCTTAGTTGCTCTGCGACATGTGGGATCTTCCCGGACCAGGGCTCGAACCCGTGTCCCCTGCATTGACAGGCAGATTCTCAACCACTGCGCCACCAGGGAAGCCCTAAAATGTCATTTTTGATGGCTTCATAACATTACGTGACACGGTTTAAACACCATTTTACAGTATTTGACACTCGAACTATATCCAATTTTGTTATCAATAATATTCATTTTAAAATTGTTTTTCTATAAGTTAGGTTTCTAAAGGTGGAATTATTGCCTCGTGGGGTGTAGGCATATTTTTTAGCATCTTGACCAATTGCTTTCCAAAGGGTTCTTCTCATCTGCACCCCAACCTGTCATATGAGAGAGAGATCCCTGGCTCTGGCCTTTGTCGAGGTAATTTGGTACAGGACATAGTTTATATTTTGCACATTTTAACCTCATAAGTGACTGGTTTGTGCATGTTTGAATTATTTATGACTGGTAAGAGAAACAGCCAGATAAGTAGAGATTCTTACAATTTTTTCAGGTTTCAGCATCCCGGAGGCACTGATCAGGATTTTAATGAACACAGCAGCACCACCTGGGCAAATTCTTATTACCCATCCTATGACCATCTTCATCGTAGAAATGAATCTCTTTTTGGAGTTAACGGATGCTCTGAGTTAATGCAAGGAAAGTATGAGAGGTGATTTGGGAATAATAACATATGTAGATTTTAGAAATGAAGACTTTTAAAATAAATAAAATTGCCGATAAAATTAATGTTATGGTAGCTACTGCACTTCTCCAATCCCTGACATTATTAATATTGTTGAATAAAGAAAGTCTAAAGGACAAAATAATGCCATTTGCAGCAACATGGATGCAAATAGAGATCATCATACGAAGTGAAATAAGTCAGAAAGAGATAAATACCATATGATATCACTTATATGTGGAATCTAAAATATGGCACAAATGAACTTATCTATAAAACAGAAACAGACTCATAGACATAGAGAACAGACTTATGGTTGCCAAGGGGGAGCAGGGAGGGAGAGGGATGGACTGGGAGTTTGGGGTTGGTAGATACAAACTGTTACGTTTAGAATGGATAAACAAGGTCTTAACATATAGCATAAGGAATCGTATTCAATATCCTGTGATGAACCGTAATGGAAAATAATATAAAAAAAGAATGTAAAAAAAACGTTTAAAGAATCAGCTAAAAAGCTACACAATGTTTTTGAATGTTTATATTTTATTACCTATCATTCTGTGTTTTAGGAGACATGGGAAACATCAGGTTTCCCGATATGCCTTTACATGTTAACATGCAAATTCCTATTAGTGACATGTTAACACACAGATTCTCATTGGTTGGTTTTTACATCGCTATTGAGTCCTGTTGACTTTTTGCTCGTGTGGTTTTGACCCCACCATTATGGAATCGGGTTTTATTTGAGAATGGAAATTATTCCGTAGACTTTGCTTCTATGTTTGATTATGCCTCTATTAAGCCAGGTAAAGGTAATTGTAACTGACAGATACACCAAGTACGAATTCTAAGTACGATAAAGAAGAGAATGGGATTTGAAAGAGAATGGAATTTTGAGAGTAGGAGGTTGGAATCACGAAACTATTCTATTAGATGCCAGTGATTTTTGAACTATTTTGGTATGACTAGAGTAAGAATTCTCACTGATGTAATATGAGAATGAATGAACTCACAATTCTGTGGTTTCTTTCATATTAATAAATGTGATTCTCAATTGTACTTTTTCTTTGGTATTTCTGAGTCTGCTTCCAGGGCTTTTCTCATTTTGTATTAAAGCTTCAGTCGCTGTCATTCGTTGTTCTTTACCCTTTCTGATAGACTAGCAGAGGTGCAGTCGGACTCCACAGATGTTACCTCCTGTCATTGGTGGGGTAGGGCCATCATAAGCTACACAGATAGCCCGTCTGAGGTGTGATGGCCAGTGACTGCCCGGGGACCGCCTGGTGCCCTGTGAAGAGCAGCTGTTCCTTCCTTCTCCACTCTCCTTCGCTGGGTTCTGGGCCTGAAATTCACCTCCACTCCCAGTACCCTGTGAGGTAAAAGTGTTCACTTAGCTATATCCCTGGGTGAAGTTTGGAAACGATGAAATGGAAAAATCATGCTCACTTTAAAGTCAACCGTTAAAGTAGAGAAACAACTTTTTTCCTGTTAAATTTCCAAAGAGAAATTAGGGAGGGAAGTAAACAGAAGTAAACAAAATTTAGTGCCCCTGAGCTGCCCTTTCTGTGGAGCACGTGGAGCTCAAGTCCTGGCTGTGCTGCGTTGTGTTGCTTCCCCTCTGCCCCCCTCCATGGTGCACATCACCACCAGTCAACCTTTCTTCTGGGGAAGCTAGATTCATTCAAGCCCCTTCTTCCTCCAGCTCATTCCTGGAAGAGGCCAGATCACTGAAGAGCCCTAACGGCTGAAGCAGCACTGAGCTCTGTACTCTGAACTCAGTTCCCGGATTTCACAGGAGTGGGGAGGGAGGGCATACCTGGGGCAGGAGGAGAAAAGGTAGGACAGATATACTCTGTTTAGGCCTGAATATTTATGGTGGGGAACAACATCCAAGGACAGATCTTTGCTCAGTACTGAAAGGCCCTGAGGTGTGTTGCCATCTGGGGAAAGAGGATTTACTGTCCTTTGGAAACTGACCCTTCTGTGATGTGAGACACCCTCTCTCTGCATGGATGATTTTGATGAGGTCTTGTATCGTCCTGGCCCGTGTGCTGAGCTGAGCCTGAGAGCAACTCTCTCCTTGGCCAAACCTTACTCAAGCTCCTCTGAGCCCTCTTCTCGACTGGGCCTCCACCTTGTCTATAGCCTTGTCAGACCTGCCTAGCTCAGTTTTAACAAGAATCCTGCTGAGCCCAGTTTTCGAGAAAATCCCTACCTTTGATGTCTCCGCTTAGTAATTTTTCAGCCGCTCACTCCCTCCCTGTGCTCCTTGGCTATAGATCCCCAGATGTCTCTGCTGTATTCAGAGTTGAGCCCTATTGTAATGACCTCTATTAAAATAGTTTTCTTTTTCTAATTGACATACAACATTGTATTAGTTTAAGGTGCACAACGTAGTGATTTGATATGTATACATATAAATGAAATGATATTTGTATATATAAATGAAATGATATGTGTGTGTATTAATGAAGTCAGAATAAGTTTAGCGAACATCCATCACCTCATATAGTTACAATATTTTTTCTTGTGATGAGAACTTTTAAGATCTATTATCTTAGCAATTTTTAAATATACAATACAGTATTGATATGTATGATCACCATGCTGTACATTACATCCCCAGGACTTATTTTTCTTATAACTGGAAGTCTGTACTTATTGACCACCTTCACCCATTTTGCACATCCTACCCCTATGTCTGGCAACCACCAATCTGTTCTCCATATCTATGAGCTCGGTTTTTTAGATTCCAATTATAAGTGAAATCATACTGTATTTGTCTTTCTCTGTCTGACATATTTCACTTAGTATAATGCATTCGAAGTCCATCCATATTGTCACAAATGGCAGGATTTCCTTTTTTTTATGCTTGAATAATATCCCATTGTATACATATACACCACAACTTTTTTCTCCATTCATCAGTCTATGGACACTTAGGTTGTTTATATGTCTTAGTGATTGTAAATAATGCTGCAGTGAACCTGGGGGTGTAGGTGTCTTTTCACGATAGTGATTTTGTTTCTTTCGGATGTATACCCAGAAGTGGAATTGCTGGATCATTTGGTAGTTCTATTTAAAAAATTTTTAGGAACCTCCGTATTTTTTCTCAAAGTGGCTGCACCAATTTATGTTCTCACCAACTGTGCGCAAGGGTTCCCTTTCCTTCACTTTCTCCCCAAAACTTATCTCTTGCTTTTACAATCATAGCCTCTTTAACAGGTGTGATACCTCATTGTGGTTTGATTTGCATTTCCCTGATGATTAGTGATGTTGAGCATCTTTTTATGTACCTGGTGGCCATCTGTATGTTTTCTTTGAAAAAATGTCTATTTAGTTCCTCTGCCCATTTTAAAAATTGGCTTTTTTCTTTTTGCTGTTGAGTTGTATGTGTTCTTTATATATTTTGAATATTAACCCCTCATCAGATATATGATTTGAAAATATTTTCCCTCATTATATGGGTTGCCTTTTCATTTTGTTAATGGTTTCCTTTGCTGCACAGAAGCTTTTTAGTTTGATGTAATCCCACTTATGTATTTTTGCTTTCGTTGCCCTTGCTTTTGGTGTTAAATCTAAAAATCATTGTCAAGACAGATGTCAAGGAGCTTACTGCCCATGCTTTCTTCTAGGAGTTTTATGGTTTCAGGTTTTATTCAAGTCTTTAATCTATTTTGAATTGATTTTTGTGTATGGTGTAAGATAGGGTGGGAAGAGAAGTTTCAGTTTCATACTTTTCCTAACACAATTTATTGAAAAGACTATCCTATCCATTCCGCATTGTTTATGCTTGGCTCCTTTGTTGAAATTAATTGAACAGATATGTGTGAGTTTATTTCTGGGCTCTCAGATGAGCAATTCCATTGATCTATGTGTCTGTTTTTATGCCAACTCTATACTATATTAATTACTATAGCTTTGTAATATAGTTTGAAATCAGGAAGTGTGATGTGTCCAGGTTTGTTCTTCTTTCTCAAGATTGCTTTGGTTCTTCGGGATCTATTGTGGCTCCATGCAAATTTTAGGATTGTTTTTTCTATTTCTGTGAAAAATGCCATTGGAATTTTGTTAGGGATTCCATTGAATCTGCAGATTGCTTTAGGTAGTGTGGTTATTTTAACAATATTAATTCTTCCGATCCATGAGCACAGACCATCTTTCCATTTATTTGTGTCTTCTTCAACGTGTTTTAGTTTTCAAAGTACAAATCTTTCACCTCTTTGGTTAAATTAACTTTTAGGTATTTTACTCTTTTTGGTAAGTTATAAATAGGATTGTTTTCTTAATTTCTCTGATAGTTCATTGTTAGTGTACAGATATGCAACTGATTTTTGTATATTGAGTTCGTGACCTGCAACTTAACTGAATTCATTTATTAATTATAACAGTTTTTTTTTTTTTCTGTGTGGAATCTTTAGGGTTTTCTAAGGCAGCTGGACACTGGGAAGGCCACGCGGTGCCCGCCCGCTCCTATCTCCAGGAAAGGGATCTGCCCGCTGCCTGATTTCTAATTTCAAAATTATGTTTTCCCTGCAAACATTTTTTGTTTATTGTAGGTTAAATAACCCACTGATAAATGGAATATTTATAAAAGGTATGGAATATTTATAAATGGCATATTTCCTGCCATATCAATAAACAAAGGATGTCACAGTCATCAACGATTGCAACTCTCCAACGTGAACCTGTGAGCCCTGAGGAAACTCAGGGCTGAAGAGGATCCCTGCCGTCTAGCAGCCATCAGACTGCAGTCACTCCCTGCCGTGAGCCCTAGGAAACTCAGGATGTAAAAATACAGGATCCTGGCCCAGATAGCTGAGGTGCATATCAAAGGAATGATTTCAGTGAGCCTGGTCTCCTGCATCTGCCCATACATAGAAAAGGGGTAAATTCCTTAACTTGAGATAACTGGTTTTCTTTAATTAACAATAATCTTATGACATTCCACACCACCTGCCCTTTGTTGCCAAACTCCTATGTATCCTTGGCTGCCCCCTCGCCTCCTCTGAGCAGTTTCCAGAGTTATCTGAACCTCTGTCTCCCAGGCTGCAGTCCTCATTTTGCTCCAAATAAAACTTAACTTGCAACTTTCACCTTGTGCATTTTTTTTAAGTCAATGCCACAAATATGTAAATAAGTAAACTGGTCACTTGTAGCGATCCTGGGGGAGGGCACGTCGCCGAGTGGCCAGCAGGCGGCGGAAGTGGAGGCGGCGGCGGGCAGTAGACCGCGGAGCAGCCGAGACACCACCTCCCGCCCGCAGCGCCCCAAGGGCCAACCTCAGGAGCAGGACACGGTACTCCGGCCGGAAAGAGACTCAGGAACCGCCTTCCCCTTGGGTTCCGGGTTAAGGGCGGCCCCTCCGCCAGCAGCCCTCGGCGGCGGCCGCGCTCCTGCCTGGCTTGCTTGGCGTCTCGGGTGGGCCCCGCTGGAGTCCCCGGCGCGCCCGCGATCGCTGGGTCATGGGCGCCGCCGGCTTTTCCGCGCTGGCCCGCCTGGGCCTCCCCGCGCCGCAGCCCCGACCCCGCTGGCTCGGGGTAGCCGCGCTGGGACTGGCCGCGGTGGCGCTGGGGGCCGTGGCCTGGCGCCGCGCGCGGCCCAGGCGGCGCCGGCGGCTGCAGCAGGTGGGCACCGTGGCAGAGCTCTGGATCTACCCCGTCAAGTCCTGCAAGGGGGTGTCGGTGAAGGCGGCGGAGTGCACGGCCTTGGGCCTGCGCAGCGGTCACCTGCGGGACAGGTAGGGCTGAGCCCGGGAGCGGGGGAGGCCTGCGGAGTCCTTCCCTTACAAAGAAAGTGGGAGCTGGCTGGGGTCGGGGGAGCGGCAAGGAAGAAGAGGAAAGGGGGCCGTCACCTCCCAACCGCAGACCCAGGGTCCCGATCTGCCTTCCTGCGATGGCTTGCGCCCCAGAGGAGGTCCCCAGGTGTCAGCAGATGCGCAAGCAAACTGACTCAACTCCGTCTAGCGGAAGGGGCGAGCTTCACAGGATTGGTCCCCGCCACTTTACTTTTACTTGTCTCTTGAGAACTTGGGGAAAGTTGGAGCCACAGATCCAAACCCTCAAAGAGCTCACCAAGGTGGAGCACATAATCGTAATAACAACGATTAAAGTTTCAGATTCTTGCAGCTTAAAAAGTGCTATTACATACTTTATTTTCACTAATTCCCTCATGCACCCTTTTATGGATAAAGAAACTGAGGTTCAGAGCCACACAGCAGTGGCATCGGGACTCTTGTTTTCCTTAGCACACTGGTGCTTTGTAAATAGGGGTTTTATTCATGCCCTACCTGGGTAGTCTCGACCTGTGTGAATTCCTGGGGTTCTGCGAAGATCTCAAAGGCCCAGAGCAAGCAGCTTTGTCCTATTCTGGGTCTGGCCTCGGCCTCAGTGTAAGGCTGCACTTCAGACTCCCTCCCAGACCAGCCCTCAGTTTCTGTAGGTAACACACAGGACTGATGAGGGTTGTAACTTTTCCCCCTTCCAGTTCCCCAGACAGAGGGCAATTCGTGACACGGTGGAATGGTGAGCTGTTTTTGTCATCATACTATCAAAACGTGTGATGGAGAGAAGCGAACAAAAGCTTGCAGTCCTAGGTGGTAATTGACTCAATGTGACAAGTGCCAGGGAGCACAGAGGAAGGAACAAGAGAAACTGGGGTGGTCAGGAAGGACTTCATAGCTGGAACTGAAAATGTGGTATATACACACTTTGGAATATTATTCACCCACAAAAAGAAGTTCTAATACATGCTACAGCACAGACAAATCTTGAAAACGTTATGTTAAGTGAAATAAGCCAGACACAAAAGGACAAACATTATATAGTCCCAATTATATGAAATACCTAGAACAGGCAAATTCATAGAGATAGAAAGCAGATTAGAGGTTGCCAGGGGCTGGGGAGAGAGGGGAATGGAATGGGTAGTTATTGCTTCATGGGTTCAGAGTTTCTGTTTGTGATGACGAAAATGTTTTGGAAACACATAGTGGTGATGGTTGCACAACATTATGGAAGTATTTAATGCCACTGAATTGTGCACTTAAAAATGGTTAAAGTCGTATTTTTTTCACGTCCATTCTCTGTTGTTGGAAATTTGGGTTGTTTCTACTTTTTGGCATCGTGCAGAAGGTTGCTGTGAATATTGGCGCCCAAGTATCGTTGGAGTCCCTGCTTTCAGTTCTTCTGGGTGTGTACCTAAGAGTATGCCAAGTATTTTATGTTGTGTATATCTTACCGCACTAAAAAAATTAAAAAGAAAAAGAAAGGCTGGCATGTGTGAGGGCACAGGTGGTAAGACTGGCTGGGAGGGTAGCTGGATGATGAAGGGCCTTGCCTGCCTTGCTGAAGAGTTAGAGTTTTATTCTGAAAGCAGGAACCACAGGGCGGCGGTGGTGGGTTGTGGTTTGCAGAAGGGGGTGACATGATCAGATGTGTATTTTAGAAATATCAGACTACCATTATTACTAGGAAGGATTAGCAGAAAGAATATTCACGTGCTAGTACCAAGGATATGGGACATCCTGTATCCAGGATGAAGGGTTGGTCAGAGGGAGTTCCTTTGGGAAAGGGCTTACACTAACTTTATTTTTCTAGCATAGCTGAACAACTCAACCACGATGACCCGCCGGAGGTGATGATCTAAAGTATCTGCCATATTTTTTTCTTATGTCTCTGGATTCCCAAAGCACAAGCTCACTTCTATCATTGTAATCATTCCATTCAGTGTGAATGGAAATGACCAACATGTCAATGTTTAGCTTCCTCAGTAGCTGAAAGGTCCCCTATACAAACCCATCATTTTTTTTTTTTACTGGAAACAGTTCTTTCTATTGCTTTTATTTCTCCATTTATCTTTGTTTTGGGAAGTACCTCTAGACCTTGAGTACTGGGCCAAAAAATATTGTCCATATTAACAATAGGCCTTTTGGCAAATTGCAGGAGTCACAGCTCTGAATACTGAAACGTTCATTTTTTTTTTAAAGTTGGGGGTGGATTTGGCAAAGTGTAAGTGGCATTGTTTGCTGTTCAGCTTGACTCCACCCTCTGAGAACAATACAGCAACATCTTGTTATTTCCACCAGCAGGAATGCCTCCTTGTGCCAGGCACCATGCCTCCTCCTCTTTCTCCGAGATAGATTCCTATCATCTCCTTAGGGCATGTTTATGAAAGTGACCAGACTTTCTGGCAACTGAGATGGACGTATAATTAACTTCTTTGATTTCTGTGCCATCAAGGAGCTCAAAATATTCTGCAGGTATTTTGTCCGATGCACGAGTGATTATTAAACACTTTGAAATTAACTGACAGATTCAGTCTTGCTGGGCTGATGAGCTGATGTTTAGGACAGGGAGACAGACTGACACACACACACATACACACACGCACACAAACTCACACACACCAGGCTTACAGCAAGGAAATCAAAGATGACAGTGCATCACTGAAACTCCCCCAGAGACTGGCTGCCTGTCATGGTGGGCCATGCATAACTTGTGTTTTGAAAATGGCAGGTTTTGGCTTGTGATCAACAAGGAGGGGAATATGGTTACTGCTCGACAGGAACCCCGCCTGGTCCTGATTTCCCTGACCTGTGAGGGTGACACCCTGACCCTCAGTGCAGCCTACACGCAGGACCTGCGGCTGCCCATCAAGACACCCACCACAAATGCAGTGCACAAGTGCAGGTAAGGAAAGGATAGCTCTTAATCCTTGCGTGAGCATTTATTCCTGCAGTTTTGGGAAAATGGGAAATGTGGTGGAAATCTGGAGAAACACTGTCAATAATTAACCATTGACTGCAAATGTACCATATGTAGGGTCAAGTCCTCAACATCGTGATGATCTAAAAGAAGGTGGAAAAGGGGAGCAGCTTCAGAAATGTGTGTTGATGTGGGGCAGAGAAACATAAAAGAGTTATGTAGAAAACTATGGGATCAAAGGCATATTGACATGTCAACAAGAGAAAAATAACACCACCAGAGGATAAAGGACAAAAATGGGGTTGGAGTGAGTGGGGAGAGGGTCCTGGAAGAGGTGAGTTTAGATCAATGTATTACCCTAGGATCATCTCTGTGTTGCCTGGAAAGACTGGGAATCTTCCAAAGCTGAGTTATGGCGGGAGTTGCAAATGGCTATATGACCTGTGATATTTAGCTCTAATGAAAGGAAGTTCCAAAATAGAAAAGACCAGCTGCAACCAGAAGAGTGTTCTGACCTGCAGATGCCCAGGGTTCCCTGTAATCGTGAGCGTGGAGATTCAGCCAGGAGACTGCTCTGTACAGAGTGTCTTTCCTCAACATCAGAAGGCCCTCAAGGGAGCAATTATTCCAGGAAACTAGCTCTGCTTTTAAGAAATCATGCCTAGAGTTCATTTTTTTTTATCGTATTATGAGAAAGTTAAAATATGGTCTAATTATACTCTTGTTACAGTTTCTGCATTTTGAATGAAAATGCCACGTGAACGCTTAATTAGTCCACAGCCTATCATAGAAAATAACATCACATCAAAAAATGTAGTTACTTGAAAAATGTCTAAAGACCCCAAAAGTTCGTAAAATGCAGAACTAATATGATTTCTGTAATATCAGAATTTTAAACATAATAATATGTTTTCATTTTAATTTGATGGTTTTTCTGATTATAAAATACATATTCATTGTTGAGAAATTGGAAAATACCAAAAAAGGGAAGAAAACAAAACCCATCAGAGATAACTATGATTCATATTTTGACATATTTTCTTTCTGTCTCTATGGCTAATACTTTAAAAACCAAATTGAAATAGTACCAATCTTGAATATGGTTTGTATACTTAAGGGTACGTTGAGTATTTTTTCAGATTGTTAAAAACATGGGTGTCCTCGAATGCATTTTAGCACATCCCATGTTTATACATTTGGATCGTTTTCAGTTTTTTCCAGGTATGGGGAAGAATGTGATGGGTAACTTGGCATAAATCTCTGTTCATATCTCTTATTATTTCCTTAGGGAAAAAATTTTAGCAGTGGTTTTGCCAGCGATAAGAGTATGGCTCCTATAGACTTTTGATATATGTTGCTCAATTGCTTTGCAGAATGGTTATACCAGCTATATATTCACCAGCAGTTTATAAGCATATCTGTTTCATCTCATTCTGACCATTATGTTCAAAAGTATTTTGCCATTTTTGTGTTAAAAACGGTCATTTCTTATTGATTTAATTTGCATTCATCATTGTCTGAGGCAAACTTTTTAATATGCCTATTGCAATTTGTATTTCACGTTTCTCCATATTCTGGTTCCTGTTTGTCTGCCGCGGTTATGTTACCAAACGCAAGTCTGTGTGCCCGACGCACAGTGAGGCCAAGCAATACCAAAACGTCGGAGTTTGGAGCAGAAAAAGCTTTACTGCAGGGCCATGCAAGGAGACGGGTGGCTTATGCCTTAAAAAGCCCTGGACTCTCTGAAAGCTTTCAGCAAAGCCCCTTTCTAGGAGAGGTGAGGGAGGGTGTGGTTAGTTGTTGCAAACTTCTTGGGGTCACATCCTTTGGTCTTGAGGTCAGGTCACGGTCAGGTCATGATGTTCCTATAAACCTCCACCAAAACAAACGTTAACTAATACCAATCAGAAACGTGAACGGGAGAGACTGAAGCCGGTAGAAGCTTTTACCTTAATGGCAGTGTCCATATACTCCAGTTGCTGAGGCCTCCATGGAGACGGCTGCGACCATTAGGTCCAAGCCTGGCCCTGACGGTGGGGGGCTGTGGCGAGGGCTCTGGAGCTCTGCAGGACACAGCCCTCAGCCTGTCCCCTGTGCCCTCAGCTCACCCACCCGGAGGCTCTAGGGCTTGGAGGGCTCCGGGGAAAAGGAGCCCTCCGCCTCCCATCACACTCCCTGCCCCAGGACCGCTCAGTGTCAGCCCCCATCCCCGACGCCGGGCGCTAACAGCTGCACGCCCGCTCTGTCCCTATTTCACGAGTGTGGCACCTGCAGTCCTCACTGCCAGCAGCACCAGGGCCTCAGGCCTTCCACGGCCCGCCTGCTGGCTCCTGGGGAAGGAGTGGCAGTGACGGGACGTGGCGTTGGGCTGACCGCGGGCGGCTACTCAAACCTGCTGGCCCGGCCCGCTGAGCATGCCTGGCCCCTATTACAGTTGGATATGTACCCATACTTTCTTGTGGTTAAAATTTTTTAAATTTAATTACTGGTTCACTTGGAATTATGTGGAAACTTTTTTCACGGTCCCATACAGGCCTTTGGTCCATGCCCCAAAGACTACACAAGGTCACATTTGGAAATTGCAGAATCAGAAAGCTTAGATTAGGGTAAAGATGCCAAGAGCCCTTGGGACTCAGGTTTCCTTTCCCAAACTATTAGAACTAATAAATGAACTCAGCAAGGTTGCAGGATACAATATTAACGTACAGAAATCTGTTATGTTTATCAAGTAGATAAGAAACCAGGATTTACTGTAGAGCAGAGGGAATTCTATCCAATATCTTATAATAACTCGTAATGGAATGTCAGCTGCAAAAGTACTGAATCGCTACGCTATATACCCGAAACGAGTCCAATATTGTAAATCGACTATACTTCAAAAAAAGGGGGGGGGCGGGGAACAAGGCTTGAAACTGCGTCTTCATTTTGGGCTTCCACATCGTTCAGAGGCAGGGCCAGGCTAAAGTGACGTCTCCTGATAATGAAGGACGTACAGCGACATCGTAGCCTGGTGCAGCCTTTTGGATATGTGTAGGACATGGTAGGGTGTCCAGATCTTCAAATACCTGTTCTTTGCCCCCAACCCCTGCAGAGTGCAGGGCCTGGAGATCGAGGGCAGGGACTGCGGTGAGGCCGCGGCCCATTGGATAACAAACTTCCTGAAGACGCAGCCGTACCGCCTGGTGCACTTTGAACCTCACATGCGACCGAGAAATTCTCACCAGATCGAAGACCTGTTTCGACCCACAGACCAGGTCAGAGGAGCATCCCTTGGCTTTGGCCTTTGGTGTGTCCTATAGAAGACAGGCTTCCTTGGAAGGGGGAGAGCAGGGCGGCATGTCTGCTGAGCTCGGCTCTGTCACTTTGCCATTACTTTTGTCACAAGCAATTGCAAAAAGTAAGGCCCTTCCAGTAGGAGCAGCATCTGTGTTTCTTGATTTACGGGACCCTTGCATTTTTGCCTGAGAGCAAAAATTCCTATTCACAGAAACCTTCCGGTGGCAACGCAGCTTCAAAACTGTTCTAGGTCAGTATCTTTCCCACTCCATTCTGTAATCGCATGTGGAGTCCAACCTTTTTACACTGTGATTGCAAGGGTGTCGCAGCTCATAGTTGGGCCGATGAGTGTGGGTATGGAGATCCACAGATTTAAAATGACCAGACTGGCCCTTAAAGAAATAAGGCTGTAAGAATTCATCATGAGAGTAAAACATACAATGCTATGTAGCGCCATTGCCACGGCCATGCTGAACATTGATTTGCAGGTTGTGTGAAAAATAAGTATCTGTGGAATCAGCGAATACTTTTTATCACACCAAATGAGGCCATCAAACCTTAACAAAATAAATGTGTGAGAATTTGGAGGATGAGAAAGGGACAGCTCTAAGATTCTGAGACCATGTTCTCTTCACTCCATCATGTAATTCCTGGTATCTGCAGGGCTATTTAAAGCTTCTGAATCGCTGTGACTTTTCTGTAAATAGAACTAGAGAAATACTTAGAAAGATTGTGTGGGGAGGTGGGGCGGGGGAGGGGTGGAAGTTTCCAGGAATCAGACCCATGTGACCTCTGAGAAATGCCTCTGTGTGCCTCATGCTATAACAGCTCCTATTTTCTCATCAGATCCCATACTCAGACGCCAGCCCCTTCTTGATCCTTTCTGAGGCATCGTTGGCAGATCTCAACTCCAGGCTAGAGAAGAAAGTTAAGGCAACTAACTTCCGGCCCAATATCATAATTTCAGGGTGTGGTGTCTATGCAGAGGTAACGCTATACCTTTCTTGTCCCTTTCCTTGGATTTAACTTTTTTTTTTAAAGGTATGAGAGTCTTTGATGTTGGATTAAATTATTCAGAAGGATGCATTATGTATTGGCTCCATATTATGCAATGATTCAAGTTTGCAATTTCTTGAGCATCTAATCAGTACAGACTTCTGTGTGGAGGATACAAATAGAAATGAGGCAGAGATGCTGACGTCAAGGGGCAGTTCAGGGTCTGAGACTTCTAAGGAGAATTCCAAGCAGGCAGGCTCATTTTGAGCCAAGTGTACTTAGCATAGAATACATGATCTGTGTGGGCCACAGAGCAGGATGTGGAAGGTGGCCTTCCTGTGTAGTCGAGGGCTCCCTTGGGAAGACAGTCATTTACAGCAGGGCTGCTGTGGGTGGATACTGTCCCCAAGCTGAGATGGCACTTCCCTAAAACTCTTCCAGTGCCACCTTCAACCTGAGATGGCTCAGCCAAGGGCTGCCCCACGGCAAGAACCCAGACTGTACCACAGCCCACAGGAGCTCTGAGCATTCTAGGGGCCGGGCGTTGGGTCAGGACATCTGGATCTGAATCCCCCTGCTTCAATAAGTGGCCGTCTGACCCTGGATAAGTCCTGGAACTTTCCGAGACCTCTGCTTCTTACGTTTATAAAATGTGAGTAATTTCAGCTGACGCCTCCCCCAAAAACACCAAGACGTAGAAAGTGCCCAGAGAGGTGGGCAGTGGTTTCATTGCTATAATCAAAGTAAAGAAGCTTGGTTCAGGCCATCGATCCCTCCCTGACTGTGGCCCCCTTTAAGCTTCTTCCCTTCCTGGCTTTGGTCTTTGTATCACGGTTCACATGGAAGACATTTCCTACCCACGGTCTGAGATGGGCAGACGAAGATGGGATAAGTTAAGAGGGGACGGCCCAGAGTAGGACCTCAGATTCAGGAGGTTTCTTTGAACTGACTCTTGTCCTAGAAGGCTTTCTCTCTGATTCTGAGTGTTCCCTAATTGGGATTCTTTCAGATTTTAAGTTGGATGTTAATACAACGCTTCAGCTGGGCTGGCCTCATTTTTTGGAATAATGTTTCACGCATCACACAATGGGTTAGTGCCCCTGTGTTCTATGCACTGTGAATAGACCTGTAGGGAAACCGGGATTGAAGAACCAGTTGCTTCTCCAAAGGAGTTCACAGTCCAGGTGATTGGAATGTGAACAGGTAGTTACAGCCAGGTAAGGCAGGCCAGGAAGGTGGTGAGCTGAGGGTGATAGGTGACCGGCCACCCAACTTTTTTTAACACAGACAGGAGAGGGGGGCGACTGGGCGGTATGGGCTCAGGCTCATAAAGAATGGAAATTTATTTCTCACAGTTCTGGAGGCTGGAAGGTCCAAGATCAAGGCACCTGCAGATTCGTACAGGTGTCTGGTGAGGACTTGCTTCCTGGTTCGTAGACGGCTGTCTTCGCTCTGTGACCTCATGTGGTGGAAGGGACAAGGGAGATGCCTGGAGTCCCGTTTTTTGGTTTTTTTTTAAGATTTTTTTTGATGTGGACCATTTTTAAAGTCTTTATTGAATTTGTTACAATATTGATTGTTTTATGTTTTGGTTTTTTGGCTGGGAGGCATGTGGGATCTTAGCTCCCTGACCAGGGATCGAAACAATACCCCCTGCATTGCAAGGCAAAGTATTAACCACTGGACCACCAGGGAAGTCCCCTGGAGCCCCTTTTATAAGGACACTAATTCCATTCACAAGGGTACCACCCCCATGACCTCATCACCTCCCAAAGGCCCCCTTCTCCAAATACCACCACACTGGGGATTAGGTTTCAACATATGAAGGTTGGGAGGACACAAACCCTCAGTCTGTAGCAATCTCTGTCTCTACTCATGCCCTGGTCTGTGTTTTTCAAAACTTTCTCCACACTGAGGACTCCTTGACTAACATCTTTACACCAGAGCTCTCCCTCTGCCTTCTCTGTATTTCCACTGGGGTATCTCGTCTCAGATTCAGGATGTCCAACACTGAGGGCTGAATTTCCACTCCCAGGTCTGCTCTGTTCAGCCTTGCACATCTCAGTGTATGGCAGCTCTGACTTCTAGCTGCTCAGGCCCCAAAGTGGGAACCACTCTGTGTTCTTCTCTTCCTTCACCTCCCACATTCAAATAATCAACAAATCTTGGTGGCTCTGTCCTCTTGCCATGCTCCTCCACTTCCTCTCTGGGCCAAGTCACCACCCTCTCTCCTGTGGTTTGTTGCAATAGCCTCTCTTCACTGGTCTATCCTTGACTGACCCCCACCACCATACAAGGTCTATTCTCATCACAGCTAAGGTCAAAGTCATCTGTAAATGTAACTCACATCATGTCTTCCTTCTACTCAGAACTCTGTCTGTGTTCTCCATCTCTCTTCAAGTCAAAAATGGGATCCTTATAATTGCTGTCAAGGCCCTGTGTGATGCCACAACCCTAGTTCCAGAGCTTTACTTCCTGTCACTCTTCCCTTCTTTGTCTCTCTGCTGCTTCCTTCCCCGGGACCTTTGCTCTTACTGGTGCCTCTGTCTGGCATGCCCTCCCTCAGGTATCTGAATGGCTCACTCCCGTACCGCTTTCACTTCCCTGTTGAGGTCTTCCCTCCCCTTCAGTGAGGCCTTCCCTGATCACCCTGTACCCTGCTTGGCCTGCATGCCCTAGTCCCCCCCGGCACACATCCCCACCTGATACACCGTGTTTACTGGGGGATTTGTTGTCTGTTTCCCCTACACATGCTTTCTGAGGACAGGACTTGACCATTGTTGTTCTCCCAGCTCCTAGAAAAACACCCAGCATGAATTCTTTGCTAAGTGAGTGAATGAGCCTAGGTTGGCCAGGTGACGCAGAAGGAAGAAACACCGAGGGAGGGGGCACACGAGCAGGGCTGCGCTGGCATGGAGATAACTGCTGTCTTTTACAGCATCGGCGCTCAGGGAGGGGCGTTGAGAGCCAAGGTCCCTGGTGTCAAGGGGTATCGCCTTCGGAGGAAGGGTCTGGAAAAGATTTTAGGCAAGAGAGTGGCAAAACCCAATTTGCACTGTGCGCATCTGCCTGCGGCAGGGATCTGGAGACGATTAGGGCAGGTGGTGCCAGGTGCAGTGGGCGAAGCAGACTGGCCAGAGGCTGAGGACCTGCGTGGAGGCTTCTGGGAAGTGAACCCCCTCCTCATTTCAGAACCTGCCTCTCGTGATCGTGGTCCTTCTCTGCATCCCTTCACCCCCATCATCAGCTCTCCTCACCCTCACTTCTCAGACCTTCACTTCAGCCCGAGGCTGCCCTTCTCCCCTCCCTCCTTCAGAGACCTTTTCCTGGTCCTCATTGCCCTCCCCTTGGACCGATAGGTACTGCTTCTGGAACTTTCCCTCCCTGGCTGCACTGCTCTTGTGCCTTTGCTGTTTCTCCTCCCCCTACTCCTCACTCAGGTAGGGGCTTCCAAAATTTCTGGCCTCAACCCTTCTCTTTCTCTACCTTCCCTTGGTGAGGACACCCTCTCCTGCAGCTTCACCATCTGTCACCCTTATGTGGGTCCTTCCCAAGTATCCAACCGTGGACTCCCCCTTGCAGTGCTGGGCTCACATTTCTGACTGTCTGCTGGGAGTTTTCATATGTTCTGTGGACCTAGCAAACTTGTCCTCATAAGCTCCGCAAACTCCCTGTCTTTACTTCACAGCTTCTATCCTGGCTACCGTATTCCTTCTTTCACCTTGGCTTAGAGCTTGTAAGTCACCCCTGACTCTTTCTTCTCCCATGTTTTCCTCATCCCCAGCCCCATCTGCTCCCTTTCTGTTCACAGCCGCCAGCTAGATCACCTTTGTTGTCTCAAGTCTGGACCACTGAACGGTCCTGGATGTAGTCACAGCTGAGCCTCTCAGCACCAGAGTGATCTCTTCTCCTCTAAAAGTTTGTGACAGTCAGTGTGGCTGCCTTGCTTAAAAACCTTCAGTGGCTCCCCAGTTCTCAAAAGTCCCAAACTGCCCACTCTACGATTCTGGTCCCTCCATAATCTTGCCACACTTTGCTTTCCCAGCCTTTACTTCCAGTAAAAGCTCCAAGCTACAGACTGGACTGAGAACTATATAAGGACTGTATTCTCTTATCTCCTGCTCACCCCAAGTCTTGCCTCTCGCCCCACTTAGAAACTCCTGGCCTTCTATAAAAACCCAGGTGAAAAGCCACCTCCCCTGAGAAATCTGTTCTGATTGCCAGACCTGGAAGAGCTGCTTCTCTTTTCCAAAGCCACACTGTGTTGTGTCTGCGCTCTCCATATTCAGCTTCTCCTGTTTCAATTTCTTATCACCTCAAGATAACATGTTCTGTAGGAAGATTTTCATGGGCCCTTCTCTAACGTTTAATACGGTTCTGGGCCCATAGTGTGCATTCAACATGAAAATAGTTTTCTCCTTTTCCACCAGTTTGCCAAAGAGATACTTTCCTGATGGTGGAATTTTTAACATATTTATCTGTGACGCAATCCCCAACAGTTTTTATTGCCCATAAAATGGGCTCTGTAAATATTTCTTTAATTAATAATAAATTAATTTCCTAACCAGAACCTTCATTTCTCTCCTTTCGGATCTTTTATGTTTTTTTGTGACCACAGTGCCTCCTGGTGGAGAAATGTACACAGAGCAGGCTGGGTTGCTGTAATCCGAGGTGCCCAGCTTTTTGGACTGTTGTGAAACATGCAGTGAAGAGACTCATTTTATGATTAAAAAAACAAAAACAAAACCCTGCAATACACATATCAAGAATAATACACACTGTCAGAGTTAAAATTCTGGGCCTGGAACTTTCTCTCTGGCTTGTGATCAACAAAGGACTGGGCAGGTTTGTTTTAACTCATGGATTCCTGTCTTTGGCTCTCAGGCACCTTCTCTGTGAGGGTAAGAAGGTCAGGACCACAATCAAATGTGCTTCCTTCTTGTTACTGCCTGGAGTCCCCTCACCCTTCTTTTGTGCCTCTCAAAGTCTCCACCCTGGAAGACTCAATTCAGATCTTACCTTTACCTTAAAACCTCCCCTGCCCAGAGCAGCCAGCCAGCCACTGGCTCCATGCTTGTCTGCAAAGTTCAACCAGCACACAGGGTGCTGTCTTGTAAAGCTTTTTCTCAATTTTTCTGAAACTTTTAAAATGAATATTGACCATTCACTTTTCATGTGTGTATGTTCTATCTCCCCTCCTGGATTTGAGGGACAGAGTCCATTGATTTGATTTGTCCTGAAAAGTAAGCACCAGTGACCCAGGCCATAGACAAACACCCCAGGAGGTTCCTGGGCTGGAGAGCTTTGTGAATGCTCCCGTGGAGTTGCAAAGGGAAGTAAATCTACTGGCCTGCTCTGGATTTGTTCCTATCTGGCCAGGGGAGCTACAAGGTAAACAGACACAATGATTAAGGACATTAATCCACCTTAGGCCAGCATGAAGGGATCTGATACAACCTAGAGTAATCCCCCCTCTCCATACCCTCTCCTCTCTTTCACCTGCTCCCTCCATCAGCCTCACCCTGGCCTTCCACAGCACCTCCAGTCAAGTGGGGTCAGTCAGGGAGGCTTCCTGAAGGAGATGAGTTTCAATTCCAGCTTTACAAGTGAGAGGAGAGGGAGCATTGCACTTCAGGGGAAAGAACCAACAAATTAAAGGCAGAGGGAGGGAACAGCGAGGCGTGATGTACAGTTGGCCATCTTTGATGGAAGCGACTTCATCAGCTGTTGAATCACGTGAAGTCCCTACACGGGTGGGTCAGGGCTGGGGATCCGGAGTGCTCACGTGAGTTATGTGCTTTGTCTCCAGGACTCATGGAATGAGCTTCTTATTGGTGATGTGGAACTGAAAAGGGTGATGGCTTGCTCCAGGTGAGGTGCATACACTGCTGCCCAGGAGACAGAGGGGAGGGTGAAGATCGCCTGCTTTGTCCCGTGTATGATGCCCTGTGTGTGTGTCCAGGTGCATTTTAACCACGGTGGACCCGGACACGGGCGTTATGAGCAGGAAGGAGCCTCTGGAGACCCTGAAGAGGTGAGACTAAGTGATTTAACATCTCTGCGAGGAAGCAGGGGAAACACCACGCAGGTGTATTCTTGAAGTGGAAGGGGGTCCTGGTGACTGGATAACTTGGGAAACATTCTTGGGTGCTTTGGTCCCCAGAATGCCTGCTTGGACAACTAATTTTATTTTTCATTTAGAATTCGTGATCCGAACACACCGATTACAATGCAACAACAAAACATGGTTTAGATGTTTTGGCAAACTTTATTATGGACTGAGTATCTGGTGACATCACAAATTCATTAGGTGTGATAGGGGCTTTCTGGTGCTATAAGAAATGCCTATAGGCTTCCCTGGTGGCGCAGTGGTTGAGAGTCCGCCTGCCGATGCAGGGGACGTGGGTTCGTGCCCCGGTCCAGGAAGATCCCACATGCCGCGGAGCGGCTGGGCCCGTGAGCCATGGCCGCTGAGCCTGCACGTCCGGCGCCTGTGCTCTGCAACGGGAGAGGCCACAACAGTGAGGCCCGCGTACCAAAAAAAAAAAAAAAAAAAAAAAAAAATGCCTATATGTTTTAAGAGAAGCATGTTGAAGTATGTAGGAGTGAAGTGATGTGATATCTGGGGTGTGCTGTCTATTATTTTAGCAAAAGAACACGTGGGAAAATGTGTCAAATCTTGATAAATAGAATCTGGGTGATAATTATGTGGGGATTCATTTTTTCTGCTTTTATGTTTATGTTGAAATTTTCATGATAGCAATTTTTTCTTTTTTTTTGGCGGTGCCGCATGGCATGAGGGATCTTAGTTCCCCAACCAGGGATCGAACCAGAGTCCCCTGCGGTGGAAGTGCAGAGTCTTAACCACTGGACTGCCAGGGAAGTCTCATAACAAATTTTTAATGAAAGACAATGACAGACAATAAGTTTAAATTGCATGGAATGATATTTAAGATAAGATTCATTTTAAAAAGCTGATTACAAGTTAACATATGTAGTATTGACTTTTTTGTTTATTTGATTTTCCTTTTTAAAATATATAAATGTGCCTGAGTAGCTAAAAGCCTGGCAGGCTGTAAACTGAAAGATTCATGGCTCTTTCGGTAATGAAATTATGGAGAAAATATGTACTCTGGTATGTAGCCTCTAAACTTTCTATAATCAACCTGCAGTACTTTTGCTAAAACAACAATTCATGATTCACACACTTCTGTGCTGTTATGTGCCAAATCTACGGCCGAGATATTGCTGAAACCCTGAAATGCTCGTCTTCCCTGGTCCCTTCCATGTTGAATGCAGGATCACAGGTGGGGTGTCAGGTCTCATCTCTGCAGCCCCTGAGACCCTCGGCTTTGACCCTGACATGCGTCCTCGGGTATCACTTACAGGGGGGAGGGGGAAGGCAGGGAGGATGGTGGCCCCTGCTTTAGGCAAAACCCTGGAAGACTTGAGGAAAGAATGCAGTGGAAGTTTGGTCATCTGACATCAAAGCCCTCATGAAAGAGCACATTAAGGGCTGGCTATGCTTGGGCTTGTGTGACCCAACTTGTTCCCCTGGAATGGGAGTCTCTTTCGTTCCATCTCTCATCAAGCTCACGACCCTCTTTGGACCAACAATCTAGTCTCCTTGGATCAACGCCCACCCTTCTCTGCTGATCCTGCTGTCCCAGAAGCTACTAATCTGGCCCCCTCCCTGGCAGGCTGAAGCCTGGGGCAAGGGGCTCTGTCCCAAACAGCACGTTGCCCCCAGGCATGAAGCCGGCACCTGTGGTCCATGGAGACCAGTGTCGTGCATCAAGGCCAGGCTACAGAGAGGTAAATAGCTGGCCTTCCAGGGGCCAGGCCACATGGCAGAGAGAGGGAGGTCAGGAACAGTCTCAAACCAGGTGGGTTGGAAGGAGGTTGGGAGGGGAGGTACAGAGAGGAATTCTTGATGTGAAGGGCAAATGGCTGGTTTTTATCTGAGTCCCCACCATGGGTTGTAGATTTGTGGGAATATTCAAAGAAGGGGCTACAGACCAGCTTAAGGCAAATCCCATCCTTTTGAGGGATGTTGTGTATCTCTCAACACCCAAAACAACATTAATTTTCTGTAAATGTTAATACGATGAAACACTTAAGATTTGTACATTTCACTCCGTGTAAATTTTATCCCCTCGCTGCAAAGTTAAGAAATTTTAACCCTAGGAAATGATTTGCCAACTGAACTGCTTAGAGGTGAAATTTACTGAAGTCTGCAACTTACTTGGAAATGGAAAAAAAAATTACGATGGACTGATGGATGGATAAATACATGATAAAGGAAATATAGTAAAATGTTATATGTAGGGTCCAAATGGTTGGTAATTGGATGGTCTCTTTAAAATTCTTTGAACTTGTTTGCCTGTTTGAGGATGGTCCCAATAAAATGTTGGGGAAGAGTTTACTAGATGCGGTGGGACATTCCAGAGCGGAGCGGTTCTGAGAACCCACAGCGATGGACTAGCGATTCCTCAGAATGTGCTGGCTCACTCACCACGAGAACAAATCAGAGTTTGGTCTTCCCACTTTCCTGTGCCCGCAGAGGAGCTACACGGAGGACGGAGGCAGGGTGGACCCGGGAAGGCGTCCTGTCGTGGGTGTTGGGAGCCCTGGTTCTACCAGGTGATCCGCAGGCCCCCCTCTGGCTCAGGCCCTGGTGGACAGGCCTCAATGGTTCTGTGTGCAAACCAGACAGGTGATTTGGGGAATTGACCGTCATCCTTTTTTTTTTAAAATATTTATTTATTTGATTTACTTGGCTGTTCCAGGCCTTAGTTGCGGCCCGTGGGATCTTCATTGCCGCGTGAGGCATCTTTTTAGTTGTGGCATGTGGGATGTAGTTCCCTGGCCAGGGATGGAACCCGGCCCCCTGCATTGGGAGCATGGAACCTTAACCACTGGACCACCAAGTCCCCGTCATGCTTTTTTCTTTTTACATCTTGTTCTTTCTCTCTTCCCAACACTGTGCTTGGAGTCTCGCACCTTTCCCTCTGGATCCACAAAGTGCCTGGGTTTGGGCCAGTCCTCTGAATCTTCAGTGCCTCCCCCCAGCCCATCGGGAGCCCTGTGTTTTTAGAAGGAGGGTAATTGAGCCCAACGCAGAGCCAGGGCAGGCAGGCAGGGTCTCCGGGAGCGGCACAGCCCTCCTGGTCTCCTGCAGGCTCTCAGGAACCAATCCCAACCTAATTTCTCCTAATACCCCAGGAGGTGGGTGCCAGCCTAGGTGTCTTCTCCTGTATCTTACTGAGATGTAAATTGCCATAGATGCAGTAATTTATGTTCTCCCCAGGACAGACGGCCATAAATCGGGAAGAGAAAGGCCCTGGCTGCCTGACATAAATCACGGAAGCGAAGCAAGGTGGTGTCAGGAGTATCCTCTCTGCTCTCCGGCTCTCCAGCAGGATGCTGGGAGCCGCACTGCCTTCCCTCTTCCTGGGTCCCCAGTGCCCAGGGCTGTGCTGCTTCTGCAATGCAAGTTCTCAGCAGGGAGACCACTGCTGAATAGCTATGGGCCTCAGGCCCAGTGGAGCCTTTGTCTGGGAAATACTCACAGCCCGAAGCACACGGTGGAGGCTGGTCTGCTGGCTTGAAAATATGAAGAGGGAATTATTCTTTTCTTTCTGAAGGGAGAGTGGCTCCCACACTGATCCCACAGGAGTGGTGGGGGTCTATCTCTGTTGCTTTCAGTAGAAAGAATAAAGCTCATTTGTTCTGTGGATGTACAAGTTTTGTCGGGTGCAGGAATACTTGGACAGTAAGGGCGTTTGCCGCTCTCCGCTTGTTAGGCTGTGCTGTGCCGAGCTAAAGACAGAAGGATTTAGTGGTAGTGATGCCCTGGAAGGAGACAACCACCCCCCAGCCGATCTGGCTCTATCACCTCCCAGTAACTGTGTGACATTGGCAAGTCAGCTACGTTCTTGATGCTTCAGTTTCTTTATTTGTAAAAACTGGGCTAATAATACATCTCCTGGTTCACACTCCCCCTTGATCCGAATAAAGCAATAAATACTGTTTTTCTAATAGATGATAAAATACATAACGACCATCTAGGCTATGGTTATTGATAGTCTCAGCTTATGAACTTGACACCTTCTGAGAGAGGGAAGATCCTGGAGACACTTCTTTCCATTTTCTGAGGCTGCGTTAAATGCAATGCAGCCCAACCTGCTCAGCCTTTGTCTCCTCCTCTCCGTGGTGTCTTCACGGTGCTGTTTTATTCCTGATTTGGCTGTATACATGGTTGGGAGGTCCCAGAAGTGGCCTGTGCCCCTCGGTGGGGACCCGGCGGTGATCAGAGACCCTGCCTGCAAGTCAGGGTCTGGGCATTGACCAGTAAATGAGTAAACCAAGCAGCCCTCACCGGTGCACAGCACTTTATAGGTAACAGTTTCCACTCACACGGCGCCCTTAAGGATGGAGACCCTGTTTAATGTAAACAGAACGTCTGTGTCTCCCATTAGAGTCAGTCGTTTGCTTCATATTTATTGAAAGAGAAAATGCGCCAAGAAAGGCGTTTTTAAATGGCTTTGTAATTTATTAATCCCATCGTCATCAACAACAAAATATATATATTTGGAGAAAAAAATCATAGGCGATCCGTGTATGAGGTAATGCCGTGTTTTCCGTCTCTTGAGCAAGGCTGGGTGTGCCCGTGAATTCACAGACCGCTGACAATACCGTCTCAACCCCACAAGGGGTCGCCGTTGATCTCGTTTGTAGAGTCTCCCCCGTAGCCCTGCAGGGACGGTGTCAGCAGGGGCGCAGGTGGAACGGAGCTGGGGCGGCTGGCAGGACAAGCCGGTCGCCTCGCCCCTGCGACTGTCACCTGCGTTTGTCCCTGCCCCCCCCCCCCCGCCACCGAGCAGGTTAAGGTCCTGGGCTGGGAGGGGCGACGGCTCCTAAGTTACCTGGGGTGGGGAGTAAGTGTGTGCCTGCGTGGTTGATGGGAAGGGGCAGGGGAAACCCGCGCGTGGCCGAACGTTCGTGTAGGAGAATAAATATTAACCCCCTCAGCTCTTCTCAGGCCTGCGCGTGTACTCAGGAGGTATAAGGAGGACCAGGGATTACAACCCTGGTGGGAAAAGTCCTGACTCTGGAGTGAGCCAGACCTCAGTTCCGGCCCCAGCCTGACCACTTAGATCCGTGATCTTGGCCAAGTCCGTCACTCCTATACGAGCCCCCCTGTAAAGTGGGGACGATACGGATTCCCACGTAGACTTGTTGGAAGGATTAAGGGATAATCTGTGTGATGTACTTCATAAAGTTTCGATGTATGATGCCCAGAAGTCCAACTCTCAGTTCCCTCCCTGAGATAATCGGAGCCTCAGGCTACCGAGCTTGCAACAAGGAGAAATCCCAAGCCATAAAAGTAGCCGATCTGCCCGGATCCTGAAGAAGTCACCCTCCAACGGACACAGATCCCTAGATGTCCTTGGTATTGCATGCTGACAGAGGAGAGGCAGGCTAGGAGAGGTGCCTACTTCCCAGGGTCCAAGGTCATGGCAGAGACCTGGCTACAGGACTGGCTGGATCAGTGGTTCATGGTTCCCATCCATTTGTTGATTTCTCCATTTGTTCATCCAAACTTCTTTGGAGTGGCTACAACGTACCAGGTGCTGTACCAGGCTGTAGGCATATAGCAATGAGCAAAACCAACATGGTGCCTGCAGCTGGGGAGGAGCTGAGGGTCTGCAGAAAGAAGCTCTAGATTTGACTCTCTCCATTTTCTCATTAGCCACTTCTGATTTGAAGAACAAAAGTAAGACTGATTTGTTGCAATAGTTTATTTTTTTTTTCTCAAGGTACAGTAGAATGAAAAAAAAATGCTTTCCATCACAATGTTTTAAATATAAAAGTGATGTAAAATTGGAGTTAGCCTTATAAAGCAGAAACTGACACACCATTGTAAAGCAATTATACTCCAATAAAGATGTTTAAAAAAATGGAGTTAGCTTAAATGAGAAACAGAAGGAAAGCATTCTCCTGGTGGAGGTGGGGTGAGGGAAAATCTTGCCATGTCATTCACACGCATCTCATGTACACTCTTCCTGGGGATTCTTGCGTTTTCTGGCTGACAAAGATATGATACTACTTCTAACAGGATTTTACTCACCAACACATTCATCTGTTCAACAAATGATTGTGGGTCACCAGTGACATAACAGTGCCCAGCACTGGGTGTGAGTAGTACAAGGGAGTTAGTCACATTCCCTGCTCTCTACGGACTCTCTGTCTTGTACAGTAGAGCAGGTAGACACATGCCCTGACACTGCAGGACACGGCATGTGAGGGGCAAGGGGCCAGCAGAGAAAATTGAGGATGGGGAAACCGCTCCTGGCTGGGGGACCCTGGACTTCCTTCCTAGCAGAGGTGGCATTTGATTTGGACCTTGAAGAAAAGGTAGAATTCTACTGCTTGGGTAATGGAGGGAGGGGATCCCACAGAGGAACCCCCGAGCCAGGAAAATGCAAAGCAAGGTGAAAGGACATTGAGGAATCCAACAGAGCACTGCAGAAGTGCACAGAAAGGGCAGAGGTTTTGAAAAAGCTGGATTGGGCCAGGTCAAGAGCCTTGCATGCCAGGCCGAAGACTTGGAATGTTATTCCTCAGGCACTGGGGATCCATTGAAAGTTTCTGAGCCTCAGGAGTGATAAGACCAGAGCAAAATTAAGAAAGTAACGTAGGGTAGTGTTAAGAGTGAATTGAAAGTGGAAGAGGGGAGAATGAGGAAGATTGGTTTGTTAAGAAGTTATTATAGGGACTTCCCAGGTTCGATCCCTGGTCGGGGAACTAAGATCCCACATGCTGTGTGGTGTGGCCAAAAAAAAAAAAAAAAGGTATTATACTCATCTGAGGATGCTTGAAGGGAAATTATGACAGTGGGAGAAAAAGTGAGCAAATTCAAAAGATGTGGTACAGGAAGAACCTCAGGACGTGGCAGCTATGGACAAGCTGTGGAAAGTGAGGGAAAAGGTATAAAGGATGACTCAGGGCTCTGAGCCTGATGGACTGGTAGGATGATAGACATGGAGAGATGCCAAGGAAAAAGGGAACTGATAAAGTATGTCTGAGCATCTCGAGTCCCTAATCTCTTAATGCTGAAAACGGGAACATTCCAAGGAGAAAAGAGGTGGGAATATGGCCATTGGTTATGCTTTGGTAGTTTGTGCAATGGGCGGGCAGTTTACTGTATAACCCCAGGAGGCGCTGTTCTATTAGTCGGGGTGGGAACAGTGCTCGTTGGAGCTGGGCAACCCGCTGGCCTTTGGGGGTAGATCCTTCAGCCGAGAAGAAATCACATGCTGTTTGAGCTCTTGCTTCTGGTTGGCTGTGACTTATTGTGTTCTGTCTCCTGTTGCAGTTATCGCCTGTGTGACCCTTCTGAACGAAAGTTATATGGAAAATCACCTCTCTTCGGACAGTATTTTGTTCTGGAAAACCCAGGGACCATCCAAGTGGGAGACCCTGTGTACCTGCTCGGCCAGGAATAGGAATCATATGTCCTGGAATAGCAGGTGTCTTTAAAAAACGTCCTCAAATATGCCAACACTTGAAGCACAGTATTTTGGACCTGACACCTCGGCATTTTCTTTAGATCTGTGATCTCCAAGTTTTTCGTCTTTTGGACTCTTCCTTGTGTCTCAGTGCTTCCAGCATCCCAGTGCACTAAGTGAAGAAAGAGAGTTTTGATAACTTAATAGGACTTCAGTAAGTCACTTAAATGACAAGGCAGGATTCTAAACATCGCTTGTTTAACTGTGATTGTGGAATAATTCTTTCTCCGTCTTCTCCATTCACTTACCCAGAGGGCTAACTTCCATCATCTCATTGCTACTCTTTAGGGAAAGAAGAGAGAAGAGAAAGAGTAAGAGTGGGGGAGTGAGAAGAATGTTCTGGAATCTTTTAGTACCCCATGCCCAGGGCATGCAATGGAAATTAAATAGCTCTCTGAATAAGGCTGGATTGTCACTTCACTTTTCTCCTCAAGCCCTAGACAAGCTTTTAAAAGGGCATAAGGAGCCTGACCTTCAGGAAACACTTAGTATGTTCATTTTCCATAGATCATCTCAGACAGTGTCCGTGAGGATCTGATGGATCTTCATAGCATGCAGTACCTCTGGGCTGTAGGACAGCAGAGATGTCAGGGTAGAAAATCAACTCATGAGAGCAGCGTTGCAGTCAGACTCTGATATGTAATATGTGGAAAGCAAGACAAAAACTTCCTTGCCTTGAAACGGAGTATCAAATATATCCCATTGGTGAGCCCAGACTTTTCCCAGTACATGAGAGTGAACAGTAGCACTAAGTAGGGGAAGCACCCTTGCCTGATGTGGTCTGAGATGCTGTTTGATGTTGCCCAGGGAAACCACGGTGCCCGTCTTAAGAGCAAAAAGAAATAGTCTGAAAAGGACATGATGCCACCTAGTGGCACTGAATGACAGCTCAGCCTTTCTCAGCTTTTCAGCTGTTGAAAAGAGGGAAACTTGTGGATGGGTATTAGTTTTCTATCCTAGAAAATTTTTTTGAGAGAAAGTGGGGTACCCTCCAGGTACTTTCTGCTATGGGCATTTGGTTCTAAAAGCGTGGCTGTGCTGTCACGGGTCCTTCTGGATCTCGCTGGTCCCATCAACTCAAGACTGGTGACTCCTCCTCAAAATCAGGGTGAAAAAGTTCTGAAGTCCATGGATGAGAAGAAACGTGATTGTGTGATTTGAAATAAATGGCTTTATTTTAGGTTTTGAATAAAACCTTTCAAAGGCGAAAAAGAAAACATATGCCAATTCACTTAAAAACCAATATCTGATTTTTCTCCTGATCAGATTATATAACTCTAAGATCTGAGGAAGTATATCTTTCGTTGCCATTTTGCCCTTTGACTCTATTAGGAAGCTAAGTCATGAAAAATGTGTTTCAAAACTGTAAATAAATGGAATCTACTTTGACTAGTTTCAGATCGTACTCACTTCTTGGCAGGAAGTCAGACTTTGAAAGCTGACCGATGTGAATGGGCAAAACCAATCACCCTGTCACCTGACACACACACACAGCATCCTCCGGCGAACGCCCGTCTTTGAAGGGCTGTCAGGTAAACATGCTTTTTACCAAAAGCTGTGCATGTTTCACTTTGGTTTTATAAAAGAGGTTAGTAATTATTGGAACCAAGCTTAGCTCTGAGGTAAAGTTACAAGGTAACAGGTGCACATATGTATTCTGGTTGGTGAATGTATTGCAATTTGTTTTTCACACACTTGGCGTGAAGTGCAATTAGAATAATTAATCAGTTAACCTTGGCCCATCGCCTTCCCCAATAGATCCACTTTATGCTGAAACTACAGATAGATTAAGGCAAAAATAAGAGTTCAGCAAGTGGCATTACTAATGGGACCCCGTGAACCCATGGCAGAATGCACACAGGATTTAGGAAACCACGTGAATGTCGATTCTCTGAGAGCAGCCAACAGTTAGGCACTGATGAGAAACTCAAGGTTGGTTCGGTGGATATCCTGAGATATTTATAACCAGTGGCAAGCTGAATGCCTTCGACCTGAACTTCTAACCCCTTGTCAATAGTAACAGCCACTTCCCCAGGGACTCAATCTGTTTCAAAGGCCACACACTCACGCAGACCCTGTCCTTCCGTGTACTGCAGGGGAGTCCTCCAGTGGAAGGGGGCTCTAACCCTAACACCTCCCTCATTTGTCTGGAGTCTCCTTCTGCTACTCAGAGTGTGAGGAAGATTCCAGTTTAAAGACAGAGGTTCCAATGACCTCTAGAATCTCAGAGTAGTTGCCAAGCTTTCTGTCAGTGAGATTTAAAAGCCATTTACTTGTGTTTATTTTATATTTAATGAGTTGGTTAATGCCAAAGGCAGGGCTGATGTCTGGTTTACTTTGGATACTGAACCTCTGCACACACTTCCACTTGAAATATCAGGTCGGGAATGTAGACCATCGCAGACCCTCAGAAAGGTCTCCTTATAGCTGCAGACGATGGACTTTCAGGGTCATGCCAAAACATCCACCGCCGTCGTGCGTTTCATTCTGGGTGGCAACGTCTCGGTGCAGTCACGGCAGACAGTTACAAGCCCACAGCTGGAGATCTTGCAAACAACCACATGGGAAAGAGCCTAGGCAGACTGCTTAAAGGCTCACTTTCCCAGATGTTCCCCAGAAAAAGTGAGAACGTCCCAAATGGGAGAGGGAAGCAGCAACTTACACACAAGGGCGGGAAGACATCGGGGTGAGCCTGATGGAAATTAGGCAGCTGTCCAGCAATGAGAAACACTCCTCGTCTCCTTCTGCCCTTAGTGATAACGGGGTGCCGAGATGCCCTTGGGGGAGGGCTGCCAGTTTGCTAGAACTGTGTGCAGAGGCCAGGCGAGTTTGACTATGCAAACGTAACTTTGAGAAGCCACTTATGAGTCTGTCACCAACAGTGACCGCAGGCAGGTGCCCCCAGAACTCTGAGAGTGTGACAAGTGCAAGCAATCCGTGGTGGCCAAGAGCAGGTATTTTAGAGTCACTCAAAGATGCCAGAGTGGCTCTCAGACCTGTTGATAACACTGCACTTCCCTAAGTATTACTGGTCCAGGGTGTTCTGAAAGTCTGCCTGCAAGGATGCTCCTAAAAAAAGAATTCCGTGGACCAATACCTTTGGGAAGTCCTGCATGCCTCACTCCTCTTCCAAAGGCCCAGCAGCCTGTAGAAGGCTCTAGATTGACCTGCAGTGAAGAATTCTATTTGTGTTTAACACGGCCCTCCCCAAAGGTCTATGTCCGGTCATCTTTTGGGAAGCCCTGCATTGATCTCTAGAGGAAGCACCAGCCAGGGGTGAGCGGTCGTGCTTAGCGGGGGAGGTGTGTTCGTGGGGAGGGTGAAGGAGATAAAGGGCTCCTGCCACGTGGAGGAGGCCTCTCTGGTGGTTCTCTGTCACGCTCCTTTACCTTCATTGAGCATTTTAGACGGTTCTTCCCTGTGTCTCCCTCACGAAGCCCACAGCCCCTGATTCTTCCCCTTCATCATCCCCTCTAGCCCCTCTACTAGTCCCTGACCTGTATCTTCAACGGTTCAGACTCCATCCACTCTTTGTGGAGCTCGGTGGGATCTATGTCAAGTCCAAGTTCAATGTCTCCCTTTGGCAGTTTGCTGGGAGTACTATAAATACTTGTTGTCATAATTATTTCTGATTAGTATTTTTACACCTAATAAAGTCTCAAAGGGGGGCCGTTTACTTGGTCTAGGGGAGGGGCACCTTCCAGATGACTTGCCAGCAATTAAAGCAGCTTGTTAGTCGGAGGCCCAGGACGGCCGAGGACAGCTGGAGAGCTCTTCTTTGCAAGCAGCTCTGGTTAACATCAACGAGGAAAGCTCTTTGTAAACACATGAATAATTGATCATCCCGCGCTCACATAGCTACCGAGGATCTGAGCCCGTATGACTCATTTGAGAGCCATCCCTGTCGTCTGGATGCCATAACATTGGAGGAATGATGATCGTTTCTTGGAGATTCTTCTGTGGCCAGAGTTGCCAAGACCAAGGCTGTAATGGTTTGTTATGATGACCTTTGTTATTCCATTAGGCTCAATTGCTTTAAAAAATGATGTGTGCATACTTTCGGAACGTTTTTACCCTTTACGTTGACCTGACATCATAGTTTATATTACAGAATGTATTAATGACAGAGGAGTGTTTTCATGTCCCAAGGACAAATTTTAACAACCATAATCTGCCCTTAGTCATCATAAATATAAATGTATTGGTCAAACAGATCTCGTTAATGTGGCCAAGATAAATGCAAGCCTATATTTTAAGGCAGCTGAAGTCCTAGAGAATATATTTGGAGATTTTTGTGGGGCTAAGAGATCTTGTATAGTGCTATCAGAAGGCTGAGAAAATTAACATGTTTCCCCCTCTAGTTTGGCGTTGGACAGATATTAACGTCTTGGGGATGTCAAGTAAGATTGCTCACATAGTTTCTGGACACCGTTAATGCCTGGTGGGGTGAATCTTAGTTCTTAAAGCTGTATTCTCACTATGCTCTCAGGGCTTTTGAAAAGAAAGAAAATACAGATTTCAAGTCTCAACCATGTGTTGCTCAACTGTATTTCCCTGTATCACACTGTGTCTTCAAGTTTTAATTATATAAATCCTCCTGCCCCAACATCTTGTTCCCTGTGGGAGGAGGCCCTTTTCCACAGATGTGTGTCTGACGTTTTGCATATTCCAGTTGGCAATCTGTATGTTGGTAGATGATGTTCTGGGTGTGAGCTGTACGACGGGTCAAATACTTTTCGTCTTCGTTACACTACGTTCAGAAGTGTGGGCCTTTATTGGCAGTATCCACGTTTCAAACTTCTCAGGCAGAAAATAAATGCTTGTTTTAAGAAACCCTGTTTAATCATGTTTTTATTTTGAACCATAAAATTGTGTTTCAGGCAGTAATGTCTCACATGCTACTCTCTGAGCGAGCAGACTGTTTATAGGGGTGAGTTCATCTCTCCCAGATTCGGTAAACACGGTACTGTCATTAAACTCCATGTGGATTACAGTCACCTAGCAATGATTGATGAGCACTTCAGATAAAACCATTTACCCTTCTTCCCTTAGAGGAATCTTCTAAGAAGGATCTTCCCTTCTCAATCTGCTATAGCCTTTGGCAAAAGCACATATTGGGCTTTGGAAATGTGACTTTTTGCCTGAAACTTTTCTACAGGGGATTGGATTATTTTCTAAATTTATTGGTGCGAGGACAGTGCCATGATAATCTCCTGTGTGGTCTAAACTTTTTGGTCTTTTTGAAAAGTGAGGCACTTACCCCCATGTTCATAGCAGCACTATTCCCAATAGCCAAAAGGACAACCTAAATGTCCATTGACAGACAAATGGGTAAACAAATGTGCTATACCTGTACAATGGAATGTTATTCAGCCTTAAAAAGGAAAAAAAGTCTGACACATGCTACAGCATGGATGAACCTTAAGGACATTATGCTAAGTGAAATCAGCTAGTCACAAAAGGACAAATACCGTATGATTCTACGCATACGAGGTATCTAGTGTAGTCAAATTCATAGAAACAGAAAGAAGAATTGTGGTTGCCAGGGGCTGGGGGAGAGGGGATGGTAGTTATTGTTTAATGGGCGCAGGGTTTCAGTTTTGCAAGATGAAAAGAGTTCTGGAGATGGATGGTGGTGATGGCTGCACAACACGAAAATACTTAACACTACTGAACTGTACACTTAAAAATGGTTAAGAGGGTAAATTTTAAGTTATGCATATCTTACCACAATTTTAAAATAATAATAAAGAAGAAAAGAAAGTGAGGCACATGAAAGGCTTGGAGCTGAATTAATCCAAACTCTAAGACCCCTTCCTGGAAAGCCAGCCCAGGCTATAGCTGCTGACAGCACCTCAACCCCACCCAGGGCATCAAGAACTCTTCTTGCTGAGGCTAAAGAGAATAAGAAATTGAAATGGAATGTCTTTGAACTTGATCTTGATTGAGAGTGAGATAATTTAACTTCAGGCTTTCATTTCTTCTTTTCACTTCTTTGGATCTTGTAAGGGGGTTAAAGTTTGGACCTGGGACTCCCTGGTAATTTGATCCTGAGAAGGTTAAGTTCAAGTGTAGAACATCGTATTGTTGGCATTTCATTTTGGGGGTACTTTTATGATATCATAAATTATGATATCATGATTTTACTGCCTAACCTCTGATAGGCTATGTTGGTCAATGTAGCTTGAAATAACTTGAGATGGAAAATTGAAGAGAAACTACCTTTTTTCTTCTTGACTATAGAAAGGCCTTGAAAAACAATGTATCTCACTGACCCAACTTGGAAACTCATAGGAGAAAAATGCACACTGCCTGCCCAGGAAGATCTATAGTGGAGCAGTGGCTGGTTTGGGGGTGGAGGGTGATTCCCTCTCTGAAGATGTGGTACCCCTTCTGGTTGACCATAGGCATAATGATTGAGCACAATGGGTTCAAAGTACAAAAAGTTGAGTAATTTGGGGGCAGAGATCGTAACTTCCCTCAGGCTGCTTGAGTATTATAATCGCACTTATCCCCAACGCATCCAACGAAGGGGCATTAGTTAGTCTTGGCCCCTTCCCACTTCCTCTCATTCTCCTTCTCAGGAGAGAAATGCTTGGTAAACTTGGGAGTAGCAGTTGAGTTCTGCTGTTTCTCCTCCCCCTTCCTTCCTGGAATCTGCCTGCCTTCAAGCTGCTGGAACTCAAGTCTCCTTGGTTCAAGTGGTGAGCTTGGCAGAAAAACCCTGTCCTAGTCGGGAGAGACCCGTAACTGCCCAGTGCTGTCTGAGGCTTGGTGGATAAATTTTAAACTGAGAGAAAAAAAAAAAAAGAAGAAATTCCATTGCCTCTATATTCCTAAACCACACCCTCCAGCCTAGCCTTTATCAGTAATAAAACAGATAATTTGACCTCAAAAAAAAAAAAATAGGACGTTTCATCTGAAACTATGCCCACACTCTTAATTGTGCTGTGCCTTTGTCAGGTGCCATGAAGTCTGCAGAGAGAGTTCATCCACTGCACACTATTTAATCCTCCTGACAATCCAGTGAGGTGGATGGATGGGAAAGCCTTTTGTAAGCTGTTTCAGTATTGTAATCACACTTGCCCCTAGTTGCATAACTCAGTGTCAGGGAGGTTTGAAAAGGTTAAGTAACTTGCCCACGTTATAGGTGATGGGCTAGAACAGAACTCAAGCCTTTTGATTTCTGGCAACGTGCTGCTAAAAATCTGTTAGCAAGAATTCATTCAAAGAGCGGTAGTATCTTCAACTGGAACCTGATTTAATCCTACAGTCTCGTTTTGATGTATTTGCTTATGACTTAATGAAGGGAACTTTAAGACCGGTGTGTGTGGGCTGCAGTGTGTATGTGAATCACCTAAGAATTTTGCTCAGAGTGACTATTCCTGTATCTGACCCCCTGATATCCCAACGTGGCAGGTCTGTGGTGGGACCTAGGAATCCTCAGTTTTATAAGGGCCCCAGACTCTTCTAAACTCTTAACTGATTCCCTGCAGACTAAGTTCTCACTGACACCTTTTCACCCTGCCTTAACATTGGCATTCTCTTTAATGCTGTGTAAAGAAATACTGGAGGGACAAATCCTGGCTTTCTTTGAGAGATGGAACTCACTAGAATGCATTGAGGTTTAACATGACGCGCCCATGTTGGGCGACGTGCTCATGCTAATCCAAACACGCATCCCCCACCACTCAGAGGACCACAGAGCACCCACATCTGGATGCAACGGAGGACACCTGTGCCCTGAAAGAGAGCCGAGCCCTGAAGACACAAGCTGGCTGGACCTTCGCACAGCTGGTTAACTCTCCACGTCAGTAACTAATCCTGAATTAATTAGGCAGGAACGGGCAAGGCTTGGGGCAGAACAATTGTGTACAGACGTGTGACAAATGCCTGTATGGGAATGTATGCATGGGGGAATAATAAGAAAGTATGCTTTGTCAGAATATTTGCTTCTTTTAAAAATCAATTTGTGCCTTTTAATGAATCAACGAGTAAGAAGGAAGCCCAAAATACAGCATTAACAGCGCAAAGAACATGGGAGTCAATGGTATGGTTTTTGTGTCTGTCTGTTTGCTTTGTGTTTATTTTGTTTTCATTTGCGAGACAAGGTAAGGATTGGGAATGCTGGTGAGTGATTGCCACATTCTCTAAAAGCTCTGGGAGATTCTGTCTGTCGACTGGTTTTCCTCTCTTTCTACCTCCCAGCCAATATTCAGAGGAAACTCTTTTCATGTGAACTGGAAAAGAGGAATTTCAAGCTTCATTGAGAGTTTGAAAACCTTAAATCCTTCTTGAAAATAACCTGCCTCTCAGGAATCTTTGGTCCCCAAAATTAGAAACCTTCTTTCTTTGGCTGTGGAATGGCTGCATTACTAACTATGATTATAGAGTCTCTGAATGGAAGGATGTAATAAATCTGAAAGTATTTGTTCTGGTTTGTGACTAAGCAAAACTGTATAATATTAAATCAGATGTTGCTATAAACATATGAAATGGCACTTTTTTTTTTCCAGCTTGGGGCATTGTGGCATGAAGCTGCTGGGAATCTAAAAAGAAATGTTTTTACATTCTTGGATACTGAGTTAGGTTTCTGCTAGGCTTTCTTCTTTCTGAGCATGAATGCTAAATAAAAGTGTTTCCGTTTAGATCCCTGTGTTTTCCCAGAGAGTTAGCAAGGCTGAGTAGAGGTGATCTTACTCTTTTCAGACTGTTCTATGGGGTGGAACGGAAGACCTGGGCTCTGTGTGTGTGTATGTGTGTATGTGTCTGTGTGTCTGTGTGTGTCTGTTAGGTGGAAGGGACGAACGACATCCTAGTACCCTGGCATGTTTGGGTTGGAAGGAATCTTAGACACAAGCTAGTTCACAAACCTCCTCAAGACTGGGGAAAGCTGCGTTGTTGCCTCTGGTAAATGGTCATACTGGCCTTCAGTTTCCACTTCAAAGTGATGGTAACATCGCTGTATGGGGCACAAAACGATGAGAAAAAACTACAAAGAAGTCATGACATATGGAGTGTCAAAAAGTGATTATAGTTTTGCTTGTGCTGGTGCTTAGGGGTAATTTTTCTTTCCACAGTTTCCAAGTATATTATTTTTCATAATGAAGAAAATAAATTTGTATTAAAAACAAAACTGTAGCCTCAAAACGTTTCAGTATTTAATAACCACCCTTAAAAAGATGACTTGGCATATTGATAGCATTCTACAAATTGTTTAGAGCCGCACCACCTAACACAGTAACCATTAGCCACGTGGGGCTTCTGAAATGTGGCTGGTCCAGTGGGGATGTATGGTATGTGAGAGATACACACCTGATTTCAAAGACTTAGTGCAAATGAAAGAGTGCAAGATAGCTCAGCAATCATTTTTATAATGATGATGTGATGAAATGATAACAGTTTGGAAATATTGGATTAAAGAAGTTATTTTAAAAAATTTATTTTATTGAAGTATAGTTGTTTTATAATGTGTTAATCTCTGCTGTACAGCAGTGATTCAGTTATACGTATATATGTGTCTATATTCTTTTTCATATTCTTTTCCATTATGGTTTATTACAGCATATTGAATCTAGTTCCCTGTGCTATACTTTAGGACCTTGTTGTTTATCCATTTGTGTATAATAGTTTGTATCTGCTAATCCCACCCTCCCACTCCATCCCTCCCCCACCCCCCAACCCCCTTGGCAACCACAAGTCTGTACTGTAGATAAGTTCCTTTATGCCATATTTTAGATTCCACATATAAGTGATATCATATGGTATTTGTCTTTCTCTTTCTGACTTACTTCACTTAGTATGATAATCTCTGGGTCCGTCCATGTTGTTGCAAATGGAAACAACCTAAATGTCCATCGACAGATGAATGGATACAGAAGGTGTGGTATAGATATACGACAGAATACTACTCAGCCATAAAAATGGATTAGATAAAGTATTAAAATTACTTTCACCTGTTTCTTTTTACCTTTTTAGCATGGCTACCAGAAAATTTAAAATTACGTATGTGGGCCTTGTATGAAAGAGAGAAGATATGCATTCCTTTTGACAAGATTGGAGGAGGCCTGGACAACACACATATAGTGAAGGCATTGCCACCTACTTGGTGGCATCTGAACATGGTTTTGAGGAAAGAGAGTGGCTGCTTAATGAGTATGAGGTGTCCTTTTGGGGTGATACAAAGGTTCTGGATCCATATAGTGGTGATGGTTGCACAATATTTTGAATGTCCTAGATATCACTAGGGTAAATTTTGTCATGTATGTTTTACCATACATACACACACACACACACACACACACACACAAATTACAAATGTGGCGTATGTTATACTTCTGTTTTCAGCGGGTGTTTAAAGTAAAGAGGTAGGGAGTACGGCTTTGCTTAAAATAGCATCTCCAGAAATAGAGAAAAAAGTGAAAAGAGGCAAGGATGGGCTGAAGACGGCTGGGAGCGGTTGGAACTCTTTTCTCTCTCCCTTTGGTGAAAATATTAGCATGTGTTTCAGTTTCCTGCCACCTTTGCAGTCCCCATCCCCCTACCTCCCCCCCCCCCCGCCCTCCTGGAGGCCTCAGCTTCATGTGGTCCCTATCTCTTCACAACGCCTTCATCTTATGGTCCCTATCTCTTCACAACGCCTTCATCTTATTTATCTCATTCCACTTTTCCTCCACACTTGGCATGCTGCCCACTGCAGGGTTTCTCACGTAGATAACTCCTTCCCTAAAATTCCTCACAGTTATGTGGTGTTAGGGAATTAGGGATCCTGAGAGTTGAAAATAAAATAGAACACCCAGAGGCCAGCTCAACAAGACTCCTGCCTCCCAGATATTGTTGATGGAGAAAAATTAAAAGTCTTGTCTCTGCATCTCTGGAATCCAGCTTCTTAAGTGTAAAACCCATGAGGCAAAACTGATGTGTGGTGTCAGAAGTCGGGATGCTGGGTGCTGGGGGCTGGGGGTGAGAGACGGTAGGCAGCGGCCGGGTTGGGGTACAGGAAGGGGCTTCTGGAGGTGGGAAACATTCTCATCTGGGTACTGATTACCTCAGTACGTCCACGTTGTGAAACTTGACTGGGCTGCCGACTTGCGCACTTTTCCGAATGTGCATCACCCATCCATACACAGCTAAACAAAAAGCAAATCACCCTGTGAGGTGGATACTTCTCTGAATGTTGAGTGAACGGTCCTGGAAGGAGTAAACGCAGTGGGGTGGGGGCGTGTTTCGCGAGGATGTCTGCCGGGGATGCCGTATCCCCTTTCTGTGGGATCTGGATTGACAAGGCCTGTGATATGATGGGGGCCCAGACGGGGAGGCGTCCGGATGTCCCGCCCCACGACCCTCGGCCTGGAGGTTCGTGAGTGAGTGAGCCACCCACCTTGGTTAACTCACCTGTGTACCTTCTCTCTCGTCTCTGCATTTGAGGAGACCGGGGAGGGACGGGTGTGAGGGTGAGTGATCTTACCAAGAGCTGGCTGTTGGCGTAGGAGAGACGTCTAAGGACGGTCACATTCTTGAGGGGGGGGATTGGAATTCTTCCTGGGCTGTAAATAGACCCCCATGAGGGGAGGAGGGACAGCGCCGGAGCCACCAGGCCCTGTGGTTACCACCTACGGAAATCCTGTGTGTGGGTAAATACAGCCTCAGCAGAGCCTGGAGAAGAGATTGCAGGGGGAGCCGAGGGCCTGAGCAGGCTGATGTGGGAGGTTATTAACCAGATAGTGGCGGGAAACCAGAGGCCAGGGGGATTGGGGCTGGAGGAAAACCAGCGGAAACGAGGGAGGAAAAATAAACAACTGAGAGAAGCAACCTCATTTGCTCCCACCACCCTTTTATTTTGTGCCGGGACTGAGGTCTCCTCTTCTGAGGACAACAGGCTGGAGGCTGATTTTTTTTTTTTTTTTTTTTTTGCGGTACGCGGGTCTCTCACTGTTGTGGCCTCTCCCGTGGCGGGGCACAGGCTCTGGACGCGCAGGCTCAGCGGCCATGGCTCACGGGCCCAGCCGCTCCGCATGGGCATGTGGGATCTTCCCGGACCGGGGCACGAACCCGTGTCCGCTGCATCGTCAGGCGGACTCTCAACCGCTGCGCCACCAGGGAAGCCCTGGAGGTTGATTTTGAAAACCAGGCCTGGCTCCTGCCTTCTTTCTTTGTACCCACCGGCCCCTGCTCCCCCCACCCCCCGCAGTGACCTTCCATCCTGAGCCAGTCCCGGGTTGTGTTCCCACACGCTGTCCCCCTGTTCCCTCCTCTGCAAGTGCAAAGTGCCCAGGGCGACATGCCGAGCTGGACACCACCATACCCCACACACCAAGGGCACCGAAGGCTGGGGCCCTGTCGGCGAGCTTCATAACAATGTTTTTGGCCCACGGAGAGGTTTTCCTTTTCTTGATCACAACCGGAGATGATCAGGTTTGATCCCACGCTCAAAGGCTAACGTCCAGGTCCCCCGGCCTGCTGGAAGGCAACACTTCAGTTTCCAACATCAACTGGTTCCCTTGGGAAAACCTCAGCCTTATAAGACAGGCAAGAGGGAACTGGCAGGTGGCCGGGACAACGGCCCTTCCAGGCCCCAGCTCTGGCTTGAGCTGGCTGGGTGACCGGGGGCAGGCTTCCTAAACTTTGTGGGCATTCGTTGAAACAGCCATAAAATAGGTATGAGGATGCTAATACCACATACATCATACGGTGATGAAAATGCCTCATGTATATGTGAGGATCTGATAGCAGGTGTGTAAAAAGCGCTTTGCAAGCTGCAGAGTTGCCTCCCTGGGGGGCTGTTAGCCAGCGTGCTCTGGGGTGTGGGGACAGAAAGTTGTCACCGAGAACTCACAGAGCTTCAGTTTGCAGGTGTTTACTTTTACATTAGAGAATCTTTAAGGAGAATCGATACCCTGGTGAAATCAGCTCACCTCCAGCACTTGCTCAGAGCTTGGGCTGTCGAGTTACTTAAGAGAGAAGCGGCTCAACAGAGAACCAAGTCCTTAAGATGGCATTTTGGGGTCACATGTGAAATCACTGGGTTCTCAGTTCACTCGTGGGTGGGGCCTTTCACTCCTGCTCAGACACATGTCCACACCGGGGTGGGAGTTCTCTCAACTGGGCTCACTTCTTGCATGGCAGTCAGCGCCTTTAGAAGTTATTTCTGCATTGCTTGTTTAGACCCAGTCCAACAAACTCCCTGTCTGCTAAGCCTGCCTCTTTAAGCAGTTTGAAGATGTGATGTGCCAGGGTAGTATCGGGAGGGAGGGGAGGCCAGGAACAGCTGTAGTGAAAGCCTCTCTCTTGCTGAGCTGCCCTCTGGACGGTCTCCATAAAGATTATGAGGGATTAGAGGCAGGGAAGATGTCCTAAAGCCTTTCACTAAATACTGATTGAGTGTCTACTATGGGCTCTACACTGTTAGTCATGAGCAAAACAGATACAGACACTGTAGTCATTAGTGGAGCTTACCCTGCAGCAGGAAAGCCTGGAAGAAAGAAACTAATGACACAAATAATTAATTGCAAGTGTGATGAATATTACAATGGGAAAGTTAAGGGTCCCAAGGGAACATTTCAGCTGAGCCCTGAAGGATAACTGCCTCAGCACATCCCAAGGGTGTTGGGATGGTTAAGGTTGGATGTGGGGAAAAGCTTTCCCAGCAAAGGGAACCTACGTATGTACATATTCCTCCCTGGGAAGGGACATGTTGCCATATGTACCATATATAGTCTACCTCCTCCTTCCCCACCGCAAACCAAATCCTACTCATTCTGCTAACACCTTTTTCCTCTGGAATTCTGCAAATATAGTTTCTTTTTTGTATGTCTTGACAGCTTATTTATTTACTTTTTATTTGTTTATTTTTAGTGGGGTATAGTTGTTTCACAATGTTGTGTTAGTTGCTACTGATATAGCGAAGTGAATCTTCACCAGACCCAGAGAGGCTACGCTTAATTATGAAATTATCCCAATTTGTACCTTTTCTTATTATGCTAGTAAAACTTGCCTATTCCTTCTTGCCGCCCCTTCCCTATTTCTCACATGACTGGCCGAAAGAGAAATCCTAAGAAAACACACACTCCCAGAGTTTGTTACAGTTATTATGACTCAGACAGCTCTGAAGACTAGAATTTAATGGCAGTTTTCTTAACAGTCCTTGGGGACTCGAAGGACTTTTTCCCACCAGCCATTGAAGTCGGATTATAAAAACACATTTCTTTCTTGAAAGAAAAGAAGAAACTCTCTGAATTCAAAGTTCTGATTAGCCTAAAAGCAGAGCACTGGTTCATATTTTTCTATCTCCTCACACCTGTCTTTTCTCCCTCCTTCCCTTTTTCTTGATTTCTCTGGTGAAGGAATAAGTAAAATAGAGCAGGAGTTGACCTTGCTCCCGACCTTGCTGTATGACTTTGGCCAAGGCACTTCCCCTCTCTCGGCCTCAGTTTCTTCCAGTGCAAAATGCAGTGGTGAATCACAGGAGTCAGGTTTCCTTGGAACTCTAGCAATCCTTACTTCTCCTGAAAGAACCTTAACAGATGGGCACTACATTCCAAGTCCCCTATGGAAACCCAGGGCTGATTGAAAATCTCCTTTCTCTATATTTAAAATAGATAACCAACAAGGACCTGTTGTAGAGCACAGGGAACTCTGTTCAACATTCTGTAATAACCTAAGTGGGAAAAGAATTTGAAAAAGAATAGGTACATGTAGATGTAAAACTGAATCACTTTGCTGTACACCTGAAACACAACGTTGCTAAGCAACGATACTCCAATAGAAAATAAAAATTAAAAAAATATACCAAAAACCCTACCACTTGTTAAGTTGGGAGTATAGTATTAAAGAAGGACAGCCATAATTATCTGAAAAGTCTATTAAAATACTCCTCCCTTGTCTGATTCCATCTCTGTGTGAGTCTACTTTCTTCTTATACTTCAATCAAAACAACGTATCACTATAGACTGAATGCAGAAACAAACACCAGCTGTCTTCTATTAAGCTAAACATAAAGATATTTGCAGAAATGTAAAATAATGCCACTCTTATCACTAAAGTTTTTGTTTTAGGAAATATAATCGTTTTGTAAAAATATGTTTTTCATGTTACCATATAATGGGCTTATTACCATATAATGGGCTTATTATTGCTTTTTGAATGACTTAATAAATGTATTTTAAAATTTTTTTTTTACAGGAGAAATATGCAGTTTATTACAAAGGAATTCTATTTTACATTGTCTTTTCTTTTTTTAAAAGTTTTTATTGGAGTATAATTTCTTTACAATGTTGTGTTAGTTTCTACTGTATAGCAAAGTGAATCATCTATAAGTATACATATATCCCCTCTTTTTTGGATTTCCTTCCCGTTTAGGTCACCACAGAGCACTGAGTAGAGTTCCCTGTGCTACACAGTAGGTTGTCATTAGTTATCTATTTATACATAGTATCAATAGTGTGTATATGTCTGGGATTGACATATATACACTATTGATACTATGTATAAGATAAGTAAATAAATGTATTTTTTAATTTCTCAAAAAAAAGAAAATCTCCTTTCTCAGGAGGGAAACCAGAGGCCTGGCCACCTCGTCCTCAGCCATCACCTAGCCAGAGCTTCCACCTTTAGTATTTAGGATCTCCTCCCCCCAGGCCGGCCTCCCTCTCTTCAGCTGCACGTGCTGCGCTTCCGAAGGCCCCTAGAACTCCAGAAATCCTTCCCTGGTTCCCTCAGCTATACCTGCTATATTCTCCACTCCTGTGAATATCAGGACCCAGAATCAAATGCTTCCAGGAGCCAAGTCAGCAGCACACGTGAGAGTAGATGTCTGGGTGAGGTGCACAGGCTCACGCAGTATGACAGGTGGGGACACGGCCACCTCAGGGCTTGTGCTCAATAGGAAAATATAGGTCCTACCCAGTGCCAACCAGTCAGTATTCTGGAATAAGTGTGCAGTGTTGCCAGATATTCTGCTGATCTTTGAAGAGAAGTCCAACATCATATTTTAAAGTCCAATGTAGTACAAAGTTTTTAAAAATCACAATATGGGCCAAAGACAAAAGTCTGGGTCAGACTGAACCTGTGGCTGCTGGTTTGCTACCTGTGTGTGTAGGCAAAGTATTGGATCCTTTATACATTCTACATGGTATTTACAAAACCTGAAATACTTATCTATGCATTCATTCATTTGATAATTATCTGTCACCTCTCGTGAGCTGGTACTACACAGGGAGCTAGGGAAAACAGGTAACTGAGATGCAACATATTCGTAAATAAGGAATGCCAGCATGTTGTGATCCGTGCCCGGCTGGGTCTACCTCTCCTCTCCTCCCACAGCCTATCGGTGGATCCTGTGCTTACCTCCATGATGGCACTGAACACACTGGAAATTCACGGTTTGCTGTGCTGTGTCTTTCTAGCTTCCTGACGTCCTGCCTACCTGCTACCTGAACCATATACTTCAGTTCTGTACCCCCAGCATCTAACAGAACCTGACACATCGTAGCAACTCCAGAAAAGCATAATGACTGACAAGTGAGTAAGCAGCCCACTAATTGAGTGTCATTCAGGGTGGTGAAGGCAAAGGAGGGTCTCCCTGTGCCCAGCTTCTATCTTCCCCCTCAACGCCAGCTTTGGAAACCCTTTTGTCAAAAAAAGCACAAATGCTAATTGTTCCAAATTAGGCTAATTTACTTCTACCCTTTACCCACCATCCCCATGCCAAGAAAAAAATAATGTAGGGCTTTCCTGGTGGCGCAGTGGTTGAGAGTCCGCCTGACGATGCAGGGGACACGGGTTCGTGCCCCGGGCCGGGAAGATCCCACATGCCGCGGAGCGGCTGGGCCCGTGAGCCATGGCCGCTGAGCCTGCGCGTCCGGAGCCTGTGCCCCGCCACGGGAGAGGCCACAACAGTGAGAGGCCTGCGTACCGCAAAAAAAAAAAAAAATTCATTTTCTTCTGGGATTAAAAGCTTGCTTGATGGACTATATTTATCACGCAGTGAATTTCATTGTCTTATTCAGAATTTCCACTTCCTATAGTTGATTTCTTTTGGCCCATGACTCTCATATTTCTTATAAGGCTAGTATATTGAATTTTAACCATTAGCACTCATTTATTAAAAACAAAATACAAATAAAATTGCAACCAATCAAACAAAACCTGGTAAATAGCAAGCCCATGATTTCCTCTTAAATTTCTTTAAGATCAGAGAAGTGTTTTAAAAGTTGCTAATGAGGCTTCCACACTTTTTAAAGAAATGTCTTGGAGCAATCCCACAATTTGGAGTTTCCTAAATAAGGTGACAATTAAATACTTTGGAAGCTTCCTATTCCACAAAAGATGGTAAACTAGCAAAGGGTGCCAGCTTCCATTCAGAGCCCAAACTGGAGAAGTGAGAGGAAGTTGATGGACGCCAGAACCTAAGAGAGAAACTGTAGGGACAGACAGGGTGTGATGATTAATTTTACGTGTCAACTTGATGGGCCATGCAGTACCCAGAAATTTCGTCAAAGATTATCCTGAATGTATCTGTGAGGATGTCTCTGGATTAGATTAATGTTTGAATTGGTAGACTGAGTAGCAGATTACCCTCCCTAATGTGGATGAACCTCATCCAGTCAAAGACCTGAATAGAACAAAAAGGGTGAGTAAGAGGGAATTCCTTCTGCCTGACTGCTGAGCTGGGACATCAGCCTTTTCCAGACTGGAACTGAAACATTAGCTCTTTTTGGGTCTTGAGCCTGCCAGCTTTTGGGCTGGAACTTAGGCCATTGGCTCTCCAGGTCCTCAGGGCTTTGGACTTGGGCTAGAACTACACATCAGCTCTCCTAGGTCTTTATCTTGCCAACTGCAGATCTGGGGACTTGTTAACCTCCTAATTTCAAGAGCCATTTCCTTATAATATCTATTTATCTATCTATCTTCTATTAGTTTTGTTTCTCTGAGAACCTTAAGGCACTGGGGTTGTGCCTGGAACATGCTTTCCAGTTGGGTTCTTTTCATTCCTTCATATTTACTTGAGTAAATCACTGCCTGCTGCACAGACCTTAGGACACGAAAATAATCATGCATCTCATAGGCAGCATAGTGAGATCCTAGATCCTGCCTGGGGTTGGCTAGATAGCCCCCTTTCAGAATTTCTTCACAAAGCATCCCTGTTGATACTTTGGGCTTGGTGATTAACACAGAAAAACAGCTTCTGAAAGGGAGCAGGGCCAGGGTGGAGGCTCTGGGCATTTCCTTAGGGTCAAGTTTGCATAGATAGTGATCTTAGTGGAATTGTAACATCACCCTGAATTGTCTTGAAGTATTCTCCCTCTCCTAACTTACTTGGAAGTCATAAAATCTAGATACAGGCTTTTGAAGTCTCCAGTGGATATGAGTTCAAAAGAAAAATTGACACCTCCAAGGAACACAAACATCATGAAAGAAAGGCCAGAACTGGCCAACATATGCCAGAGGAAGCAGAATTAATGAACTGAAAGAACAAGAATGGAAAAAACCTTGATAAATATCTTCAAAACCCTAATAGAGGATATTGGAAACATGAAACAGGAATAATAACTTATGAATATGAGTCAAATGTACATACTGAATGTGAAAAATGTAATAGTTGAAATAAAGAACTCAGTAGTTGGATTGAAAGTACTTTTTTCTCTTAATTTCTTTAAAACATATATGGGGTTTATAATATATTGACATGTATGTATGTAATATGTATTGACAATAGCACAAAGGTTGAGGGGGGTGGATGAATGGAGCTATGCTGTTGCAATGTTCATATATTTAATGCATATTAATTCTAAGTGACTAGTTAAAAAGCCCTAAAACAACTACTAAACAAAAACAAAAGCAAAAAAAAAAATGCAAAGAGGTAAAGCTAAAAAGCCAGTAGAAGAATGGAACGCTAAAATATATTCAATTAACTGAAAAGAAGGCATAAAAGAAAACATAGAGAAACAAAAAACAAATGGAAGAAATAGAAAGCAAACAGCAAATGGTAGACCTGAATCCAACACATCAATAATTAAACTACATGTAAATGGGTAAATTTAATAGAAATATTTGGTTGGAGTGGGTAAAAAAGCAAGACCAAGACTATCTACTGTCTACAAGAGAGGTACCTTAAATATAAGAACACAGATGGATTGAAAGTAAAAGTGTGGACAATGATATACAAGGCAAACAAAAAGTATAAGAAAGTTTGAATGGCTATATTAATAACAGGCAAAAATAGACTTCAAGGCAAGACATAATGTCAGAGGTAAGAAAGACATTTCATAATAAAATGGTGAATCCATTAGGAAAACATGATGACCCTAGATATGTGTTGTGTGATAACAGAGCTACAATATACACTGAATAAAAATTGGTAAAACTAAAAGGAGAAGTAAAAAATCCTACAATCAAAATTGGAGATACTTTTACCTCTCTCTCAGAAATTGATAGAACAACTAGACAAAAAACCATTAAGGATACAAAAGATCTGAAAAATATTATCAACACACTTTGATCTAAATGACATACATAGAACATTACAACCAATATCTGTGGAATATACATTCTCTTCAAGTGCATGTGAAACATTTATTAAGATAGATTATATGCGGGACCATATAATATGTTTGAATAAACTTGCAGAGTAATTTTCTATCATACCATAATTAGTTTATAAATTATTATCAATTATATAATATGTTATAATTAAATTTATAATATACATTACAATATATACATAGTTTTAATACATACACTGGGAAAAGACCTAATATAAAACCTAAGTTTCCACTTTATGAAACTAGAAAAAGAAAAGCAAATTAAACCCATAGTAAATGGAAGGAAAGAATAGAGAATAAGACAAAAAAATCAATGACATAGAAAAAAAAAAGAGATTAACAAAACCCAAAATTGGTTTTTTTAAAAGACTGATGAAATGACTTATATGTCCACAAAAAGACTTTTATAAGACTGTTCATAACACATTTAATTATAATAGACAGTAACTGGAAAAATCAAATGTCTATGAGTAGAAGAATAGATAGATCATTGTATTATCTTCATACAATGTGATACTGCTGAACAATAAAAAGGAAAGAAGTAGTAACACAAACAGTAACATGGAGGAATCTCTCATATATGCTGAGCAAGAAAAACCAAATATAAAGGAGTAGATGCTATATCATTCCATTTATATGAGATCAGGAAGGGACGAATAAACAAAAATCTATGGTGAAAAAAAACCCTAAAGAAAATGGTTGCCAGTGGTGGGAAGGTTGTTGTTGATGAGGGAATTTCCTGGGGTGATAGAAATAAATTATATCTTGATAATTGCATGGGTTATATGGGTGTATTCACTACTCATTGAATTGTACACTTAAGATTTGTACATTTCACTCATGAAAATTTTATATTAAAAAGAATTCTAAATAAATATTAAACTAGCTAGAAAGATTGCTCATTGAAGTGGTTTGGGTTAGCAAATTACATTATAAATATATTGAAGATAATGGAAACCAGGTTTCCTGCTTTTTAAATTGAAGTATAGTTGATTTACATTACTATATTAGTTTCAGGTGTACAACCTAGTAATTCAATATTTATATAGAATATACTCCATTTAAAGTTATTACAAAATAATGGATATATTTCCCTGTTCTGTACAATATATTCTAGTTGCTTATTTATTTTATACAAAGTAGTTTGTATCTCTTAGTCCCATATCCCTATCTTGTCCCTCCCTGCTTCCCTCTCTCCACTGGTAGCTACTAGTTTGTTCTTAATATCTGTGAGTCTGTTTCCATTTTTTAATTTATATTTGTTCTATTTTTTAGATTCTACATATAAGTGATAACATAGAGTATTTGTCTTTCTCTGTCTGACTTATTTCACTAAGCATAATACTCTCTAGGTCCATTTACATTGTTGCAAATGGCAGGATTTTATTCATTTTTATGGCTGAGTAGTATTCTATTATATATATATACATATATACATATACACACATACATATATATACACACATACATATATATATATACACATACATATATATGTGTATACACATACATACATATATATATACATATATATGTTTATGTGATATATATATATATCACATCTTCTTTATTAATTTATCTGTTGGTGGATACTTAGGTTGCTTCCATACCTTGGCTATTGTAAATAGTGCTGCTATGAACATTGGGGTGCATGTATCTTTTTGAATCAGTGTTTCTGTGTTTTTCTTATTTATTTCAGACCTCTCTCTTTTTTCCTTGGTGAGCCCGGTAAAAGGTTTATCAAATTTGTTTAGTTTTTCCAAAAATCAGCTCTTGATTTCATTGATCTTTTATATTGTTTTTTTTTAATCTCTATTGTATTTATTTTCTCTCGGATCTTTATTTATTTCCTTCCTTCTGCTAACTCTGAACTTTGTTTGTTCTTCTTTTTCTAACTCCTTTAGATGGTAGGTTAGAGTTTTTATTTGAGATTTTTCTTGTTTCTTGAGGTAGGCCTGTATCACTATAAACTTCCCTCTTAGAACTGTTTTTGGTGTCTTCCATAGATTTTGGAATGTTGTGTTTCCATTTTCATTTGTCTTGAGGTATTTTCTGATATCCTCTTTGATTGCTTTAGTTGACCCATTGGTTTTTTAGTAGCATGTCGTTTGGTCTCCATGTGTTGTGCTTTTCTCATTTTTCTTCCTGTAATTAATTTCTAGTTTCATACTACTGTGGTCAGAAAAAAATGCTTGCTATCATTTCTATCCTCTTAAATTTGTTGAGAATTGTTTTGTGGTCTAGCACGTGATCTGTCCTTGAGAATGTTCCATGTGCACTTGAAAAGAATGTGTATTCTGCTGTTTTTGGATGGAATGACCTGTAAATACCTATTAAGTCCAACTGGTCTGTTGTGCCATTTAGGACCACTGTTTCCTTATTGATTTTCTGTCTGGCTTTTTAGGAAATAAAATCAAAATGTTTAGGGATAAAGGAGCCTGATCATATCTCCAACTTACTCTTAAATGATTAAAAAATTTACACTTATAAATAAAGGTAAATAGATAATGAGAAAGCAAATGGGACAAAACGTAATCAGTTGTTGACTCTGGGTAGACTAATGGCGGTTCTGTGCACTACCCTTTCAGCTTTTCTTTAAGTTTCAAATTATATTAAAATTATAAGTTATCAACAAAATAAATGGGGAAAGGATTGACTGTTAGTAAGAGTAACTAAAATCGTGGGTAGGTAAAGGCAATCCTATGTCCATTCCTAAGGGAATGGATAAGTGTAAGATCATATACAAAAATAATGGACTATAATGCAGTAGTCAGAATTAAAAACATATATATACATGTAACAGCATGGCTAGATCTTTAAGATATACTATTCCATGGCAAAAGTAAGAAATCTAATGAGATACACATAAATACTAAGTGTAAATTAAACAAACATATAAAATAATGTCATGATATTTACAAGTGTGCACATAACTAAGAACATAAATTAGATACTCTGGTGTGGGTGCTTATGGTGGAGAGAGAAATGGGATTCAGGCTGGAGGAACAGAGGGAGGAAATAATAAAGTAGAATTAAAATAAGAAGGGAGCCTTGCAAGGACTGATGATGATGGTATGACGTGGACAGAGAAATAGGATTAAATACCTGCTACTAGTGTCCAAAACAAAACAGGGAGTTGATGGAAGAAATGCTGGGTCCTTTCAAGATGCTTCCTAGACTTGCGTTCTTATTCATTGATTCATTCATACAACACGTACTGACCGTATGAAACACCTTGTTAGATGCTTGGTAAACAGTTTGAATAAGATAGGAATATTTCTTGTCCTCACTTTACAGTTCAGGAAGTAACCTGGAAAAGTGAGTCTCAATCATATGCCACTAGAGAAGGCTATGAGTGGTGTCTGGGATGAAGAAAAGTTCAGAATAACCATTTTTTTCTGAGTTTGCACCATTCATTCTGTTTCTATGAATGGATCACAAGAAGCCACTTTATCATTTCCCCTCAATTTATACTTCCTTGCCATTTGGAGTATTCCCTCCTAACTCCTGGTGTCCATAATATATTATCAGTTTTGTTTTGATTAATTTGATCTGTTAAACTAGCCCTGTGCACCATTAAGCGTGATCTGTAGACATGTGAGGTCTGAGGGTCTAAAATCCACTTGAACTTTACACTCATTGTCCATCCCGTTCATCAGGCCTTTGTTACTACCCTTTACTATAGTCTCTGGTAGATGCATCTGGCCCTTCCTATAAGAATGTGTAGGCTCTAGGGAGGGTGGGAGGGAGGGAGACGCAAAAGGGAAGAGATATGGGAACATATGTATATGTATAACTGATTCACTTTGTTATAAAGCAGAAACTAACACACCATTGTAAAGCAATTATACTCCAATAAAGATGTAAAAAAAAAAGTTAGAAAAAAAATAATAATTATGAAAACACATTAAAAAAAAAGAATGTGTAGGCTCCTTTCACTCTCCTTACAGCTACAATAATACTCAGTTGTACTGAATTAATATTAATCAAAAATGTGCTAACATTGAGTCTGGAATAGTCTAGTTGCAACATCCTGACCCTTGGTTTCTACTGATACCCTCGGTGAGGTCCAATCAGTGCTATTGTACACAATTTAGAAGAAAAAAGAATTTAAAGTGTTTTTACAAACCTTAGCATGAATTACTATGTCGTCATTTTCTCAGTCGTCAGCAGCTCAGGATCCAACTAATGAGAAATATATTTTCCCACAGACAATCTAGGATGCAAAACACATTGTTCAACCTTTTGAAAAAAAAAAACAAATAATAAAAATAAGATATTGTGAGAGCTTTGAAGTGCCCGGGGCACAATGGCAGGTTCCTTTGTTGAACAGCGGATTTTCCTAATGCCACTCAGCTAGATTCTTATCACACATTTCTGAGCAGGAGACAATGAAAATGGCCCAGCATGAATAAAAGAACAGATGAGAAATGTGCTGAGATAAAGGCTGAAAAGGAGGCCTGGCAAGTGCCTGGGTCCTCACTGAAGACAAATAGTGAGGTGGGGAGAGAGGTACACTTTATCTTCAGGGTTCTTTTTATAGCTCTGATCCAGAGTTGTTTTCCCTTGAAAATGAATGGAGTGCTGGGGGAAGCTGCTTGGCCTTGTTCTCTGGCCTTTTCATTGCACCCTGCAGCCATTTTAATGAGTTATTTCTCACAGTCGCCCTACCAGGCAGGTCGTCATCAATATCCCTGCTTTAGAGGCAGAGCTTAAGTCAAGCAAGAGCTGAGGGGTGACTCCGTAATGGGTTTTAACTATGTGAGGGTCATGTGGTTGAGGATGGGAAGCAGCTGTCCTTGGGCATCTCCTGAGTTCAGAGCAGAGGGTATGAGCAGAACTTCAGCAAGGAGGGACGGATATTAGTTAGAGTGAGAACGAGTTCCTGGTCTAGGGGGGTAGCGCTCCCTGTCAGATCATGAAGTTTTCTGAGGGAAGGAATCTACCTTCTCCTTTTTGGTTTGCACCACCATAGCACCTACTAGATACATGTGTTCCCAGAAAATTAATGTTCACATGATTGGTTAATGAGTGGTATGGACAAGTCTTAATGTAGGGATCTTTCAACCAAGTCTAGAAACACATTGATCTTGGATGACTTGCTCTACCAAGAAGGAAGGACCCAATGATCCTACAAGGTCACTACTATTGCTTGGGTTCCGTAATTAGCTCTTATCTGATATTGGCTCTGTCTGAGTCAATTGAAACTTCTGTCAAGCCAATATTCTTGATCATCTACTATGTGGAAGGCAATAGGCAAGGCTTTGGGTGGCTTGCAGAAATGAATGTCATGGCTCCTGCTCTCAAAAAGCAAGAGGTAGATTGGGAGGGAAAGAAATGCATACAACTTCTTATAATATGCTTATTTGAGAATATGAGAAGTGCTTTCTTAGAAATCCAGTCAAAGCTCATGAGACCATGGAGAAGGAAGTGATGCATTCCAGTTTGGTAATTGGGAGAGGAATGATAATTCAAACACAAACTAACATTACTGTGTACAATGCAGGTGATAAATGCTTTACTTGGATTATTTTATTTAATCCTTACAATAGCAGTATACCATATGGACTAATGTTATTTTCATTTAACTCATGGTAATATGGAAGCAGAGCAAAGTTAAGTAACTTACTAGCAGGCAGCGGAGGCAGAATCAAAGCTGGCTTTCTGACAGAGCTTAAGCTAAGTATTGAAGAAAATGGACATATTAGCACATGCTAGAGTCCAGTCTCTGGGCCAGGTGTTTCATATAGATAATTCACTTACTTCTCATGAAAACTCTGGAAATTATATTATTGTCCCCATTTTACAAATTTGAGACTCAAAGAGATTAAATGACTTGAACAGTTACATGGCTAATAAATGTCAAAAGAGGCATTCAAACCCAGGCTAGTGTGGTCTCAAAATATATCATTTTTTCCCACTATCCACAATGGTACCTCAATAAAAAGAAATGGCCAGTGAATGGTCCCTTAGGGCCTCAGGAACTCCAGGAAGGCAGTCATGTCCAACTGAAGGCATTGAGAGATCTCAGGAATGGATCCTGAAAAGCTTTCAGCCCCCTGTAGGTATGTCCACATAGATGACCTGCCACCGGTAGGTCTTCAGCAATAGCAGACTTCAGGTAGTGTGTCCAGCATTTCAAAACTGGTCAAGTTGTCTGTAGGGCTTTTGTATTAGTCATCTACTGCTGCATAGCAAATTACTACAAATTTAGTGGCTTAAACAATACCATTCCTATCTCACAGTTTCTGTGTGTCAGGAGCTTGGACACAGCTTAGCTGGGTCCTTTGCCCCGGGTCTCACAAGGCTACAATCAAACTGTTAGCCTGCTGCATTCTCATCCGGAGCTCAGGATCCACTTCCAAGGTCATTCAGATTGTTGGGAGAATTCAGTTCCCTGCAGCCATAGGAGTCCTCAACTCCTAGACTCTGCCCTCTCCACAGTAGTTCACAGCAGAGCTATTTGCTGCTTTGAGGTCAGTAAGAGAGTATCTCCTGAGGAAGTACCCAACCCCCTTATAAGGGCTTTCACTTGAATAAGTCAGATCCACTCAAGACAATCTCCCTTTTGTTTAATCAAAACTAACCAATTTCAGATGTCAATTACAACTGCAAAATCTCTTCATCTTTGCTATATAATGTACCCTAATCACAAGAGTGATATCCCACCCTACTTACAGGTCCTGTCCACACTCAAGGGGAGGGGATTATATAGGACATGTACACCTGAGGAGTGGAATTTTGAGGTCATTTTAGAATTCTGCCTGTCGCTTGGAACTCATTCCTGGTGTCCATGGGTGCGCTGGCTTCCCTCTGGCAAGATCAGGACCCCATTATCTAGGTGGGGTCAGAGCAAAGTCTGTCTATGGGTTTGCATGTACTTTGAAATTCTTTGTCTCCATTTCCCCTTGTGCAGGGCCCATCTACCACCCCTCAGTCAGTTTTGGCCGTGGGTCAGCATTTCTGATGAAAGATTTCATGGGAAAGGGGAGACATTTATGTCAAAAGTTGATTTGGTGATTAGCTTTGGTGAATATTTTTTAATTAGCTCTTCTTCCCCTCTGTCCCATTGTTGTCAAGACATAGTTGTACATATTATTTATTAAATGAGCTAAAGAGCAAAAGGCCAAGGCTAAGGCCAAATAATTGAAAGGAAGCAACATGTCTGAGGACATCTAAGTGTCATTTGATGGAATCAGCTTCTAGACTTGAACATTTTATCTTTAAGCAGTCTTAGGAAACTGCATTTTAATTCAACCAAAAAACTCTTATAATGGAATTGGATTGCTTTTTCGACGATTGTCTATTGAGACCCCACCTTAGGTTTTTTTCCTTGGTTTTATTTTGTTCTGTTTACCATTTTCACGCATATACACTTAGCTCCAAAAGGATTGGACAATCATGAAAGCCAAGCCTGTGACACTAAGCAAATTTTTAAGAAAGCAATTTAGGGATTTCAATTTCATTTAAAAATGTCCAACGTTTTAATATCCTTAGTTCATGCCATAGTTCTATCAAAATAGGGACAACTTTTTCTCCAAAGTCAACTCTGATGGTGAGCCAGCTTTTATGGAACAGAAACAAAAATAAAACCAAGCAACGCCCCCCCCACCATTGTGATCAAAGGTTGATCTTTACAATGTCCTCAAGAATGAAGAGACTTTATTGCTACCATCCTCCACTGCTTCAATGATTGTCTGCTCAGAACACAATCAGCTCACAAAGGCTCAGCTCCCACAGTTCTTGGGTGCGAAAGGTTTTGACGAGACAGCAGGGCAGAGGGATTTTTGTGGGCCCACATCTGGGCCCAGACTGGGACCAGTGTGAGTCTGGAATATTCTTTCAGTCCCCATCCCCTCCTCGGCACCCACCCATTTCATATAGCCTCAGCCTTGAAGGCCTTGATGACTTGAAATATCTTCCTGGGTCTGTAGTGAAGATGCTTATAAATATTATAAGAGATTTATCACTTCGGTGTGAAAATCTCTGATACCAGCAGGGAGTTTTTAAACACAACTGGCAACAAGAGGCATATGGTCAGAGATTCAAGTTACTGCTTTTTTTTTTTTATTGTTGTCTGCCAAGGACAATATATTTTTTTCCCTTCTTCAAAATAAACATTGTGCAGGAATGTGCCTCAACAAATGGCTGGGGTTCTATTATATTTCATGCAGCTTTCTAAACAATTTCCAACCCTGGGCTGGCCTGGTGTCAAACAGAAGGCAACCAACAATAGCAAAATCCCATTAAAGCTAAGAAGGTTCCTTCCTGAGGTGAGCCTGGCCAGAAATAGTCATCTTGGCTCATTCTCCAGTTTGGCACCAGGGACTAATAATGCACGGTCTTCTAATGGAAATTATCTAATTTCATCCAAGAGCTCCTCCAGAGAGAGCCGGGCTGACGCACTAACAGTCAATATAACAACATTCTTCTTGAAGTGCTGAACAATGGGTCTTTGGAGAGACTGTGATAAACCACGTCAGACTCCGGACAAACACGAGTGTAAAAATAGGCATCAGAGGCACTGACACAGCCACCTAACTTCTCAGGAGGGAGGCCCACAGAGGAGGGTCTCTTAAGAGCGCTTGTTAGGAAGACTTCATCAGACCTGGCGGGAGAAGCATAGTGGGGAAAGAAAGGAAAGGGCGTGGGAGAAAGAAAAGACAGAAAAGATTAAGAAGGGGGGAGATTAAGAAAGTGATAAATGAAAGAGAGAAGAGTTAATTCTCCATCTGTGGTACAAAGTATTAAGCAACTGTAAATGGTCGGTTAGCATAAATCATACTTTGGGTACGATTCCCATTAACATCAGGGGGCTGTTTTTCAAATGCTACGTGTAAGGAACGGCCAGCAGGAGACAATGCTCCCTCTAAAGATATAAATGCTCCATTTAAAAATAGTAGTTCTACATAAAATATAAAGTGCTAATCCTAGTACTTAAATGTTCTTCATTAAAATATTTTTATGCTTCCCAGGTATTAATAAATATTGAACTATATACAGGAAAAAGAAAATTTGAGTTTCGTATAAGGAAAAAAGAGATATATTGGAGTTCTGTGAAATACACACACACACACACACACACACACACACATATATATAGGTTATATAACACTATATATTATATGTTATATATAGAATATATCTATAACTATATATAACTATATAATTATATATATGTCTGTCTAGTTAGCTAGCTAGCTAGCTATTCTATAAACTATCCCGATAGCACTAAGACCAACAGGATCATCCTGAGGCATACACTTGGTTTTATGTTTTTCATGTTGTTACTTGTTTCATAAATATTTTTAGCCCCATCTAAATTTTAAGTTCCCCAGGTGGTAAGAACAGGCTATGTCTCAAATGGTTATCCACATTAAGACAAATAAGCGTCAGTCAAAACTGGTGGTTGATTGATCAATTAATTGATTGAATCATATTGTCTTGAAATGTCAGAAGGTCTGTCATGTATAGGCATTTCAAGAAATAAAAACTGGAAAACTTCAAGATGAGTAAATTCAAGGCTCAAACCTATGTCACATTTACATGCCTACTACCCTCTTCTTCCCTCCCCACAAGGAAGAAAACAGTCTAGGGTCAGGAATATGGAAGGACTTCCCTAGACCACAAAGCCCAAAGTGGATAGATCACAAGAAATTCTTTTTGGGTCTATCGTGAGAATTTGCAACTCTAGACTGATGCAAGAGAACATATGCTAGCTGCATTCCCCCCACTGGTATAATATTCAGAGACTGAATCAAGATGGCAGCTTATGCATGTGAGTCTGTCTCTCCAGCCCCTCCCCAATCCAGATATATATTTAATATACTGATAACACTTGTGTCTGGGGAGGAAAATTCTGTGGCTTGGGAAAGCCAGAGTGAAAAGGCAACTTCTCTGAATATGCTTTTGTTTCTTTTCGAGGTTGGAATATGTAAATAGAACACTATTCAAAAATTTTAAATTAAATTTAAATAAGCTAGTATTAGAGTCTTAATATAAGACAAAATGTAATTTAGGGCCAAAAGTATTGAAAAGGAAAAGAGATTCATAATGATTAAAAGTACATTCCACTAAGAATTTGCTAACCTCAACATCTAACAACATCAAAATATACATAATAAAACCAATAAAAATGCAAGAAGAAACTGATAAAGATATACAAAAAAATAAGATTAAAAATATAAAACACATATTATTTTTTAAAATATTCAAAACAATTAGAACATATGTTGAGCCACAGAGAGAATATCAACACGTTCCAAAATGAATGAAATCATACAGGTTGCATTCTCTGTGTGCAATGCAATAAAAATAAATATTATCAGAATGATTGTCACATACACACATATAAATCTCCCCATTTGAAAAATGTCTTACATGTCTTTCTGAGTTCTTGGGTTTGAAAGTAAATCAAAATTATTTATAAATAAATTATAAGAAGGTCAGTTATTAAAACAAATGATATATGGCCAATACTCAGAGGAAATTTTGTAGTTTTAAAATGCATTTATTTTTTAGAAAATGAAAGATTAAAAAATAACCTAAGCATTTTAGGACTCTGAACTTTCACTGCCAAGGGCCTGGGTTCAATTCCTGGTTGGGGGACTGAGGTCCTGCAAGTTGGTGGTGAGGCCAAAAAAAACCCCCAAACCATTCAACTCAGGAATAATAGCAATAACAAACAAAGCCAATAAATATAAAAGAAGAAAAAATAATAAAATAGAAAAATATTAATGTGCATACATATTCAACCACTTTAAAAAGAAACTATTGTCTTTTGGGGGGATTTCTTCTACAGAATACATTAAAATGGACCTTGCTGAATATCTGTTTAAAGAAAGAAGCAGTAAGAACAATTTCTGGTGTGTTTTGCATAAAACATTGCTAGAATTAAATGATATAACACATGTAAAGGATTTGATGCAGTGCCTGGCACCGAATAAGTATGATTTAGCTATTGTTATTACCATTAATTTTATGTGTGTGTGACAGGGAAGTCACAAAGAAGATCAGTTTGATTTTTTAAAAAAAAGTTTGTGATTTACTGGACTGAAATTTGCTTTGAGATTACACTTCTTTCATTGCACTGTTAATGATTGCCTCCACTTCCTGTCCCAACTTCCCCAGTCTCAAAACCTAGAATCAATCTACTCCCTTTTATACAGATGCTCTTTCAAATATATGGCCAAATAAGGTGGCCATCATGCCTGTGCATGGTTTTTGCTTCTCTTATTGGGCTCAACATGCCCAATTATTTATCTTTTCCTTATGTGAAATGGAATCCCAGTGCTTTATCATCTGTGTTATTCCCTGAGCCCTCTGTTACTTGCCATTGCCTTTCTCTTTTTGTAGGAATCTATTGGTCAACGTACAGTTCAGAGAATTATTTCTTAGCTTAATGTTTTAAATACAATCAGTTTTCTTTGTGTTGTTAACTCCTTTATTTATCATTTCAGTAGCACTGTTGGCTCAATAAGTCATTGAAAACCATTTACTGAGCATCTGCTGTCAGTCCATGTGCTAGGAATGGAGGATGCAGAATGAACAAGACAATCACTGCCTGGAAGGGACTCTGAGCTAGGTGTGTGTGTACAGGGGCAATTTTAACATGGGGTGACAGGGGCTGTGACCAAGGTAAACACAAATGGCTTTGGGACTCCGGAGGAAAGTTCCCAGCATGGATCAAATAATGAATGGAAATGAGGTCAGGGAAGGCTTTTGGGAAGAGCTGTGGTGTGGAATGAGCTCTGGAGGATAAGCAGGAGCTAGCCAAGAACATGCAGTGCAGGGTGAGGCTGAAGAATGCTCCAGAGAGAAAATACGGTATGTGAAAATGCAACAAAATGAGGGGAAACAGCTTGCTTTCAGGGTGTCAAGCAGTTGGTTCACAGAATTTCCTCATATAAGCTCCTGCTAAAGCAAATTGCCCTAATCTGTACTTGTGCAGGTGGTTTTTAAACTGAAAGGTAAGACTTTGCATTTTATTTTAAATCATATTTTTATTGGTATTTAATTTACATACTGTAAAATTCAGTTCTTTAAAGTGTACAATTCAGTGGTTTTTAGTATATTCACAAAATGGTGCAGTCATTACCACAATCAGGTTTCTTCCCTCAGCCCCTGGAAAGCCACTCATTTACATTCTGTCTCTACAGATATGCTTATTCTAGACCTTTCATATATACTGAGTCATAACATGTGGCCTTTTCATCTGGCTTCTTTCACTTAACACAATCATTTAAAGGTTCATCCATGGTGTAGCATGTATCAGTAATTTAGTTCATTTTTATGGCTGAATAATACTCCATTGTATGGATATACCACATTTTGTTTATCCATTCATTCATCAACTGAAGAACATTTGGGCTGCTTCTGTTTTTTAGTTATTATGAATAATGCTGCTATGAACACTTATGTAAACTTTTTGTGTGGACATATGTTTTCAGTTTTCTTGAGTAAATACCTAAGGAGTGGAATTGCTAGGTCATATGATAACTGTTTAACATTTTGATGTCTGCCAAATTGTTTTTCAAAGTGGCCTCCCCATTTTATAACCTGTCAGCAGTGTATGAGGGTTGCAATTTCTCCACATCAACAGCCCTTGTTATTTTCTGTCTTTTAAAAAATTTTAGCCATTCTAGTAGATGTGAAGTGACATCTGTGGTTGTGATTTGCATTTCTGTAATGACTAATGATGTTAAACATCTTTTCATCTGCTTATTGGCTATATGCTTATCTTCTTAAGAGAAGCATCTCTTCAAATCCTTTGTCCATTTCTAATTGGTTTGTCTTTTTATTGTTGATTGTAAGAGTTCTTTATATATTCTTTATAAAAGTCCCTCATCTGACACAGGATTTGCAAATATTTTCTCCTGTTACATGTGTTGTTTTTTACTTTATTGATGGTGTCCTTTGAAGCACAAAATTTTTAATTTTGATGAAGTCCACTTTGTCTAATTTTTCTTTTGTTGAATGTGTTTTGGTGTCGTATAAGAAACCATTGCCTAATACAAGATCACCAAGATTTAGTCCTATGTTTTCTTCTAAGAATTTTATAGTTTTATCTCTTACATTCAGATCAATGATCTATTTTGAGTTAATTTTTATATATAGCGTGATGTAGGGCAACAGCTTCATTATAAATAATATCCAAATAAATAAATATCCAGTTGTTCCACACCCTTTGTTGAAGACTATTCTTTCTCTGTTGAATTGATTTGGTACTGTTGTCAAAATCTTTTGACCAGTGTAAGGGTTTATTTCTGTACTCTCATTTCTATTCCATTGGTCTACATGTCTGCCTTTGTGCCAGTACCACAATGTCTTGATTACTGTAGCTTTGTATGAACAGTAAGATTTAAAGTCAATCTTGACGTGTGAGCCCTCCAACTTTATCTTTCTTTTTCAAGGCTGTTTTGTCTATTGAGATGATCATTTGCTTTTTCCCTTTTGTTCTACTAATAGAGTATATTATGTTGTTTGATTTTCATATGTTGTACCAACTTTGCATTCCTGGATTCCACTTGGCCATAGTGTATGATTCTATTTATATGTTGCTGGATTATGTCTGCTAGTATCGTGTTGAGAATTTTTGCATCTATATTCATGAAGGATATTGTTGTGTACTTTTCTTGTGATTTCTTTGTCTAATTTTGATATCAAGGTAATATTGACCTCAGAACAAATTGAGAGGTGTTACCTCCTTTTTTATTTTTTGGAAGAGTTTGTGAAGGGCTGGTGTTAATCCATCTTTAAAGGTTTGATAGAATTAATCAATTAACCCATTTGAGCCTTTGTGACAAGCTTTTTTGGTGACAAGTTTTCTTTCTTTTGTGGGAAGTTTTCTTATTACCAATTCAATCTCTTGACTCACTATACATCTATTCAAATTTCTATTTTTTCTTGAATCAGTTTTGGTAGTGTGTCTTTCTAGGACTCTAGCCATTTCATCTGTTGTAACTAATTTGTTGGCATATAATTGTTCATAATATCCCCTTATAATTTTTAATTCTATAACGTAAGTAATAATGTCACCTCTTTTATTCCTGATTTTAGAAATTTGAGACTCTTCTCTTTTTTTCTTGGTCAGTCTAGCTAAAGATTTGGTAAATTTTATTGATCTCTTCAAAGAGCCAGCTTTTGGTTCATTGATTTTCTTTATTATTTTCCTAGTCTTCATTTCATTTATTTCTGCTCTCATCTTTATTATTTCCTTCCTTCTGCTAGCTTTGGATTTAGTTGCTCTTCTTTTTCCTTATTATGAAAGTTTATTGATTTGACATCTTTCTTTTTTTAAAAAAATAGGTATTTATAGCTATACACTTCCCTCTAAGCACCACTTTTTCTATATCTCATAAATTTTGGTATGTTGGGTTTTCATTTTCATTCATCTCAAAATATGCTCTATTTTCCCTTGTGATTTCTTTTTTTTAATCCATTGGTTATTTAGGAGTGTGTTGTTTAATTATCACATGTTAGTGAATTTCCCAAATTTCTTTCTGTTATTGATTTCTAGTTTCATGTGGTTAGAGAACATACTTTTTATGACCTATGCACTTTTAAATGCATTGAGACTTGTTTTATGGCCTAACATGTCTATCCTGGAGAATGTTCCATGTATACTTAAGAAGAATGTATATTCTTCTGTTGTTGGCTTGAGTGTTTTATAGATGTCTGTTAGGTCTGGTTGATTTATATTGTTATTCAAGTCTTCAATTTTCTCAATGATCTTCTGTCTTGTTTTATCCATTGCTGAAAGTGGGGTATTGAAGCCTCCATCTGTTACTGTTGAATTATTTATTTCTTCCCTCAATTCTGCCAGTTTTTGCTACATGTATTTTAGGGCTCTATTGTTAAGTGCATATGTGATTATAATTATATCTTCTTGATAGATTGACACTTTATCATTACAAAATGTCTTTCTTTAGCTCTAGTAATAATTTTTGCCTTAACACCTGTTTTGTCTGATACTAGTATAGGCATTCCCTATCTTTTTTGGTGCTGTTCACATGATATATATCTTTTTCAAATTTTTAACTTTCAATGTGCTTGTGTCTTTGGATCTCAAGTGTGTCTTCTGTAGACAGCATAGTTAAATCATGTTTTAAAAAATCTATTATTCCAATTTCTGCCTCTTTATTGGAGAGTTTAATCTATTTCCATTTAATATAATTAATGACAAGATTTACATCTCCCATTTTATTGTTTTATAAATGAGTCGAGTTGTTTCTCTTCGTCTATTCCTCCATTACTGCCTTATTTTTTGTTAGACATTTTCTAGTACACCATTTTAGTTCTCTTGTCCATATATATGTTATTTTCATATATTTATAGGTGTTATTTTCTTAGTGGTTGCCTTGGGGATTACAATTAGCATCTTAATTTATAACAACCTAGCAACCTAGTTTGGATTAATACCAACTTAATTTTCAATGGTATACCAAAACTTTGATCTTAAATAGCTCCCCTTGGTGGAATCATTGTCATATAAATTACATCTTAGACATTGTAAGCCCTGCAACATAGCTTTCTAATTATTGCTTTATGCAGTTATCTTTTAAATAAGATAGGAGTAAAAAGTTACAAACCAAAATTACACCTATACTCTCTTTTATATTTATTTACGTAGTTGCCTTTACCAGTGCTCTTTATTTTTTCGATGTATATTTTCAATATACATGAAAAAAATGTCTTTTATTTTAGTCTGAAGGACCTCCATTAGTACTTTTTGTAGGGCATGGCTGCTAGCAATTATTCTCTCACATTTTATTTATATAGAAATATCTTAATTTTAAAGGATATGTTTGCTTGACATAGAGTTGTTAGTTGGTAATCTTTTTCTTTCTACATGATAAATATGCCATCCTACTGGCTTCTGGCCTTCTGAATAAGATGAACCCAAAGAGACACACACCAAGACACATTATAATTGGAATGGTAAAAGTTAAGGATGAAGAGAGAAACCTAAAAGCAGTAAGAGAAAAACAAGCGATTACATACAAGGGAGACCCCATACAGTGACAGCAGATTTTTCAGCAGAAAACTTACAGGCCAGAAGGGAGAGGCATGACATATTCAAAGTGCTGGAAGGAAAAAACTTCTAACCAATAGTTCTCTACCCAGCAAGATTATTATTCAGAATTCAAGGAGAAACTGAGAGTTTCCCAGATAAGCAAAAGCTAAAGGAGTTTACCAACACCAAACTGACCCTACAAGAAATATTAAAGGGACTTCCTTAAGCTGAAGAGAAGTAGCACTAATTAATAATAAGAAAACATAAAAAATTAACATTTCACTTGATAAGGTAAATGTATAATAAAGATGGTGGATCAGTCACATTAACCAAATGGACTTAACAGATATATGTAGAATATTCCATCCAAAAAAATGGCAGAATACACATTCTTTTCAAGTGCATATGGAACATTTTCCAGGATAGATCACATGTTAGGTCACAAAACAAGTCTCAATAAATTCAAGATTGAAATCACACCAAACATCTTCTCCAACCACAATGGTATGACTAGAAATCAATCACAAGGAAAAACAGGGAAAGCTCACAAAAACATGGAGATTAAACAACATGCTACTGAATAAGCAATGGATCATCAAAGAAACCAAAGGAGAAATCAGAGGCAAATGAAAACAGAATTATGATATACCAAAATGTATGGAATGAAACAAAAGTTGTTCTGAGAGGAAAGTTCATAGCAAACAGGCATACCTCAAGAAAGAAGAAAACTCCCCAATAAACAATGTAACTTTACACCTAGGGGAACTAGAAAAAACACTCAAAGCCCAAAATTAGTAGAAGGAAGGAAATAATAAAGATCAGAGTAAAAAATCTATGACAAAGAGGTTAAAAAAATAGAAAAGATCAATGAAACTAAGAGTTGGTTCTTTGAAGAAATAAACAAAATTGACAAGCCATTAGCTATACTAAAAAGAAAAAACAGAGAGGGCTCAAATAAATAATATCAGAAATGAAAGAGGGGAAATTACAACTGAATCCACAGAAATACAAAGGATCATAAGAGACTAGTACAAACAATTGTATGCCAACAAATTGGACAACCTAGAAGAAATGGATAAATTTCTGGAAACATATAATCTTCAAAGACTGAATCATTAAGAAATAGAAAATCTGGATAGACTAATTACTAAAAATGAGATTGGAATATATCAAAAAGCTGCCAACAAACAAAAGCCCAGGCTTAGATAGCTTCAGTGGCAAATTCTACAAGGCATTCAAAAAAGATTTAATATATATCTTATCAAACTCTTCCAAAAAACTGAAGAGGATGGAAACCTTCCAAACTTGTTTTAAGTCAGCATTACTCTGATAAAAAACAGACAAGGACATGACAAAAAGAAAACTACAGGCCAATATCCTTGATGAACATGTAAAAATCCTCAAAAAAATTAGCAAACTGAATCCAACAATCCATTAAAAGGGTCATACGCCACACTCAAGTGGGACTTATTCCAGGGATGCAAGAATGGTTCAACATCCACAACTCTACAAACATGATACACCACATTAACAAAATGATGGATAAAAGTTGTATATCATTTCAATAGATATAGAAAAAACTGACAAAATCCAACACCTATTTATTATAAAAACTCTCAATGAAGTGGGTATAGAGGGATTGTACCTCAACATAATAAAAGCCACATATGACGACCCCACAGCTAACATCATATTCAATGGCAGAAGCTTAAAGATTTTCAGGAACAAGACAAGGATGCCCACTCTCACCATTTTAATTCAACATGTACTATTAGAAGTCCAAGCCACAGCAATTATGCAAGAAAAATAAATTCATCCAAATAGGAAAGGAAAAAGTAAAGCTGTCACTATTTGCAGATAACATGATATTTCATGTAGAAGGTCTCTCTACCAAAAACCTTTAGAACTAATAAATGAATTCAGTTAAGTTGCAGGATAAAAAATTAATATACAGAAATCAGTGGCATTTCTTACACTAATAAAGAACTATCAGAAAGAGAAAGTAAAAATACCATTTACTATTGGATAAAGAAAATACCTAGGAATAAACTTAACCAAGGAGGTGAAAGAAATGCATACTGAAAACTGTAAGATACTGATAAAAGAAATTGAGGAAGATATAAACAAATGGAAAGATATACCATGCTCATGAATTGGAAGAATTAACATTGTTAAAATTTCATACTGTCCCAAGCAATCTACAGACTTAATGCAATTCCTATCAAAATGCCAATGGCATATTTCTCACTAATTAAACAAATAATTCTAAAATTTGTATGGAACAAAAGAAGAGCTCAAATAGCCACAACAATCTTGAGAAAGAAGAACAAAGCTGGAGGTATCACACTACCAAACTTCAGACTATAAGCTATAGTATCAAGACTCTATGGTAGTTGACACATAGGACAATTAATCTATGGCAAAGGGGCAAAGAACATACAATGGAGAAAGGACAGTCTCTTTGATAAATGGTGTTGGGAAAACTGGATTGCCATATGCAAAAGAATGACACTAGACAACCATCTTACACACACATAAAAGGTTAACTACAATTGAATTAAAGACTTGAATGTAATACCTGAAACTATAAAATTCCTAGAAGAAAACATAGGTGGTAACCTCATTGACATTAGTCTTAGTGATGTTTTTTGTGGATCTGACTCCAAAGACAAGGAAAACCAAACCAAAAATAAACAAATGGGGTTACAACAAACTAAAATGTTTCTGCACAGCAAAGGAAACCATCTTCAAATTGAAAAGGTTTGAATGTGAGAAGATATTTGCAAATCATATATCTGGTAAGGCATTAATATCTAAAGAACTCATACAACTCAGGAACAAAACAAACAACCCAATTTAAAAAATGGGCAGAGGATCTCAGTAGACATTTTTCAAAAAACCCCCATACAAATGGCCAACAGGCTCATGAAAATATTTTCAACATCACTAATTATTAGAGAAATGCAAATAAAAACCCAGTGAGGTATTACTTCACACCTGTCAGAATGGCTATCATCAAAAAGTTCACAAATAACAAATGTTGGCAAGGATGTGGAGAAAAGGGAACCCTTGTACACTATTGATGAGACTGTAAATTAGTGCAACCACATTGAAAAACAGTATGAAGATTCCTCAAAAAATTAAGAATTGTATTACCATATGACCCAGGTATTCAAAACACTAATTCAAAAAGATATCTGCACTCCTATGTTCATTGCAACATTATTTACAATAACTAGGATATGGAAACAACCTAAATATCCATCAACAGACAAATGGATAAAGAAGATGTGATCTATCTATCTATACAAAATATATACATATTATATATATACACAATAGAATTCTATTCAGCCATAAAAAAGAATGAAATCCTGCCATTTATGACTACATAGATAGACCTTGAGGTTATTATGTTATGTGAAATAAGTCAGATGGAGAAAGACGAATACCATATGATTTCACTTATATGTGGAATCTAAAAATAAACCCCACAAAACCAATGAACAAATGAAATAAAACAAAAACAAACTCATAGATACAGAGAACAGATTAGTGGTTACCAGAGGGGAAGGGGGTTGGCGGGGTGGGCAAAATGGGTGAAAGGGGTCAACCGTATGGTGATAGATGTTAACTAGACTTTGAGTGGTGATCACTCTGTAGTATACACAGATGAAGATCTATGATGCTTTATACCTAAAACTTATATAATTTTTTTAAAAAGAGCAAATATTAGAAAAAAAGGTCAGCCCTGTGAGTGGAGGTTTCCAGTGAACTGCCAGAGAGGTCAAATAGCGACATTTCTCTGGGGATGGGATTTTGGGGGAAATCCAAAATTATTCAACTTAGTCTAATGGCTGCTAGGCTGCTGGCTTTCATTGTACTATGATTGTGAAATTATTGGTTTTCACGGCTACTGCATAACTGGGGAGAGGGGGGTCAAAATGGGGCAAGCCAAAGTGCCACAAAGCACACTGTTATTAAAACGATTCAGCCATTTTTCTCAAATACTGTAAATATTTCTCAAAGTGTGGCAAGGTTTTGGTTAATTTCTAGAGTTCTGAAAATTTTTATTTTGACCACTTTTGCCAGTATTCTTATTGTTTTTATAAAGGAGTGAATTTTCAGAGGTCTTTTACGATTATTTTGCCCTTTTTTGGTTTTCTATTGGTTTTGTCCAGTTGTTCTTCCTAGCTTTGCTGCACTGCATCCTAAGGTGCTTTCTACATCTCCATCCAAATCATAGATGCCAGCGTTGATCAGGACTGGACCAGAAACAGTCTGAAGCATATTCTTCAACCACCCTGTCTTTCTGTCAACAACTGTGTGTCAGGCTTGGTTGAAAAATTCAATCGGCTAGCATCACATCATTAATCCACATTTCACCTTCTTGTCCTAAAATATACTATGCAGCCACTGTTGAATGTTTTGCTTATATCAAAATGCAGTTTTCCAGTATTATTCCTCTTATGTTTAACCCCTTATCCAGCTTTATTTTTCTCCACAGCATTTATCACCATTAACATATGACATATCTATTCACTTTTTGCCTGCCTCACCACTAAAATGCAAACTTCTTTAAAGCAAGGACTCATCCGTTTTCTTCTGCTAGGTTGCATAGAAGAGTTCCTGGTATGTAAAACCTGGCTTAATAAATATTTGTGAATGAAATGAATGAATTATTCTATCAACTTAGTAACTTTTAAGGAAAAAAAAGCTATTAGTTTGACATGATTTGTTCTTTTAAAAAATCCATATTGCTTCAGTGGAATCCTATACGTTTTTTAAAATCAGACAAATTATCAACTGGATATTCCAACCCAGAACTAGAGAACATCATCATCTTTACCAGTTTAAAGTTTAAAAATCCTTTAAAATTTGGCCTAGTTTTTGCCTCTAGGTTTTGGTACCTCTCCCACTCCTCACAAATTCCCAAAGATATAGTTAACAATTAATCTAATATCATATTTGAATGCTTTTTAGCACTTTGGGATATTGTGACTCTGAGCTCAAGAACTGAACTAATTTAAGGTAACTGCTCTTTTTCAGTCCCTCCAAGGAAGAAGAGATAATAGAAGAGTATACTGTATACTATATTGGAACACCAACTTTACATTGACTATTAAAAATTACTTGCAATTTGAAAGCCATTCTCCCTGTAGAAGACAAATAAAATGAGTTGAATAATTCTGATTTCTCTTTGTTATCAGCTGATATCACATGATTTTCACTGAAGCCAGGTGCTTTCTCATCCTTTTCAGACATAGATTTAGAAGTCTTTTTTTTTTTTTAAACGATCATGTAAGTTAGAAGTCTAACTTCACCACGGTCTCTAGCCATTTGGCAAATACACGTAGAGGTTCCTACCACTCTTTTGGTCTTGATGTTGGTAACTTCAAGCTTTGGTACATGATGTTTTAAAAACTGAAGCCTATTGAAGAGCATCCCTCCTCCCCATATACCCATGTTGGTTTCTTCCCATCTTCCATTGGGGTTATGTACAATTGTTAAGTGTAGAGTTTGCTATGTCAAACTCCACATGTCAATATGTCTGAGACATATTTCCCCTTTTACAGTATCTGTTCATAGAAGTGAAGTTACATTGTTTCCTATGATAGTTCTATAAACACCTACATTTTTCTGTGGTTATTAGATAATGTCTACATTAACAAAGTGTTGAGACATTCCTACTTCAAAGAAGCAAACAGCCCTCATAGTGAAGCACATATTGAGAGCATTAAAAAGAATTACTTAAAATAATTCAATAAACACAAGAATAACATTACAATCAAATTTGCTAAACAATTGAACTAAACATATATTTCAAAGCAACCTGTAATGAGTTGTGACCACCAAACCCTGCTCATCAAAGGACTGGCCATAGATTTTTGGCTGGGGATAGATTAAGGGTCACTATCCCCTCCCCTCTTTTAACATTTTTGACATGTTCAGCTCAGCCTTGAGGGGGTTAACTGAGAATAGCTGAAACTAAAACTAAGCAGAGTCAAGTCTCAGCTGCCAGGGAAGCTAGGTCTGCAAGTAGACACAACAGGCTATTGCTATATGCAGAAGCCATAACCTCAGATTATAGGTGGCAGCACAAGAAATCTGGTGTCACTGGACAAGTCTGACAAGGAGTGAGGGGGTTGTCCCCTAAGTGTAGGGAGCATAGCAATGGCTATAAGGAGGACACGCACACTTTGACATCTAGGCCTGTACAGCAAGGCCCCAAGTTCTCATGGAGGTTAAGGCACAGGGATAAAGCAAATCAAGGCAAGCCACAAAACTGGGATAAAGGAACTATGACAAAAAGTCATAACGCATCTTCAATATATAAAAGTTCACAACTGCCAATTAGAAAAACATTAAAGTTTCATCAGAAAGAAATGAATGAAGATTAAGAAAAGACAGTTTAGATAAAGAAAACTGAAAATCATGTGAAAATGTCAATTCTATGAAAGATCAAATTAAAATAGTGGTTTTGAGAACCAGGTTAGCCTAATAAAAGGTGTTTTGTTTTAAAACAATAAATTGGTGGGAATTTGTCATGTAGTATAGAAAACTAACACATCACAGGTTTGAGAATTCAAAGCTATGGATAAACTCTTTTGATAACTACAAACCTCTATTTTCCTTTTAAACTACCTAATATGTCTCATCTTCTTGGAATATTTGGAGAAAGAGCACCCCTAAGAAATAGGATGTATAAGCCAAACAATGGCACATACGGAATGGCATCTGAAAAGTGACACATGAGAAAGCAGTGAGCATGGAATCAGAGCTCCTGTAGATTTTTTTTTCTTTTTTTGCGGTACGCGGGCCTCTCACTGTTGTGGCCTCTTCCGTTGTGGAGCACAGGCTCCGGACGCACAGGCTCAGCGGCCATGGCTCACGGGCCCAGCCGCTCCGCGGCATGTGGGATCCTCCCGGACCGGGGCACGAACCCGTGTCCCCTGCATCGGCAGGCGGGCTCTCAACCACTGCGACACCAGGGAAGCCCTCCTGTAGTTTTTTAGAAAAGAGACATTGAATAGGTATCACTGGGAGGGACTAATCAAGATGATCTTCATAGCATAAGTGAGCTTTGTTCGAATTGTGAAAGAAATAGTGGATGTAGATTTGGGAGGATGAAACTATTTCAGTGGGGATGCTAGAATGATCGAGACACTAAGATGTATTCTGGTTATCAGTCAACCAACAAACAGTTATTGAACACTTACTACACGCCTGGTGCATTTATAGAAGAAGCAGTGGTGACCCTGTAGATAAAGACTTGTTCTTATGGAGTTTACAGGTGAGTGGGGATAGATAGACAATAAACATGTGTGAAAAACAAATAACAGTTCCAGCTGTTTATGAATGCTCCAAAGAAAAGAAGATAAGACAGTGTGATAGTAACAAGTGGGCTTCAGGGATGACCTCTTTTACAAGATAACAGTTGAGTTGAGCTCTGAATAACACAAAATAGACAAGTCATGCAAAGCTCAGGGAAGAGTGTCCTAAGCAGATGGAATAGCAAATGCAAAGTCACTGAGCTTAGCATGTTGTAGGGACAGAAAGGGCTGTGAGGCTGAACCACATTTAATGAGGGAGAATGAAAGGAGGTGAAATCAGAGGGCCAGATCAGGTGGGAGAGAGTGGAGCAGAGGAGAGCAGAGTTGATTCGGTGAACGGAATCTGGCTGAGTCAATGGAGATGAAGGATTTCAGCGACAAAAGGCTGGAAAGGATTCTTGAGCAGGGAGCTACTGTTCAAGAGGCAATGGTGCCTGTGAGAGAAATTTATGGCTCATTATCTATAGAAAGAACAAGAAGAAAGAAAGGCCAAAGAAGAGATGAGAATGGGCCCTAGTGGCGAAAAAAAAAAACAAGTTCAAATCCAGTGTGCACCACTTACTAACTGTGACCTTAGGCAAGTTACTAAGCCATTTAAAACTCTGTTTTCCCAAGTAGAATGGAAATACTAATGACAGCTCCTTACTGGGCTTATTTTCAGAATCAAGTGAGATAATGTCTATAAGGGCTTAGCACAGTGCTGGGCCCTAGCACTCACTATTTGTGTATACCTAGGCATGAAGCAAGCAGACCCTGACCCAGGGAGGTTGGCAATAGGCTTGGAACATTTTAAGAGAAATTTCAGAAGATTCTCCATGACTTTGATAATTAAACTACACAGGTTATGGAGGAGGAGAGAGAAGGACAAAGGAAGGGAGAGGGTAGCTGAAACCTTTTTTACCTCCCCGCAGATTGGGGTAACGGTCCATGCTGTGCCTGCATCGAGGTCTGAGGCTCGCTGCCATCTGGGATGCTTGCTTCTGGGCTCCTGCAAGGAAGCCTCTTAAAATCCACTCCCAGGCTTCTTGGGCTTCTGCTCCTTGAGCACCTCAGATTGCACCTTTCCTGTGGAATTCTCCAACACATGTGGCTGCTGGGGAGAGAAGGGCAGGGTGGAGAGAGGAGAGGGAGATGCTAGAGAGAGGAGGAAACATTTGAAGCTGAGAGGCGTTCTCAGAGCCAGAGGGTCATCGATCTGGAGTTGGGGCTTTGCTGGCAACCAAAATAGACTCCACTTTCAAGTTGCAGTGGAAAAAGGTGACCTGGATGTTAAGATTGAGGGCACGAGTAAAGGGTCAGATGGTTTGGATGAATGCCTTCCTAGGCCTGTTTCCAAACCATACCTAGTTGGTCAAATATTTTCAGTATTCAGGGTGATTCCTTTTTAGTAATGCACAGACACCTGAATATAAACTGAGGGATTTCATTTCACTTGTGAATTGGACACTGTCTTTTGCCCTCACTGAATTCTGATCATGGGCAGCCTGATACCAAAGGTGGGAGACAAGGAAGTGTGTACATTGAGTGCTGGAGAGAGAAAGTGGGTTAAGGTTAGTGTGGAGGGCTCATGGAGTTGGGATTCCTCTTGACAATGGGATGTCAAAAACAGGGGGTGCTTGAAGAGTTCTTGTGTTTTTACCAATTAGAGCTGCAGAAATTGAAGTCTGTGAACATCTACTGTGGGAAAATTGGGCACCCTCATGAGAAATCGGGGAAATGTGAATTGAAATAATAATGAGATATCAATTTATATCCATTAGATTGGCAGAAATGAAAAGGACCGGTAACATCTATTGCTGTCAGGGCTATGGGGAAGAAGGGTAATGTTGTAACTAATGGTGAAAATGTGAATTGGTACAGCTATTTTAGAAAGCCATCTGACAACATCTACTTAATATATATATACAGATATATATGCAGATTTAAATATATAATAGTTTTAATTAATTATTAATAATTAATTAAAATATAATTATATATTTATGTCCCCTTTAACACAGCAGCCTTACTTTTGGGAATCATTTTGTTTAAAAGAAGCAGAGTAACTAGTATATAAGGACCAACACACAATAGTGCTTTTTTGCAGAACTGGTATTGATCATAGTGGAATAAAAACTGGAAACCTAGTAAATGCCCATCAATACAGGGATGATATATTACCATACATGCACATTACGGAATGTTATGCAAATCAAAAGCAATGAGCAATGAAGGAAAAATTAAATGAAAGCCCACGATTTTCAACAGGAGCAACAAAGCCCTGGAAATAAATAGCACAATAGTGAAGTTTGCAAAGGGAGGCTATCAGCCCCACCCAGTAGCATACAGAATGTCACATGTTGACATCAAGCCTCCCTCTCTCTCTCAGTTCTTGGCTTGTTTCTTGGATAGGTTTTCTCCTCTTGATGGCACGATCCAGACATATATTTTCCTCAGAACTGGTAAATCCAGGGAAAGGGAGAGATCCTCTTTTTCACTGGCTCTATCCATCTTGAAGAAGGAATCTGATTGGTCCCACTCCAGTCCTACTCCCATAAGCTTGTCACATGTCTGCTGTGACATACTTGTCCTGTGCAGGGTCCCATGATTTACAACCCAAGCTCTCAGGAAAAAGGTGGGTAGTTTCCAAAAGGAAGCGTGCTAGGTTGATAGAAAAGATAAGAGATGTCCACTCTGATATCTTCCTAATCTTTTCTCTATGCATATACATGTATAAATATAGTTCAGCTTATACTGCTAATGAAAATATTTTAACATGTATAGCACATTCCTGTACTACTGAAAACTTTTCATAACCTTCAATTTTCCATGATACTGACTGCAAAGAGAGAAGGAGACTCAACCTGTTGTCTTCCACATTTCTGCTATCTATTGATACTGCTATATAAAGCCAGATGTCTTGGGTAAGAGGAAGACCCATGTGTAAGGAAACAGGTTCTCCCACTACATCAACAGCCCCATTCAGTGGTAAGAACAAAGGAAATTGTCAAGTTACAAGTAAAAGGAGTGAAGAGAGCATTGTTCCCCACTTCTCTGTCTATTGATTTAGGAAGGGAAGATAGGTAAGAGAATATGTGGGTAGCAGTAGGTGGGAGAGTCTAAGATGAATCAGCCTAGATATGAAATCAAGGAGCCAACTCATTATTTCAACCATGAATTTGTCCCCAAATGTTTCTTGAACACCTAATATGTATTGGGCATTTTGCCAGATATAGAAACATAGGCCCTGTCCTCATAGGAGAGACAGAGGACAGATAGGAAACAAATGGTTACAAATGTGATGAGGACCACTTCCAAGAGGTACCTAGAACTACAGGCTGGAGCAAAGAGGGGCAGACCTGACTTGGCTGGGAAATCAGGGGAGGCTTCCTTGAAGAAATGTCCTTTAAACTGACAGCTGAAAGAGAAATGAGTTGGCTGCACAGAGGGCTAGCCAGGAAAAGGTCCTGCAAAGGCCCCATAGCAGACAAGGCACGGTGTGCTCACAGAATCTAGAGAAAGCTGACTCAGCTCCATCCAGAGAGTGAAGACGGTGGAGCCACATGGGGCTGGACCAGTGCCCAGGGCCGTAATCATGCACAGCATTGTAGGTGATGTGCTAGATTAGAGACTGCATGCTAAGGGTTGTGGGAAGCCAGTGTTGGACTTTGGATAGAGGAGAGATATGATTAAAAATGACTTGTTAGTAGGTCTCTTGGTTTCCAGAATAGAGAACAGATTGGAGGGGGACAAGCATGGTTGCAGGGGGGCCCATTAGGAGGCGCCATAATATTTCAGGGGAGGATGGATGGTGGTCTGGACTGAGGTGGGGGCCAGGATACAGAGAAAAGTGGAAGGATTTTTGATATCCTTGAGAGTTGGAAGGCTGATTAGATGTGGATAGTGAAAGAAAAAGTCCAGGATGATGATCAGATTTGGGCTTAAAAAACAAAACAAAACAAAACAAAACAAAACAGCAAGGCAGTGGTGCCTTTACCAAGAACCCCAGCGGAGAAACAGTTTGTGGAAGTAAATGATGAGCTCAGTTTGGGGCATGTTCAGTGTGAGGTATAAATGAGTCAAACAAGTAGAGAGTTTGAGTAGGTGCTCCATATACATGGAGAAGTCAGGGAATCATTCACATGAGCTCAATGCCAAATCAACTTCTTCTGAGAGGTTGGGCCTGAATTAGGTGGAGAATTGTCAACCATTCACCTTCTTCCATGTGGGGAAGGAAGAGTCACCTGTGTGGGCCAGCTTCATCTTTGTGTTCATTTTCTGCTCACATGGTTTCCCATTTAGTGATAGGAGTGAGCATCTGAAATGTTGGTATTCTTGAAATAAAACTTCTTTCCTTTGTGGATTCTGAAAAACACAATGAACAAACAACCCAGTGAGGACCATTAAGGGACTGAAGGGAAGAGTTAATGCTCTAAAATGGCAGTTGGTTCTGTGATGATGGTTTTCTTCTCCATCACCAGGAGGCCTCATACATTCTGAGTGGTGGGATTTCTCATTCTACTGGTAAAGCACTGTTAAGGCTAACCACTAAATGACAAATAAGATAAACCCCCTGAAGATTAAATGTACCCTAATTGTGTTTTATTTTCTACAAAGTGAGGGTATTGAAGTACTATTATGTTTCAAATCTTGCCTTCTTCAACAGGCTCATGGCCATCCCAAATCACCAAATTGAGTTTTTGTAAATATTTCTATTTTGAACCTACCAGCTTATTTATGTGAACCTAATTACAAACAAACACAAAAATGAGCCCTGAGTTCAAAACTCAAACACAACCGATCACTTGGAAGAATCATGAACATTTTGTTAGCATCTCCCAAAGAAGGAAGCAACCGCACAAGAGAAAACAAACCATAAAGCTGAGTGTTAAATTACCATCAAGCACTCCATCTACAAATTTGTGATTGAATGTGGTTATATCCATGTTCTAATACAGTATGTGCTCTTAACAGGGACTGTTTAAATGAAGTCAACTGAATATCCTGTCCATTCTACCTCCTAAGCATCTTGAATTCTTTCCCTCTACCTCCCATCTATACCCATCACCCCTGCTTTACTTTAGGCTATCCCCATCTCTATCTCGGGAATAAAGTTTCTGTAACCGGACTGAGCTGGGTGGGCACTGGTTAGCAGAAAGATCCCTGTCCCACTGAGGTCTTGGTGACCTCAGGCTTGCCTTTCTACTTCTTCACGATTCTGATTCTCTTTTGAGACCCATGAAGGCAAGTATTATGGTCTTTTTTAAAAAAAATAAATTTATTTATTTTATTTATTTGTTTTTGGCTGCTTGGTTTCTTCGTTGCTGTTCGCGGCTTTCTCTAGTTGCAGCAAGCGGGGGCTACTCTTCGGTGTGGTGCGCGGGCTTCTCATTGCGGTGGCTTCTCTTGTTGCGAAGCACAGGCTTTAGGCGCGTGGGCTTCAGCAGTTGTGGCTCACGGGCTCTAAGGCACGCGGGCTCAGTAGTTGTGGCGCACGGGCTTAGTTGCTCCGTGGCATGTGGGATCTTCCCTGGCCAGGGCTCGAACTCATGTCCCCTGCATTGGCAGGCGGGTTCTTAACCACTGCGCCACCAGGGAAGCCCCTATGGTCATTTTTTAATACCTAAGGCTCAGACAAAAGAACCACTGTGCCTACACGAAATAACTATAATACAGTTATACTACTGTATAACTATGAGCTTCAAAAGTGAAAGGCTATTTTTTTTTGTGTATTTCAGTTGAGCATTGAAATCTTATAAAACTATTTGGTGCTGATGGGGGAAAATAAATGCCACAGTGCCAGGGTTTGGAGTACCCATCTTTGCTCCCCTCTCATTATTTAGAGAACTTGTGGACAGAGGACAGACCCTAGAAAAACGCTAAAATGCCATCCTGCAATCTTCCTCTTAAGCTCCCTGCAAGGAGACCATGCCCAGTGCTCTCACACTTCTCTCTCTGCCCCACAAAGGCGTGCGCCCTTGGCTGCTTCATGCTCAGAATCTCCTTCTGTCTTCTCCTGGTCAAAACAACGGGAGAGGCCACAACAGTGAGAGGCCTGCGTACCGCAAAAAAACAAACAAACAAAACAAAACAAAACAAAACCCTCCTTGCCCTCAGGTATATGCACAATGAAAAGGATCAGATACATGAATTCATAGTATGATGTCTCATCTCCAAAGAAGGAATTCTGCAGGAGTAGAATTTCAGCTACCTCGAGCAGAGGGAAGGGAAATATTGAGAACCCAGGGTTTCCCTAATACCTCTAATCACAAATTAGTGATGTGATCGCCAGTCTGTCCTTGTTTAACAGTGTTCCTATGACAATCTCTGGGTTAGACACAATTCTACTCCCCAGCCCCTTGCCTGTAACAAATGCACATTCTGATTGGGGGGCAGAGAGTTTTCCCTCTGAATAAACTGTTTCTCCTAAAAAAATTGACTGAGTGGCATAGCTGGTGAGTCAGAAAATGTAGCCTCTGCCCCCTGCAACACCATTTTCTAACTATGTAACCTCAGACAAGCCACTTAACCTCTCTGAGGATCAACTTCTTAAACTCACATCGGGCAATAATACCTCCCCTTCATCTTTACAATAGATTATTTTACAGAATAAGTAAGATAATAAATGTGAAGTTGGCCTTGAGATCTGTGAAATGTAAGGTTTTAGTACTGAAGGATGACAGCTTCCCTCACCCTGTCTGGTGACTTCAAACACATAATACAAGATCTTTTCATATTGTCGGCAATATGGAAGGAAACAGCTGCTGGTCCAAGCCAATTTTAGAAACCTGCGTTTTCGCAAAAAGAAGAGTCAACTTTCATCACAGCAACATCGCTGGCACACGATGGGTGCTGCCAGAAAGCGATGTAGAGATGGCCCAGCAGGTGTCAGCAGAGAACCAACTTTTGGTACTAAGCAGGCTTATTAGGAATGAGGAGATGCAGGGGCCTGGGGAGCTGAAAGGGGGCTGGCAGGATTCTGCTGTTAAATCCAGAGCTGTCCCAATTCTGGAGGGGTGCAGGTGGGCAGATTGGAATCACTGAGATGGGGGCAACCCTCTGGCTCGATCTACCTTGGATTGAGGATCTTCTCCCTTCAGAGAATTCCTTCCCGTTCCTGCCTCTTAGTCTGGGTCTGAATCCCTCTCCTGTTCTTAGAACCTGTGCTCTAACTTGGGGAACTTGTCTCAAAGGAAAGGAAAGCTTTGTTTGTTTAGATAAATATTGTTTTGGGAGTGCCTTTCTTCTCTCTCTGGCAACACCAGAGTTGTTTGGAATATATGATTTTCACCTACACCTGCTTCTCCTACCTTAACGTTCAACTCACTCACTAGAAATAAAACCCCAGCTATTCAGATTCAATAACTCAGGCAGCACATCCAGCTAATGTGCTAATACGTGACTAATACATGGAGAGGGAGTGAGAACTGGTTCCAGCGACCGAATAGAAACCTGTTGAATGAAGTACTAAATCTCTTCCATGTTAAAGATGGTCTCTCATATTTTATTCTTATGAGGTCATGATTTCACTGCAAATATGTGTGAGTCTGTGTTACAATGTGCCGTGTGGAAATGGGTTCTATGAGGTCTGAGGTCTTTCTTGGCTAGGTGTGGAGAGCAGACTTGGAGAGACAGAGATATAGCTTTTTGCAACAGGAGCAAACCCCAAACCGCCTGTCCTGCCCTTCTCCCTAGTCTCTAAGATCCCCAGTGATGGGTGTGTGCACACATATTTGTGTGTGTGTGTGTGTTTGTGTGTAAGACAGGAAGAGGGAGAGAGAAGGTACATGTATGTGAAGTGGTATATCCTATTAATGGGGAAAAAGAAATATGTGAGAAACTGTGAGGAAAAAGGGCAAATGGGATCAGACCCGAAAAGCTGTCTGCAGCTCTGAAGCCAGATCTGTTGGCAAGAGGTCAAGGGCAGGGCTATGGCCACATAAAGAGATGGCCACCTGTAAGTCTGCTTCACCTGGGAAATGAGAAAAGGAAAAGCAATAAATCAAGGGACTATGGACCTTGCGGTCCTACCACATTGTTATTCACCTTTCCTTCCCCCTATCAAAGTCTAACTATCTTCAAAAAACTCTGGAACTATATTTACTTCTGGAATAACTAAGGTCTCCAGGAAAAGGGAGTTGTGGCCTACTTAGAATAATCCAAGGTGTGTTTGTGTGTGTGTGTTTGTGTGTTCCTCTAGAGTCCTAAACTAGTATCTAGCGTCACAAGGAAGAGAAGGCCCGCACCGACTGCTAAATGCGAGCACTGGACCCATGGGTCTGTAAATCTTCAGCTGGCAGAATGACAGGCAGAATATACTCAGATTCCTACATTGCCGCAAACCTCTCATATCCTGATAGTTAGGTGAGCTGTTTCCTTCTCGTTCTGACCGTGAATATTTAATTATTTTCATCTCTTTCTTTGTTTGAATGAATATTTGAAATTAAAGGTGTGTGTTGGGGGGGTGTACCTTGTACATTATTTTTTCCAGAGTCCAAAAGCAGAAAGCACATCTGGACAGGTTAAGCCCTTGAAGAGTTATGTTATGTAATAAGCAAAGCTCAACATTCACTCTCCTTGAGCTTTTATGCTCATTTGGTGTGTATCTGTGCTCCCAAGCATTGGTGATTTAAGGATGGAGACTCAGAAGACAGGACAACCTAAGGGTAATGAGACCCATCTCTCCCTTCAACGCATAAACCTCTGATTTAGAAGGGGAGGGTGTAAACATTAAAGACAGCCATCAGAATTGATCTGAAACCCCTGCTATTATGGTATCTCCCCATCTAGTGCGCCCCCCCACCCAAAGCTGTTTAACCTTTCAGTATAAACGACTACCTCTGTTGCTCTATTGTCAACTGTAATTTGCCCGTGCAGCTATACAACCTCAGACAAAGTCGGCTTTTCATCTGAGCTTCCTCAAAGGACGGTGCAGCCACATTTAAGCTCAAGTTAATTCGGCTTAGTCAGGCCGTCTTCACTCCTGCTGGAACCCGGAATCCGCGGCTACCAGGCCCCCGGAGCCCTCGCCTCTGCCCCCAGGGCCTCCCCCCATCTCCCCCCCAACCCCCCGCCCCGTCTCAATTGCTCTGGACCAGTTCATTTCGCCACAGCCCGGAGCCGCTCGGAAAGTAAAGATTAAAGGGGAAAGTCGCAGCTGTATATTTATATTTTCATTGCTAGAAGGGAATTGATTTCCGCGCATTTATTTTGGTAGTTGTAATACACAAGGGCGGATTTGCGTCACCGAGCAACTTGTCGGTGGAGATAAAGTTGTACAAATATTGAAAGGGGAAGTGCTAGGAGTCATTATAGAGTTTTTCTCCGGAAGAAATAAGGATTTCTGCAGTATCCTAAAATACTAAGGGCGCTTCTATTTTGAGACCAATCTTGCAGGCACATCCGCTCATTTAGTCCGAGTTTGCGCCCATCAAAAAACAGGAGATGACCTGAACTCCGGCGAGTCCAGGGTTTCCTGCTGCTTTCTTGGTTCTGAGGGGTGGTGGGGGGAGTAAGGAGGAGGAGGGGATTCTGCGGACTCAAAAGAGGGAGAGGGGCCCGCAGAGCCGAAGCCCGGGCCTGGGAAGGAGTGTGGAGGGTAGGCAGGAGGTCGTTCCAAAGGTTTCCTTTTTCGCGTTTCCCTCCGGGAGCTCCGGGTGGGTCTGGGTGGCGCTGATGCGGTTGCAATGAAGCCGAGAGTCTGGGAGAGCACAAGGGCGCACGGGGCAAGTTGCAATTTACAATCAAGCCGCGGGTTTTGCCGGGAGAAAGGAGCGGGAGGCGGGGCTAAGAGTCTGCGGGGGAAAACTCGCCTTTGGGCCTCGTCCTCACCCTTCCTGCCTCCTTCTCCGGGGCCTTGAAGTGCTGCAGAGGCGGGTAGTAGATGCCGCTGGAAACCCGGAGAGCCCGCGTTCCGCCCAGCCTTTACCCTGCACCCACTCCCGAGGGTCGCGTCTTATTTGCCGGCCGGCTGCCGGGGGTGAGGCCTAAATATTAGCGCCTCTTTTCGAACTGTGAGTTTGTGCTTCGGCCGCGGTTTCAATGTTTGCAGCGGAATTGGAAGTGACACCGGAAAAGAGAGAAAGAGAGGGCTTAAGGCCACCCTTACCACACTCGCGCTAGTGTTTTACCCTGAGGGCAGTGAAGTTATACTGAGGTCGCGCCCTCCCACAGGAGTCTCCCCAGAATCCTCAGCCTTTTCCTGCAAAGCCTGCACTGGAGCCTTTCAAGGAGGGTCCAGCACCTCGAGTGGCATTATGCTTGTCTACCCCTTGGCCTCTGGCTAGAAACAGAAGGACTGGTCGTCCTGCATTTCTCTCACCCCAGGTGCCCTTCACCTCAGCAGATCACCCCCCTCTTTTCCATCTCTGGACATAACACCTCTGTCGCGGCTGCACGGAGCAGGGCAAGAAACCCCCTTAGTAAAAGAGGGAGGGAGAGACAGAGACAGACAGAAGCTGGTGGGGGGGCAGGGGGGCGGCGGTTGTTCTCAGTGCTGGCTGGTTAGAAATGATTGATTAGTGATTGATACTTTCCAGGACAAAGTCAAAAGCTTAAAATGACAGCATCTGCGACCAGAGGCTAGAAACCAAATTCATTAGCCCAAATCCTGAACTCGAGATAGGCATGGCAAATTCAGTTGCCTTCCTGGGTTTCTTCGGCAAGCCCTGTAAATACTGAAGTGGGGAAGAAAAAAAAAGCCACAGAAACTTTATTGCAACTATATTGAAAGTCTGGGGAGGAAAACGCCACAGAAGATGCTGTTCTGTTAGAAGATGCTTATTAGGACAATCGAAAACAAAAGATTTCTGTTTCATTATTATTATTTTATTTTCTTCCTGAAAATGTGCAAGAAGAGCTCATCTGGGTGGCCTGTGGTTTGTATGGGAGAGGGGTGGGGAAATCCACTCTGACTATAATTTAAAAGAGAACGAATTCTTAAAATAGAGATGTTGGTGTTGCAGAAAACCCCGCACTACACCCACTATGCGCTCTGAAGACCCGAAGTCCGAAGTGAAGCGGTCGGTCACCACTGAAGCTTCTCCTGCGACCAGGCCCAGGGGGTTCCCTGGAGAAATAGTCACAGCATTGAAAGTAGTATTTAACCCCAAGGAAATCTACTCTTGTGGGCCCTTGCAAAACAATGGACCCCACGTGATCGGGGATGTGGCGGAGAAGGGAGGGTGACATTTCCTACAAGGTGCATTAAAGGAGGGGACGCGCGTGCCGCTCTCCCAGGTTTCGGACGGCTGCTTGTTTTGTTGTCTCCGAGGCTCAGGTTGGCTGCGTCCAAGAGAGACGTTCGGAGACATCCATCTTATTTTGTTTGAAAAGTTACTGGTTCAAGTTGTCAGTGTGTGGCAGCTCGGAATACAGCTAATTTGCGACCGCCCCTCCTCTCTTCCCTGAGGATCTCGGAGGCTGGGAAGCGGACCCAGTGCCGCCTCATTCCCTTGCGAGAGCAGAGCAGGGCAGCGTGGGGGCGGGGACCCACGAAGGACGGAGCTTTGTAGAAGACACCGACTCTCGGGATAAAGGCCGACTGGAGAAAAATCTGGCCCGAGTGATGTAAACAGGAGGGAAACCTAGGGCGCCGCCAGAGTCCCAGAAGGCGGGCCTTGCACCCGCGATAATCTGCGGGAGCACCAGCTTCCCTAGGCGAGAGCTCCAGGAGCGCTGTGACCAACTCTCCACGCCTGGTGCCGGTTCGGAGCTGCAGAAGTTAGTGGGAGTTAGAACTCCCTGGAGCAGCTGTTCGAAGCCCCCTACCCTTTGGAGAAGGACGCGCCCGACCAAGCACAGCCCACGCGCCAGCAGCAAACAGATTGGCGTGGCCGGGGCGTGGCCGAAGGGGCGGGCCACGCCCTCTTTCCCAGTTCCCCTCCACTTCCCACTCCCATTGGTCACCAGGATGGCCAATGAGCGGTCGGATCGAGGTCCTACCCTGGGTCTGACTCGAAAGCTCCTGCCAAAACTTTGGGAGTTTTTAGAGAGGAGTTTTTTTTTTTTTCTTCTTATTACTTTTTTTTCTTTTTAAACTAACGGACTATTATTGTTATTGTTTTAAATTTAGCTGTTAAGGCTTAGCTGTTTGAGTGTTTCTTTCGGTGCCCGGCGCCTGTCTCCCCGGCTTCCCTGGCGTTTGTGGAGCCGCGGCCCCCGCCCGCCTAGCGGCTCCAGCACCCCTCGGTCGCCTACAGCCCGCGGGGAGCGCGGGCGCCGCGCCGCCTTTAAAGTGAGGCCAGGGGCAGAGGCCGTGAGTGGCCGGGATCCGGCCCTCGCCTCCTCCCTCGGTGGCGCTAGGGCTCCCTGGCCTCCCTTCAGTTCGGACGGAGAAGAGTAAGCGGATCGTCCCCGGCTGGGCTGCCGCCTCCTCCTGGACTTAGCGCGCCCCTCCCCGCGCCCCTCCCCACCCACCGGGCCCGGCCAGGCCGCGGCGGCAGCTCCGTGCACCCCGCCAGAATGTTCGCCGCCGGGCTGGCTCCCTTCTACGCGTCCAACTTCAGCCTCTGGTCGGCCGCCTACTGTTCCTCCGCCGGCCCGGGCGGCTGCTCCTTCCCCCTGGACCCCGCTGCCGTCAAGAAACCCTCCTTCTGCATCGCGGACATCCTGCACGCCGGCGTTGGGGAGACGGGGGCGGCTCCGGAGGGTCTGGCGGGGGCCTCGGCCGCTGCCCTCACCGCACACTTGGGATCGGCTCACCCGCACGCCTCTTTCCAAGCAGCCACCAGATCCCCGCTTCGACCCACCCCGGTGGTGGCGCCCTCCGAAGTCCCGGCTGGCTTCCCTCCGCGTCTGTCCCCGCTCTCAGCCGCCTACCACCACCATCACCCACAACAGCCACCGCAGCAGCAGCAACCGCAGCAGCAGCAGCCTCCGCCTCCACCCCGGGCTGGAAGCTTGCAGACCCCAGCCTCCGGGTCGCGGCTGGTCCCGAATCCCCACCATAGCGCTTCCGCCCCGGCCCCCTCCAGTAAGGACCTCAAATTTGGAATTGACCGCATTTTGTCTGCAGAATTTGACCCAAAAGTCAAGGAAGGCAACACACTGAGAGGTAGGTCTTGGGCGAGAGGCTGCAGGCCTCTGAACAGGGCACTGACGCACTCCCCGATCCTTGGGCCATTTGGGATTCCTTTGAGTGTTTTCACAATTAAGGACAAATCGGTAAAATGAGGGAGAAGAAAATGAGTTGTAAGGAGACTGAAACATTAGGTTTAAAACTCACCTGCTCTACATTTAAAAAAAAAAAAGAGGAAGAAGAATCCAGAGATGCTTTAAAAACACATGCCACAGAATCAGTATCCATAAAAACGTTGGTGTAAATAATATTTGCTAAAATGACTATCATCTCTCTGTCTCTTTAATCACGTATCTACAAAGAGAACTACATTATTTGGCAGGAAAAGCCCTTTTGGGGAACACTTTCCCGTCCATTTGTCTGCTTTCTAGTGAAATTCCACCCAAGGAATATAGATGAACAATATTGACTCTAAACTCCCAAGAGAACAGGGTGAGGGATCCTTTGGAGGGACAGTTTAGGTCTGTGGAATTCTTGGAAGGCACCTGAAAGTGACTTCGTTTAGGCCTCTTTACCTGAAGTCCTTCCTAGCTGTATGCGTGGACGTGGACCTGTGGGACACACAGGAACAGTTCATGCAGTGCCCCTGGGCCACTGTCGGGAGAGAGGCATCCCGGCGGCGCGGAGACAGAGGTCTCTCACCACTTCCCTTCAGGAAAACGGAACGGAGGGGTGGGGGAGGAGACGAACAAGTCCCAGAGAGTGTGAGTGTGGCTTTGCCAGAGGGGTAACAGCTCTTCTTTTCCCTCGTCCCCAGATCTCACATCGCTGCTAACCGGCGGGCGGCCCGCGGGGATGCACCTCCCTGCTCTGCAGCCCTCCACCGGCCAGTTCTTCGCGTCTCTAGATCCCATTAACGAGGCTTCTGCCATCCTGAGTCCCTTAAGCTCGAACCCGAGAAATTCAGTTCAGCATCAGTTTCAAGACACCTTTCCAGGTATGGAAACCCTCCTGATCGACGGCCTAACGGGCAGGTCGACTGCCAAAACACTTAGGACTGGAGTATCACGTGGCCACCGAGGTGTAGCAATCCCGGAGTTGATGCGGGAGGCTACCACGTCCGGAGAGAAACCGAAAGATTTCTCAGTGAGCTAGCTCACTCTTCGTTCGGCTCCCGGGGTTAAGGGGTGGGGAGCCTGGGGAGGGAAGAAAGTGTGCGGGAGCGGGTGGGCCGGGGGGGGGGTTCCCTAGTCTTTTCGCCCGAGAGGGTGCTTTGAAAATGCAGCAAGTGGTGGTGTTATTAACATACACTCATTTTGGAATGATCTTAAACATTTGCCGGAAGGTTCCGTCTTCACGGATGGGCATGGATGCGAGTACACACACACACACACACACACACACACACACACACACACACACAGTGGAGAATCGAGGCTGTCATCTTTAGATCCTTTAGGCCGAGGCGCATTTTCGCCTGCTCTTAGCATGCCTGATGGCCATGCATTCGGTTTATGTCTTTACTTTGGAATTAATCGGTGAAACGCCGGGCTTCTCCACTCCAGACTCGCGTTAGGCCTTCGGCCTACGGTCTTAAGAGCCGTACATTTCCTTCTTAGAGAGGCCATTCTGTGTCTGCGTGAAGGGCTTTCAGAGCCGACTGTTAACGTAAAACAAGTTTAAGCATCACAGTGAGCCCCAGGCATGCAGGCCGCGGATAGGGCACAAACTGGGTCCTCCTGTCTCTCTCTTGCACCCGCATGGTGGCAGGTCCCTACGCTGTGCTCACGAAGGACACCATGCCGCAGACGTACAAGAGAAAGCGCTCGTGGTCACGGGCGGTCTTCTCCAACCTGCAGAGGAAAGGCCTGGAGAAAAGGTTTGAGATTCAGAAGTACGTGACCAAGCCAGACCGAAAGCAGCTGGCCGCGATGCTGGGTCTCACCGATGCCCAGGTAAGCCAGCTCTGGCCCCGACGCACAGCCCCCTTGACGGGCAGCAGCTTGCGGCCTAGCCCCAAGGCCCCCTCCGCCGGCCAACTCTCCTTTTGCAGTGGAAACACTAGATCTCGAATTTCAGGAGACTAGGTGGACTTCTCAATTTGAGATAGGAGAGAGGAAGGGGGTGGGGGAGAAGGACAGAAAGAATAGCCCATCCCCAAAGAGGTTTGTCAACAAGCGCTGCGTGTTTATTTTGGCCAACAAGCGAAAGCATGTTGCTGAGAAGGCAAAGAGGCAGCGGGAGATAATAATTATATACTCGACTGTAGCACAATTTGCTGTAGGAGGCAGTTTATTTCAGAAGAGATAAAACTCCAAAGTCAAGAGATTGTTGTTGTTTCTTCCCCCCTCCTGTCCTCCCTCCCTCATCCTCCTGCTGCTGCTGCTGGATTGTGAAATCCCCAGTTGTGAGGAAGTGAAAACATTATTTCAAACGGAATTTCTTAGCCCCAGTAGGGCAAGAAGTCCACTTGGAGCAGCCACAGTCAGTCCGATTTTCTAACGGCATAATGGGAGGGGGAAGTGAGGAAGAGAAAGAAAAAGAGATTTTCTTAGAACGCCCAAGAGCATTTCACCAGGTTCTGCCTAGTTGAGTTTCTTCTTTTTTCCAAGACAAATCTTCAAATAGCAAATCTATTGTGCCTGAATTCAATATGTTTTCTTTTCTCAAGTTCAAGGCCTGTTTTTTTTTTTTTTTTTAAGTTTTGAAAATATAAGAGTCACCGTTCTCGAACACCTCACCACAATGGCCCTTGCTCCCTGGGTGCTTCTGTCCTCCATCACACAACTCCCCTCCCCAGCACACACACTGGAAGAGTCCAGCCGTTTTCCACCAGCTGTGGATGTTATTTTTAAAAGGGAAGCTGGAACTTGTGTGAACACATTGGGACCCCCAGGGGATTGTATATTTATATAGATTCTCCGCCCCATCCCTACCCCCTTCCTCCACTTTGCGCAGGTTTAATTCCAGTGCTCTCTGAGCCCACAGAAGGATTCGTCTATCCCGGGCAGGGGCAGGGTCCTTATCAGCTTCTGAATACACACATGCCAAGGAAATGCTCTCTTATAGAAGGTCCATTGGTGCCCCACCCCACTGGGATTAACTCTTTGAACCCCCTTCCCCCTTTGTTTTCCACGGTTGCTCCTTAAAAAGAATTGTTTTTGTAGGGACTTGCCTTGGGTAGTGGCAGTAGAGGAGGGGCCCAACTTAGCAGGGATTCTTAACATTGGGTCACCAAACCCTTGAAACTGTGTGCAAAATCTTGGGTATATGTGAATTTTTCTGGGTCAGGGGTCCATAATTGTAATCAGATTCGTGGGAGGGGGGTTCCTGGCTCAAGTGGGGTCAAGAAGCATCGACTTAGAGCATTGATCCTCCCTAGTTTGAGGGCAAGGTGCAGGGATCTGCCTTTCCAACAGGCATCCAGGTCACTCCAGGCTAGCGGTCGGAGGGCCACATTTTGAGAAACAGTCCTAGTTGCTTCCCTAGGCGAGGATCTCTGGTGATCCTCGTGGTTTCCCTGGGCTGCCTCTCGGTCCCTCGGTCCCTTCTAGCACAGTACCTGGCCTGTGGTAGAGGTGCTGGGGACGACTGGCGACGCTTTCCCGCCTTTGGGAGTGCCCCGGGGTGCGCGCAAGTCCAATAGGAGCGAGCCTGCGTCTCACCTCCGTGTCCCTACTTGTCTCCCGGTGCGGCGCGGCGCAGGTGAAGGTGTGGTTCCAGAATCGGCGGATGAAGTGGCGACACTCCAAGGAGGCCCAGGCCCAGAAGGACAAAGACAAGGAGGCTGGCGAGAAACCGTCGGGCGGAGCCCCGGCTGGCGACGGCGAGCCGGAGCTGAGCCCCAGCCGCTCGGAGGGCGAGGCTGAGAGCGAGAGTAGCGACTCCGAGTCTCTGGACATGGCCCCCAGCGACACGGAGCGGACTGAAGGGGCCGAGCGGTCTCTGCACCAAACGACGGTCATCAAGGCCTCGGCCGCCGGCGCCCTCCTCGCCGCCAGCAGCGGAGGCAGTGGCGGGAGCGGCGGCGGCGGCGGCGGCGGCGGCGGTTTTAACTTCGGCGTCCTCAGTAGCGGCAGCACCGGCGGCGCCGGGAGCTCCGGCGGCCACAGCAGCGGCAGCGGCGCCTCGGAGCTGCTCCCTGCGCTCCAGCCAGCCCTTGGCAGCGCCCCCAAAAGCCCCGAGCCCGCCCCGGCGCCGCTCGGCGGCCTCTAGACTGGACGAGGTTGGAGGAGACGCGGGGCCCTGCGTGCAGGCTCCCAGCCTTCCAGTGTGGGCTGGATTCTGTGCCTACTTTCCAGTGGCGGCGGGAGTCCCAGCTTGCGCATCGCTGTCCCGGCCGGTGCAGCCCACCCCGCCCAGAGCCGAGGGGAGTCGGAGTGCCTCTCGCCAGGCTCCCAGCGCCCGCCGAGCACTTTTGCCTGGATACAAGCAGCTCGCACTGTGAAGCGTTGGAGTAAACAGTCCTCCCCGCATTAGGGGTCGTGGCGGAAAGACGATGCACTTAGGATGCCACAGACTTGTAAATAAAATGTTTACTATGGTTTGTAAAGGCCGCTTGGCTTGCTGGGGCGATGCGGTCGTTAGGGTCTGGAATCTCCGACCCGGACCTTAGCCCCGGGACACTGCAGGTCCCAGCAGCTGGAGGTGGGGGACTAGAATTTCGGGGGGACATGCTGCAACCTCAGAGCCACCTTGCTGCAGAGATCGGCGCTGGGGCTTAAGGGTTCCACCAGTTCAGAGGTCTCCATAGGCCTCGCTAACCACCATTGATCCGGCGATCGCAACGCTGAGTGTGGCCTGAGAGCTCAGTCGGCCATAGAATCTGTCAGGCCTGTCGGGCAGATGGCTCCCCCAGCTGGAGTCAGGACGTGAGGAGTGTGCACACCACCCTTCCACCCTTCCGCAGCTCCAGCTTAAGCAGAGTTGGGTGGAGAAGACGGTGCGGGACAGGGTCAGCCTAGCGACAGCTGGTACTAGGGAGGCAATTCCAGTGCAAACTGCCCCTTGCTTGGGGATGGAGTAGGGGGACGCAGCAGGTGTGTAGTGTCTAGAGAAAAGGGTAGACGGAATAGACAGGTCACAGGAGTTAGGTCTGGAAGCCTGAGGCTGAGATAGCTTTAAAGCGCTGAAACATTTGCAGGGCAGGATGGTGATCTTTTCAAGGTCCCCTCCCTTGTCCAAGGTTGAGGAGGAGCCCAAACCAGAACTTGGAGTTCCTGGCTCCCATTTGGCCAGTGAAGGATCTGCTAAACCGCACACCATCTGCCCCCCATTGGTGTGTACACAGACACACACACAGACACACAGACACACAGACACACACACGATCTTCCTTTGCAATTGGGCCGCTACAGGTGTCCAGTTGAACTCTTACCCCACCCCAAGCTGGGGTGAGATGAAAGGCAGTTTCCCCATCACACTGCAACTGGAATATAGCACATCTATTTTGTCTCCATGTTGCTACTGGGATGGACCATTCAATGTTTTTCTCTTGTTTTGAAATCTTGAAGCGTCAACTCTCTCTCCGAAGACACCCATGCCCCCTCCCCTGGAAACCACGAAATGTTCGGAGTTGGTAAAAAGTGATTTCAGGAGAGTTTAGAACAAATAGACATGGTGGACAAATCTGATCATCCGGGTCTATTTGACACTGAGCTGGGGCAAAGCCACAGGCCTCTTACAGGCCCATCATCCATTATGGGAAGCCGGTTGTCACATGGAACCCGTTAGGGAGAGAGAGTGTTGCTCCTGTGTAGTTGCTGAGGCCAGCAAGCCTAGGACCCACTCCAGACCCCTGGCCTTATCGAGAAGGCTCCTAGCAGCTCCCTGGTCTGGCTTAGCTGTTTCCCCATTTTGACCCATTTGCTTGAGCACAAAGACCACTTTTCTAGACTTCTGCGTCCAAGGGCAGAGTAGAGGCCTCAGATTTAGTCTTCTTTGGCCTGGCTCAGCCGGTCACCTGGGCAAGTCCCAGAGTGCAGCCCAGGGATGCAAGGCTGACTATTGCCTGCTGAAGTGAACCACTCAACCCCCCCAATGGAGCTGAACCCCTAGAGAAACGTGCACAGGGGGGAGGGGAACCACCAGGGTGGTCTGGCCTAGGAAAGATGAGAAAGGTAAAGTGCCCCAGAAGGGACCTCAAGTTAAATGGGGACACCAGCCAGCTGTTATCCCTAAATGGAGCATATGTTTTGGGGTGATTGCAGTCTCCACACTTGCTGTGAGTCCCAGCCCTGGGTTAGGATGACTCCTCTACACCACAGGCTTTGCTACCTGAACTGTAGGAGTCTCTCTGTACCTTTATTTTGCCTTCACTTCCGAAATTCATTTCCTCCCACTACAGAAATACTGAAATCCTGAAACCAGGACATCCCAGGAACATCGAATTTTGAGGCACTTAAATTCAGTTCTGGCTGGGAAGGCAAGCTGAGGAGGCGGTGGTGCTTTCTGCGCATCGCAGCTACCCCTCCTCACGAGGCCCGTGAGGAGCTCATGATCCCACACCCGCGCTGCATTTTCCTGTCTGGGTCCTGGGCTTTTGAAACTGAAGGAGAACTTTTCGCTCAGGGACTTCAGGCATGTGATCTCAGGTAGAATTCGCCCTTACCCCAGACAGGTTTCGCCAGACTACAGGGCACGGTGGAGCTGAAGGGCTGGTAATGAAATGGGCCATCGGGAGTCAGGATGCTCCTGGGCAGGGAGGGGGGTCGTCACAGGAGGCGCCCCTTCCTCAGCCACCACGGTGGTCTGTCGTTCCTGAATATTTTCCCCGTGAAACATTAGCGGGTATGTCCCCTGGGCTGTGGAGTTCTTCCAGATTTTCATCAGGAACGGAGTATAATAAGCCCGGGAGAAGTTTAAAGTTCATTTTGAAGGAAAGCTGCCGAGTCGGAGGGTCTCTCTAGGCGGCATGGAAAAGCAGCATTTCGGGCCAGACCGCGTCATCCCCGGGACTGCTCGCTCAGCCCCGTGTACGGGGATTTTCCCGAGGGCGCTCGATGCTAGCAAGAGTGGCCAGGGAAGCTAGAAATTCTTGAACTAAGACCGAGATTTCGCAGGCACGGAAGGAAAGGCAGAGCGCGCCAGGTCCGCGGACCCCAGACCGGCCCTGGCCCGCAGAGCTGGGGCTTGGAGGAGGCGGGTGCGCCCGGGCCCATGGCCCCAGAGAAGAGCAGAGCCGCGCTCCCCGCCCTTACCCCCGCGCCCCGCCCCAGGCTTCGCCCTTTGCTGAAAGCAGTAATAACTCTTTGCCCAGAGCAGGGCCCCGCCTCGCCAGCCCCGGAGCCCTGGCGGCGCCAAGCCCTCCGAGCAAGGTTACCTCTGCGCAGCTCTGAGCGCGCAGAGGGCGGGCGAGCAGCGCGCGCCTCTCTGGGACTTGAGGGGGATCGGCTACGCCCCTCGGGTGCACGCACGCCACACACACACAACTCTTACACACGTAGGTCAAATACAAATACACAGGCCCTCAGAGGCACACAGAAACGCAGACGCGGACGGGCTAGTTCAGCAAATAAAGTTCCACGTTCTCCTCCAGATGGCAAAGCAAAGTGAAGAGACTCACACCGCCTTCCTCTGCCAGTGTGGGTGCCTGGGGCGCTTGTCTCTAGAAAAGTTTTCTTGCGCCAAGATTCGCTGACTAAGCCACTGAAAGCAGGCATCGCATTCCCCTGCGCTTGTCTGCCTCAGCCGAGGGTGGGCAGGGGCCGCGATGCCGGGAGTTGTTGGGAGCGTGTAGCCGTCGCCGTCCTGTCGCCACTGAGGCTAAAACTGTCCGATCCTATGGCACTTCAAGGAGAGGTCTTGCCTCTAACAGAGGCTGTGGCCCTCATACCCTCCAATGGAGATCATCCCTTGTCTCCACCCGCCCCCCTCCTCCAGCTAGGATTCGCTCGTATGGTGGAGGTGGGGAGCAGTTGCTCAGACTCCAGTTGTCACAGATCCTTCCAAACTTCAGAGGGAACGAGCGGCTCTGGGATCTTTTTGTGGCCGCTCCCTCTAACTAGGGTCTGAAGTGGGGTGTGGGCAAGTGTTCTAGTTTGCGGCCAACTTGGCGCAGGTGAGCTCTGAGTGCCGGACCTACTGGTCCCTCCTGCTCTAGGTACCAGAAGCCGACATACCGGGAAGGTGACCTCGGGTTCTCCCGTAGCCACAGCCTCCGGGAGCTTTGGGGTGCGCTGCAGCAGGGGGGTGTTCTGCGGGCGTTTTAGACTTGAGCTTTAACCTATTCCCGGATCTGACCCCACGAAAGTCCTCAAGCAGTGGCCGACTTTAAACAGACTGGGAGTGCAGGATGCGCCAGGCACAGATCTGGAGCCAGAAATGAGAAGTCAGAGGCTGAGGTCGACACACCCTTCTCCGGTTTGCGCGCCCTAGTCTTCCCTCCACCTTTGTCCTTATTTAAGAAGGAAAAGCTGGTAGAGGGACCGAGAGCTCCGACCTCCCCGTGCGACGCGGTGATACTACTTTAAAGATGCTCGAGAGGGCCCTAAAGGCTCAGGGCCCTCAACCCCCCCCCCCTTTAGCCTGGGGTAGAGGTAAGGGGGTTGCACACACCGTGGTCTTTGTGAAGATGCAACTGCTGGGTTTTAAGGAGGACTTTAATGGCAGGTGTTCAAGCTGGGGGTGATACACCCCGATTTACTGTGCTTATGTCTGGCTCACAGCCTCACCTTTGAGGTTGTGATGGGATTGGCCGGCGTCCCAAAAACGAACGATCCGCCTTCTCCGAGGCTTCTCACACACACGGATATTAGAACCTGCAGCGCGCACCCCTGCAGCGGTGCCCTTTGGGAATCCCAACTACTTACACGGGATGTACTTTCCAAGATATCAGTCCACCCGGGTTCTAACGGAGCACAGGCTCTGCCCAGACCGGCTGGGGGGGCCTCTGAGCTTGGAAAATCCCAAGGTCCCTGGGTTCCTTAGCTGCCTTGCCCTCACTCACTTTAGGAATGAAGATTAAATGTCCCCGCAGGTATGATTACTTCATTTTAAAGGATGAGGCAACGGAGGCCGGGAGTCTTGACGTTTGCCCAAGATCCTCTAGAGACTGAGTGCCAGGACTCGGATGGGCCATGGGGTTAGTGCCTCTGAGGTGCCAAAGAAGGAGAGGGATCCTCTAGGAATCGCAGGCGTGGGCTTCCCCCGGGGTTGACGCACCCGCCCTTCAGCCTGCGCCCTTTGCGTACAGGTTTAGCTTTGCTAATAGTGTCTAGGGCCCGGGCCACACCCTGCTCACAGGAGTCTGCGACATCCTTGGTGCTCTTCCGTTTTCGTCGGTCGTTGCTGATGGTTGGGATTCTGGGCAGGACGCGGGGTGCGAGGCCTGACGGCGCCTGTCCCGCAGCCGCCACGCCAGCTCCTCTCTTCCCTGCCCTTGGACTGGCCCCAGCCGCGGTAGATACTGAGCATCCTTCTTTTGCGCAATCCACAGATCAAGAACAGCGGCTACATCGCCTGGCGCACGCTCAGAGCTCACGTCTTCGGTGACCCCAACGACTCTTTCTGGGGAGCGGGTATGGGAAGAGGCCGGCAGGTGGAGCGCAGAAGCCTGATCCCAAGCCGGAATAGGGGAACCCAAGCTAGCCCAAGAAGCATTCATTCATTCACCAATTACCGCGAGACCTTGGGAAATTTATCTAATCAATTGGCTTCAGTGTCCTCATCTGTATAGTAGGAAATAATCAAAGTTACCTAACTTATAAATTGCTGAGGGTTAACTGCGTTATTAAACGTGAAATGAGAATAGTGGGTGGCATACAATCAGTGCTGTCGGCTTAGATGTTATTAAGTTCATTCATTCGTTTATTCACTGCAGTATTTGAGGGGCTTATTAGTATTTGCACAGTTGGAAAAAAATGCATGACAATCCTTACTCTCCAGGAAATTAAATCCATACATGGAGGCTCTTTAATGTGTGCAGTCACAGTGTCCCCCTGGAGTGGGGCACGGGGGGGGGGGAGAAAAAGCCTTTAAGGAGTATCCTAGAGTGCTTGGACCTGCTTCTGGATGACAGCAGGGGTTGCCTCGCAGACCCAGACTCCAGGAGATACCCATTTGCGCTTCTTCCTCTTGGTGCTCCTGACACTGTCCTCTGTGCCCACAGTAGGTGCTCAGTGCAGTGCTTGTGGGTGTGGCTGGGAGTTTTCCTTGGGAGTTGGAAGGGGACGAAGCTAGAATTTTCTGACACTTTGGCTCTGAGGGAAGCTTAACCAAGGGTCAGGGGTCCAAGGAGGGAAAAATATGTGCCCGCTGCTGAGATCACGTCAGGACACATGGCACTTCAGGAATTTTATTAAGTTCTTAATTAATCGCGTGGGGGGGGTGTTCAAAACGGAAATACGAAATCAACTGCCCCTTTAAGTGGCGGAAGGCACCCTCTGCGCGCGGTTGGAGAAATTCTAGCACCTAGCGCAGGGCTCGGCACAGGGAAGGCTACTCAGAAAATGTTTATTGAATAAACGAATAACACAATTACTGTGGCCCCTGTGGTAATTTATAGTCTCAGTAGTCTCAGGGACAATATGATCGCCTGGTTAGCACTGTAAACACAGTAGGACGCTAAGAACAAAGTACAGAGCTACCGACTGGTGACCCCGGGACTTGGAAGCCACCAAGCATCTGACTGAGGATACCCAAGGGTCCCCGATACTAAGGCCATCACAGAGCAACGAGAAAACGAATTCACAAGCTGTGCTCAATACAACAGACGAAACGCTGTTCGCGCCAGTTCATCCTAGTGTTGAGTGTAGATGGGCACTGTTGGCCTCATTTTGTAAGTTGAATAACTCGTCCACAGTCACGTTGCTAGCGGTCGACAGAAGGACCAGGACTGAAGCCAAAAGCTTTCTGGGCTTTTTCCGGACCCCACTGCGGCCTGGCCGCGCGGGGCACTGGGGCTGCGGGAGCATCTCTGGGCGCAGGGAAGGGCAGTGCAGAGCCGGAAAGAAGGGGCGATGAGCCGGCTTCGGTGGGTCTGCATCTCGCCTTCTCCGCCTGCTGCGCAGCAGCGCCCGTTTGTTTCGCGGGTTCCGCAGTTACCCTCACCGCCCCCCCCACCCGCAACTCGCCTCAGGTGATTTTCGGGTCAGTGAATTTCAGCCTCACTTTGCTTAGTCAGGGTTGTTTATTTGTGTTTGTCTGAATAGGTGTGAAGAATGCACACCGCTTGGTTCCCAGCACGTGATGGGAGCTCAAGAAATCAGCGGATGACGAAATGAAGGAGCAAATGAACTAATGCATGAGTAAGACTGCGTTATCTCGCGATCCCCGCAGGCAATGGTCGCTGTATCCGGCCATTTTCTGGATCTCTCTATGGAAGGAATCGCAGGCCGTGCACACCCTCCAAGGGAGTGCCCAGGAGGCTCAGCGCTGTGCGATCTCCCCGCCACCCCCTCCCCCAGCGCGCAGACCCGGCTCGAAGCCTCAGGCTTTCGGGGGTCGCCTGACTCCGCCCCGTTCGCCATTCTTTTGGGTCTAGTGGAGGGTCCCGGGTCCTCTGTCTTCTTAGATCCTCAACCCGCCGGCCGAGCACCCAGTACAAGGTCAGTGTGGGCCCTCGGGCTTCGACGTCGCCGCGGCTGGTCCAGACATCAGCACCGCGCGGGTGGGCAGCGCCCGGGAGATCATCCCTGTAAGGCTGCTTCGGGTCCTCCTCAGCGATCTAAGCCAGACCCCCTTGTCCCCGCCTCCCGCAGAGTCCCCGCTGCTTGTGCTGACCTCTCTTGCGCGCCAAGAGAGGTCAGCACAAGCAGAGGTCAGCACAGGCAGCAAGAGGTTGTGGTTGAACAAATGGGGTGAAAAGCTAGAAAGGAAAGGAGTCAGATACACAGTTTAGGCATTGAATGACGAGTGTGATTTAAACTTTCCTATTTACTTTGGTCTTCACTCTCCCTTCTCCTCCTCTCTTGCTTTGGGCATCCCATTTATTTTTGTTTTTCCCTCTTCCCTTCCTGCGCTCGGGTCTTCCGTTGCTTCTGAGATTGTTCAAGTTTCCACTCAGGTCTTGAAGAGGAGCTGGGCCACGCTGGCTCGGTTCTGGGGCGATCAAGGTGGACAACGTAAAAAGCAGGGTGTGTGACTTTAGAGGAGCGACCTGGCACTCCCAGAGGTGGTGGACTCCAAGCCTTGTCTATGAACCAAAATGTACCGAAAGGCAGTGATTTACTTTATGATTTTAAAAAAAGGAATGGGCCCCTAAAAACAACATAAAAGACCCTCAAGGGCCCTTCCTCCCCAGAGGCATTGTTCAGGAGCCGAGGGCGATGTGTCTGTGACTCACGGGCCACCCGTAGCCTCCCTGTCATCCATCAACACACGCGCCCATGGTTTGAGCCCCGGCTCCGTGCTGGGCGGGTTCTGGTTTAGGGATTGGCAGCGGCTCCGGCTGCAGCGATCTGAAGGCTCCCGGAAGTGTGTCCTCCGAACCAAAAGTTTCAGCAGCCGGAACCTTTCTTTCTCGTCTCTTTCCCACCTTTTTCGGTTTTCCTATCGCAGAAGAATGGTCGTAGGGAGACCCATTTTGCTTCCCGAATCCTCTTCCACGATGCCTGACAGTCAATTTGCTCAGCAACCTGGAGGCAGTTCAGTATCCCCTCTACTTACGTTAGGGGAACATACCTGACACAGAGCAGGGTCACAGTGATCCTGGTAAACAGATTCCCGCGCAAGAAGCGGAAATTGTTATTAAACTGTCACCACTACTACCATCATCACACCGCTAATCTCTCCTGGATGGGGACGCCCCTTTCTTCGCGGTCTGAAATCACCCACGGTGGGGGCGTGCAAGTGAAAGTAGAGGAAACAGACACGATCCTCTTCCACTCTTTCAGCGGGAATTGAAAATCTTGTATCTCATTTAACCTTCACAGCAACACTGGGCGGGAAGACACTATTCTTCCACTCTTAATGAGTAAGACGTAGAGGTTGGGTAGTTTGATCCTGGTACCTACTCAGCTGGCAGGGGGCGTGGCCAAACCTCCGACTCAGAAACCCACAAGTTTCTTGCTACAATTCCTGAACTGGTGGGCTTCTGTGAGTCACTCTACAAAGAAAAAGTTCAAGTTCAACGAAAAGCTTTGCTCTCTTTTTTGATGACCTTTTCGGATCATTCCATCAAACACCCACCTTAAATTGTGAGTGTAGATGCAACCACATAGAAATCTATTAAGAATCCAGTCGCTTCACCCCCAGGGAGAGCGCATTCCGGGTAGGCAGAGGATGACCACCTCGGGAGGTGAGGGCCTACTACAAAAACACCTTTAAGCGACTGGTTGCCACGTGCACTGACTGTTCCCTCCGCCTTCAGCTGGACAGAAGTGAGCGGTCTTGAACTCAAAGGCGCTTTCCCCTCCGCGCTCAGTCACCTCTTTCTCTTTCCATCCTCTCCTGGCCTCCCCCAGGCCTCGCCTCCTTCCCGCTCCGCTCCATCTCTCCACCGCGACCTCCTTGGCTGCGGAGAGGAGCTTCCTGCAGGCTGTGGCCGGACTCCTAGCGCTGCTGTGCTGCCCTTGCGGCGACGGGACAGCGAGGCGACCCGGGCAGCCGCCGCCGCCGCTACCAGCAGCGCCCTGCCGCCCGTCTCAGCCACCCGGGCCCGAATGAGGGGCCCGGCGCCGGGAGGCGGCGGGAGGCGGGCGGACCCCGGCTTCGGAGCGCAGCGCCGGGCGGGGCGGGAAATTTATGGTCTGTGTACACTTTCTGGCTCCAGAGGCCCGCGCACCAGCAGGATGGTGCCACACGAGCCTGAGGCCGCCGCGAACTGGGGCCGCAGGCGCCCGGCCGTGTATGGTGCCCACGAGTCTCTCCTTCCTGCACCGCTAAGCCCATAAACATCCCTGGAGGGAGCGGCTGAAAACGAAAGTCCGGGCGGGAGGTGGGCTCAAACCTAGGAAACCTACTCAGAGGCGCATCTATACTGGAGGTTGGGAATCGCGCCCTGGGTGCGGGTGGGATTGTAAGCCCAGTATAGGGCTGAATGGTCCGCAGTGCGAACAGGTCACCGGTTCCATGTGTTGCTTACGCCCGGCGTCACGTCGAGGCCTAGACTCCGTCTTCGGCCCTTCCACCGGTGACAGATAAAAGGGCCCATCAAAAAGCCAGATTGTAGAGACACAGACGTAGAGAACAAACATATGGACACCAAGGGGGGGAAGGGTGGGTGGGTGGGATGAACTGGGAGATTGGGATTGATATATATACACTATGTATAAAATAGATAAGTAATGAGAACCTACTGTATACGACAGGGAACTCTACTCAGTGCTCTGTGGTGACATAAACGGGAAGGAAATCCCCAAAACAGGGGATAAATGTATACGTAGAGCTGATTCACTTTGCTGAACAGCAGAAACTAACACAACATTGTAAAGCAACTATACTCCAATAAAAATTAATTATAAAAAAAAGCCAGATTGAATGAGAACTGGGTCCTTGGGTGTCGGTGGAGGCGCGAAGATGGTCCGCGACCGGCCGGGCAGGCAGGCCAACGCGGGGGCGACTAGGTAGAGGTCTGAGTGCTCACACTTCATTGCTGCCTGCTTAGCACCAAATGTGTCCACAGTTTCCCAGGCCAGGCCATACCGGCGCACAGGAACTGTGAACACTGAGGCCAGAGCAAGGCAGGTCCTTTTATTCATGTTGTCACCTGGACTGGTGTCTTGCAGTGTAACCACATAACCAAGCCTCTGTAAGGACAGTTTGGCTTAACACAGTTTAACCAATAATACCGGGCACAACTTTACAATTGACACATAGTAAATTGTTGCGTGCTTCTGTGTCAGGCACTGTTCTAAAAACTTCAGGGTGGCAGAGTCCATAAATACCGGCAATTACCCGTGGGGTGTGTTAATTGCAGTAGTAATTGTGAGTCTCTCTGACACCGGCTTCTCTCCACCCTCTGCTTTCTTTTGATTTACTGTTGGGCCCGGGTCTGTGTACCTGGAAACTCTCTGAGACCCCAGGCTTGGTTAAAACGCAGGTTCTGGGATGCAGAAGGCCACTTACGCAGGAGTGCCTTGCTGTTACAGCGTCTCTCCAAGGACACCTAATTCTTCTTGTCAGTGGTTCTTTACTTTGCATGGGGAAAGTGAAGAGTCGCACCTCCGGAACTTTAGCACCTTGAATTGGGTGCGTCCTGGGAGAGGGACATGGCCTTGACAAAGATGGCCATTTATTGGAAAATAGGTGAAGAGGCAGGAGTAAGAGGGGGAGGGTGGAGTATGAAAGAACAGAGTGAAAAAAGAGAGACGGGAAATAGGAGGGAGAAGATGGCAACCAAGAAAATAGTGGGATTTTGAAGCATTTCTCACATTTTTTTTTAAAGGGGTGGGCGGGGTTGACACAACTGGTTTGGGGCTGGGCCATAAATTAATAGATTTATTCCTCAATCAGGAAAAAGCCATTACGATTTTCTTGGCTTCGTCTGTGGGAAAATAATTTCTTTGATTGAGTTGCCCCAGAAGACCCTCTGAAGTCCTCTCCTCCCCGCCTGGAACAGCCTCCTCTTTCCTGCCTGCCGGAAGGAGGGGAGAAGGGGAGACCCCAGGGAGAAGAGGCCTTTCCATCTTTTCCAGCATCTTGAATTTCACTTTCTGCGTTTCTTTCTACTTCTTGATTTGATCCTCACTGCCTTGGAGACTTGGAAGCTCAGAGGGAAAATTCTCCTGCAGCAAGCCCGCCACCATCTCTGCTCTCCTTCCCTTAGGTCCTCTGTGTTGATCCAGACTGGGCCCTTGTTCTCTTGCCTGCCTGCTCTAGCCCACTGAGGACTTTGGGTCTGTGAGCAAGAGAAACCAACTATGGGGGCAGGGATGAGGCAAAAGTCTCCCTCAAAGGGAGGGAGGAGCCCCAGAGTAGGGTGGATGAAGCATTGTTCCTCCCGAACAGGGAGGAGCTGAGCTCTTCTTGTCAGTCCTTTAAGACGCCAAGTGTGGTCCCAGGATCCTTAAGGGTCTCTGAGACCTTTTCAGAGAACTCCTGAGGTCAAAACTATTTTCACAATAAAAGGTTATTGACTTTTTTTGCCAGTGTACAATGGAGTTTCCCAAAAGTCCCATTAGGCATGGTGACGTCATGGCTCTGATGGCCTGTGGAATGTGTTCATGTCTAGTACTTTTCAAGATGTACTTCTAGCACACTTAGTTTAATATCTATACCTGTGCTGTGTGGTTATTTACATTCAAATTAATGTAAGTGAAATGAAATATTCATTTAACTATTTCAGCCTCACTGGTTCATTGCCTCAGCCGCACCAGCCACATTTCCGTTGTCCAATAGCCACATGTGGCCAGTTGCACAGTGCAGATAAAGAATATTTCCATCATCGTAGGAAGTTATTGGACAGAACTAATCTACAGGTAAATATAAATACACACAATCACACAAACAAATGCCCTTTAGCATCCTCAGTTTTTAAGATGGTAAAGAAGATCTGAGGCCAATACTGTTTGAGATTCTTCCCTTACAGTATTTTCAAGGTCACACCTTTGACATAGGCGTTGGAACTAGAGAGGCTAAATTTCCGTCTGGACTCTGCCCTCACTATCCTCATGATCTTGGTCCATTTTCTTGACTCTGAGCATCAATTCCTGCTTCTGTAAAAAGGGGGTGATAGTTCCTGATAATAGGCGGTGGAGAGGCAGTTCATATAGCTGGTCATGAAGAGCATAAACTGAATGGGCTCATAGCTCAGCGCAGCTCAGATGACTCTGGGTTAGTTTGAAAACTTCTCCATGGCTTAGTTTCCTTATCAGGAAATTGGAATAATAATAATAATAATAATAATACCTTACCTATAGGGTTGTTGTGAGAATTGAATTAGATAAGTGAAAAGCACTCAAGAATAAGTAACTGGCACATTGAAATTACTACTACTGGGGCTTCCCTGGTGGCGCAGTGGTTAAGAATCCGTCTGCCAATGCAGGGAACACGGGTTCGGGTCCTAGTCCGGGAAGATCTCACATGCTGCAGAGCAACTAAGCCCATGCACCACAACTACTGAGCCTGTGCTCTAGAGCCTACGAGCCACAACTACTGAGCCCACATGCTGCAACTACTGAAGCCCGCACGCCTAGAGCCTGTGCTCCGCAACAAGAGAAGCCACCGCAATAAGAAGCCTGTGCACCACAGCGAAGAGTAGACTCCGCTCGCCACAGCTAGAGAAAGCCCGCGCAGCAGCAAAGACCCAACACAGCCAAAAATAAATAAATAAAATAAATTTAAAAAACCCCGAAATTACTACTACATGTGTGTTGGATGATATTATTATTACATATACAAAGTCCAAACCTTACTTGGTGACAATAAACATTAATTCCCCTCCCCTTTCAGTTACGCACACAGACACACACACACACACACAAAATTGTGGTAAACTACACACAACATAATATTTATCATATTAACCATCTTTAAGTGTACAGTGCAACAGCGGTAAGATATCCAGTTTCCATAATTTTTTCATCTTTCAAAACTGAAATTCTGTATCTGTCAAAAAGGACTCCTTATCAGTAATATTTTATGCTGGCTGTGAATCAGGCTCCAGGCTTTAGAATTTTAGTCGATGGTTTTGACTAAGCACTAACGATTCCAGTTAAGAAATCAATTAGTCATTTAAAATAGCTGAATTGGCTGGGAAAGGACAGCCAGAGTCCCCCAGATGTAATCAGTCCCCCTTGAAGGTGCATTTTCCATTGATTCCTCTGTCTTTAACCCCTTGGATCCCAGCAGCCCCCTCCTGACTAAGCACTGAATACAGCCTAGAGGTGAGGATGATGTGATGTTCCCCAAATGACTGCTCATCCTGGTTTTAGGGAGTTAATGATGGCTGGTGGGTTAAGTCACTGAATCTTCGAAATACTTTCCAGGAAGTATCTGAAAGCTTGATGTTACAATAGCAGATAAGAAAAATAAGCTCGAGATTAGTCTCTGTTTGCATCTCTAAGGCCTGGTGGAGGTTAACGATCATGAGAGGGACGAAAATCAGAATATTTCACGATCCTTTTGGTAGAGTGGGCAGGAGAAGAGAAAACAATATTCCCTAAAATCACCGTAGTCACTGAAAAGAATTCAATGCTTCCTTTGGGTAGTGTTTATCTCTCTCTGAGGATTTAGTTTTCTGCACTTTTTTATTGAAAAAAATAAAATTTTCAGTGTGAATTTTCAATCGAAAATGTTAGATAAATACAATAGCTACACTGTGTAGGACGCTTTCAGATGCAAGTAAAAAAGAGCTCAGCTTAAGCTAGCATAACCAATGGAGGAAATGTATTGCTTCCCATGATTGAAAAAGTATAGTGGCAGAGTCAGTTTCATGCATGGTTTGATCAAGGCTCTTGTTCTGTTTTCTGTGGGTTTCCTCATCTTCTCGCTGTATTCATTTCATGCTCAACCTGGCCTCTCTCCTGGTATCAAGGCCTCGCTCATAGCTGTACATGCTATACTGTGTTGAATAAGAAACTGTCTGTAACCCAGAATTCCCAGAAAAAGGCCTGGTGGGGTTGGCTTAGTTCACACACTCCTTCTTGCTCTACTCATTATGGTCAGAGGAAGGGAACACCTGGTTGCATTTGCCTAGGTGGCTTCTTTAGTCCTGATCACAGGGACCCTTGAAAGCACATTGAGAGGGAGGGTATGTGGAAAGGAGAACAGAGAATGGAAACTGAAGAGGCAATACAGGAATCCACTACTGTGTGCATCTTCGTTTAGGGCACAGTTAAGTTGTCATCTTATTGTTCATGATTAAGATCACTTCTTTTGTCGTATAAGCCGTGTGCTCTATGGGTGTAGAAGACAGTGCTTGGCCAAGCCGGAAGGGTATTCAATGGCAGACATCTTTCCAGCCTTGAGATGATGGCTCTTTTTTTCACATCTTTAACATTGTTCCCATGGTCAATGATTCCCATGTTGTGTTCTTAACTTATAGATGCTGTGACTTATCTAATTCATCTTGGATATTTGTTAAAACCCAGATTCTTACTGCTTGTCTGCTAGGTTCTGCCTTGCTAGGTCTTGGATAAGGTGATGACTAGATATTTAACAAGATATCTAGGTGATTCCTATTATTAGGCTAGTTTAAGAAGTAGTAAACTAAAATTGGTTATGCTTTTTCTCTTTGCATTGGCTGCTGGGGAGCTTAGCGGGCTAATTCCTGAAAAGTGTTCAGGGCTGTATGGTGTGAATTTTGCACACTAATATTAGTCTTGGCAGCATTTTTCTTTTATCCATGCTTTCTTTCTTTCTTTTCTCTTTTCTTCCTTTTCTCAGTGAACAGGATCTTATTGTACCCTATATATTTTTTGATATTCTATCTTAAATTCTTTTTGAATGCAGTAGAATATATCAGATAGGATTCTGGCAGGAAACAGAAGACACACTCAGCAGATTTTTGAAGAGACTTTTTCAGCAGGGACTATTTACTGTGGTGTGGACAGGATTCAGGGAACCCACAAGAGATGTGGAGGATCTAGTAACAGCTGGGAAACCATTCTGATCCCAGGTCTAAGGACTGGGGAGGTGTACATATTTCCTAGAGCTACTGTCACAAATTACTACAAACTGAGTGACTTAAACAACAGAAATTTATTCTGTTACACTTCTAGAGACCAGATGTCTGAAATGAGTTTCCCTGGGCTAACGTCAAGGTGTTGGCAGGGCTGGTTCCTTCTGGAAGGGTGCAGGAGGAAAACCCATCCATTGCCTCTTTCAGCTTCTGGTGGCTGCTGGAGTTCCTTGGCTTGCACCTGTGTCACTCCAGTCTCTGCTTTTCTGGTCACACATCTTTCCTTCTGCGTCAAATCTTCCTCTGCCTTCCTCTTATGAGCACACGTGTTGCGTTTAGTGCCCATCCAGATAATCTAAGAAAATCTCCCATTTCAAGATCCTTAATCACATCTGCAAAGTCCCTAATGCCATAGGAAGTAGCATTCACAGGTTCCAGGGATTAGAAACTAGTTATCTTCAGGGGCCATTATTCAGCCTCCCACACAAAGAATGGTGCTACTGGAGCCCAGAGCTGGCGAAGAGAGCACACTCAGCTATGGCTGTAGGTAGAAGGCACGGCCACCTTCGCAATATTGTCCCCTGTCCCTGGAGGGAACAGGAGGAAGAAATACTCTCACCTGTTTTCTCTCCGCCGCACCCCTGCCCTGACCTCCTGCTGCTGCATCCCATCAGCTAAGCGGGAAGATAAGGTTCACAGGAGCCAGCTCCTTGGGTACAGGGCAGGGCAGAGCAGAGAGAACGGGTCTGGAGAATAACCAGTCTGCAAGTGCACTGAAATACCAGCCCACCGCTGAGCTGCGGGCGGGATTGCGGTCCTGATCCCTGAGCTGTGTTTCTCAGAGGAGGGTCCCGTGCCAGAGTTAGCTGCTCAGACACATGCTCCAGCATTTCCATGGAAACCTTGAGTCCGGGCCCTTCCAGTTAAGCGGAGATGGCCTGAGAGATTTGAGGCCGAGTCTCAATCCAGGGTTTGGGTTTCTCTTTGTTATCCCCAGTGCCCTAGTCTAAGGTAGCAAAAGGCTGTTGGGTTGACATTAAAGGGACTGAGTGGTAATAGGATCCTGGGAGTTCAGGAAACCACACTCTGAAATCAGCACCGGTCCTCTCTCTCCATCAGGTTTCAGTCCCAGGAAATTATGCTGCCTATCTTGTCTGCAGGAACCCATGCTGTTCTGAAGACTGGCAGTGGAATTCTGATACCTTGCATACCGTAGCTGCCATCTCCATAGAGAAATTTAAAACCAAGCTTGGATCAGCAAGAGGCTGGGGCCGGGCCTGGGTGATGGTGCACGAGCCCACGGGGCTGCAGCCATCTGTAGCACAGTTTCAAGCCACGCATTTCACAGCTTCTCTTTCCCTTTGCCACTTCCTAACAGGTACCCTCCTCCCTCTCCCAGGGTCCGCCTCTCAGCCAGGCCCACGGCCAGCAATTCTGCCCTTTTTTTCCTCCCCCACTGCTCCCCCCGCTGAGACTTGGGCAACCTTTCCTGGCACACTGGCTGAGATTGACATCAGGTGTTTTGGGAAGCTCCCATGTACAAATTCCCACCTTCTAATGATCGCCCTGATTTTTTTTTTATGGACATTTGAAACTAAAGACAAAACCAGCTGCTTCTTGAGGAGAAAAAAGCAAAACATGAAAAGAATCTCCCATATAACCCACTGCCCCCCAAATCCCAAGCCAATAAAATGAGTCTAACCAATAATTCAACCTCCCTGCCTCGTTCACTGGCAAAGCAGCTTGCAAAGCAGCACAGCAGGGAACGCTCATTGACAAGAAATTTATCATTAGTAATTTTATTAGGTCTAATGTAGCCAACAGGGGCCACTGATAGTTGCAGTATTCTTTTTCCTGAGGGATTCCCCCCCCAAAAGGACAAATATTCTGTAGTACTGCCATTTAATTGTCTTTGTAATTTAGTGTAGGTTGGTTGAATGACAAACTTTTCAAAATGCCATCTCTGAGAAAGGATTCCACAGTTGGTAATCTATACAAATTTGCCACTTGTATCTTTCTTTTAAAAATTTCTCAGGGCTTAGAAGCATAGCTACCATAATTATTGTAATAATCCTCTAAAGGAGACATCCATCTGTCATGGTTGAAAGCAATTTCTTTTTAGTAGGAACGTTTTAGAATGTCTTGTTTGGACAGAAAAGGCCATCCGTTAGTTGGTAATTTAAGCTAGTTACTTAGAGTCAGGCAATTAGGTTAATGAGACAGTTGGTCTTTTGAAGTCGAAGGGGAACAGGGATGAGCTCACCACTCCTCAAGAAGACATTAAATCAATTTGGTGTAAAAGGTAGAGGGGCATCATTCCCTCCTACAGTTTCAAGGAAAGATCATGCGCACACAGATTTAGCTCCAAGCATGGCAATCAGGTGGCGCGCCCCTAAGTCTCTCTGGCAGCCACCATACGACAGAGGAAGAAATAACAGCTGCTCCAGCTATCACTGGGCAAGATGACAGGCCTGGATTAGGCCTTTTGTGGAGGCCAGCAACCCTTGAGGGAGCAGCACCAGGCCCTGACATGACAGGACCATGGACACATGGAATGCCCCCAAATGAAGCAGATGGAATTGCTGATAAATGAGTTGAAATGGTAGAGGTCCCTATCCTGAGAGCCGGCTGGATTTATGGAGAGCCGCTCCATGGAGCGGCAATTTCAGGGCGGCCAGGCTGCCTTTAGATGTTAATCAGAGGCATTCATATGTTCTGTCATTCACCCTTCAAAGGAAGGTGTCAGATGTCTTGATGAAATACCTCTCCCGCTAACTCAGACATTGGGAATCAGCCACCCTGTTGATAAATGACTCAGGGCGAATCGATAGAGTGAGGGTCAGGCTTGGCTAGACCCATGGTCACAGGGCAGGAGTAATTATGTCATAATCAGCCTGTGGGGCAGAGCCCAGCCAAGGTCATGGTCTATGTTTGAAGGCAACATCTGGAATTGGGGTGGTTGGGGATTATAAAGGATGAGAGTACGGGGTGGTGGGGGTGAGGAACTCAAGAGGACTGAACTCTGATGGCAACCAGCCCTTGCCAAATCCTCTTACTGCAATAGTCCAGCAGCCACCACATATAGCTGTTGGGATGTTGGGATGTAAGTGGCATCAGAACTGCATAATGATATTATTGGTGCCTGTCAAGGATGAGTGGTTTAATCGTTTGGGAGGTCTTCTGGCAGAACTGGGCTGAAGGGAAGGGTGTGCTCTATGGAGAGAAAATATTGGTGCTGTCATGCAGAAACAAGGTTGACTTTGAAGTCTACCACTGGGAGGGACCACTATTCTGAGACTGATTTTTCTGTTGCATCCCTCCTGCCACTGCTCCTGCCTCGGTGACCTTTCATGCCCTGCAGAAGAGCAGAATAGAGACACCATTAGGACCCTCTAGATTTGGGGAGATAGGATTCTTTGCTTCATGACGCTGTTAGCAGGGACAGGTGGGTGGAGACATAGGAAAATCCCTGCATTCAGGATGTTTCTACGGCACCTCCACAGGACATGTGTCTTCTTTTGTATGTCTCAGAATATGCGTGGCCAGAATGTAGAGGAAGGGGTGCAGAGTGGAGAGATGGGTAGGGACTTTGCTGCACAGGCCAACCTCAGATCATTAGCAGGTGGGGAAGCCAACTTCACAGGGATGTAAGGTGCTTCCTCCAGGCACTGGGCTCTGAGCTAGGAATTATGGGGACACCAGATGAGCAAGCCAGAACTGCTGTCTTGAGGAGATTTCCTCTGCCTGTGACCTCTATGCCTGAGGAGGAACACATTTCCACCCTTTTCTGAGGCTTTTTGTCACAATGGTCTTACATGGTTGCTTCTAAAATCTTCTGCCCATGGAACCAAGTCCCGACTCAAAAGGAGGACACCCACAGGTTAGCGATGCTGTGCTTGAGTACCGACAGCTGGCTCTCCTGGGATAGGTGCCCTGCAAAGCGGGGGACTTACACCCAGCCACTCACGTTCTCTCTTATTTTCCTCTGTGATCAAAAGTCCTAAAGGCTTAAAAGGCTGGGCTGTGCCAAAGGATCCAGCTGACATTATGTGTCACCCTGTGCTCTCCAAGACCTTTCTCTTTTGCTTCAAAGATTTTCCCCGCAACTTGCACAGGAAATTGTTTTTCCTTCTTTCTAATCAGCCCACATCCTTTTTCCTTTTTCCCCTTATATTTCAAACTAAGATGTACCTCTTCCAGGAAGTTTGCCCTGATTAATTCTGTCCGTCACCCTGGCATCTCTAGTGGCCTCTAAACAACATATAATTGATATACTTTAAGTATGAGGCTTTCCATCATTTCTGAATTTTGGTTTTGTGCTTTCCTGAGTTGGGGTTGTATTTTCACCTTTGCTACTGCTTATACAGTTTTGAGACCCATACACCAGGTGGTAGTAGCTTCCTCATGCTCTGATGATACATTCTGAATAATTTGCAGAGGAGGAAAATTGAAGGGGAGAACTAGTTTTTGATCGAGTACCTACTATGTGCCAGGTCTTTGTACCATAGCTAATTTAATCATAAGAAATAATCTACCTGAGGTAGATATTATTGTTTTCATTCTTCCAGTTAAGGAAATTGAATTTTGGGAGAAGTAGAGTAACCTCCCCAAACTCACACCATCTTTTGTGGTGAAGCTGGAATTGGTATCTGGGTCTGATCTCTCCAGCTTGGTGTATATGATGAAACATGACGATTTTCTCTATCTGATTACGAAAATATTGGGTTGGCCAGAAAAGTTTGTTTGGGTTTTTCTGTAAGATGTTACAGGAAACCCAAATGAACTTTTCTGGCCGACCCAATAATAATGAAATCAGCCACTTCAAAGAGGAGCTAGTCTAACAACACCTCTGGGATAATTTGGTATCTTCCTCACTAATTCTTATATTATAATAATCCAGAATATTTGTAGATGGGCAAAAAACTGTCTTGGACTATATTTCTCAGCACTGACCACTTTTTTTCTCCCTCATCAATCATTTCCAACTTAAGTGTTCGGATGATTTACCAGGTTCTCTAGGAAGACCTTTATGTCTACTGAGACTTGGAGAGGTTTGGGAAAGGGTCCAATTAGGACTTTAAATCAGGAGTTAAGGTCCTGTGATTCAAAGGGTCAGAAATAGTGAAAGACTTGGGGGCTAGGATGTGATGGGGGAGGGGATCCCAAGTCTTAGGGGCAAGCCCACGGTCTCAGGATTTGCATTCAAGGCAGAAGAAAGAGATCGCTTAAGTCTCTAAGGTCAAAGAGGAGATTCTAGGAGGCGGGCAGCGGAGAGGGTAACACAGACATGCCTTTGCTCTCAGAGTTGGAGGGGAATGGTTTGACTTTTGCCCTGGGGTCTAGTGGTTGTGACAGGTCATGGAGCTCAGACTCCCTAGGGCAGGTCCTATCTTGCTGGCTTTTGCATTGGGATTCCTGAAAGTACCAGGTAGAGAAAGGAGGGCTGGGTATAGGGCAGGGAGAAGGAGAGCAGGAAGGAGGCTGTGTGATATTTTCCTTCTCCTTTTTTATTTGCTCCTCTTTTTCTTTACCCCACATGCCAGATAAAAAGCCGCAGCAGCAAGAAAAGAGAACGCTTTTGAAGTGTCTAGTATCCCAAAAGTGTATATTTCCCCACCAACATACACAATATACATATACAACCAAGTTCTCTGAAATTTCTAATTTTTTTTTCTAATTTGCCATATTGCTTTTTTAAAGGGAGGAATTCCCCTGTCCAATGAGTTGAAAGCCGGGAGACTTGAGTTCTAGACCCAGCTCTCCAGGTAGTATTGATACAGCTCTTCTGCCCTCTGGATTTCAGTTCTCCCACGTGTGAAATAAAGGGTTGGAGTAAAGGCTGTTTCACTCCTCCTCTGTTTACTTGGCTGTGCTATGGCCTCCATTCAATGTATTCAACAGATCCATGCCACCACCAGGCACTGCTTTTTCTGGGTTGGTTCATGTAGTGCTTCAATAATCAGAATAATTCAGCTTCTTCTAGCAGCACTTGCTTCACAGTTAAAGATAACTTTCTAGATATCCTGCCTGGATTATCTTGCCCATTCCCAGTTCTTGCACCATGTTTCCATGAACAAATTGTGTCATTTCTCTTGTGAACACCTTCCTCATGTCTTTGGTTCTTCCCAAACCAGGGAGATAAAGTATATATGTATGTATATATGTATGTACATATGCATTTATATGTATGTATGTATAGATGTATGTATGCATGTCTGCATGTATATGTATTCATTCATTCATGTTTTGCAGTTATGTTTTCCATCTCATAGCAGGAATGTCTGGGATTCTCATTTCTTCCCTGTCATTGGCTGTGAGGTCCTATTTTGCTGGATTTTTCATTGGGATTCCTGAAAGTACCAGGGAGGAGCAGCTACCTCACTGGAGGAGCACAGCAGTGATCGTGTACCAGCTTCCGCGTCAGGTGGTGGGGGGATGAAATGAACCGGACGTGGTGCTCAGAGCACAGCGGAGGAGACGGACGAGCAGACAGCGGGTTGTAACACAGTCAGTAGGTGCCACGGGAGTATATATAGTGAGTGTGTGCCCTGGGAACTCTGATGAGGGGCAGTGGAATCCGCATGGGCCATGCGAGAGCAGGCAGGACAGTGATGGCTTCAGGGTAGAGGCTTTGGCTCTGGGCCCCAGAGGATGCAGTCACTACTGACTGGGTAGATAACGTGGAGAAAGGTGTGTAGGTCACCTGAGAATTGTGATTAAAGCCTGGGGCTTAGAGTTCGGGTGTCTGTGTCATGATAGTAGGTGGGACAAAACTAGATCTGTATTATGAGCTTGTCTTATGTTCTGTCAAAAAGATCATCCTGTAATAAGACATCGTTCAGAGAACCAATATTCATTGAGCATGGAACAGCTGTATTTTCAGGTCCCCTTGCCGGTCCCCGGCATCGTGTGAAGGAGGAGGGCTCCCAGGTGATAAAATGCCAGGGACCAGTTTGTCAGTTCTGGCTGGGTTACGACCTCCTGCCTGGCTTGGCTCTTCCGTAAGGCTTTGAGTCAGACTGTACTCAGCCCTGCCCTGTCCTGGGCTCTCTACGGATGCTGCTTAGCGGGTCCACCCTTCCCTAGGAGGGGCAGGGGCAGGTATGTAGCTGCAGGCAGAGGCAGACAGGGCCCAGGAGGATCCTTGAGGGGCACTGGCAGTGCTAGAAACTGGGGCTGTGCAGTGGCTGGAGCAGGCTCTCAGGCCTCGGGCCCCCAGGGTCACAGTTCTTGAGTCAACGGGACTCATAGGCACAGGCTTCAGACTTAGTTCGCATGAGGGGCCAAAGTGTGTAGTGAAGCCAGCAGCCCAGCAGTTATTATTTCTTCCTTGGACTTAGCACTTAGACACTCTGAGCCCCAGTTTGCCAGTTTGTTGGAGTGTTCTTATACAGTTATACAAGGTAGTGTTTGTATAAGGGGTCGTGGATATGGAAAATTTGCTGTTTTCATTAACAGAATTTGTTCAAAAATTATTATTGATGCACATTAATTATTTTGTTAGCATTATGTCTTTGTGAGGGGTGTCTGTGTCAATATTATAAAGTGACTAGGAGCTAATTCGTATGACTTGAATTACTACCGAGAACAGCACACTCCTGGGCTTCTGATATTGGAGTAAGAGAGGTTGTCAGTGTTTCTCCCATGTAAAAATAACAAGGTTTGACTATAATACATATAATTCACAGAAAAATTTGGAAACTTCAGAATAGACAAAAAAATAATTCCATGCTGCCATTACCTCACTACCAAATTCCATTTTATAACGAGACGCTTATCCAATTCCATGACATGCTTGCTTTGCTTGTTTTACTTAATACTTGTGGGGAGCATTTCCTTGTAACAATATTTGCTCTGTAACAACACTCACAGATAAGCTATTAATTTAGGTTCCAATTTAAATCAATTAAAATTCCAATTTTAATTCTTACACATAATGCCACAAAAAGCATATTTATGGAAAGCTTGGTATTCATCTTAGAAGTATTTCCTTAGGGTAAAATTTTAAAATAATACTACAGATCAAAGGTTTACTGTGTTTTTTCTTTCTTTTTTTTTTTCTGTGAAGTTGTTTTCTGATTTCTGGTACCAATAGGAGCTTATGGGTAGCACAATTTTCAAACTTCTTCCAAACGCTTGATAAAATGAAAAACATCTTTGCCAATATGGTAGGCAAAAAATGGCAATGGGGATCTCATTTCAATTTGAATATCTTTTGTTACTAGTAAGGTTCTATATTTTCATAAGTTTATTTATTATTGGTATTTTCCCCTCAGGCAATTTTCAGTTAATGTCCTCTGCACATTTTTTTATTATTTTTTTAGTTTTTTCTTTCATGAATGCTTGTAAGATTCCTATACAGATTAAGGCAGTGACTCTTTGAATGCAAATATTTTTTCCAGTGTTATTTCTGTCTTAAGTTTTTTATGATGGTTTTTTATATTCAGAAAATGTAAAATTTTATGTATTCAAGCCTTTCATCTTTTTCCTTTATGTTCTGCCTTACAAAATTCTTCCAAAGCTGACATTATAGAAAAATGTTCATGGATATGTTCTTCAGATATTTTTATGGATTCAATAATTATTTACTTTGTAATATAGTGAACTGTCATTCCCCTGAAATTTAATTGGTGTGTTGTACCAGGAATCTTATTTATTTTTTTCAAATAATTGTTAGATTTTTATCACTTATTGAATAATTATCTTTCCCTCACAGACTTGAAATGTAACCTTTAAGTGATTCTATTTTTAAATAGGAAAACTATCTTCATTGCAGAAACGCATATCTAACTTGTTCAATTTTATGAAAGAGAACCAGGTTTTTAGTTGTTAAGGTGTATGGAAATAGTGAGAACAGTTCTGAGAAAGGAGGCAGAGTAATAGTAAGAGCTACAGTGATGTATCAATAGAACCAAGTGGTTATCTGCAAGTAAAAGATCCAAAGTTCTACTTCAATGGTTTTGTTAAGTTCATCACACTAAGGTATGTCTGTTTGGAGTACACTCTTTTCTTCCTTCTTTTCTTTATCTTAGCAAACATTTATTAGGTGATTATTTCTGGACTAGATTCCAAAAAGGACTCAAATATAAATATGGTCTCTGTCCTTGAGTTTCTCATTATCTGGTCAGGGAGCATATTAGCTGGGAATGTTTTTAGCTCCAGTAAACAAAATACTCAGCTAAAAATGGCTTAAACTAAACTAGAAGTACGCTTACTGAAGCTAGCTTTGCAGCCTAAAGACGTCAAGGCTCTGAGTTGTCATCTCTTTGTATTGCTCGGCCTTCTTCCTCATTGTTGCAAAATAGCTGCAGCTGCTGTAATCATTTTGCCCTCACCCGTCCATGGTCAAAAGCAGAGGAAATGGGCAAAGTGAGGCAAGAGAGCCTCCCCTCACAGCGCCTCCCTCTTATCATGAAGAAAGTCTTTCCTGAAAGCCTCTAGCAGACTTCTTTCATCTCATGGGTCAGAAATGGGGCACATGTTCATCCTTAGACCAGAAGCTGGGTCCACTTCTGGAGACTAACACATCTCCAGCCAGTGCTGAAGAATATTCTGGTTCTGTGAATAAGGAAAGAGGGAAGAATGACTTTTGAGGATCTGAGCAATAGTATTTGCCACAGAGGGATAGTCACTCACACAGGTGTGTGTGTGTGTGTGTGTATATATATATACTGTAATATATACGTATTTATGTATAAAATATATACATATATATATATATACACACACACACTAAAATATATACTAAAGTAAAATAAGTGCTAGTAGAAGTATTCTAGCATCTCTTTACTACCTTGGTAAACCTAACCTCTCTGAGTCTCAGTTTTCTCACCTGTAAAGTGGAGAAATGAATACTTGCCCTGTTCACATCCAGGACTATGTGAGAGTCACATTTCAGATGAGTGCTTTGTGAACCAGATGACATTAAATACCCATTGGTTTTGCAATGTGAATGTTGTCCTTGTTGGGGGCCACCTATGTGGTTCTGCTGATTTGTACTTTGGTATAGTCAGTGGGCCTGGAGGTAGGGCCTCAAGGAAGATGGGACCAGGGTCAGTTCAGGCCTAAAGCTGGGACATTGAAGAGGGTCCGGAATCTCCTCATTACATGTCTGTGCATAGACCCTGAGCCAGACCGGACTTGGGAAAGCAAAGACTTTCCTCTTACTGTGGTCTGTGTTTGGGGGCAGTGCTTTTCGATGCTGGGATTTCTTAGACTTCAGTGTGGGAAGGCAGATACTTAGAAAATGTCCCACAGAGAGAATCCACGGTGGATGCTGACGAAGAGGAATTCACATGTCTTTACTTGATGCTTTGTCTTTAGGGAAGATGGTGGGCTGGTGAGTAGAAACCACTGGCCTCAGAGACAGCCTGAGGCAGGTGTTCCTTCCACAGGCTGATGGAGGTGGCGGCAGAAGACTTGCTTCTCTCAGGCAAAGAGCTCTAGCTCAGCCTTTCAAAACAACTTGGACAGGAGGAAAAATTGAGTTAGTTGGATAGGAGGTCGGTCAGGGGAGGACTTGAAGGGGGACCTTGGTGATTAAGTTCAACCGTTTCCTTTTGGTGGGTGTGGGAGAGAAATATTTCTGAATTTGCCCTGACCTTTTAAACTTTAGCCTGCTTGCTAAGCTGGTTGAAGCCCAAGTTCCTCTTCTAACCGCAAAAGTCCTTTGCTTTCTCCCTGGAAATGTGGAGCCTTGCCATTACGCACATCTGCCAGAAACTGCCCTCTGTAAACCTTGCTTGAACCTTGGTCCACGTTTAACCAACCCACTTCCATTTACTGAGGCAGCTTGGTAAACAGACGGCTCTGGGCGCCGTTAATAATCTTGTCATTTTTACCTTGTGGTCTTTTCTATCTACCTCACCCATCCAGTTAAATTAAATTGCCATCAGTCCCTTCCTTGCCAGGGTGAAGATTAATGGGCCTTCAGCTGTCCTCTTAGAACACATGCAGTCGTCACGTCCTGAAGAGAAATGCAGAGGCTAATAAATTACGAGCTGTCATCATAGAAGATGGTGGGCGACTCCAGAGTCTTCTCAGTTCACAGGGGTTTGAGCTGGGCACATGCAGGGTCGAGGATGGGCATCTTGTATAGACATCTCTTAATGCTGTTGCTTCTGAGAGATGCAGGGGAGGTTGGGACTCGGGGACCATGGGAAGTGCATGACCAGTGAGCAGTTTCTGCTGGGGACACTCTGGGAGTGTTGGAGCAGGTGGGTTTTTTCCCAGAATGGATGGCTTTCTAGTGGTTTCTAGGGAGCAGCCGCTCATTGCCTGGGAAAACGCAGCTTCATCTGCTGTCCCAAGGACTTGTCTTCTGATTCCTCAGAAGGCTTGTGCCCTCTGCCTGTTGAATATAGCTTTCTAGGCCACGTCAACTGGTTATATCTTGAGCCTTCACTTAGCGCCTATGGGATTCCCCGGAGATTTCCTTCCAAATTATCATACCACAAGCTCCAATTAGGCTTGAAAAATGTGTGGTGGTCTCAAAGTACTCGTGATATAAATGTCCTCCCCCACCCTCTTCTGCTGGCTAGTTGTTGGGAAGGCTTGCCGTCATCAGCAGAAGGAAACTCAATTCCTTATTCTCTATGATAACAGACTAGATTTACATTGCATTTGTTCATTTTTCTATTGATGGATGGAGTTCTAAAAAGCCATACAATTGTTTTATAGTAGACATCTTATTGATATCAAATATCCTTTCTGATGTCCCTTAGAAGTATAATCAAGAGAACAGTTGGTAAAGCAATTCCCTTGACCCAGTCTATACAGTTGAATGCTTTTCCTCATTTCCTCCCTTGATTGTTGAGTCTCAGGGAAACACTGACCTTGCTAATGACATTCTCTCTGTTCTTGGAACCATTTCCTCTGCTGGTTGGATCCCTCCAAAGGGGAAACTGGTTCCAGGAACCAGCAGGGAAGTGGGCCTCACGAAGCTGAGGAACCAATAGCTATCATCTCACCTTGTACCCGTTTATTTTTACCCAATGAATCAATACCATTATGATACCATAGAATTTTAGTTAAGATGATGCACATATATTCTGAAGAGCTGTGTGATTCAGTTTCTTTTGACCTTCAGTTTCTTCATATGTGAAATGACCAGCCTTATTGCTTTCATAGTTTGGGTAAAAGTTATGAAAATCATGGTGTTTAGGACTAGTGATAGGAATGGAGATCTTGCTGACTTGTCTTCAGTTCAATGGGTGAGTGGCATCTACATAGCTTGTTACATGGTACAGGGTATTTAATATTCTTGTCTATTGCTAGTTCCTACATTGTATGTTCATTGTAAGTATAACTGTTTTACTCTCTTTACCAAGGATAGTAATAATAACTAACATTTATTGTTTTCTATGTGCCAAACAGTATTTTAAGCTATCTACATGCTTCAACTTATTTAATCTTCACATCAACCTTATGAGATATAGGCATTATTATTATTCCATTTTATAGATAATGACATCAAGGCACAGAGAGGTTAAGTATCTTGCCCAAGATTACATGATGAGTAAGTGGTAAAGCTGGGAATCCAATGCAGGTGGTTTGACTCCAGAGTTCTTCCTTGAAAGACGTTAAATTAAATAATTAGGGTAACCCAGCCAGTGAAGGACTCAGATCCTATCTCAAATCCCAAGCTTTTTCTCTACCCATGCTACCTCTTGTTTACCTGATATCCAGGGCATTTATAAATAGTTTTAAAAATCGTTATGGAAAATATATGTACATATGGTACATAAACACACACTTATCTCCGTATATTTAGACAATGTCCCTCAAATATGTTTGTACTAAGAATCCAGCAGATGCTTCCCATTCAGATTAGAACAAGACAAATGTGATAAAGGACCTCCAACTGGAGACTTTAGCATCTTGACAGTCACCGTTTATGCTGAAATGTGCACTGTTTCCAGCAAGAGGTAGGATCCCTGTTTTCAGGCATCAAATAAATCACCTTTAAAGTCGTGAAAAGGTAAACAGACTGATGCCTGGGCAGCTTTCCTGAGTTTATGAGGTCTTCTGGCAACAGGGATATACAAAAAGCTCCATCAATCACCACCCACCCTACCCTCACCTCCCAAAGCATTTATTCCTAGGGGGGAATCACTCTACCATTCAGGGTAATTTCACCTAAAACTATTATTAGAAAATATTCAATCAAATGAAAATAGAAACCCCCAGAGTAAATACTTTACAGAAAAGCATGTCCCCTCCAGCCAAATTTTTAAAATGTAGTTATGATTCAAGGAGGCTGAGAGGATGGTAGGAGTATTGAGGTGGGTGGGGAGAGGGACTTGGGGGGGGGAAATGTCAGGGAATGGGAGTGGAAAGATATCTGGGGCACGCAGGCGTGACATGACATAAACAAAATCGTCACCGATGAAGAATAATTGAGCAGTGCAGTGCAGTGCGTGTTTTACTGCCAATCATTTCCCACTTTGCTAGCATCAACTTTTAAGGTCTCTAAAAGGGCCCTACACATCTTCTTTCAGTACATTCTTAAGTTATACATATATATAAAAAACTCGCTGTAAATCTGTAAGTCATCCTGGAAATGACTATAACGTACAAGAAAATAAAAGTCTTTTAAAGACCTTTTCATCAGAGCACTTAAATTCTGTGCTATTATTTCACCGCCATGTAATGAGAGCATGCCTGGGGTAACAAAAACCCTTTAAAGAAGTGATTACAGTCACGCCTTGCAGCTGCCCAATGGAGCCTTGACCGTCCAGCTATACTGAAGTTCATGCCAAGACCCCTCGGTATTTAGTCTCTTTTCCAGTTTTCCGTCTGGGTGCAATAACAGTCCAAGACAGGACCTTCCATCTGGAGAAGTTTCCCCAAGCTTAGATGTCCTGTGATGTTTTCCACTGGTCTAAATATCATGGGGACATTTGGGGAGGAAGCATGCCAGGTGACTTAGAATTTTGTAGGAATCTGATTTCAGAATGTAATTAACTAATTATTTATTTTTGAGATGGGAAGAAGGGTAAGAGAAAGAAGGAAAGAGGGTCAGGAGGGAAGATGAAAACTCGATTTCTTTTAACTCTGGCTCCTTTTTGAAATCAAATGGTATCCTATTAAATCAACCTCATTTAAATTTGATTTTTGATTCCTTTTTTTTCGGGCCTGGGATTTGTCCAAGTCAGGCTGGAGAGACCACCAAGTGTTCTCATTAACCAGAGCCCTAATTGTGGTCATTTATTATAGTCACTTATCTGATAGTAGCTTCATTATCTGTGATAGTTTTACAGGGACAAAATCCACCAGGCATCCAATGGAGTATATAAACATGTTACCTTGTGACAGGGTGTCTGTTACTTACTGTCAACACTCACTGGCTCTAGTCACATATCTGCAGCTTATATGAAGTAACGATGAGTTTAATAAGCTCCAGTGAAAGCTGCGATGTAAACATCGCATCAGGAGGGTTTGCCTTGTCAGGCCTCTTAAACAAATAAAGGTGATGGAGAAGTACAAACAGAACTGGACTGGAGCCTAATGAGATGACCATTGGGTGGCTGAGGAACATTCCATTTCTGCTTCACTGCAGACTAGATCATCACTACAGACCATGCATTTGTACTGACAATATATTAGAAGGGATGCCACCCAGAAAAACCTCTTCAATTGAAAACTCACCCCGAATTCTGATCTGGGGACTTGGGTGAACTTTCTATCCACTGGGGAGCAAATATGTGCTGAAAATGGGTACCAACTTCTCAGGATTATTATCTTCAGAAAATATCTAGTAAATCACTTGATTCTGTTTTTGAAAGGCACTATGTTGGGCATGATAGAGCTAGCATTATATGGCCATATCCCTTTTGTTAGAAAAATTTCATGAATGATGGGCCGTAGGTCTCAGTTTGGCCCCATTCGAATAAAACCATAGACTAAGCTATTAATAGATGGCAAAAGGTGTGGGTTGCACAGATCAGAATATTTGGCGTTACTTTTCTACAGCACCACTCCAGAACTGTGACTACGTATAAATACACGGCTATCTGAATATCCTTACAACCTTAGATTAGAGCATAATGATTGGTTCTCTTGCCCAAACAGGCAGAACTTTTCTTGTGCCTATGACCTAGAAGATAAAAAGGAGGATCAGCCTCTCCAAATTTCCTCTCCCCTGGCTTTCTCTGTCTTCCATGATTCCTGCTAGTAAAAATTCATTTCATTCTTCTGGGATTAAAGTATTTTTTCTCTTTGACTTTAAAATGTAAACAGCTCTGGAAAGTGAGCATCTTAACCCCTTATAGACAGAGTGACTAGCATAAAAGAAGTCACCAGAAGACCTCGGTTCAAATCCCAACTTGACATCTCCTAGTTAGGTGAGACTTGAGAAAGTTCCTTCCCTTTTTTAAGTCTCAGCTTCTTCATTTATAAAATGTGGATGATGCTACCTTTTTTCACAGTATTTTGGGGAGTAAGAACTGGTACCAAACAGTGTGCTGTTATTATTAGCTCAAACATGTCCTTATTAGCTCAATTATCTAACTGTATCCTGGCAGAATGAGACACCAAATACGGGGGATTTGATGGGAGTTCAGAGGAGAAAATCGGTCTGCAGTGGAGGTTCTCAAAGTGTATTCTGTGGAATAGTAGGGCCTTCCGCCATTGTTAGGTATAATTTAAAAAAGGAGGCTGAGGTCAGGTGCATTTGGGGAAGTGAGGTTAGGTAAGTTTCTCTAATATAGGACTTCTCAGAGCCTTTAATAAAGTAATATGTCTTGTAAACATCTAAGAGGGGAATGTAATATGTAAACATTTAACTATGAGCTTTCTTTCTCTCTCTAATACTTCCTTAAGGATAAGTATTCCTTAGAGTTTCCAGTTGGAAGCTCTGGCTTAGAGCATCAAGTTTTTTTTTGGAAAATGTGGGGCTTCTGTATCTCAGGGTCATGAGGAAGATCCTGAATCTAAAGTAGCAAGGTATAGAGTTGGGGTAGGGTTGACATGTGGTTGATGACAAAAGTGAGCAGAAGTGCCTAGGAAGGTAAGATAAGGGAGAATTGAAGGCAACACTGTCACCTGCAGAGTTATAATTCGGGCAGCTCAGTGAGTTGGCTTGAATCTTTGGAAACTGGTCAGAAAACCCTAGAAGCCATCCACAGGGCTACGCACTGCCTCAGGAAAGAAATATTGGCTTAAAGAAGCTTCTTTATTGCAAGATTTCTCACTGATGTGCATGGTGAATCTCCAAGAGGGCCACACAAGCCCTCTAAGACATAATCAAGTAAGAGGCAGAAGAGAACAGGGAGAAGAAGCAGGGAGAAGAAGAGAAGGAAAATGAGGAGAATAGCCTGGGTGATGGTGGGGAACTTCGTGGGCTCTTCAGAGGCACCACTACCATCATTTCCTCTGATTGAGTCTCCGTTGGCCTGTGAGCTCTGCCCTATTCCCACTCCAGACCAAGATGGGCACTAGTCCAGTTCTATGTTTCTGCCAGTCCTGGCCTCAAGACCCACAAAGTATGGGATGGAGAGAGGAAAGACCTGTTACAGGGCAAATGACCAACTCTCCTAAACCTTAGCTCTGTCAGTGCCTAAATGAGCTTTGGTCTGTAGTAGCTGCTTAATAAATATTGGCTGAATTGAATAGAATGTATCTGGAATCTGAGAGGAAGACAGAATCCTGGACTTTTCTTCTCCATGGCCTTGGATCACTATCATTTTTGGAGTTATAAAGTTATATATAATATGAATATATATGAAACATACCATATATTTTTCTTTAAGTGAGAAAAATGGAGCTTTACAAGAGAACACTGATAATAATAATGAGGGGCATGATGCCTTGTTTTAATAATAGAGACATTCTAGAACAGTTGGGTACAACTCAAATTCCATCTACCATTGTCCTGTGTTATTATTTTAATCCTTTCTTTCTTCATTTCTTTTTTTTTTTTGGACAAAGGTACATACTTTATTCAAATTGCACTTTTTCCACTAATGTCCCTTTTTCTTATGTTTCAGGGTCAAATCCAGAAAACTACAATGCCATTTACTCATTTTGTCTTCTTACCCTCATTCAGTCTGTGATAATTTCTTACTGTTCCTCTTATTGCCAAAAATCCATTTTTAAAAATTGAGATATAATTGACATACAACATATTAATTTAAGGTGTACAGTATAATGATTCCATATTTGTATATATTGAAAAATGATCACCACAATAAGTATAGTTAACATTTGTCACCATACATAATTAGACATTTTCTTTTCTTGTGATGAGAACTTTTAAGATCTACTCTGTTAGCAAGTTTCAAGTATGTAATACAGTGTTATTAACTATAGCTGCCATGCTGTGCATTATGTCCCCAGGACTTATAACTGGAAGTCTGTACCTGTTGACTACCTTCACCCATTTCACATCCTATATTTGTATTTCTCTGACTTATTTCACTTAGTATAATGCTCTCCAGGTCCACTCATGTTGTCACAAAGGGCAAGATTTCATTCATTTTTATGGCTGAGTTATATTCCATTGTATATACATACCACACATCCTTTATCCATTCATCTCTTGATGGACACTTAGGTTGTTTCCATATCTTGGATATTGTAAATAATGCTGCAATGAACATGGGGCTTACTTCATTTCTAGTAACTTTCCAAAGGGCAGGAATCCCAAACCCTTCCCACCCAGATACTCCTCTCTCTCTTAACAATTCATAGAACATATGTTATCTGAGGAGTCTTTTGATAAAGTAACAATTCCTTTTAAATTATAAACTTTTAATATTGATAAAGACTTTTTACAAACAGGGCTGGCCTGAGATCACAAGGGAAGGTAGAACTTGAGGGCTTCTAGTGAGCCAGAGGCTCCTGGGTCACCATGTCTTGGAGAAAACAATGTATGGTAAGGATGACTACATCTAGAGATCCAGGGTATGGTAAGGGGCTTGCAGAAAGACCAAGTTCTTTAGCAGTGCTGTGGACTGAATTGTGTCCTCCTAAAATTCATATGTTGAAGCCCTCACCCTCCATGTGACTACATTTGGAGAGAAGGCGTCTCTCTCTCCCTCACTCTCTCTCTCTCTCTCTCTCTCTCTCTCCCTCATTGACATGTGAGGACAAGTGAGAAGGCAGTCATCTACAAGCCAGAAGGAGAGCTCTCATTAGAAACTGAATTGGCTGGCATCTTGATCTTGGGCTTCAAGCCTGAAGAACTGTAAGAAAATAAACTCCTGTTGTTTTAGCCACACAGTCTGTGGTATTTTGTGAGAGCAGCCTGAGCTGACCAATACAAGCAGCAAAGCTGCAGTTTGCTTCTGAACTTTGACATGAAAGGATAATTTCCTAAGGACCTTCTTCTTATCAGTGCTGGTCTCGAATGGCAACTAGCAGAATTGGGCCACATTTGCTTAGCCTTTCCCCAGATTCTTTCTCCTACTCTTCTTATTTAAGAAGACACAGCTCCATAGGCATGTGCCCTTTTGGGCTGTAAAAGGGGAGCTTTCTCTCTCCATCTGTGTCCCTTCTCTCCCTCCTCCACTTCTCTACTCCTTTCCGTTACATTCAACCACCATATATTAAGAACATAGGAGAGGATGTGCCAGGGACATACTGATGCTTTGATGTATGGGTAACATGCCATGTTTGTAGAATGGCAAGGGAAAAATATGTGCTGAGGCTCTTCCCCAACAAATGCTAAACTACCCATACTTCCTAGCAGGAAGCCCAGGCCCATGCCGTGGTTTAAAACTCAGGAAGGACATCTGTGATGAGAGAGCTCAAAAAAGCAGATGTTTTTTTGTTTTTTTTTTTTTTGAGTTGCTAGGAGACTAAGTTGATTATTTGGAAAAAAAATATAGCATCTATTTATATATGTAGAAATACTTGGTTATTTTAAAAATTGATCACTTCATGGCAGTGAGTATATACTATGCTCTGCTACTTGAATAAATAATTGAATTTGACATTTTTCTTGAGATTCCTGGTCTCTTCTCAGGCCCTCTGTTCATCTCATGCTCGGTCAGGGAATAATCTGGGTGACAAAGAGCTGAATCATGAGAGAAATGTCAAAATCCTCATCTTTCTTTTACTTTTTATGGTGATGGACATAAAGAAATAAAAGATGGCACCAAGTGTCTTCTGTTTCCTCATAAATGTCAGGTCAGGGTCCAAAGGACTTATTTTTAACAACACAAACTGCTGACCTGTCTCCAGAGAATCAGAGTTTTCATCGGAATTCTTAGGAGCGGTGTTGTGGGCAGCTGGAGGGAGAGAGGAAAGCCTGATGTCCTTGGCAGCTGAGTGACCACACCAATTTAGATTCTGGAGACCCTGGAGCAATTAGCAGATCACCATGCCATCTGCAGGTATTACTTTACTGGCCTGGCCACCTGCTGCTGGGGGTTGGCTTTGTTTGACAAGTGGCAGATGAGAGTAGAAGGTCAAGTAGCAGTGAAGGTGATTACTGGCCTCCCATTTAATGAGTGTCTACACTATGCCAGCCACTGCACCCTTATTTTGTCTTAGCTTTGTACCAGGATTTAGCATTACTGTAGCATTATATTAGCAACATAGGCACTATTAACTTGCCCATTTGCAGATGAGAAGAACAGGCTCAAAAAGTAACTTGCCCAGGGCTTCCCTGGTGGCGCAGTGGTTGAGAGTCCGCCTGCCGATGCAGGGGACACGGGTTCGTGCCCCGGTCTGGGAAGATCCCACATGCCGCGGAGCGGCTGGGCCCGTGAACCATGGCCACTGAGCCTGCATGTCCGGAGCCTGTGCTCCGCAACGGAAGAGGCCGCAACAGTTAGAGGCCTGCATATCGCAAAGTGACTTGCCCAAGGGTAATGAAGCTGGGCTGACTGCATTAGTCTGCATTTTTTTCTACTCTGTCAAATTGCCACTGTAAATAAGATGAATAGCCTGTACTTTAAGGGGGCCCCAAATTAACGGAAGTCCTGTTTTCTTTTTCTTCAAAGTTGGCAGACCTAATGGAGAAAGACACTTTTATAAGTGTAAGAATATTTACAGACAATAGACAGGATTGCCAAGTTGCAGATTGTAAGGACACCAGTACTGGCAGAAAGGACAGAGGGTATAGGATTAATAAAAACTCCTGCAAACCTAGGACGATACAATCTTGGGGCCTTGGGGACTAAAGGTGACGTGATCACGCCCACTAGGTTTAAATTCCATGAGGGCAGAGACTTAGTCTTATTTACTGTTGTAAAATGGCACCAGATACATGGCAGATGTTCAAAAATTAATTATGAAATGAATGAAGTCGATGTGGATATATAGAGATCTCCTGGCTGATTCTCCAGTCCCTTCCATAGTATTTCATTTGCATGAGTACCATTTACTACCATGTACTGAACTAGTGCTCAGCCTTTCCGTGTTAGTAGTCCATTTTGAAAGACTAGAATATTTGGCTGCATACTTGTAGGGATTAAATGTTTTAAAGCCACACTCAACAAGCTAATAATAACTAATAAACAATTGCTACTATAGGACAACAAAAACTCACAATGTTTGAATAAGCGTCCAGTTTCTGGACAACTCATTTATTCACTGTGCAGATGTTCTTTGTTACACACTTTTCTGGTGGAGCTCATCTCCCATCACAGAGGCTAAAGAAGTCAGACACTTGCTTTCCCAGACTCTCTTGCAGCTAGGGCTTGACCATGTGATTTAGTGTGGGCAAATGGGATTTCAGGGACATGTAACTCTAAAAAAAAGGGGCCCATGGGGAATTCTTTGCTGACCATTATCATGTCTATACCTTTGATGACTGGAACTATGGCAGCAATTCTGCATCTATGGGGATAGATGCTAAAGATTAAGACAAAGCGCTTGGGTTTGAAGATGGAATGATGTAACTGAGCTTCTAGACCAATCTTTGAACCACCTTCCTCCAAACTTTTTGTTATGCAAGACAGTAAATGTTCTTATATATTGTTCATTTTAGTTGGGTGTTATGTTATTAGCAGACAAAAGTATCCTTGAGTACCCTTACTGTTTGAATAGAACTACTTGTGCCCCAGTAACACTTTCTTATACACTTATGAAATAAATTTCTTACATTTTCTAGTAATATGTGATTTTTCTTTGGTGCAAGCTTGGCATTATTCCCTGCTCTACACAATATTGTCTTTCCACTCAGCTCAGTAATTTAACCCAGGAACATAGCTGTTAGAGTACTTATACGTAGTGCATCAAACATTCCTTTTATTTTTAAATTGAAGTATAGTTGATTTACAATATTGTGTTAATTTCAGGTGTACTGCAAAGTAATTCTGATATACATGTATGTATACATATATATTATTTTTCAGATTCTTTTCTGTTATAGGTTAGTATAAGATATTGAATATAGTTTCCTGTACTATACATCAAGTCCTTATTGTTTATCTATTTTATATATAGTAGTGTATATCTGTTAATCCCAAACTCCTAATTTATCCCTCTGACCCCTTTCCCCTTTGGTAACCGTAAGTTTGTTTCCTATGTCTGTGAGTCTGTTTCTGTTTGGTAAATAAGCTCATTTGTATCATTTTTTTAGATTCCATATAATATCACATGTCCATATTATGTGATATCACATAATTTTTGTCTTTGTTCGACTTCCTTCACTTTTTTTTTTACACCTTTATTGGAGCATAATTGCTTTACAATGTTGTGTTAGTTTCTGCTGTACAACAAAGTGAATCATTTATATGTATACATATATCCCCATATCCCCTCCCTCTTGAGCCTCCCTCCCACCCTCCCTATCCCACCCCTCTAGGTGGTCACAAAACATCGAGCTGATCTCCCTGTGCTATGCGGCCGCTTCCCACTAGCTATCTATTTTACGTTTGGTAGTGTATATATGTCAGTGCTACTCTCTCACTTTGTCCCAGCTTCCCCTTACCCCCATGTCCTTAAGTCTGTTCTCTACGTCTACGTCTTTATTCCTGCCCTGCCACTAGGTTCATCAGTGCCGTTTTTTCAGATTCCATATAGATGTGTTAGCATACGGTATTTGTTTTTCTCTTTCTGACTTACTTCACTCTGTATGACAGTCTCTAGGTCCATCCACCTCACTACAAATAACTCAATTTTGTTCCTTTTTATGGCTGAGTAATATTCCATTGTATATATGTACAACATCTTCTTTATCCATTCATCTGTCGATGGACATTTAGGTTGCTTCCATGTCCTGGCTATTGTAAATAGTGCCGCAATGAACATGTGGTACATGACTCTTTTTGAATTATGGTTTTGAATTAGGGTATATGCCCAGTAGTGGGATTGCTGGGTCATATGGTAGTTCTATTTTTAGTTTTTTTTTTTAACATCTTTATTGGAGTATAATTGCTTTACAATGGTGTGTTAGTTTCTGCTGTATAACAAAGTGAATCAGTTATACATATACATATCTTCCTATATCTCTTCCCTCTTGCATCTCCCTCCCTCCCACCCTCCCTATCCCATCCCTCTAGGTGGTCACAAAGCACCGAGCTGATCTCCCTGTGCTATGCGGCTGCTTCGCACTAGCTATCTATTTTACATTTGGTGGAGTATATATGTCCATGCCACTCTCTCACTTTGTCCCAGCTTACCCTTCCCCCTCTCCATGTCCTTAAGTCCACTCTCTACATCTGTGTCTTTATTCCTGTTCTGCCCCTAGGTTCTTCAGAAACCTTTTTTAAAAAAATTTTTTAGATTCCATATATATGTGTTACCATATTGTATTTGTTTTTCTCTTTCTGACTTACTTCACTCTGTATGACAGATTCTAGGTCCATCCACCTAACTACAAATAACTCTGGAGAGGCTGCAGAGAAAAGGGAACTCTCCTACACTGTTGTGGGAATGTAAATTGATCCAGCCACTATGGAGAACAGTATGGAGGTTCCTTAAAAAACTAAAAATAAAACTACCATATGACCCAGCAATTCCACTACTGGGCATATACCCTGAGAAAACCGTAACTCAAAAAGAGTCATGTACCACAATGTTCACTGAAGCTCCATTTACAATAGCCAGGACATGGAAGCAACCTAAATGTCCATCGACAGATGAATGGATAAAGAAGATGTGGCACATATCTACAATGGAATATTACTCAGCCATATTTTTAGTTTTTTAAGGAACCTCCATTCTCTTCTCCATAGTGGCTGGATCAACTTACATTCTCACCAACAGTGCAGGAGGGTTCCCTTTTCTCCATGCCCTCTCCAGCATTTATTGTTTGTAGATTTTTTTGATGATGGCCATTCTGACCTCTATGAGGTGATACCTCATTGTGGTTTTTGATTTGCAGTTCTCTAATGATTAGTGATGTTGAGCATCTTTTCATGTGTTTGTTGTGACTTACATCACTTGTAAACATTGCTCACAATTTGACAGGGTACCTGTGAAGTGCTTGGGGTCTATCAGTGTGTCATGGCTGATTGAGAACACAGCTGTGTTGAAATGCTCTGCTTCTGTGTCTTCTCTTCTATAGATTGTATTTTCCTAGTGGGCTGGAAGATAAGTTATTGATCATTACATCCCCAGGGCTTAGCCAGGTACATACTGTATAACCCTAATAATGATCAAGACACATTGAGTACTTCTTTTGTGTTGAGCATGTTTTTAATTATTTTAGAAGTATTAACCCATGTAAGTTTAAAATATCCGAAGAGATGGTGACTCTGGATGTGAACCAGGCAGGATGGCTCAGAGCCCATTATACTCCACCTCTCACTAATAATAGCTTCCAAATAAACGTTAGCTGAATTGAACAGAACTGAAATGGCTCCTGGACAGCATGCTCTCCATGTCATAGGCACTCAGTAAATATTTGCTGAGTGCAGTCCAGCTCCTACTCAATTACTCACAGTAAACCGGGGAGTCTCTGGAGAGGCTGTGCTTTGAGCAAGGCTTTGAAGGAGACAGCTGCTCATGGGCACACTAGAGCCATGTCCCCTGAGGTCACCTGCTCAGGTTCAGCCCAGGCCCTGACTCAGCAGATGATATCTGTGTGGGAGGCCAAGGGGGGTAAGTGGTTACCTTAGCCTAATGCCTATTGGAAAAGAATCTCTTTGGCAAATCCAAACTCCCTGCTGGCAGACTGAGCAGAGGGCTGGAAGAACTACATGGTTCTCCCTGTTGTTTAGGGTTGAGGTTTCCCTAAAGTCAAAGGAAGTCTGCTCTCATCTTTTCTGCCCATGCCTGAAAGCTGGGAGAGAGCTGTGGGTGAAGGAGGGGACTAGGAGAGGTTCTCTCCTAGGGTACCCCACTCATAGCATCAACAAGGGGTTGTCTGTTCAAGATATAGCAATGCAGGGGTCCAGCTAAGGATGGAGAAGGAGTTAGCTCATCATATTATATTTTAAGACACTTATCAAATGCCATATATAGATGTTTTAGGAGTTTATAACATGGTGTATATGATGATACAAGGAGGATATGTATTTAAAAACACCTATAGTATAGGGAATATACATGTATATATATGTGCGCGTATATAGTTGAGGAGGATTTGTTAGACAAGGGGGTACCCACAGTAGTAGGTGGTTGACGGAGCTGGAGAAAACCTGTGGTTGCTATGACAATGAGATTTGTACTCCCCTTGCTCATGCCTGACCTATAGAAGTTGTCCTGTTGAATCTCATTTCTCTCCTTGGAGGGTGGGAGTATACCAGCTGTCATATTGGACGAGCCAACGGCATGCCTCTTCCATGGTTTGAGCATGGGCATGAGTAAGTCCCCAAGGCGGGGTTACTTCTCTCACTCCCTCTCCATTTATCATGACCTCCTTAGTCCCAAACAGCTGTGCTAGGCTTTCCATTTTATATGTTGCTGGAATGATTTAACACCTCTGAAATATGTGACAGTGGATTTAGCTGTAGTCAATACCATCTGAGCCAATAATTGACTGTACTTATAGCATTTGAGTGGTTCGAGCTGTTTTCCCAGGACCTGTGGGACATTTCTATTTCCAGCACTCAGCCCAGTCCACGTGCCCACAGGGACTGTGTGGGCACAGGTGATTCCAGGTGCTGACCAGCAGCCCTACTTGTGGTCTTCCCTGCAGGGCTATTGTTTCCCTACCATGTGACCACAGCCTCTTGCTGTCTAGAGCTGATAACAGGACCATAAATCTCCCTTCAGGCTGCAACTTGACACCTGAAACCTCAGCCCAGGCATGATGTGAGAAAACAAGATAAGACATCATAATGAGGTATTTTCAAGTTATCCAGGGAGGTACAGGGAAATCTTGGTAGGTTACAGGCAGTGATAGCGTTCCTCCAGGCTCTGTCTACCCTGCCAAGTAAATCCCCATAAGTGAGATGAATGGCATTACCAATTGATAGCATCTACCTGCTGGTTTTGCATCAGCTTTCTATACTTGTCAGCAGTTCTCTGGCTGCTGCTCCTTGAAATAATATCAGAGGAGAACATGTTTGGGATTGTGCTGGCCCTGCAGAGAGCGGGAGAGTGGATGGGTTACCACTACCTACGAGCTGGAGTCCAAATGTCTTGATCTAGCTCTCAAGGTTCCCCACAATCTGGTCCTTTCCTTCCACATTCAGAGGAAGAACTCTGGCAGTGAGGGTTCTCCATAAATGATGTTTGCTACCTCTGGTGGCTGAGCTGTTCAGGTAGAGAGGCTAGTTGGTCACTTTTCAGGATGTCATTAGGAATTAATGCATAAGAAGGGGATGCTGCACTTGACAACTTGTTTTTTTTTCTTCTACTACTGAGTTTATTTTTTTAATTTTTAAAAAATTTTAATTTTATGTTGGAGCATAGTTGATTAACAATGTTGTGTTAGTTTCAGGTGTACAGCAAAGAGATTCAGTTATACATATACATGTACCTATTCCTTTTCAAATTCTTTTCCCATTTAGGTTGTTACATAATATTGAGCAGAGTTCCCTGTGCTATACAGTAGGTCTTTGTTGGTTATCTATTTTATTCATAGCAGTGTGTACATGTCAATCCCAAACTCCCAATCTATCCCTCCCCCCAACCCTTCCCCCCTCTTAACCATAGCACTTGACAATTTGTAAGAGACATTTTCATTACGAGATTTTATGGCTTAATCCTATAGCTGTATAATTCTTTAGGCGTTAGTAAATGTTTCTCAGCTGGAGTTCAGTAAGCAAATTCAGTCCTAACGTATAGTGCATCCTTTGTATGTAATGACTTAACTTCTTTCCTATACATCTAGAATGGTACTAATTATATACTATCCTTGGGAGAGAAAAAAAGAGTCATTCAAAACATTTTCTGTGTTCTGTGGTTCAGAGGAGGAACCCTGTTTGAGAATGTCATGATCTTTAAGGGAAAAGGCAAAGTTTTATCTAAATGAAGGAATTATTACCAAGGATAGAACTGCTTGTAAAGGCCCACATACATGGGATGGATGGAGAGAGAGGAAAAGAATAAAACTATTTTTACGCTATAGATTGTCTCATTCTCTGAAAGACAAATTACATATGCATAGTTGTATAACATGGTAGCATTTGGTGATCTTGTCCAATGATCAAGTATGGCCAATAGGATGGTCCTCCTATGAGCTTGATAACTGGTAAAGTTGGTCAGATATAAATGTCCCAGCAAAGTTCAGTAAACTGACTCCAGGTCATGCCATCTTCTCGTGTTAATACTATTTATTCCCCACTACTGGCCTAGTCCATCATGACAAATGATATGATGACCTTCAGAGAGGGAAACCAATGGTAGGCCTCCCAGCAGGGCTGCACCTTGAAGTCATTTTGATGTCTTCATCTCAATTAGGCTAAGCCCACAAAAAATAGTGTCAAAGGGGAGCACAGCCAGAATGCTCTGGGAGATCATGATAAACACTCCTGATGTTTTGCAGCTGGGTCCATCATCTGTGCACTTCACAATAAAATTTTATGATGCATCCAGACACCCAGCTGCTTGTATTCATGGGGACAGCATATCCTCTGCTATACCATTCAGATCTGCCCCACCTGGGACTCATTTCCCTTTTCCCCTAACTTCTTTCAAACGACAATGAAGCTCCATTATCACACTGCTCCTGGGACAGAATTTAAGGAATGTCAGATCAAGAAAAATGTTCTTTAGAGACAACTTCATTTTATTGGACATAGAGAAATGATTCCATGGTACCCAGTAAGCTGTAGGGCTATTTGGAACTCTGGGAAGCATTTTAGAAAAGGGCCATTCATCCCTGTGTTAATTACAAAACCCTAATCCACTTTGAGTGGGCAGAGTCCCCTAATTTCTCATGTAGTATATCATAGTGCTTAGGAAAGTGGGCTTAGAAGTAAGACAGACCTGGCTTTTAAAAAATATTTTATTATTTTTTATACAGCAGGTTCTTATTAGTTATCTATTTAATAAATATTATTGTATATATGTAAATCCCAATCTCCCAGTTCATCCCACCCCCACCCCCCGCTTTCCCCCCTTGGTGTCCACACGTTTGTTCTCTACATCTGTGTCTCTATTTCTGCCTTGCAAACCGGTTCATCGGTACCATTTTTCTAGATTCCACATATATGCGTTAATGTAGGATATTTGTTTTTCTCTTTCTGACTTACTTCACTCTGTATGACAGTCTCTAGGTCCATGCATGTCTCTACAAATGACCCAATTTCGTTCCTTTTTATGGCTGAGTAATATTCCATTGTATATGTGTACCACAACTTCTTTATCCATTCGTCTGTCGATGGGCATTTAAGTGGCTTCAATGACCAGGCTATTGTAAGTAGTGCTGCAAGGAACACTGGGGTGAATGTGTCTTTTTGAAATATGGTTTCCTCTGGGTATATGCCCAGCAGTGGGTTGGCTGGGTCATATGGTAATTCTATTTTTAGTTTTTTAAGGAACCTCCATACTGTTCTCCATAGTGGCTATATCAACTTACATTCCCATCAACAGTGCAAGAGGGTTCCCTTTTCTCCACACCCTCTCCAGCATTTGTTGTTTGTAGATTTTCTGATGATGCCCATTCTAACTGGTGTGAGGTGATACCTCATTGTAGTTTTAATTTGCATTTCTCTAATAATTAGTGATGTTGAGCAGTTTTTCATGTGCTTCTTGGCCATCTGTATGTCTTCTTTGGAGAAATGTCTATTTAGGTCTTCTGCCCACTTTTGGATTGGGTTGTTTGTTTTTTTAATATTGAGCTGCATGAGCTGTTTATATATTTTGGAGATTAATCCTTTGTCAGTTGATTTATTGGCAAATATTTTCTCCCATTCTGAGGGTTGTCTTTTCATCTTATTTATAGTTTCCTTTGTTGTGCAAAAGCTTTTAAGTTTCATTAGGTCCCATTTGTCTATTTTTGTTTTTATTTCCATTACTCTAAGAGGTGGGTCAAAAAAGATCTTGCTATGTTTTATGTCAAAGAGTGTTCTTCCTATGTTTTCCTCTAAGAGTTTTATACTGTCTGGTCTTATATTTAGGTCTCTAATCCACTTTGAGTTTATTTTTGTTTATGATGTTAGGGAGTGTCCTAATTTCATTCTTTTACATGTAGCTGTCCAGTTATCCCAGCACCACTCATTGACGAGACTGTCTTTTCTCCATTGTATATCCTTGCCTCCTTTGTCATAGATTAGTTAACCATAGGTACGTGGGTTTATCTCTGGGCTTTCTATCCTGTTCCATTGATCTATATTTCTGTTTTTGTGCAAACACCATATTGTCTTGATTACTGTAGCTTTGTAGTATAGTCCGGAGTCATGGAGTCTGATTCCCCCAGCTCTATTTTTTTCCCCTTAAGATTGTTTTGGCTATTCGGGGTCTTTTTTGTCTCCATACAAATTAAAAATATTTTTGTTCTAGTTCTGTGAAAAATGCCATTGGTAATTTGATAAGGATTGCATTGAATCTGTAGATTGCTTTGGGTAGCATAGGCATTTTCACAATATTGATTCTTCCAATCCAAGAACATGGTATATCTCTCCATCTGTTTGTGTCATCTTTGGTTTCTTTCAAGAGTGTCTGATAGTTTTCTGAGTACCAGTCTTTTACCTCCTTAAGTAGGTTTATTCCTAGGTATTTATTTCTTTTTGTTGCAATGGTGAATGGGATTGTTCCTTAATTTCTCTTTCTGATTTTTCATTGTTAGTGTATAGGAATGCAAGAGATTTCTGTACACTAATTTTGTATCCTGCAACTTTATCAAACATTAATTAGCTCTTGTAGTTTTCTGGTGGCATCTTTAGGATTATCTATGTATAGTATCATGTCCTCTGCAAACAGTGACAGTTTTACTTCTTCTTTTCTAATTTGGATTCCTTTTATTTCTTTTTCTTCTCTGATTGCCATGGTTAGGACTTCCAGAACTATGTTGAATAATACTGGCGAGAGTGGACATCCTTACCTTGGTTCTGATCTTAGAGGAAATGCTTTCAGTTTTTCACACTTGAGAATGATGTTTGCTGTGGGTTTGTCATATATGGCCTTTATTATGTTGAGATAGGTTCCCTCTATGCCACTTTCTGGAGAGTTTTTATCATAAACGGTGTTGAATATTGTCAAAAGCTTTTTCTGCATCTGTTAAGATGATCATATGGTTTTTCTTCTTCAGTTTGTTAATATGGTGTATCACATTGATTGATTTGCGTATATTGAAGAATCCCTGCATCCCTGGGATAAATCCCACTCAATCATGGTGTATGATCCTTTTAATGTGTTGGTGAATTCTGTTTGCTAGTATTTTGTTGAGGATTTTTCCGTCTATATTCTTCAGTGATATCAGTGTGTAATTTTCTTTTTTTGTAGTATCTTTGTCTGGTTCTGGTATCAGGCTGATGGTGGCCTTGTAGAATGAGTTTGGGAGTGTTCCATCCTCTGTTAATTTTTTGAAGAGTTTGAGAATTAGCTCTTCTCTAAATGTTTGATAGAATTCATCTGTGAAGCCATCTGGTCCTGGACTTTTGTTTGTTGGAAGAATTTTAACCACAGTTTCAATTTCATTACTTGTGATTGGTGAGTTCATATTTTCTGTTTCTTCCTGGTTCAGTCTTGGAAGGTTACACCTTTCTACGAACTTGTCCATTTCTTCCAGGTTGTCCATTTTATTGGCATAGAGTTGCTTGTAGTAGTCTCTTATGATGCTTTGTATTTCTGCAATGTCCGTTGTAACTTCTCCGTTTTCTTTTCTAATTTTATTGATCTGAGTCCTCCCCCTCTTTTTCTTGATGAGTCTGGCTAAAGGTTTATCAATTTTGTTTATCTTCTCAAAGAACTAGCTTTTAGTTTTATTGATCTTTGCTACTGTTTTCTTTGTTTCTATTTCATTTATTTCTGCTCTGATCTTTATGATTTCTTTCCTTCTACTAACTTTGGGTTTTGTTTGTTCTTCTTTCCCTAGTTCCTTTAGGTGAAAGCTTCGATTGTTTATTTGAGATTTTTCTTGTTTCTTGAGGTAGGATTGTATTGCTATGAACTTCTCTGTTAGAACTGCTTTTGCTGCATCCCATAGGTTTTGGATCATAGTGTTTTCATTATCATTTGCTTCTAGGTATTTTTTTTAAAATTTCCTCTTTGATTTCTTCAGTGATCTCTTGGTTATTTAGTAATGTATTGTTTAGCCTCCATGTGTTTGTGTTTTATACGTTTTTTCCCTTTAATTAATTTCTAATCTCATAGTGTTGTTGTCAGAAAAGATGCTTGGTATGATTTCAATTTTCTTAAATTTACCAAGGCTTGACTTGTGACCCAAGATGTGATCTATCCTGGAGAATGTCCCATGTGCACTTGAGAAGAAAGTGCAATCTGCTGTTTTCAGATGGAATGTTCTATAAATATCAATTAAATATATCTGGTCTATTGTGTTATTTAAAGCTTGTGTTTCCTTATTAATTTCCTGTCTGGATGATCTGTCCATTCGTCCAAGTAAGGTGTTAAAGTCCCCCACTATTACTGTGCTACTGTTGATTTCCTCTTTTATAGCTGTTAGCATTTGCCTTATGTATTGAGGTGCTCTTATGTTGGATGCATATATTTATAATTGTTATATCTTCTTCTTGGATTGATCTCCTGATCATTATGTAGTGTCCTTCCTTGTCTCTTGTAACATTCTTTATTTTAAAGTCTATTTTATCTGATACGAGTATTGCTACTCCAGCTTTCTTTTGATTTTCATTTGCATGGAATACCTTTTTCCATCCCCTCACTTTCAGTCTGTATGTGTCCCTAGGTCTGAAGTGGGTCTCTTGTAGACAGCATATGTATGGGTCTTGTTTTTGTATCCATTCCGTGAGCCTGTGTCTTTTGGTTGGAGCATTTAATCCATTCACATTTAAGGTAATTATCAATATGTATGTTCCTATTACCATTTTATTAATTGTTTTAGGTTTGCTTTTGTAGGTCCTTTTCTTCTCTTGTGTTTCCCACTTAGAGAAGTTCCTTTAGCATTTGTTGTAGAGCTGGTTTAGTGGTGCTGAATTCTCTTAGCTTTTGCTTGTCTGTAAAGCTTTTGATTTCTCTGTCAAATCTGAATGAGATCCTTGCCGGATAGAGTAATCTTTGTTGTAGGTTCTTCCCTTTCATCACTTTAAATATACCATGCCACTCCCTTCTGGCTTGTAGAGTTTCTGCTGAGAAATCAGCTGTTAACGTTATTGGAGTTCCCTTGTACATTATTTGTTGTTTTCCCATTGTTGCTTTTAGTGATGTTTCTTTGTCTTTAATTTTTGTCAATTTGACTACTATGTGTCTCGGCATGTTTCTCCTTGGGTTTATCTTTCCTGGGACTCTCTGTGCTTCCTGGACTTGGGTGGCTATTTCCTTTCCCATGTTAGGGATGTTTTCGACTATTATCTCTTCAAATATTTTCTCAGGTCCTTTCTCTCTCTCTTCTCCTTCTGGGCCCCCAGTAATGTGAATGTTGGTGCATTTATGTCATCCCAGAAGTCTCTTAGGCTGTCTTCATTTCTTTTCATCCTTTTTTCTTTATGCTGTTCTGCAGCAGTGAATTCCACCATTCTGTCTTCCAGGTCACTTATCCGTTCTTCTGCCTCAGTTATTCTGCTATTGATTCCTTCTAGTGTATTTTTCATTTCAGTTATTGTATTGTTCATCACTGTTTGTTTGTTCTTTAATTCTTCTATGTCTTTGTTAAACATTTCTTACATCTTCTCAATCTTTGCCTCCATTCTTTTCCCGAGGTTCTGGATCATCTTTACTGTCATTATTCTGAATTCTTTCTCTGGAAGGTTGCCTATCTCCACTTCATTTAGTTGTTTTTCTGGGGTTTTATCTTGTTCCTTCATCTGGTACATAGTTTTCTGCCTTTTCATTTTGTCTATCTTTCTGTGAATGTGGTTTTCGTTCCACAGGCTGCAGGATTGAAGTTCTTCTTGCTCCTGCTGTCTTCCAAGACAGACCTGGCTTTATAACTCAGCTCACTACTTATTCTGAACTTGGTTTCCTCACTTGTAGAATGGGAATACCTACACACACCTGCAGATTTAAGATAATTGACTGAGAAGCCTAATGTAAAGCACTTAGCACCGAGGCAGGCACACGCTAATGTTTGGTAGAGTGTGGTTGCTGTTATTATCTATTGGGTGATTATACTGCATTCTAGGAATTACACACTAAAGATTTTCTAGTCTATCTTTCCACCTAATACATAGAATGCCTTCCCAGTGAAGAATTCTCAAAATGAACGATTTACATTTTTATATTGAGACCACCACAGTGACATTAATTAAACCATGCCTTTCTGTCCATATAAAGGGACAATCCTGCCTCATATCAATACACCAATTCTAAAAGTTGCTGTTTTCTCGTAGTTCCATCTAATAGCCTTCCTTCCCAGAGGTAGATGTTGAGTTTTTCCTTCCCTCCCTTTTTAAATTTAATTTTTAATTTTGCAAGTTATTTTCTCCTTGTAAAAATTAAAATATTACACATAAGACTATAATCTCTCTTGACCAGTACCCTTAGTTTTCCTGCTCCTCTCTCTTCTTCTCTGCCCTCAACTCCAAGGTAACCACTATTATTATACAATTGTCCTTCACCAATTGCAAAAGATAAATTGTTGAAACCCAAATGGTATGAAAATTGAAGAATATGAAATCTTATTTAAAAAACAGTGTTCAGAGACAGAAATTCCCAAAGAACCTAAAGAAATACTTTCTTATGTAAATCAACTATACTTCTATATAAAAAAGTAAAAAGAAAAGCAACAAAATTACTTAAATATTTTCATATTTAACAAAACACAAAAACAGCAAAGTAAATAAACTATTTAATTTTTTAATATTTCAAAATAATCATTAGTACAGCGAAATTAAATATTTTCCTTTCTCACTAGACCATGGTTTCTCAACCTCAGCATTTGGGGCCAGTTAATTCTTATTTGTGTGGAGTTGTCCTGTGCAATGTAGGATGTTTAGCAACATCCCTGGCCTCCACCCACAAGTAATACTTGTCTCAGTCATGGCAACCAAAATGTCTCCAGATTTCCCAAATGTCCCCAAGGCAGAAATTGCCCCTGGTTGAGAATCACTTGCCAGATCCTTTTCTCGATAATTCTTTTTCAGGATTTCAAAGAGTTGCTTGTAGGTTCATTTTGCTTTGTCCTGAATAATTCACACAACAAGAGGCACCTATTCTGTACCAAGTCCTTCGCCCCAAAGCCCAATATGTCTCTAATTTTATGGCTCCACGTTTTACTGCCTGCTCTTTTTGCTAGAAGGAACATAGGAACCCTGAAGCTTGAGACAGAGAAAGCTTTCACTAATCCTTATCTAATAATCTGCTCTCTGCTTAGATGTCTTTAGCTCCCTCCCCCACTCCCACCCACACACCCAGGTTTATAAGGACTTTACTCTGCACAGAGTAACTTCATGCAAAAGGCACCTCCTTAGTGGCTGTATCAATTTACATTCCCACCAATGGTGCAAGAGGGTTCCCTTTTCTCCACACCCTGTCCAGCATTTATTGTTTGTAGATTTTTTGATGATGGCCTTTCTGACCAGTGTGAGATGATATCTCATTGTAGTTTTGATTTGCATTTCTCTAATGATTAATGACATTGAGCATTCTTTCATGTGTTTGTTGGTCATCTGTATATCTTCTTTGGAGAAATGTCTATTTAGGTCTTCTGCCCATTTTTGGATTGGGTTGTTTGTTTTTTTGATATTGAGCTGCATGAGCTGCTTGTAAACTTTGGAGATTAATCCTTTGTCAGTTGCTTCATTTGCAAATATTTTCTCCCATTCTGAGGGCTGTCTTTTGGTCTTGTTTATGGTTTCCTTTGCTGTGCAAAAGCTTTTAAGTTTCATTAGGTCCCATTTATTTATTTTTGTTTTTATTTCCATTTCTCTAGGAGGTGGGTCAAAAAGGGTCTTGCTGTGATTTATGTCATAGAGTGTTCTGCTTATGTTTTCCTCTAAGAGTTTGATAGTTTCTGGCCTTACATTTAGGTCTTTAATCCATTTTGAATTTATTTTTGTGTATGGTGTTAGGGAGTGTTCTAATTTCATTCTTTTACATGTAGCTGTCCAGTTTTCCCAGCACCACTTATTAAAGAGGTTGTCTTTTCTCCACTGTATATTCTTGCCTCCTTTATCAAAGATAAGGTGACCATATTTGTGTGGGTTTATCTCTGGGCTTTCTATCCTGTTCCATTGATCTATATTTCTTCTGTTTTTGTGCCAGTACCATAGTGTCTTGATTACTGTAGCTTTGTAGTATAGTCTGAAGTCAGGGAGCCTGATTCCTCCAGCTCCATTTTTCTTTCTGAAGATTGCTTTGGCTATTCTGGGTCTTTTGTGTTTCCATACAAATTGTGACATTTCGGTGCCTTGTGACCACCTAGAGGGGTGGGAGGGAGGGAGACACAAGAGGGAAGAAATATGGGGATATATGTATATGTATAACTGATTCACTTTGTTATAAAGCAGAAACTAACACTCCATTGTAAAGCAATTATACTCCAGTAGAGATGTTAAAAAAAAATAGGGTACTTCCTAAGACTGCATCTGTATCTGTCATGATGGTTCATTTCTGTTCCCAAAACCAAGTCTCCTAACTTTTTCTAATTATGCCCACTTTGAGTGACTCACAATTCTGAGCTTTTCATAATTTCAGTAAGACATGCAAAAACAAACTTAGACATATTAGAACTTTGGGGAAAGGAATTATTGCTAAGAGGAAGTTTTGACCCCATGTTCTACTTTGGATCCAAAATTTATAGCTGCCAAAGTTGGCATGACTATCCATGCTGTCCCTATGGACACAGGGACTTTCCTGGGCACTGTTTTCCTTTGGCTGCCCTGTGCAGTGCCTGGTCACTCTTGGTATTGGCAGGAGAATCCCTAGGATACCTGTTCTGACCTAGGAGGGGTTACAACTCTTTCAGCAGAGCTTACATCTCTAGCAATGATGTAATAGTACAGGAAATTTTCCTCAAAAGGCAACTCTGGGGCCCCTGTGGATATTACCCCAGCCAGAAATGCCCCTTGGGTCTTTTCATGCCTGAAAGAGCCATGACAGCCCCCACACCACCTTTGCAACATCTTTTCTAGACTCTGAGTGATATGGTGTCATGGACTATTTTGCTGGTAGGAGGATTGAATCTCCTCCTAACCTCCCTCTCCAAGGCTCAGTGCCTCACTGGGTCACAGACTGACAAGGAATCAGCCCCAACACGTTCTCAGAAACACTGGATAGAAATATTCACATCATTCAGGCCCTCAGGAACGGGGACACTGACCTCCCGCATCCCAGGAGAAGAACTTCTCTTATCCATCAGTACCTGTAACGTTGCACTGCATCAGCTTGACACCACCATGCCCTTCCCTCACCATCAGACCATACATTCTGTGAGAGCTGGAGTGTATGTTGTTCACATTTAATTTCCCAGTACTAATCACAGTGCCTGGAACAGAGAAAGTGCTCAGTAAGTACTTAATGAGTAGAATCATAGTTTCAAGAATATCTGAATTTGGCAGTCCCTGAGTTGCTGCCAGGAGAACCAGGCAAAGGGATGTAAGAGCTCTGAATACTTGCTCCAGATGGGAGGCTTAACCTAACGGGTTTCCCATCCCGGTTAAACCTAACAAATATTTCTGTGACTCCACATTTGTGTTCTGGTCCTGTTTTCTGTTGTGTCTAATCATGGATCAATGAAGGTCAAGAACGCTGGTTTCTCTCCATACTTCCTTCAAGGCCTCTCAGAGCTCCCAGGCACTGCTGGAGCCCAGGCTAGCACCAACATCCCATGGTATTCCAGATCACATATGCATCCCACCTTCTTCACCTGCCAAGTCACCAAAACATGACTGCAAAACCTGAGGATGCTGTGGGTTCAGACAGGGGAGAGCAGAGGAAGGATTTTATGTATTGTATCCTTACTCTTGCCACAGTCAGCCAAAAACACCTTCAATTGTCAGCCAGTACACTGACTTTCAATTGTCAGCCAGTACACTGGCCTTCAGTTGTCAGCCAGTACACTGACAATAGGCAGTAGATAGAGAGTAGACTCCAAGGCACTTGCCTATGACAGGGTGCACACTGGTTATAATTTCAGCATGGCTCAATTCAAGACCCCCTTTTCAACCTATGTTTCCTTTTAAATATGGACAACTGAAAGATTTGGGCATTCTGATACTGTCAATGGAAGTAAAATTGTAGAGCAACGTCGGAAAAGAGTTAGGCAGCATCCATTAGAGTTTTAAGTGCTTTTACTCTATAACCTAGTATCCTACTTCTCCCTTGGAAAACACATGTGTGACTGAGGTAATAGTAAAAGGAATAAAGCATGCACAAGGACATTTACTGCAGTGTTGTTTACAATACTGAAAAATGGGAAACAAACAAAATGCCCATCAACACGAAGGCCAAAGTAAACTGATATATCCTACCAGTAATACTGAATATTTGTTGCATTTAGTAGTTAAAGTGCAATTAACCTGTTTGTACTAACATGGGTAGGTCTCTAAGACATATTAAGCTTTTATTTTTAAAGCAAATGCAAATAACACAGTAGGAGCCCATTTGCTTAAAACACACACACACACACACACACACAAACAACCTAAATATTTTCTATAAATACAACAACACTAGGCATGTAAATCAATTGAAAAATGTACAGAATAGGTGCCTCCTGATGTGTGAATTATCCAGGATAAAGCAAAATGAACCTACAAGCCACTCATTGAAATACTGAAAAAGAATTATTGAGAAAAGGATCTGGCACAGTGGTTTTCAACCAGGGGCAATTTCTGCCCTGGGGACATTTGGGAACATCTGGAGACATTTTGGTTATCATAACTGAGACCAGTATTACTGGCATCTAGTGGGTGGAGGCCAGGGATATTGCTAAACAACCTACATTGCACAGGACAACTCCACACAAATAAGAATTATCTGGCCCCAAATGCTAATAGTGCTGAGGTTGAGAAAACATGGTCTAGTGAGAAAGGGATGGTAAATATTTGATTTTGCTGTGCTAATGATTATTTTGAAATATTAAAAAAATAAAGTTTATTTACTTTGCTGTTTTTGAGTTTTGTTAAATATGAAAATATTTAGGAAAGTTTGTTTCTTTTCTTTTCTTTTTTTTTAAATATAGAAGTATAGCTGATTTACACAGGAAAGTATTTCTTTAGGTTCTTTTGGAATCTCTGTCTCCGAGCACTATTTTTTAAATAAGATTTCAAATTCTTCAATTTTCATACCATTAGGGTTTCAAGAATTTATTTTTTGCAATTGTTGAAGGACTATAGTATAACAATTATTGATTAAAGAATGTTCTGTTTGAAATATTGTGCTCAGAATTTAGAAGATAGTATCTATACATTGGGGCATCCAGTGAAGAGGTTTTGCTGGGAATTCAGGGCACCATGATTATGGTAGTTACACAAAATAATCAGGCTTGTCTTGTGGCATGGGTATGACTGTCTGAAACCAAGTATGTGTAGGTATTAAGGCACTGAAAAAACATTTTTGGTAGTCATTTCCCACCCCGTCTTCATAATTTATCATAAAAAGTTTCCAAACATAGGTTGAAAGAATCTTACAGTTAAACACCACCAAGATTATACAATTAATTTGTGCTGTATTTGTTTATCACATATCCATCCACCTCTCCATCTCTCCATCCATCCAAAACTCCACCTTAGATTTTGATACATTACAAAGTAATACATTTCATCAGGTCAATTTACTTCTAAACACTTCACTATGCTTTCATTAACTAGAATGCAGTGTTTATTTAGTCTTTTTTTAAGTGGAGGATGAATTTTCCACACAAAGGCACAAATCTTTAAGTGTATTGTTCAATGAAGTTTTTACAAATTCATACATCCATTTAACTTAAACCCCTATCAAGGTATAGAACATTACCATCACTCCAGAAAGTTCTCTCATGCTCCCTCCCAGTTAGTCTCTACCTCCTGTAGCATTGGTGTGGGTTTTTTTTGGGTTTTTTTTTTTCCCACCATAGGTTAGGCTTGCCTCCTCTTGCAGGGCATTTTTGACAACACAGGTAAATTCTGGTTCTTGCCCCAAATCAAGTAGGCCAGTCATATCAGTGCCTCTAAATGGGGATCCCTCAGGAAAAGGGCAAAAAGTAAGAGTGGCTGCAAAGCAGATACTTTGTGGACAGAAGCCTTAAAGCCAGTGATTCTGAGATGGGGCCTAATGAAACCTCTAGGTGAGTGGTGAGTTGATAGAAGGATCCTGGTGGGGAGGGACCCCCATGTAGGTGGTGGACTTTGAAGGTATTATGCTAAGTGAAATAAATCAGACAGAAAAAGACAAATACTGTAAGATCTGTGGAATATAAAAAAACACATATAAAAACAAAACAGAAACAAAACAAAGAGCAACCAAACTCATAGAAAAAGAGATCAGACTTGTGGTTACCAGAGGTGGAGAGCTAGGGGAGAGGGAACTGGAGGAAGGTGTTCAAAAGGTCCAAACCTCCAGTTATAAGGTAAATAAGTATAGGGATGTAATTCACAACAGGATGACTCTAGTTAACTCTGCTGTATGATACACAGGAAAGTTGTAAGAGAATAAATTCTAATAGTTCTTATTATAAGGAGAAAATTTTTTTCTTTTCTTTTTTTTGCATCTATATGAGAAGATGGATGTTAGCTGAACCTATAGTGGTACTTATTTCACAATATATGTAAATGAAACCATCATGCTGTCTGCCTTAAACTTATACAGTGATGTGTGTCAATTATTTCTCAATAAACTGGAAAAACAAATATAAAAAAAGAATTAAATTGGACGATGCACATGAAAGGACTTTATGAATGATAAATACTCTACATATATAAGTTGGGTGATGCCCATCTACCTGGGCTCCAAGTTGGGAGGACAGGGAAGGGAAAAGACTAAGACTAAGAAGTTCTAACCACTAGTAAACTTGCCTTCTGAATTGATTGATAAACCACGAATATGATCAATCTCAATATTCTGTTTCTGCTCTTATAGTTTTGTTATATTAGAGTCAAGTACACAGATTTTTCTAGCTTTGTCGTCCCATCTTATTTTTGACCCAACATTGTCATTCGAATGGATGTCTACTTTATTCACTAGGAAGCCTGTGCTTTGGTTATTAGTAAAAACAAAAACAAATGAGCCCTCATAAGAGAGAGATTTACTTTTCCTTAAGACATTTGTAAATGCATGCTCAAGAATCTGAGGGGAAATCCAAAAGCATTAGAAGACTGTAGCTTCAGAAGGATCACATGTTGAAGGAATAACACTCATTTGGGCATCTGTGCTTAAATATAATAGGAAGACATCAAACTACTTTATTTCATGATTCATACTTTGTGACTAATCAAAATGGCCTTTCATTTAGCATCACAATCTTGGTTTTTACAGAATTAGGGAATTCCCCCTTGATAATCTGTGGGTTTCCCACATTGGCAAGTTGAAGTCCATGGCCAAAGTGATGGCAGATATCTGACGACCTGAGAACCTTGAACTTAGAGTTGGAGGACTGGAAATCTCAGCTTCTTTACCATGTAGAGACTGGAGGTAGTCTTGCTGCCCTAATTATGTTTTACTCTATATCTGAGGGGTTCTATGGGTCTCTAGTCATCCAATAAGTAATGCCAGCTGCGTTTATCTCAGTCCTTATGTTTGGGCTTCCTTGGTCCTTTAAGTGGTCTTACTGTCTTCAATCTCATGCCCATTAAAATCACCCTTCAGTCTTCAGTCAAGAGACCTTAAAAAGTGTACATATAAGCATGCCACTCTTCTATTTAAAAACCTCTTTGTTAGACACAATGTTAGCCTATCTAAAAGCCAAGCCCTATTTTCCTTTGGTAACAGCATCTTAATTTTGTTCATGAATGAGGCAGAACTGTGCTCAGGGAAATAGGTCTCTGCTCCAGATTCAGCTGCTTTACACCAAACATGTTAATTCTGTTAGCCTATGCCAGTGATTGATTGAGGAATGGGGTAGTGACCCACTTCTGGCAATTGCAATCACAGATGAAGTCTTCTGAGGACTTCTGGGAATCATCCTGATGAAGACAGAAGGAGAGATAGAGGGAGGGGAGAGAGAGGGCGAGAGAGAGTGAAAGAAAGATGATGATGATGATGATGGAAGCCTTCCTTCCTACCTCTGAAGTGGTTGCCTGAAGATGTAATGTTTAGAGCTTAAGCAGCCATCTTGTAAAATGAGGGGATAAGGGTGAGGACAAAAGTCACCATGATGAGAATAGTAGAGCAGAAAGATGGGAAGAGACTGTCCACAATGGTGTCACTGAACTGTTGAACCAACCCTGGAGCCATCTACCTCTGTACTTCTTGTTATGTGAGTTATGGAGAATTGTGTTACATTCCCAATTATTTGCTACTCCCCTCCCTGTAAGCAGTTTGTACATTCCCACCCATGGCCATGTGAATTGAGGTGCCCCCTGGGAAGGAGTGTAATTATCTACAACATTGATTTAAGGCTTAGCTTGATTTGAATTGCCCAATGAAGAGTAAATGGAGGTGACACCATATTCACACAGAAACTTTGTGTCATTGCATGGTTCCACCATTTCCCTTTTCCCTCTGGCATAATAATGACAAATAAGTCATAAGAATGGAGAGAAGTGCTCCTTCAGCTGGAATCCTGGAATAAGGAAGACACCTGGCACAGAAGAAAGGCCACTGTCCACCAACAGCTGACATGAAATGTGAGCAAGAAATACACTTCTCTGTTGTAAACCACTGAAATTTTGGGGACTTTTGTTGCTGCATCAGAGCTGACTAATACATGAGACAGTGATATCCTTATTATTTGAATTATTCTTGGATGATCCTTCTATTACTTGTAATCAAATATAGGCTTTCTATAGTCTTTAGAAGAAAATTAAAATTATTTGGAATTAAACCCTAGGCCCTTAAAGATCAAATGCCTGCCTGATTTTCCAGTCTCATCTCTGATACATCCCTCCCATGGACCCTATGTTCTGGCCATACTGAATTACTTGTAATTATCCTGGAATATTAAACTCTTTCATATTCCTATGGTTTTACACAAGTTGGACCTTTTGTCCGGAATACCATCTTTCTCTTGTTTGCTTAGGTATTTCCTATTTATACTTCAAAATTAATCCCACCTAATCCAGGAAGCCTTTTTATATCTCCTCAGATACCTCTTACAGAGCATACACATTTAGAAGTAGTCACTGTTATCAGACTGGTGTATCCTTATAGAACTTTATCATTGCATTTATATGTAAAATAGAAAAAAATGTACTTTTAGAAACCATAACTGATGTAATATCCTATTTACTATTCTGCCATCAAGTATTTGCATAGTCTCCAATTCATGGACCCCATGATCCATCCCCGAGTCGCTTCCCCTACGTCTTTGGGTTGTGGTTTGGGTATGGTTTGCATGGAAGAACTGTAGGGAATAGAGGTTTCTGTAGTGTTGCTATTTTTATAGGAAATTCAATTCTGGTTCTTGGCCTCAGGTGCCTTTCTCTCCCTGTATCGTCTGACATTTTGAAGCTGTAGAATGTGCTAACAAATATTCCACAAAGATATTGGATTTGGTGCCAGAATCAGCAGGCCCTACTCAATGACTTTGAACAGTCCTGCCTCGGGCTGAGGTATCCCAGTACTTAGGAAGTGGATGATCCTGAAAAAGCCCTGGCTAGATCCTGCCACATTCTGCTGCAGCTGCTGGCAAGGCTGCGTCCTGAGTTGCTGTCTTTCCTCTCGGTCTGACTCTTGTACCCTGAGCCCCAGAACCATCCCCTCATACCTGTTCTGCTTGATTTGGGTTCACACGTCTCCAAAAGCAATCTCACCCTCTTGTCTCTGATAGTTTCTCTTAAGATAAAAACAGATGCTCAGAAACAAAGTTGTTTTTTCTATTTTATATAATTATATTTTAAGACAAATCGCTTTGGGCATTAAGATGCTGCTATCTACATCTGTTTGCATCATTTAATTTTCTGCCAAAAGTTTGTATGCTCACATGATTTTAATGGGCAAAGCTAAAGCTATGGTCTCCTCTCATAGAAGGCGGGCCAGTGATGTTCATTTTCCACTGCCCCTTCTCCATCCCTCTGTCCCATGAACCCCATCTAAGAGTTCTCTCTTATACTCTGGAGGGAAAACTTTATTTTTAAAAGTTTTTTATAGAGGACTGGGGCTTAAGGGAAGCCAACTTGCCTAAGAGCTCTGGTTTGATTTTCTTCTTGAGCTGACTTTTTTACTTTGAAGAGTCCCCAGAAAGAACTTCAGATATACGAGTGCCTAAAATTATGTTTAAATCTCTTTTATAAATTCCTGAAATTACTGAGGTGATAAGGGGTTAGAAGTAGTATTCCTACTGGGTGATTCATTGTTCTCATCTGATTCCTGCTAAATTAGTAAAGTTTAATCTTATATGATGACATCTCCAAGAGCCATAAATTGCCAACAAGTCCTAGAAGAGCCCCACGGTTTGTCTGTGTCTGTGGTAAAATGGAATTTATTCATTTAAAGCTCAACCACACTTGCCAAGCATTTCTTTAAACACACAACCTTATGCTGTTACTAGTTTTCTGCCATGTGTCTACAGTTGGAGGATGTGTGTCTCTTCCCAGGAGTTTTCTCTGAAGGACTGCAACCTCAGTTGATTCTGTATGTCATGGCTCCAGTAGATACAGACTCAAGGTATGCTAGGTTCTCAACCAGTGGATTTGACGAACCACCAGAGGAAGCTGGAACTAGGAAGGGGGCTTTGAACTGGGGAACCTGACCCAGCTGAAGAAGCTGATTCCATCAAGGACAGGAAAAGGTCAAACTTGAGCATCCAACTGGGTCACCAAGCAAAGGAACCATTCAAGTCAGTGGTCAGTGGGATTGCCAAGGGAAGTTAGCACTGTGGTTTTATCTCACATCAGATGCTAGAACTCTGAGGACTAAAAATACTGGCCTTTCTGCTAATCACCCCCTTCATGGTAGGGGCTCAGTAGATCCTGAGAACATGCCTTTTGGAGGAGGTACAGGAAACAGCATGCAGCCTCTAGGAGCAAGGTGTTGGAGTGGATCAGGAGTTTGGTGGTGATGATAGTGGGAATCCAATCCCTTCACAAACTGGAAAACTTGGTTCAAAGAAGCACTCTGTAGAGGGATTGTCCAAGAGCAGAAATGAAAGAATGTTCATTGAGATATTTGGTACAAGTAATATTTTTCCCAATTACAAAATTAAAATCAAAACATAATTAGTGTATACAACTTGGAAAAAACTCATAAAAAAGCATGAAGAGGAAAACCTCTTTCATGATCCGATTAACCAGAAATATTGGGTGGACCAAAAGTTTCTTTCAGATTTTTCCATAAGATGGCTCTAGTAGCATTTAGTTGTCTTTAAATTCATTCAACACAATTTTGTTAGATTGTACATGACAGCTGTCATATCAGCGTGCATTTACCAAAATTGGTGAATTTTTGTGTAGCCATTTTAATATTGAAGATGGAAGGAAAAAAAGCAACATTTTTGGCATACTATGCTTTATCATTTCAAGAAAGGTAAAAATGCAACTGAAACACACGAAAAGATTTGTGCAGTCTATGGAGAAAGTGCTGTGACTGATGGAACGTGTCAAAAGTGGTTTGCGAAGTTTTGGGCTGGAGATTTCTCGCTGGACAATGCTCCGCGATCGGGTAGACCAGTTGAAGTTGATAGAGATCAAATCGAGACATTAATTGAGAAAAGTCAATGTTATACCACATGGGAGATGGCCAACATACTCAAAATATCCAAATCAAGCATTGAAAGTCATTTGTACCAGCTTGGTTATGAGAATCACTTTGATGTTTGGGTTCCACATAATTTAAGCGAAAAATACCTTCTTGACCATATTTCCACATGTGATTCTCTACTGAAACATAATGAAACTGTTCCATTTTAAAAACAAATTGTGAAGGGTGATGAAAAGTGGATACTGCACAACAATGTAGAATGGAAGAGATCGTGGGGCAAGTGAAATGAACCACCACAAACCACACCAAAACCTGGTCTTCATCCAAAGAAAGTGTTGTTGTGTATATGGTGGGATTGGAAGGGAGTCCTCTATTATGAGCTCCTTCTGGAAAACCGAACAATTAATTCCAACAAGTACTGCTCCCAATTAGACCAACTGAAAGTGGCACTTGACGAAAACGTGCAGAATTAGTCAACAGAAAATACATCATCTTCCATCAAGATAATGCAAGACCACATGTTTCTTTGATGACCAGGCAAAAACTGTTACAACTTGGCTGGGAAGTTCTGCTTCATCCACTATATTCACCAGACATTGCACCTTCAGATTTCCATTTATTTTGCTCTTTACAAAATTCTCTTAATGGAAAAAATTTCCATTCCTTGGAAGACTGTAAAAGGCACCTGGAACAGTTCTTTGCTTAAAAAGATAAAAAGTTTTGGGACGATGGAATTATGCAGTTGCCTAAAGAATGGTAGAAGGTAGTGGAACAAAAGGGTGAATATGTTTTTCAATAAAGTTCCTGGTGAAAATGAAAAATATGTCTTTTATTGTTACTTAAAAAAACAGAAGGCACTTTTTGGCCAACCCAATAAATACTTCTCACAACTGATACACATCCTTCAGATCTTCTCTTTCTTTGTAATTTAAAGATTGGTGTTGTATATATACTTTGGAGATCTTTTTTTTATTAATATGAAGTCCATATTATTAATTGCTAAGTTATTATATATTTCTTGAAGTGGAAATTTTCTGGATCAAAGGGAAGACTCTTGTCATATAGAATGTTGATCTGAATCTATGCCCATAGAAGCAGTGTTCTTTTTGTCACTGACAGGGCTTTCCTGAGTCTGAGCTCCATCAGGGATTTAGGATAAGATTGGAATGCATGGGACTCAGGGAGCAGATTGCTGTGAAAATTCTCTGGACTAGGGAATGAAGAGTTCTTGAGGCTCTGGTCTTGGCTCGGCCACCTACGTGTATATGACCTTTGTTTCCCCACCCGTAAAATAATGTTGGATTTGATAATCTCCAGGCTCCCTTTAAATTTTTATATTTTCTTAGCCTCAATGGCAGTGAAAATACTGAATGAATTACCCAGATTTGGGAGCTGAATATTAACATCGAACACTTGGTGAACTTGGATAGTCTTTCAGAAGAAGATTCTTGCTACACAGATCAAGAAGAAAGACAACCTTTGGATGCTGGAAAAGAAAACTCCCCACCACCACTTTAGATCTGAGACACCCAGAAGCTGTCACATTTTCAAGAGTGAATGACCGGTCCCCTTCTTGTGTGCTCCCCACTCTGCTGTGGACACAGTACATTCTCATTTCATGGAATTAATTTCTAAGGTCTCTTACTTTTTCTTTTTATGTGGCTTCCTTGTATAAGCAGACAGGGAGAGGGCAAACAATGAATGGTAGAGAACAAATGCAAAATCATAAATATGATTTTCAAATTTCATACGAAAATATGAAAGTGGAATTTCATGAATGAATCCAGACAGCAACAGAGGGAATGGGCTGCTAGTCGCCAGGCTGAAACGGGCCACAAAAAGCCACGGAGACAGCCTTGCGTTCTGGCCCTTCTCGGGGCTGCCACTTTTGCCCCGACTAAAACACTAGGCTTATCTCTCAACTTTTCATGCTGCAACAAGGCACAGGGTGTAATCTGGTAATTGAATCAATTCTTCCTGGTTAGTTGGACCAGCAGATGAATGATTAGTTCTTTTCTCTTGGCACAGCTGAATTGCTATTAAAAAATGCTTCTAAGCACTTAGAGTAAAGCAGTATGTACAAGAAACCAGTGGGAACCTGGTGGGGAGGCAGGCATTCACAGGGATAATTTATTTCAAATCACACCCAGGAAATCCAGTTTATCTAAACAAATCCTGGGCCAGGAGTTAGGGCAGAGGGAGAGAAATCAGAGCAGCTACAAAATATTAAGCACTGCAGAGCCGGATAAAGCAGGATTGGGAGATCCAATGACTGTTTAAATTATTATAGAATGTAAACTCATCACATGACATCTAATCCGGCCATATTTCCCTCAGTTATTTCACCCCAGCAGGGTTTACTTTCCCATCAGTACTGGATCACAGAACTGTCAGCTGGCGTTTTTGAAGGGTGATTTGTTGCTCTAATGATGATACTGAAATCTGTTTATGGTTGTTTATTTAAGGGTCATCTTTCTTCTGAGGCAGTTTTCTTCTCTTGGGATTCTATTTGGGCAGCTCTCTTCAATTCCCTAAACAGAAAAACTGTCAGGATTTTATAAAGAGTAAATATTCTGTCCATGTTAATTTTATGACCTATGACTATATCATAGTTACTGAGCCAAGTATGGTAATAATGATGCTTTATGCATTGAAGTCGCTTTAAAGTTTACCCAGCACATTCATATGTATTATTTCATATGCTAATTATATATAGCACAGTAATAATATGTACCAATTTTACTAATGATAAAACAATAGTAATATATACAGGGCAGTTTACAATGTGCCAGACATTGTTCTAAGGAACAATCCCAGGGTACTACTATTATCTTCATTTTACAGGTGAGGAGATAGAGGCACAGAAATGTGAAGCAACTTGCCCAAAGACACACAACTGGTAATCCAGGCTTTTTACTGAAGGCAGGGACATGAGAGCAGCATGGTGTAGAGCAGAGCTTAGCAGAGTTTTTAACTGAAGTCTCCATTAGGGAAGAGGGGAATGAATATGTACTTCCAGGGGAATTTGGCACTAAAATCAGTCGTGACTCCGACAGCTCAATATTTCGTTTAAATTGTGTTTTTTTTCATAGTTTTGCACAAAATTTGCACTATATAATATACTGTACCTGAAGTTGTTTTATTCCAAATCTACACCAAATTTCTGAATAAAGCTGATGTTCCAGGATGTGCTTTGTTTATCTTGAGGTCTCTAATTGCTCTGACATACCACTCATTGGGTACCACTGGAGCATGTGTCACCCAGTTTGAGAATTCCAGGTGTCATGGAGAGACCACTGGGCTGTAAGTCAGGAGAGAACTAGGGCCTGGCTGCAGTGTTGCTAGGGGGTACCTCTGGGTCCATGAACAAGCCACACGTACATCAGAGCTTAGAGTTTCTCATATGAGAAATGAAGGGCTGGATCAGAGCAGTTGTTTTTATTCTAGACTCCTGAAACTCCTCAGGGATCTAGACAGATGGGGAAAGGAGCAGAAGGTGAAGACCCCTTATCACCTCTGTTACATACTTACATTTTGAGCCTTCTGGTAAGATTGATGTAGGCTAATTGAATCTCACTCATTCAAATATGTAAACAAAAATGTTTGAGAAAAACTAACAAATGAACAAGATGATTTCTAAGGCCAGTCTAGTCTATGAATCTAAAGAGCATGGCCAAGGTCTCTACCCTCCTTAGGATTCTGTCTTTTTCTTGGCCTGATCTAGGTTCACTAGGGAAATATCTCCGCTATGTAAATGGTGACTTAGTCATTTTGTCTTGTCACGTTTTAGGCAATGTCCCCTGGGCTTTCCTTGTCATGGCCAACCCTAGGCATTATTTGTTTCTTTTGGAAGTGGGACTGGGATTCAGTTGGACCATTAGAGAAGGTTACAGGACCATTAGAGAAGGTTACAGTCATCTTGATTCTTATGCCTGTGTCTTTTAAGAACATCACATAGGTCCATCTGGTATTTATTCATTCATTCTATTCACCCACTTATTTATTTGAAATATCTTCATCCAATAATAGTCTGATTGGCCCAAGGACTATAGGCCTGGTAATTAAGTTGTTTGTCCTTCAGCAAGAAATAGCGGAGGGAGCTCTTGGACAGGTGGTTGATATCTTGGGGACAAGAGAGAGTGTATTTGAGGAAGCTTGGGGCCAGGGCTAATTTCCTTGCCTACTATAGGCATAAAGATGTTTTCTAAGGGAAAGTAAGGGACTGTGAGGTTAATTTCTTCACATTGGCTGGGATCAATGAAAATCAGGGAAGGGAGGACTCATGTTTAAAGCTGGTTTCTGCCAAAAACCTTTGTGAGGAGGATTACCATATTTGCTACACTCCTGTTCCTGCTAAGTTGGAGAATCCATATGATCTCTTTGTTTGGGACAGTCCTGACTTATCTCTGTTATCTTAGAATGATAACTGGTTTTATTAATAATTTCCTTCTCTTTATATTTAATCAATAATTTCACCCTCTTAAAAGCGTCCTGGGGCTTCCCTGGTGGCAGAGTGGTTGAGAGTCCGCCTGCCAATGCAGGGGATGCGGGTTCGTGCCCTGGTCCGGGAAGATCCCACATGCCGCGGAGCAGCTGGGCCCGTGAGCCAGTGCGTCCGGAGCCTGTGCTCCGCAACGGGAGAGGACACAGCAGTGAGAGGCCCGTGTACAGCAAAAAAAAAAAAAAAAAAAAAAAAAGTGTCCTGGAATGAACAATAGATTGCATGGTCACCTTAATGCTGAGAAAAGGGGCCCTAGGCAGGCCTTATGCACCCATAGTTATGTCCTATAACCCAGGATCATGTCAGTGGGACCTATTATTTGTGGGGCTTCTCCAAAGAAGTGAAGGAAGAAACAGCCATGGTGAGGAGGAACAGGCTTCCTGCCTTCATCAAGGAAGAAAAACACATAAAATGTAAAAAGCATAGTCGGTAGTGGGATTGGCTTAACTGACCAACTGGAAGAAATTTTTTCCTTGGTTTGAGATTTTGGGAGAGCTGAGAGGCTTCTTAGGGAAACAGGCAATGAGACAAGAAGCAGGAAGAGTTAGGAGCTTTGCTTCGTATCCAGTTCTTGGTCTAATAGCACCAGGAGCAGAGCAGGTTTGAGGGGCATGGCTCACGGGTCCAGCCGCTCCACGGCATGTGGGATCTTCCCGGACTGGGGCACGAACTCATGTCCCCTTCATCGGCAGACGGGCTCTCAACCACTGCGCCACCAGGGAAGCCCTGGTATATACCTTTTGGTGTGGCCTTTTTCATTCAGCATGATGTTTGTGTGATTAATCCATGTTGCTACATGTAACAGTAGTTTGTTTATTTTCATAACTGTATAGTATTCTACTGTAAGATCTTTACCAAGGTTTATCCAGATCTTGCTGTCAATAGACATTTGGGTTATTTTCAGTTTTTAGTTATTGCAAATAATGTTGTTATGACTATTTTTGTACATATGTTTTGGTGCACATATGTAGTCATTTTCTGTTGCATATATACCTAGGAGTGGAATTGCTGAATTATGTTGAATATGCATATGTTGAGCTCAAATAGACACAGCAACACTTCCCCAAAGTGATTTTACTGAATTATACTCCCAGCAGTAATGGTCCATCTGCTCCCAGTATTTAATAAAAAGTTTTTGATATAGTAGATAATGAGAGAGAGAGAGAGAGAGAGAGAGAGAGTATATCAGTTAATAGAAAGACCAGGAAATCTATATTTGGAGATATCATATACAAACATTTAATAAAATTGTGATTAATATGTTCAAGAAAAAAGGATACATGATTAAAATTTTAGGAGTGAGATATGGTCTATAAAAAAGAGAAACAAATATAAATTTGAAAACTAAACCTACAGTATCTGAAGTTAAGAACTAAATAAACTATTTTAAAGTAGATGAAACACAGATGAATGGGTGTTAATGAACTAGGATACAATCAGTAGAAGACATAGAGACTTAAGTATGGAGCAGAGAAAAGAATGATACATACAGAAAATAATAAACATATTGGGCTTTTTGAAAAGATCCAATTGTAACTTGAACTTCAAAAGAAGAGAAGAGAGTGAATGATGCAGACCAAATGTTTGAAGAGATAAAAAGCCACAAGTTTTCCTAAACTGACAAAATACATCAAGCCACAGATTCAATAATCACTACAAATACCAAACTGATTAAAAGAAATCTACTCCTAAGCATATCATAGTAAGACTTGAGACACCAAAGACAAAGAAAACTTGAAAGCAGCTCAAGAAACCTTGAAATGAATCTTCAAAGGAATGACAGTAAGACTTTTAGCTGATTTCTCAAGAGAAACAAACAAAGCCAGGAGACAATGGTATAATGTATTTAGTTTTGAAAGAAAAAAACTGTCAACTTAGAATTCTATACCCAGAGAAAATATTTAAAATGAAGACAAAATAAAGTCATAGTTATATAAAAACAGAAACAATTTGTCATCAACGTGCCTCCACTAAAAATACTCTGGTGAGTTTTTCAGACAGAAGTAAAATTATCCCAGATGGGAAAAAATTATAGAAAGGAACACAAAACAATAGAATGGATAAATAGGTGGCTAAAAATAAACTACTATTGTTTTCATAAATTATTATTGTTTCATAAAATATCATAATAATGTCTTGGGAGGTTAAAATATAAATATAATAAAATAAATGATGAAAAAGACCAAAAGGAGAGAGAGAGAGATAAATGGAGTTTAAAATGTTTTCGAGTTCATGTTCATTTTAGGAATTAAAAATTATAATTTATGTTAGACTTTACAAAGTCAGGGATGAATATTCTAATCCTAATCCACTAAAAGGAAGTAGTATAAGAGTATATATCTAACAGGCTAATATGGGAGAAACTGAAATCTTAAAAAAACCTTTGATATGTCCAAGAGAAGGCAAGAAAAGGGAGTAAAGGGAAAATAATAAGTGATACAAATATAGAACAAATAGTAGGGTGGTAGTTTAAGTTCAAATATATTAATAGATATATTAAATGTAAATGGACTAGATGCCATTATTAAGAGACTAAGATAACAGACTGGATTAAAAACCTAAAGCAACAATATGATACCTATAGGAAACAGACCTTAAATACAAAGGTACAGAAAATTTGAAAATAAAATGATGGAAAGAGCTATGACTTGGAATCATAATCTAAAGTAAGCTGAAATAGCTATACTAATAGCAATGGACAAAGTAGACATACAGTCCAGAAGTATTACTGTAGCAAAAGAGGGATAGTTGATAATGATAAAATGTCGATATATCAGGGATATAGAACAATTCTAAAGTTGTATGTAATCTACATAGCCTCAAAATATTAAAGAAATGACCAAATTAAAGGGAAAAGTAAACAAATTCACAAATCTGGACTACTCAAAGTTCTCAGGATGTAGCTCTTGGGAATATCAAGGTTCAATTATACTTTCCTCATATTTAATACTAAAAAGACTTTTAATGCACACAGTGTTCTTTTTCTTTTGGATAATTTCTTTTAAGTAAGAAAGAAGAAGATATCATTTTTTTTAACCTTGATATGAATATACACATTATTTTCCCTAAGAGCTCTATCTATATGTAGTGAATGAACTTCTTTATTTCTTTTTTTTTTCCCCCCCACTGGATCTCAGGTACAGAGTTGACTTATTTATATTCCCTAATTCAGGGCACATTGTTATCATCTGTACAAGGCCTCTTTATTCTTTACATTTATTTTATTTTCCCTTTTCTTTTTCAGTTTCTACTCCCACTCAGTCTCAATATTCCACCTTTCCTGTCTGCTCTTCCCAAGTATCCAGGAACTACAATTTCCAGAATCTCTTGACAGTACGGCTCCAGTTTATATTTTGCCAATGAAAAGCACTTATTAAAGATTTGGAAGGCAAAATAACTGCAGGTGTCATTAGTTTCCTTCCATCGGGATTTAGACCAATGAGATTTTATAGCACTTTACTGCATCAGCTGTGAACTTAAACAGAGATTTCCTGTGGTTTTTGACCTGGTTAACAGAAACCTCCTACTTCTCTGAGAGGTAGAAGCATCCTTCTTTGACTTTTGCTCCTCCATCAACTCCATCAATTTTTAAATAAAGAATTCCCTCTATTAAATTCTTTCTTGCTTGAAATACACAGTGTGTTAGTGTTTTCCTGACCAAATACTAACTGATAAAATATTTGGTGTCAGTAGTGGTTGCAGCAAATATACCTTTATATATGGCAAGCTGGGATGTGTTATTTGATCTAGTTGTATTTGAAAGCAGTGATGGCATAATTGCCGGTGACATGGATATTAATAATCCATGGCATGCCGTAACAAGAGCATTATTTAAATTATCACCTGTTGTTGCCAACAACAAATTTTCTATTGAAGAAAAGGCTTTGAGTGAGAAAGTGTTTCAGTAAATTTTAATTGTGGTAATAATGACTACTGGGACTGTGAAGTGGGACAATGGCTTATGACTATTATAGAGAGTTTAAATTATCTGATCAAAGCACAATCATGGAACCAGAGAGCTTAGATGACTGAGACAAGAATCTCTTAGGTATTGTGGCTGTGGGACTAATGTATAAAAAAGTCAGATCCACACTTTGATCCATCCTGTGTCATAAAATTACAGTGTAAGTTGAATTCACAGCCTCGCTACGTCTTATGTGACAATTATATAAAGAGTAAGTTGGGAATATGTGGGAAAGGTTGGATTAATCTGATCACCTTAAAGCCCCACATCTAACTGGCACTGTCTTTACGGCAACTCTTCCTTCCTTATCTGAGGAAGCTAGCTTTCTCTGGCACAACTGGGAATGGCTCTACAGTTTTCTCTGTTGGTTAACTCTGTGATAATTTGTTTGCAAAATTTACTCAATAATCCCTTTCACTCCTGTACACCCATCCCTTTGTAATGGGACTTTGCCACCTCTTCCATCAAAAGGACTTCACTATTTCTCTACTCCTTGAATCTGGACTTGGCAATGTAACATTTTGGCCAATGGGACTTCAGCAAACATGATCTAAGCAGAGGTTTGAAAAGTACATGTACATTGGGATTTGCACCCTCTTGCTGCTGGGTAACATTCTGCCATTGAACAAGCTTAGGCTAGTTACAGGTGGATGAGTGGTCAATTGGAGACTTGGAGAAAAGTCTCAACAGTCTCAGGCAACTCTTTTGGTTTGTGAATGAGGTTATCCTAGGTCATTCAGCTTTAAACCCCAAAAAACTGCCCCCAAAACCCAGAAATAACATTATGGTTTTAATCTACTGTTTTTGAGAGATTAATTATGCAGCAGAAGTTAACTGATACTGATTGAAGCCTGCATTTAACTCTGTCCCACAATAAATAAATTGAGATGCTAGAACTCACTTATCCACTCCCTAAGCAGGTCCTTGGAAAGTGTCCAGATGACACTTCTCTCAGGAAGGTGTGAAAAAAAAATACATTGGTGAGGGGAGCATTGGCATTGTTTAAATCTCTGTAGTGACTTTCCTGTGAAAGTTGAGAATTAAGGCAGGAGATGCTGCTGTTGAAATGCTCTTCCTCCTGGAGGGGTAAGCCTGCTGCTGGACTTTCAATTATTTGAAAGGTTTTAATGGAAGATTTCCCACTTGTAGGAATCATTTCTTTCTCTCAGTTGAAAAAACAGGACTTTAAGAGTAAGCAGCATTTTTTTTTTAACGGTATAGCACAGGGAACTATACTCAATATTTTGAAATAAACTATAAGGGAAAAGAATCTGAAGAAAATAGATATATATGTATATATAACTGAGTCACTTTGCTGTACACCTGAAACTAACACAACATTGTAAATCAACTATACTCAATTAAAAAAAAAAAAAGAAAGAAAAAATATGCTCTTCCTCCAGAAGAGCAAAGACCAAAAAACAACGTTTGACTACCAGGGACCAAATGAGCAGATTACCAATATGGGAAACAGGGTTGAAGTGGTAATAATGATTTGACCTTCAGAAATATTTGATATTTAATTGATCATGATTCCCCAAGAATCAACAGATGGAAAACTATGAAAGTCTTGATATTCATAAACAGAAATATTCTACGTCTTGATTTGAGTCATCACAATAGGGATTTATGGCCCCTTATTCATAAATAGGGATTTATGGCCCCTTATTCAGTTCCCATTCTTGAACCAGTTTATGGACCTAGAATCCTTTGAATGAAATGTGGGGCAGGTCCTCTGGAAAAAAGAATCTCATGGCTTTGATAAAGTATGTATTGCAAATATTTTTAAAATATCTTCTCCAAAGAGTCACTTAACCATTTACTAGGTGGCTGTGTACTGGGGAAAGATAAATATCCTGACTCTTGGGAATTGCTGAATACCTGACTCTGAGTTGACACTAATCACTGGATACCTAGAAAACCACTATGGTTGTGTGACAAATGGAATTTTGGCTTATGTCTCTCTCACAATGGCCCCAGTGGTTACTTATCCAGTATTGAAATACACAAATAGAATAGACATACCTGGGGAACCTCCACATTGGCTCTTTGACCCATGGAATAACCCTTTGCATATTTTCCTATAAGGAAAGAACTAAGTGGGAACCCCTGAAGTGGCCTCTTCCTAATGCAATAGTAAACCAGTAATAAGATTGCTGGTATTACCATATTGGAATCACAGGTATTAGTTCCACCATCAAAGACTTGAATGATTCAGAGGTGATGATTTTTATCCCATTCTCTTTTAACTCTCCTCATTAGTCTATGCAGGAGATAGATAGTTCTTGGAAAGAAGGAGTAGATTTATTGTCCACTTAGTAATATGTTGACACCATTTGCAACTGCTGCTCTAGGTATGTTCTCTCCAATGGAACAAATCAACATAACGTCTTACATCTGGTATGCAGCTGTTAATCAGTCGAATATTCTTCTTGTCTACTTCAATTAAATTTTAAATTGATGAATTTATGGTATTTACACTTACTGTATTTGGATTTTCACTTAATCTGCCATTTTATCTATTTATTGTTTTGTTTTGTGTTTGGTCTCTCCACTTTTGTTACCCTGTTTTCCTTTCCTGCCTTCCTCTGGGTTACTTGAACATTTTCTAGAATTCCATCTTTATTTATTTATAGTGCTTTTGACTGTGAGTGTGTCTCTTTGTATAGCTTTTTTAGTGGGTTCTCTAGATATTATCATATATACATAACTTATTACAATCTACTGGTATCATCATTTCACTAGTTTGAATGAATTACCTCTCATTTTACCCTTTTACTATCCCTCATCTATGGTATAAATTTATTCAATATTTCCTCTACTTATATTTAGAACCACATCAGATAGCATTAAAATTTTTACTTCACCCAATAACATAATTTAGAAAATTCAGGAGGATGAAGGGGATGAAAAAGAGTAAAGCATATTACATTTACCCGTATTTTTACTTACTATGTTCTTTCTTCCTGATGTTCCAGAGTTTCTTATTTTATCATATATTTTTCTGATTAGAGAATTTCCTTTAGATACTATTTTAGGGTAGGCCAACTGGTGAAAAATTAGTTGTCCTTCATCTGAGAATGTCTTGATTTCCCCTTCCTTCCTGAAGGATATTTTTACTGTTTATAAGATTCTGGGTCGAGTGTTCTTTTCTTTCAATGTTGTGCCACTTATTTCTGACTTCTATGGTTTCTGATATGAAATTCATTGTCATTCAAATTGTTTTCCCCTAATAAAAAAGGTGTCATTTTTCTGTTACTGCTTTCAATATTTTTTCTTTGTCTTTAGTTTTCAGAAGTTTAATCATTATGTGTCTTGGCATGGATTTCTTTGGATTTATTCTTTTTGGTGATCATTCAGCTTCTTGCCTGTCTAGTTTATGTTTCATGCCAAATTTGAAAATTTCTCAGCCATTATTTTTTTGAGTACTTTTTTGTCCTTGCCCTTTTTCCCTTCTTTCTGTGACTATGGTGACATGCATGTTAAATCTTTTGTTATAGTCTCATGGGTCTCTGAGGCTCTATTAATTTTATATTTGCCCCTGTTAAAATTGGGTAATTTATTTTGTTCCAGTTCATTGAGTCTTACCTTTGTTCCCTTCATTCTGCTGTTGAGCTCATTCAATGAGCTGTTTATTTCTATTACTGTATTTTTCCATTTTAAAGTTTCCATTTGGTTCTTCCCTACATCTTCTGTTCCTTTGTTGAGACTTTCTATTTTTTTCATTTGTTTCAAATATGCTTGCAACTGCTCATTGAAGCATTTTTATAGTAGCTGCTTTGAAATCTTTGTCAGATAATTAATCTCAGATTGACTTTGTTCATTTACCTTGAGTTCTTCCTGTTTCCTGCTATGAGGAGTGATTTTCAACTGAAACCTGGACATTTTAGGCATCATGAGACTGTGGACCTTATTTAAAACTTCTGTTTGAACTGGTTTCTTCTGACACAGCTCTGGCAGGAAAAGATGGGGCACCACATTGTTACTACCAGGTGGAGGTAAAAATCTGGATTTCCCACCCAGTTGCCATTGACATCCAAACACAGAGGTTCTTGTTACTGCTGGATGAGGATGGTAGTTCCAGGTCCCCTCCTGGTCTCTACTGACAACATGGATGGTGGCAGGATGGAGGTGAAGTCCTGGCTCCCTACATGGCATTCTCTGACCCTATCCTTGTGGGCACTGCATTATAGCCTTGTGCATGTGAACATCTAGTCTTCTCACTCAGCCTTTGCTGGCATGGGTAGTGGTAAGGACACTTTTCATTATTCTGTGGTGTTTAACTGGAGAAGACTAGTTACTGTCTAAAACTTTTCTGCCTTATGAGGCTGCTTCTTTCCTGGCCCTTTGGCTAGAGACAGCAGGCTTTTGTTGGGGACATTTTTGGTCTGTACCTATTGATGTTTCTGAGTTGCTGATTTCTTCAACTCTAAGCCTGGCATATACCAAGCAAAGTGAAAACCTAGGAACATGCCACTGTGCCGTTACCTAGTTCCCAAGGTGCCTAGACAATCCTTCTTCTTTTCTCCACCTTTTAGAATCTTCTTAAGTATTTTTTAGTATACAATATCTTGGATCTTTAGTTGTACTTTGGGGGAGAAATAGACATAAGTGCTTCTACTCCATCTTTCCAAAAGTCTCTCTCTATTTTGTTTAGTAAAAACCACCAGAAACCGTATGTTGTAACTGATAGGGGTTTTTCAGGTATCATGTAGTCTGCAAGGATATTGATTATTTCCCCATCTGGATATCACAGCTGTTCACTGTATTAATGGCATCCTGGTGAATGAATGTGGGGTACTTGGTGCATTACATACATAAATCAGAGAGTGGAGATAAACCCATGTATATTCTGAAGCCTGACACTTGAAGATTCTGAGCCCAGTGATCTGGAACATGTCAAGATATCACCTCCAAAAGGAAAAAAAGAAAGCTCTTTATATCTTGTACCCTTATCACTAAGAAAAAGGCATAATATCTGGTGGGTCTCTTTGAAGTTTAGCGATAACACACACCCCATTCGAATGCACCCCTGTGACCCATTTACTGAGTAACCTGTAATGCTGTAAATTTTAGGGAGTTATAGCATAAGAGGAGGCTCTACAGTTAGTCCAGGCTTCAGTACAAATTGGTCTTCCAACTTGGGTTTTATGACTCAGAAGACTTAGTGGTAGTTGAAGTCCGGTGGGCAGTAATGCTATATGGAGTCTCTGGCAAGCCACAATAAGAGGACTTAAACACAGATTCCCAGGATTTTTGGAGTAATGCCATATATCCTAAAACAAATACTATTTTTCTTTTGAGAAACAGGTCTTATCTTACTACTGGGTCATGGATAAAGATTCAACTTCTGATCATACTACAAGTGGCCAAGAAATTGAGCTGCTCAGCATGAACTTGGTGTTATCTGATGTCCTAAATCAAAAGTTGGGCATATGCTTAACTCTATAATAAATCTGAAGTAGTTGAAAAAGTTCAAAAAGTAACTAAGGCAACAAGTATATTGCATGACCAGCTGACTTAGACTGCCATATTAGATACTCTTTTTTAAAATATTTATTTATTTATTTATTTATTTATTTTTGGCTGTGCTGGGTCTTCATTGCTGTGTGTGGGCTTTCTCTAGTTGTGGAGAGTGGGGGCTACTCTTTGTTGCAGTGCACGGGCTTCTCATTGCAGTGGCTTCTCTTGTTGAGGAGCACGGGCTCTAGGCATGCAGGCTTCAGTAGTTGTGATATGCAAGCTCAGTAGTTGTGGTGCGCGGGCTCAGTAGTTGTGGCGCATGGGCTTAGTTGCTCCGTGGCATGTGGGATCTTCCTGGACCAGGGCTCGAACCCATGTCCCCTGCATTGGCAGGCAGATTCTTAACCACTGTACCACCTGGGAAGTTCCCATAATAGCTTCCCTTGATGCATTTTTACTTCTATCTGGATTCATTTCTATGAACTCATGGGAAATTATTCAAGATCAATTAACTGAGAAAGCAAAATTGAGCTTTATTTAAATAAAGGCTAGCACCATATGGGAATGGATTATTATAGCTTTATAGTCCCACTCAGTGTTGGTCCTGAAAGATTAGTAAAGGCAAGTACATAAGAAAAATTTTCCCAGTGGGTATAACTTCAAGTGCTACATCTTGTGGCTTGCTTTGGATGGATGAGAGGCTGCCTACAGGTATGAAAATATGCCATTCATGGACAGACATTAGTCTTTTGGCCCAGGGCTTGAGGGAATTGATGACACAGGAGTAGGGAGAACAGATATGTATGAGGGTGGATATCCAAAATGGAGATAGAATGAGAAGATATTTGTGTCCCTTGTAAAGGCACATTAAAGGGTACCTACTGTCCAGAAGACTCAAGAGGACAAGACGACCCTTTCTCTGGATGTCATTCAGCATCTTTTCCCAACCTCTCCAGTTTTTGCTCAATGGACTCATGAATAAAGTTGCCACAGTGGTAACAATAGAGGTTATACACTGGCTCAACAACACTTAGTGACTTTCCCTCACCAAGGCTTGTGCCACTGCTGGATACCCAACCTCCACATAGCAGAAGTTAAGTCTAAGCCTGACATGACATCATTCCTTAGGCAGACGCTTGGTGGCAGGTTATTGTATTGGACGACTTATATCAAGAAGAGTATATCATTTTGTCCTTACAGGAATAGGCATTTATCCCAGATATGAATTTGCTTTTCCCACCTATAATGCTTTTGATTTGCCATCTGTGGATTTAGCAAATGCCTTATTCTCCATATGGCATTCCGTAGAGTATTGTTTCTGACCAAGGAACTAATTTTATAATAAAAACGTGTGGTAGTGCTTTCATGCCCATAAGATTCACTTGCCTTTTTTTTTTTGTACTTCATCCCATAGAAGCATCTGGTTTTATAGAATGGTAGCATGGCTTAGTGAAGACTAAATTATTGTAACAGCAGGAAGGGCAAAGCTTGTGTGGGTGGAGAACTGTCTTACAAAATACATTATAAGCTTTGAAAAAGTGACCAATTTTGATGCATGTTCTCCCATAGCTATATTACACTTGTCTGGGGGTTAAGAGGGGAAAAAGGAGTGAGAGCTCCTTGCACTATTATTTTTAATAACCATTATTCCTCATGGAAGACTTGCAAAATTTGCTTCACATCTTTAGGCTCTGTTGGTTTAGCGATCTTAGTTCCCAAATGAAAAAAGCTTTCTTTAGGGGACATTACAGTGAAATGGAAGTTCTGCATTTTGCTTTCCTTATGTCACTGAATCAAGAGACACAGAAGGGGGTTCCAGTATTGTCTAAAGTGACCAATCCTCAAATAGCGTTGCTGCTTTAAAACAGAGTCAGAAAACACATACATGGAATCCAGGGGGTTAGGGGTGCCTGTTAGTGCTTTCATGCCTGTGAAAAATCTAACGGAAGATTATGGCAGCCCAACACAGACAGGGCCACTAATGGTTCAGAGCCTTTAGGAATAAAGTTTTGGGTCACTGTACTAGATCAAGAACCATGGCCTGAAGTTGTAGCTGAAGGACAAAGAGATTATGGCATGGAAAATGCAAAAAGAGCTAAGTACCAACTATGATCTTGGGATCAGATGTAGAAATGATGACTGTAGCAGCTATTCATATTTTCTTGTCTTAGGTACATATGCATATGTCTTTATTTATATTAAGCAATACAGAATTTACATTTCCCCTCTTCCTTTCCCCTATTATTTTATATAAAGTGTGCTGTTCTTGATTAAGTATATGTCTTTAGATTGATTACATGTTATTGAAGATAGATTGTGGTTGAACTAGAGGATGGTTACAATGATGACGTTACACTCGGGAACAGTTTTGGGAAGAGGGTGAATGCCTCCTTATTTGTACAAGACTTATCTCTTGCATCATGTTAGACAGAAAGTGTGCTGCTGCTACTATTGTTGTTTGGAAGTTAGATGTAGAAGAGGGTGTCTGGGTCCTGAGCAGCCAGAAGAATGTCTGTTGGTATTCAGCACCATTCCTACTCCCCTTGAGGTGCTCCCCGCATCACTAAGCTAAAAGCTTACATGCTCCAGATTCCCTTATCAGAAGGGTTCCAGTTTATATTTCACTAGTGGGAGATGCCCTAACTAGAGTTAGAAGGCCATTATTTTTCCCCTGTAGTGGCAGGCAGATATGTGGGCTTTGGCTGATGTGAGAATCTTTCAGTGACTTCAGGGCTTGTCCCATAAACCGCCTGCCTCGGTGCTAATGCAGCTGTAAGCATTGGTGACATTTCCTTTAGTCCTTGTGGGTTACAGCATCAACTTCCTGTTTTTTATGAAGTCTGGTAGTGATCTTGGGAACTAGCAGTGGTCTTCCTTGCCCTTCACCCCTCTAGCCTTACCAATAGTTTCGGAAGTACCTCAATCCTTACATTAAATCCTTTCCTGCTTAGAGGTTTCTATTCTCTTGACTGAATCCTCACCTTTATACCCTTGGTAGAAAACAATTCTAATGTGTGCTTAAACATATGCTGTAGTAAAATATTTAGGTACTGTGGTTTTGTGAATGCATTTGATATCTTTTTTTCTACATCAATGCAATTGTATTATAACTCTCATTTTGCTTCTTGCTTTTTATATTTTTTTGAGATTTATCCTTGCTTTTAAGTTTATTACTGCACAGGATGCCACAGCATGCATTTCCTACACATAACTTATTCATTCTCCTAGTGATCAACAACAGTTTGCCTTCAACTGCCTCCAACTATGAACAGTATCATGGGAAACATTATTGTGCAGGCACACTTACGGACCTGTGGGATAACTGCTCTGGGATTTATACCTAGGAATGGACCAACTGGGTCAGAAAAATAAACATTTTGTTTTGCTAAACACTGGCAGATTTGTTTCTAGGACAGCAGTGCCAGTTTATACTCTCACCAGCTGTTTTTGCTTTCTGGTGACTGTAAAAGTTACCACTTTGTATCTGATTGTTTTATTTCATTTATTTATTTAATACATTTATTTATTTTATTCATTTTATTTTTGGCTGCGTTGGGTCTTCGTTGCTGTGCGCGGGCTTTCTCTAGCTGCGGCAAGTGAGGTCTACTCTTCGTTGCGATGCACGGGCTTCTCATTGCGGTGGCTTCTCTTGTTGTGGAGCCCGGGCTCTAGGTGCGTGGGCTTCAGTAGTTGTGGCAGGCAGGCTCAGTAGTTGTGGTGCACGGCATGTGGAATCTTCCCAGACCAGGGCTTGAACCCATGTCCCCTGCATTGGCAGGTGGATTCTTAACCCCTGAGCCACCAGGGAAGCCCTGTATCTGATTGTTTTAATCTGATTTCTGTGATTATTGGTAAGTTTGAACATTTCTTCAAATGCTTGTTAGACATTGTGGTTACTTCTTTTGTGAATTGGCTTTTTATATCTCCCCATATAGGAATTGCTTTCTCCAAAACCATCTACTAAATCATCTGTCTTCCCTCACTGGTTTGTGAAGCCACCTTTACCATGTGTCAGGTGTACACCACCCACCACATAACTACATACTCACATGCGCACCAGTTTCTGAGTTCTCTGTTCTGTCTCACTGATCTCTTTTTTCTGTTCCTGATGCAGAAATTTCTGTTTTGATTAATAAGAATTCACACTACGTCTTAGTATATCAATGCTACTTTAATTGGCATTTACAGTATTACCCATAACAGAAAATATATTTCCAAATTTTGTTTTCTATTTATACCTTCTTTTCGTAAATTATCCTTTCATACTCTCTACACATTTTTATTTTTACAGCTTGCATTTTTTTCTTATTATTTTGAGTCAGATTTTATATCTTACAGAAAGTAACCTTTGCCCATAGTATTAATGCAAGAATTCTTTTGCTCTTAACATCAAACTGACTGTTAGATAGCTATTATGAGGGTTGAAAATAATGTGATTCAGTGATAAGTGATTGTGTGTGTGTGTGTGTGTGTGTGTGTGTTTGTATCTATATAAATATGGGCTGAGAAACGAGGTCAGTAACAGAAGCACCAGGGTTAGAGCTGGAGGGCCCACTAGTCTAGCCATTTTCAAATGAAGGCTCAGAAAAATTCAACACTTTGCTGAAGTTCCCACAGCTCATCACTGGCAGAATCCAACGCAGACCCCAGGGTCCTGACTCCCAGCCAAAGCCCTTCTGGGCACACCTTCTGGCCTCTCTTTCGGGGGGGGCTCACTGAGAACTCGTCGGAGGGCAGGGGGAGGCTGAGGGAGCATGGGATGGGGAGAAGGTAGTATATGGAGGCCTGCTGGCGAGGCCCTGGGGCTCCAGATAGAAGCACTGCCTCCTTCACGATTTCAGCAGCAGCCTGAGCATTCTTGGCCCCACATTGTTTCTTTCTGTGTCTGTTTCCTGGCAGCTGGGTCCCTCACAGCTGTGACTGCTAATAACACAGTGCAGAGTCATGCAGTAAAGAATCAGAGACCAAGAGAGAAGCTCCAGGGGACAGTGGACACCCCCTAGGGCCCCCCGCCGACTCTTACCTGCTGAGGGGTTGTTGGGGACTGTAGTGGGCACTGTCCAGGTCCTTGGGCTTGTCCTTTCCAGGGTTGTAAATTCCACAGAAACTTCCAGAAAGCAGGGAGATCCTGAAGCAAAGGCAGTTGTGTGGAAATGGTTGTTTTGTGAGAGGCGGGTACTGAGACTGAAGAAGGGAAAGGAGGAGTAGGGAGAACCATGTCTTCTTAAGACGCTTGTGGAGTAGGCCCTGGGTGGGTGACCGGGAGCACGTTGGGGGCTCTGAGGGCCCCCCTCCAGGGTGTCTGAGAGGGCAGGGGTTGATGGTGATGATGTTAGGAGTGATGTCATCACCACCACCACCATCTCCACCATTTGCTGATCACTGGTGTATTCCATGTACTGTGATGAATGTTTTATGTGCGTGATCTCATTCAACGTTTAGTTAGTCTGGAGGTGAATGACCTGAAATCACCGAAACGGGATGGGACTCAAAGCCACCTCTGACTGACTTTACCACTCATGCTTCTGACTACTGTCATACAAAATTAATGATTTTCCTTTTTCTTACTTGACCTCCACTCCCAAACAGCAAGGTCTTGTTTTCTATCTGAAAAGCTCAGACTAAGCCCATCCTTCTTGGGACACCCACGATGCGGTGATGTCTCCCTCCCTGGACCCCTGTACCAATCATTGTCTGTTTCACTTACTTGGTGCACTTAGTTTTGCAAAACAACAACAACAATAATGACAACAACAAAACCTTCCTCTTTGTGTGTGTTTATGTGATTCTTCCTCTCTCAGCCTGTAAACTTCCTGAAGGTTTATTCATCTTTGTACTACCGTCTCCCTCCCTGTCACACCAAACATACTGCAGTGCCCGGCTCCAGAATATTAGTTTCTTTTCTGAAATGATAATAGAAAGGCAGTGTCAGGGAGAGCAGAGAGCAAAGTCCCAAGACCTGAATGTGACTCCCAATTCAGTCACCTACTATTTTTTTAACCATTTTTTAATTGAAGTATAGTTAACTTGCAATGTTTTGTTAGTTTCAGGTATACAGCAAAGTGATTCAGTTATATGTATATATGTACATATATATATATATATATATATTCCTTTTCAGATTCTTCTCCATTATAGGTTATTACAAGATATTGAATATAGTGCTATACAGTAGGTCTTTGTTGTTTATCTATTTTACATATAGTAGTGTGTATATGTTCATCCCAAATTCCTAATTTATCTCCCCCACTTTCCTCTTTGGTAACCATACATTTGTTTTCTTTGTCTGTGAGTCACCTACTACTTTTTTGAAAACTCAGCTCTCCATCTCCTTATGTATAAATCAGGCATAATAAAAAGACCTGCCTTGGTTGCTATAAAAATGAATGAAAAGATTGTTGTGAACATCCTTTTAAAACTAAAGAATGATGCACAAATATTGTTATGATTATACATTTCTATTGCTTAAGCTAACATGATGCATGACAAATTTCATCCTCAGTCTGGTTTAACTCCTCTCACCATGCCCTTCAGACATCCGCTGGATGCCTCTATCGTGCCATTCTTGGGTTTTTGTATTTTAGCTTTATTGGCCATCTTTAGTCCCTAGAATGCCTTGTGTCCCTCCTGACACAGGGCCTTTGCACACAATGTTCCTTTTGTCTGGTTCACCTTTGCTTGGCTATAATTCCTTTAATTCGAATTGCTCAGGTGTCATCTCCTCCAGCGTGAATTAGGTGTTCTATCTTGTGCTTCTCTCTGTCATGCTCTACTGTAATTGCTTGTTTACACACTTGTCTCCCCACCAGAATAAGAGCTGTTCAAACAGCTCATTGTATCTTTGTGTCCTCAGCATGAAGCACAGTATCTGGTATCTGGTAAGCACTGTGCAATTATACTGTGATTGAATAAAAGAACCCATTTATATCAAGAAAACATAAATGATCAGTGATAAAAATGAATCTATATTTCTATGGTGCATTAGAAAATAGGTATGACGCTACCAAACGTAAAATAGATAGCTAGTGGGAAGCAGTTGCATAGCACAGGGAGATCAGCTCGGTGCTTTGTGACTGCCTAGAGGGGTGGGATATGGAGGATGGGAGGGAGGGAGATGCAAGAGGGAAGAGATATGGGAACATATGTATATGTATAACTGATTCACTTTGTTATAAAGCAGAAACTAACACACCCTTGTAAAGCAATTATACTCCAAGAAAGATGTTAAAAAAATAGGTGTGATTATCAAGAGAAATATTTTTCAAAGAAACGTTATAGAAAATAATCAACATTTCCTTACTTTTCTTGTTTTGCCCATTATCTTCAGGATGGAAAGATTTAGGTCTTCAAGTGCTGCTAGTACATTGTCATACTCACCCAAACGCTGAGAAAAATATTCTGAAAGGTGAAAATGCTGAAGTAAATACCTTTGCATTTAGGTAATGATAAAACAAAAAAAATTAACTGATGATTTATTCAACAAATGAGTAAAGCAAATAAATGAAATGGAAAGGTTTTCAAATGAGACTAAGGTGTCAATATACTTTCATTAAGAAAACCCAAACGTCAGGGGTGGGGATAAATTAGGAATTTGAGATTAACAGATATACACTACTATATATAAAAGAGATAAACAACAAGGGCCTACTGTATAGCACAGGGAACTCTATATAATACCTTGTAATAACCTATAATGGAAGAGAATCTGAAAAAGAATATTATATAACTGAATTACCTTGCTGTACACCTGAAACATTTTAAAGCAACTATACTTCAATTAAAACAAACAAACTTGGATAGTTACCATTACTCTTTTAGCTTCTCTCACCACCAACTGCCCCTCCACGCCCGTCAGAAGTCCTCCGGTCACCTCCGTCATAGAATGTCACACTCTCTTATAACACGAATTATGTAAGTGAAACTCAGGAACCATGTTTTTGCATCTCTGCTATCTATCAGAGCATCCAGCCTCTAGTAGGAGCTCAGTAGATAATTTTTAAGTGAATAAAATGAGTGCATGAATATTTGTACCTAAGAAAAACTTTCGACTCTCTGGATGGTCCAACCAGGTTAGCATGGCATAGTGGGGGAATTTGTAAACTGAGCCGAAAAGAAAAAGGGCTTTTTCTATCCTGGATGCCCATTTACCCACTTAAAGACCAGGAACAGGAATACATTACTTCTCCAGTTCTATTCCTAGAATTTTCTGATTTCACAAAATGTGTAGAATAGCAAAACATCTTAAAATGTAAGAAGTTCCACCTCAATTATAAAATATCCCCTTTTTGAGTTTACCAGAGGCTCAAACTCTTTCTCCCTAGTTATTCATGTTGTATGTATTTTTAAAAGATAAAATGGGACAAAAACAAGTGGCAGCATCTGTTCTCCACATTTCCCTCTCTCTGACATCTGCAGGATGTTTTCTTCAGTTTTTTTTTTTTTTTAGATCACATACTTCTGAGTATTAAAGGATAAATGCTTCTTTGACGGCTAAACGGCTTTTGGGGCTGCGTGTGAATAAAGAGAGGTGGGAGGAAGGAGGGAATATTAGGCCTCAGTTTACAGCCCTCATGCTCTGGATAGGGGAGCCTGGGGAGCCAGACGGCAGGGAGCCCTGAGCTGCCTCTGAGCTGAAGACTTGAGTCTCAGCAGCTGTCACGGTCCCTGACTTGCTGCTTGCTTTTTGGTGAGGATGAAGACTTGCTTGAAACAATCTGAGAAGAACACTTAGGACAACAAAGCACTGAACCATATGGCAAGGCCATTTGCCCCAAAGAAACTAGGAGTGTAGTGTAGATAGAACAGGCTTCAAAAGCCCAACAGATCTGTAATAGAAGCCCCTCTTCATGTAGAATCCCTCCCACTGCCATGCTCTGGGCATTGTTGAGTGAATGCTATTCCAGGCCTGTGATCATGTCCAGACCATTACCTGGGGTTTTCTGTGATAAAGACAATGTATAATTTCTTCTACCCCTGCCAGGAAGGGGTTATCATTGAGGGTCTAGCAGGAGAGTGGGAAAGTTTTTGACAAGGATTCTGATGGCTGGGGCACTGTGGCGAGGCTGACCTCTGAGCATGTTTTTGTCTGTTCTCTACTCTGCCATCTCCCCAGGCAGCCCTATGCTTTCTGCTTTTAAAACCTTTTCTTTTGCTGTTCCATCCTCTTCACAAGGTTTCTGCCCCTTAAAATCCTATTCATTTGTTGGTATGAAGCTCAACTATCATCCTTTCTGGAGCTTTGCTGGTGCCCCCAGCTGAAAGCCCCTCTATTCTGAACTTTCCCAGCACCCCCTACACCTACTGTCCACTGGGCGTCACCCATCTACAGATGGGTGCCATTGGCGTTTGTTTGCTAGCTTTTCCTTTCCTCTTTGGGTCTTAGCCCTGGAGTGCAGGGACTGTATCTCGACTGAGTCTGGCCTTCTGGTTCTTCCATCACTGGCTCAGTTCTGTTCTTTACCCATCTCTCGGTTGGGAAATAATAGTGATCGCCTCCTAGCTGGCTGCTCCTGGCTCCATCCTCCTGCACCATCATTCCATGCTGTACACACCACCCCCCCAAAATCATCTTTCAAAGATGCAAATTTGTTAAAGCCCTTCAGTGGATTTCTGTTGCATTTTGGTAAAGTCCCTACATACAAAGCTCCCCACAATTTGGCTTCTTCTTCCTTGTCCATTCCCAGCTCTACCCCTTCCCACAAGGATCCTATCAACTAACCTTAGTGAACCACTTGCTTTTTCTGGAACATTTCTTCATTGTTCCTATCTATCTCTTTGATGCCAATCCCACCACCTGGAATGTCTTTCCCAGACTTGATTACTGGGAGAACTCCCACACTCTATTTGAAAATCCAGTTTAAATATTACTTCTTGGGGGAGGTCTTTCTCCTCCTGTTAATTATTATTACTCTACTTTGTAGAGTCCTTTTTTTTTTTAACATCTTTATTGGAGTATAATTGCTTTACAATGGTGTGTTAGTTTCTGCTGTATAACAAAGTGAATCAGTTATACGTATACATATGTTCCCATATCTCTTCCCTCTTGTGTCTCCCTCCCTCCCACCCTCCCTATCCCACCCCTCTAGGTGGTCACAAACCACCGAGCTGATTAGAGTTCTCTTTTATAATACACATTTTATAATGAAGATGACATGAGATGATACACATAAAGAACTAGATGTAGTACCGGCACCAAGGGTGTCTCTAAATGTTACCTATTGTTATTCACTATTACTATTCTTAGGAATCATACCAGCAGGCCAAGCCCTGGGAAGGGAGAAAAGGCACCACTAGAATTCAAAAGCATAGTTTTGAGTGTGGAAGAGTCGAGAAAACACCCTCAACTGTATTAACGTAGATGTATCAGTATCTAGCAATAGAGAGAGTGTAACCTCATCACAGAATAAAAAGTTGTCTGTTTTCCCTTTGCTATTTTATTTCCAGCTTGAAAGAAGAGGCAGTGAGTTCCAGCTATTATACCTAAGGGAGTTATATGTTAGCCTAGGAGCGCATTTTGGGGTCCTGTTAATTCTCAACCCATTGCGTCTGCCTAGAACGTCTCCATCTTCTTAGTCTCTCCAGTATTGCCCCATCCTTCAAGGTACTGTTTCTTCTGTACCTCTCTTATAAACTGTTCCCCAGTTATTCCAGTCCTCTGTACTATTTTTCTGACTCTTGCTGTTTTCTAAGTGTAGGAGATGGAGATAGAGCTAGAGGGAGAGAGGGAGATAAGTCATTTTCTAAAGAGTACTATTATGGTATTTTCCAGGCTGGCAGCCTCTTCTGGAGCAAAGAAACTCATCCACTGTCCTTGTCAAGGAAAGCAGATCTGGAGTTTTCCAAACAGGGGAATTCCAGGCCATGTGACCCTCTGGTTTTGGTGGATTGAAACATGAGTGGGCATTGACCTAGGTGGTCAGAGGCCTTAGAGGTAGCCTGGCTGGAAGAACTCTGCCCAAAAGTGGGTCTTGGCAATTACAAAGACCATTCAGATACTCCCCCTTGTGTGTTTATTGGGACAGGCAGGGCCAGTCAGGTGATCACACAATGAGAGTCAGAGGCTGAGAGAGTAGCTAGTCCCACTGATAGAACCTCACTAACTAACAAAGCCACCAAGCTTCAGTGCTCAGGAACATATGATAATCCTGTCCTGAGAGATCCTGAGGTGATGGCTAATCTTCCAGTCTATTTCTGGTGAGGCCTATTTCCTCAGTTCCAGTGAGATTCCCACCTCCTCTTATTATTAGCCTTACAATAACACCTCTCCCCCATTTTTAAAGGTAGGGCAGTCATTGAATGATTCTGATGTCAAATCCCTGCACAGAAGGAATGCCTCTCCTGTTGCACCTTGTCCTTGTCAGAGCTAGGCATGTAGGATGTTCCAGTAAAGGGCCAGTTGATTAAGTAATGGAATGAGTTAATTGGATTGAGTTTAACAAGATATTAAACTCTTGATATCTGGAGATTTTTCTTCCTCCAGTGTCTCCCATAGAAAATCCAACTTAGACCTGGGCATGTGATAGATGTTGTACATATATACGATCCTTGTGGCCTAAAGGACTGGCTCTAGGTTCATTTCTTAGCAAGTGCTGCTACAAATGGGCTGAAAGAACGTAAGGAATTTTATGTTCTTATTTTATGAGCCATTCTGGTCTTAATTAATGTCTCTAAAATAATACTTATAATGCCAACTCCTTGACAACCTTGACAGGTGGTGTTGGAATCAAGCTTTTAAAGGCTCCCCTCACTCCCACAAGCAGCACTGATTTAGCACTGTGCAAAGAAGTGTCATGTCAATTCACTTACCTGAGCTTCACATAAACCCTGAGAAGTAGTTATTATAATCACTCCCATTTTAGAGATGAGGAAACTGAGGCTCAAATAAGTTAAGGGACATTGAACAAGGTCTTACAGTAAATGGCAAAGCTAGATTTGAATCTAGTCTTAATCCCAGGGTCTATCAACTAACACATATTCTGTCTGCACACCAGTCACTAGTGTTCTTTTAGCTTTCAGGAGATCTGAAAAATTAGAAGGAATGAAAATGTGGTTCTCATCAGTGGGGAGGAAAAAATGAAAGTCTGGGCTCCCATTTTTCCATTGAATCAGATACCTCCAGGGCTGGGGAAATACCTGTAGAATAGTTCAGTACCTCATCGTGTTGGTAGCTTTAATTGTTGTTCATAAATTACTTGAAGGGCAGATACGGAAGCTATAATAAAATGCAATAAAATGCAAAACACTGTAATTTGTAAGCCATAATAAAACGCAAATCGATTTACCTTACAGCAAATCAATTAAGGTAAGAATCAGAAGAGTAGGAAATAGAGTAGGTCAGAATCCTATTAGAAACTTCTCAGAGGCTTCAGTAAATAGCAAATGGAAAGAAACAACCAACCAACCAAATCAATCAACCCCAACTAGCAAGCCAGCTAGCACTGAGGCTCTAAAAGAACTCCAAGGGTATTGCTGCGTTGGAACATTACAACACATTTTTCAGGATTACACGGTAATTCAAAGCAGAGCATAGCGTAAGAATAAGACCCACTCCAATTTGGAAGAGATCAGGACCACAAGGGAGGCAAGTATTAGCATCACAGGTCCTTAAAGACAGGTGCCTCGTTGAAGAGGTTGGTGAGGTTGGAGACCATAAAACGGCTGTACTTTTCTCCACCTTACCTGTGTTACTGAAAAGTCAGCAGATAGCGGGATGGTGTGGGGACACGCCAGGAGAGGCAGCAGCACTTGTGGGGTCTAGAATTGAACAAGCCCGTCTACCTCAGGCTTGGTTTTACTCTTGATGGAGCAGCAGCTCGTTCACAGAGACAGGAGGTTGTTGACTGTTTCTTCTTTTGTCCAAAGTCGGGTGAACTTTGACTCAATCAGCAGTGGTGACAGGCATGAGCAATGCTTTCATGAAGATGTCTGACTTAGCTAAAATTAGTGCAATGTAATCATGACTTCATATTGCCCAATATAATCCATCTTGTGAAGTGAGGGGATGATGTTTTTCAAACAGTTTTCAGCAGCATCGTCAAAACGATCTTGTAATCAACTCTCAATCATCCCTCCCGAGGGAGAGGAGCAGAGTGTGGAGATGCAGATGACACACAACCCCAGAATCTTTTACTTTTGGTTTTGATTAATGTTTGCATTTCATTGGAACGCAGGTGTTCCTAATGTTCTGGGAATTCAGATCATTTCAAATTCAACAGTGAAGTCACGGGCAGGACTAGGATTATCTCTACAGGCCTGGAAAAGTTGAACAGTTATTACGCTGAAATCCTTCCCAGCTATGGCAAAGAGAGCACTTTACTTGCCATGGCCATGCAAAACACCACCCCATAAATGGAGTGTCCTGCACCTCTTCTCTTGAAAGGGATGTCTAAATGTCTTACTTTCAATGAACTGTACCAGATTACACAGGAATAGTGTACGAAGATGTAGGGAACTGTCTTTACAGTGATGTTTAGAAGCCAAACACACTTTGAGTCAGTTGACTTTGGTTTTGAATGGCATCTCAGGCACTTTGCAGCTACATGATCTTGGAGAGGTTACTAAAGGTCCTGGAGCCAGTCTACACATGATACTTACCTTGGTTATTGTACACAATAAATGAGGTTTGTGGTAGGTATTCTACACGGGCCTCTCACTGTTGTGGCCTCTCCCGTTGCGGAGCACAGGCTCTGGACGCGCAGGCTCAGCGGCCATGGCTCACGGGCCCAGCCGCTCCGCGGCATGTGGGATCTTCCGGGACCGGGGCACGAACGAACCCGTGTCCCCTGCATTGGCAGGCGGACTCTCAACCACTGTGCCACCAGGGAAGCCCCTATGGTATTATCAAGAAGTACTTGACTCTGGTGAGTAAAGTAGGGGGAGTAAAAATGGAGGGGGCTATGCATGTATGTGGGCAGAGGCTATGGGGGAAATCTCTGTACCCTACTCTCAGTTTTTCTGTGAACCCAAAACCACTCTAA